>NC_136068.1:622630673-623230673 GCF_964261635.1 Lissotriton helveticus | reverse complement strand
ATAAAAACTAAATCAAAGCAAATCTAGATGGTCCAAAAGCTACAAACACCTGTGAAGTAGTTCTACTATCTCTGGGTGTAACCAGATAACTCGGAACTGTTCTGGCACTGAAGGGGCATAAAACATTTTGGTGACAGGAAGAAATGTGGAAAGAATACTAGCAAGTCAACAAACAATTGCTGTGAAAATCAAAAAAGGCGATGGTAATAAGGTGTGCCTAACTACATTATCTGTACGGATCAGTAAAATATTAACCAATAAATCAAGCTTGCAAAATATTTAACGTACTAGCTCAAGTGACGGCTACAATGAGATCAACATTAGAGTAATAAATAAAAACCCCATCTCTTTACGTATCTGTCTTAGTAACACAAGAAGGAGCAGGTTGTCATGACATGGACAAGACACACATCACCATCATTACCTTTCACCCACACTATCATCTCCACTTAGCCAGGGACAGAACTACAGCTCCTCCAAAAAACTCTTCTGCTGACAGAACAGTGTCTGCACATGTTTCTGGTTTTCACATCTATTTGTTACCTGGCAGTCTCCATTTCAGTGAACTGTGCATTGGTTTCCAAGCATAGCCGGTATTTTAATGAATTGTACAAAAATATTTTCTAGTTTATTTGCTCACTGTTAACATCTGCATGAGTCAACTTTCACGTATAGCTTTTACCCTAACAAAGAATGAGGTTCAGTAAACTAGACTAGTACACTTTCCCTTTCACAAAATAGCACTAGGTGATGCTATGTCCGCACCCTAACAAATCAGCAGAAACTGCTCTGAGTTGCAGCTTTCTTAGAGCACTTTGACTCAGTTAGTGTGCGTAAGCCTTACACGCAGCAGGATTACAGTTCCCCAGCAGCCAGGGATAAGGCTGGGTTTGTAATTCAACAGGGCCGGATTGATGTAAAGTTTACCGTGAACACTTCAGCTGTGCAATTCTGGCTTGACAGCTTCTTCAAATAACATTGCAAGCCAGACTCCGTGACAGAGACTACCTGTTCTCTCGTCGTCATAGCCACTTCTATAGTACTCAGTGGTGCCTACTCCCGATGCCACCTCTGGGAAACACCAGCGCACTACGGTGTGAAAGATGCGCCTTGATGTCTCCTCAAGAGGGGGTAGGGGGATTGGATAAAATAAATGAGAGAAGAGACCGACAATGGTTATCCGCTTCCTGCGCCAATCTTCTTTCAGCAACACTTGCTTCTGGTTTGGGCGCTCAGGAGGCTAAATAATGACAACACTCATTAATCCTACCCTCTACGGTCTCTCTACTCTCCTATTTTCAACTATGTATAACGTACCAGTATAACCCTCAGCTTCTGCTTCTCTTCTATTTTCCACTTCTATAATATTTGTCAGTGAATTGCGTCTGTCTCAGCATATTCTTTTCTGTCTTGGAATAACCAACATATTGTTTATTAATTGTGGTTTAATCGGTAACTCAGTAGTTACTTATTATCGTCTAAAAATATGTGACATACCAAGTTTGTGTCTCTCTATCCTCTACTGCTTATTATAATTATCTTTTTTCTTATTTGCAGGTACCAGATATTGGTTGATATTCTCAGATGAGTATTCAATTCAGTCACTTATTGCTCTAGAAATTAAACGTAATATTAATCAGACTAACACTCAGCAATTATCAAAGACTTAGCTTGTTGAGGAGTCCAGGAATACACGTCTTGACTTTCTCCGCTTCGCTTCCTTAACTATTCTTTGACGCTCTTTCTGCCGGTCAGCGTCTCGTCCTTAATTGCGGCTAACGCAGACTTTTGAAGCCGCGTAACAATCTTCTGTGTTTCTTTGGTAGTCAGCTCTGCGCATGAGCCCAAGCTGAACGCGATCTTCGGGGAAGAAAGCAAGTGTCGGGGAATGCGCACTGAATCCTCTCGAAGGATTCCTCTATAGCGGTCTCAGAACACGGGCTCAAGAGTTGAAGGGAAAAAACTAGAAGAGGAAACCCCTGACTAAAACTAACTTGGAACACTCGGAAAGCACTACCGATTGGGTCTCGAATTCAGGTGAAGTGCGCCAACATTCTAAGTTGAGCATTTCACATAGAATTCTGAGACAGACTGCAAAAGACTAGAATGTCACCTCTTCGGTTTCCAAGCCACGTTCCAGGTCAGAGTTCTCATGTTTTTTCTGCTTACAAAGGGTTGTTTGGCACTCATGAAACAAAGAGAAAGCTCATTGTTTGCAGTAGTCCTGAAGCTCGTAGGGATCTCCATTGAAGTTATAAGCACCTTAATAGTTCTAACCACATGCAGGAATCCAGCAGCACTTAATCATAGAATATCCTTTTAAGTGTAGATGTTAGCCTTTCCTCAGGAAGGACTGCAGAAACACTTAAGAAATAACAATGTGCAGCCTGGAAAAGAGGCTACATCGAGAAATACTTTGAATTTTGCTACCAAAGGCTTAAAATACCCATGAATATGTACAATTTTGAAGTGAAACTTTCATAGACCATTTTAAATCTCTTTCACAAACCATTTTTGGAAAGAAAAGAGCTTAAGGACAGCAGGATGGTGTAGCCTAATAGGCTACTAATGGAAAATGCTACTTACCAGTATGCATCTGTTCTTGGCATGTAGGGCTGCTGACATTCATATCTTTGCATAGATCGCCGCCTAGTGTTGGGTCCGGATGATTGCACCTTGTTGTCTTGGAAGAGTCTTCGAAGTATCACGAGATAGGGGACTCCTCCCTTGGACTACAGTGCGAATGGGCATCCACTCGATCCTCAGATTGTTTTTCGCCATTGTGCCAAAGATGGAGTATAGTAAAGTAAAAGATGGCCATGCAAAGAAAATCCTGCAGCTGTGACAGGCCCCGGGGAGGAGGGTGGGCGATATGAATGTCAGCAGCCCTACATGCCAATAACAGATGCATACTGGTAAGTAGCATTTTCCGTTCGAGGCATGTGGGCTGCTGAATTCATATCTTTGCATAGACTGTATAGCAGTACCTCCTTTAGCGGTGGACGCCTGCCCCAGCTGCCGCGGTTTGAAAGAGTTTTGAGGACAGCTTGGCCTACAGCAGCTTGCTGCTTTGATTGCACATCTACACAATAGTGCTTAGTGAAAGTGTGTATGGTAGACCATATAGCTGCTCTACAGATGTCTTCTAGTGGAATGTTTCCTAGGAAAGCCATGGATGCCCCCATTTTGCGCATAGAGTGTGCTCTTGGGGGAACTGTTAGAGTGCGTTTAGCTTTGTGGTAGCATATTTGAATGCATTTAACTATCCATCTGGCTATTCCTGATTTTGAGATAGGATTACCCTTATGTTGTGGTGAAAAAGCGACAAACAACTTTTGTTTTCCTGAATGTTTTGGTTCTATCAACATAGTATAACAGAGCTCTTCTCACATCTAGTGTGTGTAAGGCTCTCTCAGCTACTGACTGGGGTTTTGGAAGAAAACGGGCAGTTCAATGGTTTGATTGATATGAAAAGTGGATATGACCTTTGGCATGAACTTGGGGTTAGTACGTAGTACCACTTTACTTGCATGTATTTGCATGTAAGGTTCTTCAATTGTTAGAGCCTGTAACTCACTTACTCGTCTGAGTGAAGTGATGGCAATTAAAAATGCCACCTTCCATGTTAGAAATTGCAGTTCACATGAGTGGAGGGGTTCAAAAGGAGGTCCCATAAGTCTGGTAAGTACTATATTTAAGTTCCAGACTGGTGAAGGTGGATGTTTGGGAGGGATTATCCTTTTAAGCCCTTCCATGAAAGCCTTGATTGCTGGAACTCTGAACAGAGACAGGTGTTGTCTGTTTTGTAGGTATGCTGCTATAGCTGCAAGATAAAGTCTTATTGAAGAGTATGCTAGATTGCATCTTTGAAGATGCAACATGTAACCGATAATGTTTTGTATTGAAGCGTCTAATGGATTGATTTGGTTATTGTTGCATTAGATTACAAATCTTTTCCATTTGGCTGCATAGTATGCTCTAGTAGTTGGACGTCTCGCCTCTTTGATAATCTTCATACAATCAGGAGGCAAATTGAGATATCCAAATTCTAAGACTTCAGGAGCCAGATCGCTAGGTTCAGTTGATTGGGATCTGGGTGCCTGATTTCTCCATGGTTCTGAGTTAGAAGATGTGGCGACAGACGCAGTCTTTGGTGTGGAACAACGGAGAGTTCTAGGAATGTTGTGTACCATGGTTGTCTCGCTCATGTTGGAGCAACCAGGATCATTGTCAGTGACTGCAGACGTAGTTTGCGTGCCACAAGTGGAATCAGTGGGGCTGGTGGAAAAGCGTACACAAATCTGCCTGACCAGTTCATCCATATCGCATTGCCCTGTGACAACGGATGTGGGAACCTGGCGGCAAAGTACTGGCATTTTGAGTTTTCGTTTATGGCAAACAGATCTATGTATGGATGCCCCCATTTTTGGAAGAATGGCTGGAGAGCTTGAGGGTGAATCTCCCATTCGTGTATCTGTTGGCTGTGTCTGCTTAACAGATCCGCTATTTGATTGTCTTTCCCTGGCAGGTGTTGTGCTAGGAGAAAGATGTTCTTTGGTATTGCCCATCTCCATATGCTCTGCGCTAGGTGAGAAAGCTGTAAAGAGTGAGTCCCTCCCTGTTTATGGATGTAATACATGGCTGTCATGTTGTCCGTCCGGATCAACACAGCTTTGTTGTATATATGTTTTTGGAATGCTTTCAGTGCCAGAAATACTACTAGCAACTCTAAGTGGTTGATATGCAGTTTCTTTTGCTTGGCTGTCCAGAGCCCTTGGACTGTGTATTGATGTAGGTGGTCTCCCCAGCCTGTCAGTGATGCGTCCGCTGTCAATACTACTTGTGGAACTTGCTCTTGGAACAGTCGCCCTTTGGAAAGGTTTTGTGGATTCCACCACTGCAGAAAGTTGTAAGTGCGACTGTCTACCAACACTAGGTCTTTTAGTTGCCTTTGAGCTTGGTTCCACTGCCTTGCTAGGCATTCTTGTAATGGACGCATTTGAAGTCTGGCGTGGGGGACAATGAATATGCAGAAGGCCATCATGCCTAGGAGTTGCATAAACACTCGCGCTGGTAAGGAGTGTTGTGGCTGAAACCTTTGAATCAGAGTCTGCATATTGGCTATCCGGACTGGATTTGGATATGCCTTTGCCACTGATGTATTTATTGTAGCTCCCAGATATTGCTGTATGTGGGAGTGTTGCAGATGAGATTTTGGGTAATTTATGGAAAAACCCAGACTGTGCAGCAGCTGGAGTGTTTGAGACGTGTGACTTGCACATTGGGCGTGTGACTTGGCTTTTATGAGCCAATCGTCGAGATAGGGAAATACGTGAATGTGTTGCCTCCTGAGGTGTGCTGCCACTACAGCTAGGCACTTGGTGAACACCCTTGGAGCTGTAGTTACTCCAAAAGGAAGAACTTTGAACTGGTAGTGTTGTCCTTCTATTGTGAACCTGAGATATTTCTGGTGAGCTGGGTGAATAGGAATGTGGAAGTATGTGTCCTTGAGGTCTAGTGTGGCAAGGAAGTCGCCTTGCTGAAGCAATGGGAGTACCTGTTGTAAGGTTATCATATGGAAGTGCTCTGAAAGTATGTATTGGTTCAGAGGTCTGAGGTCTAATATGGGTCTGAGCGACCCGTCCTTTTTGGGAATTAGGAAGTATAGAGAATATACTCCTGTTCTTTGGTGTTGAAAAGGGACTGGCTCTATGGCGCCCTTTTGTAGCATGGATTGGACCTCTTGCTGTAACAGTGTTATATGTTCCTTGGACATAGGACGGTGTTTGGGTGGTATGTTGGATGGAGTAGAAGTGAGTTCCAGGCAGTAACCATACTGGATAATTTGTCTCACCCACCTGTCTGTGGTAATTGCGTTCCAGACAGGTAGGAATTGGTTGATTCTGCCTCCGACTGGTGTTATATTGTCTGGAGGGAGTGTGGTGAAGTCACTGTTTGGTGGCAGTGGAGGCTCTGGTGTTATTGCCTCCACGTCCTCTGCCCTTATTACTGTTTCCCCTATAACCTCCTCTATTGGAGCCTTTGTTAACACCTTGGATGCTAGGTTGATTCCTCTCCTATGCTGACATTTACAGAATCCCATTGTTCATGACAAGGTCAGCTCGTCATAAGCACAGCTCCAGTGTACTGCATGACGAGCTGACCTTGTCATTAGCATGGAAGTGGTTAAAAGTGCTCTGGGTATTTGACTTGAAGGTAGAGGAGCTTGGCGATATGTTGCCCCTTCCTGTACCTCTATATGAGGAGCGACAAATGGACCCCCGGTGTTGTTGGTACTGAAGCGCCCCCATTTACTTGGCAGTTTCAGTGTCCTTTTTCATTTTTATCTAAAATGGTGTCAACTGCAGGGCCAAACAAAGTCTTGGTTTACTGGCTAATTGAGGATGGTGGATTGCACCTCAGTTTTAAATCCAGATATGCGTAACCATGTGTGTCTGCGCAATAGAACACTGGTATTGATAGATCTGGCCGATGTATCGGCTGTGTCTAGCGCACATTTAATGGAGGCATTGGTTATGAACTTGCCTTCCTGAATGAGGTTGTTGGCCTGTGCCTTAAAGGGTTCTGGTAGGTGTTGCATTAGAATCTCGAGCTGGTGGTAGTGTGCTCTATCATATCTCGCTAATAGGGCTTGTGTATTAGCGATCCTCCATGAATTAGCGGCCTGTGAAGCTACTCTTTTTCCCGAGGCTTCTAGGATTTTAGATTCTGTATCAGGAGGGGGAGCATCTTCTGTTGTCTGTGAATTGGCTCTTTTACGAGCATTTGCAACGACTAAAGAATCTAAAGGCAACTGCTGTTTAATATATGTAGGGTCTGCTGGTGCTGCCTTATATGTTTTCTCTATTCTTGGATTTATCACCCGCGCCCTAGCAGGATCTTTAAATATATCAGGCGCGTGTTTGAGGACCCCTTTAAGCATTGGAAGAGTTCTGACGTTTTTTCTCAGAAGTGGGGAAAGTGTCAAAGAAAAAGTCCTCCTCTATAGGGTCAGTGTCTATATCTACGTTGTGATATTTAGCTGCCCTGTCTATAAGCTGATTAAACATGATTGTGTCGTCTTTAGGCGATGGTTTTGTAGGGTATGGGGAGGTATCTGGGATGGGCTGTTGTTCATCAGGATCAATTTGATCATCTCATGTATTATCTTGTGGATCAGGATCCCCCATGTCCTCTCCCTCATTGTGATCAGAGTGTGTGGGAGAGTAAGGAACGAAAGGCATATCAGGAAGAAAAGGAGGAGTGAAAGGCCTTGAGGGAGATGTGCCAAAGTCTTTTTTCTTTGGAGGAACAGGAGAAGAAGTGTCTTGTGGTAAAGGCCTCTTCTTCCGGTGGTAAACTACCACGTGTCCTGTTTCTGGATCAATATATAATTTAGGTTGCTCTTCAGTCACCGGATCTGGGTGGAATAGTTCTTCCTCAACAGTCCGTGGCTTTGGCGTCGAGGGCTTTGGTCTATGGACTTTCTTTGTCGTTTGTGGCTCGAGGCTTTTTGGTGTTGGAGCTTCCTTGGGCCCGACAGCTTTTTTAGGTTCGATAACCTTTTTCGGTTTGACGCCTTTTTTGTCTTTCAAGTCCTTCTTTGGGTCAGCGCCCTTTTTAGGGTCGGCGACTGGTTTTGGATCGACTGGGACTCTTGGTTCGGTACTTTTTTTGTCCGAATCCAGGTGTTTTTTCGGGTCGATTGTCTTCTTTAAGTGTTCGGCAGCTTTTTCTGGATCGTCTGTTTCGGTTGGATCAACGACTTTTTTGGGCTGATTTTTTTCCTTCGGTTTCGCTGTCTTCGGTTCTGATGGCTTTTTGGGCTCGACGATACGCTTCGGTGCCAAGCTTTTTGGTGCCGATGGTTTTTGCGGCTCGACGCGCTTTGGCGTCAAGTGTTTCGGTGTCGAGGGTTGTTTGGCGTCGACAGCCTTCTTTGGGTGTACGCCCTTTGGATCGACGGCCTTTGTTTTAGGGTCGATGTTTTTTGGTTGGACCACCTTTTTTGGTTCTGCGCCCTTCGGGTCTACGAGTTTTTTCGGTTCGACCACCTTTGGCTGGGAAACTCGTTTTGGCTCGATGACCTTCTTCGGGCCTGGGCTGCTGGAGGGCGTGTGTTTAGGCTTAGGAGCCGAGCTGAGAGGTGGGGTCTCCGAAGGAATGTCACGAAGGGCTAAGACCTTTCGGCGATGCTTCGACCGGAGCCTTGTTTGTTGGGCTGTGTGGAGTGGGGGGCTGAGTACTCACAGTTTGCCCCGGCGTGATTTGGTCATCGGAGTCAGACTGGTCCTCGACGGTGAGTATCTCTAGAACGGTGTCGGCAGCTTCGGGGAGATGTTGCTTGTCCTCGAAGATATTCTCCGGTTCCGGTGCCAACTTCTGCATCTCTTCTTCTTTGTGTTCAGGTGACAAACACTTATTGCATACTGTATGTTTGTCAGTATGCGGGAACTTCGAGTGGCATTGTGGGCACCTTTTGAATGGACTCCTTTCCATCGACGGCAGTCGCACGTGGTGTCGATAAGGCCCAACGGCCCGCGTCGACGACCGGATAAAGATGAAAAGTTGGATGGAGTCGAGGGGTACCGATCGAAAACAATACCGTCGAGTTCGAAGGCCTTTTGTCCTTAGAAAGTAGTTAGTTTCGATTTCGAATATGGAGTATTGGAAATAACATCCGAACCCAAAGGCAGAAAAAAAAAAATCTGTGGATGGAGTGGATGCCCATGCGCACTGTAGTCCAAGGGAGGAGTCACCTATCTTGTGATACTTCGAAGACTCTTCCAAGATAACAAGGTGCAATCATAAAGACCCAACACTAGGCGGCGATCTATGCAAAGATATGAATTCAGCAGCCCACATGCCTCGAACATGTGAGTTTCAAACGGTGTTTGTGCCTCTAAGGACTCGGGGACCACCAGTATCCCATCATGCTTAGCAGGTGGCAGTTGCCTCAGTTCTTCTTTCGGACACCTGGTGACAGGATCCTGTAGCATTGAGCTCAGCCTTTTAGGCTTTTTTCTTCAAAATTCACCAGTGTAATTTTGTTTTCTTTGTTTCACTCAACGTCTTTCATCATCCTCTCACTGTTTTAAGCCTTTTATGACAGAATGTTTAGGCATTGTGTCCATAATTATGCCTTCTCCGTTTGATAAGTGCCCTGCCTGTGGGGAGGGAGGAGGAAGGCTAAATCAGACCCTCACGACATCTGCATACTCTGCCTTCCATCTACGCATGTTCCTGAGCAGTGCCAATACCGCAAGAAGTTTCCTCGTCAGACCCTGAAGGAGAGGGAGAACATTTGCCATCATGGCATAGAAGAAAGGCGCGGGCAGCAAATCCAGTCTCAAAGTGAGACTTCAGAGCGAGTAGAGGTACAGCCCTCTACCAGGGCTCTTACATCTGCCTCTGAGGAACGTAGAAGGTCTAAACAGAGAGCGTCAGCTAAAAAACTGCATGTTTTCTGGGCGACGTCAAGGGACTAAACATCAAGACCAGGTACAGCTCTGACTTGCTCGTCATCCAGGACTGGAACCCCGTCCAGGAAGAGACGCAGATCAACATTGAGGCAAGATAGACCTCATGTGTCGTCAATGCGCTCTGTAAGATCGACATAGAGGAGCATCTCGGTGTTGAGGTGACTCCTCCTCCTCTTGATAAAAGTGCACATGGGCATCCACTCCATTGAAGATTGTTTTCCCGTGAGAATTGAGTATAATAAGTGTAAGTAAAGACATTTACATCCATATGAAAATCTAGATTAGATCTGCAAGGACCATAGGTGTCCGGGGAGGAGGTTGGGAGAATGTGAATCTACAGCATTGCACACCAAGAACAGATAATTACAGGGTTAGTAACATAATCCCCTTGAGGCATGTGTGGCTGGGGAGGGATGGCGTCTGACAAGCTGCTCACTTTCTCAGGGCTCCCGCTTCATACCTTACCTTAGGTTGGAAAACAGCTTTTTTCCGAGCGGAGATTCAGGAAAGAAAACCGGGGGAGTGATGCTGGAGGGTCTGTGGCTCCTGGGTTGTTACGAAGCCCTGCGACCCGTTTCCGTTATGCACACGCGAGGCGCAGGCTCGGTGAGAGGCACTGGGTGTTGCTAGCGGGTCTGGCAGCAGAGCTCCGTGTGGTCCGTGCAGTCCTCAAGGAGATCTTGAAGCAGGCCTTCCTCCTGACTGTTGCTGGTTCCGACTAAATGATGGCAGGCAAAGGCTCCAAAGCCTCCAAGATAAGACCTCCGAGTAAGGGCTCCACCGCGGCTGGACAGCCCCCGGCTGGGACTACAAAGGCCAGCATGCACCGGCAGAGCTTCAAGAAGGACGGAATGGAGGCAAAAAAACTAAAAAAAAGAGGGTAAGATTCTACTGGCACTACTGGGAAGAGAACAACCAGAGAGAATAACATAACAGTAGGAATGGAGGGTCAACTGGCAATATCGGTCTGACCTTTTTTCCCCTCAAACTTCCTAAACCCCCAACAGCTCAGGATGTGGAGCCACTCTGCCAGCTACAATATCAATAGCTAACCAATGACTTTAGGCGGCACCAGAGATTGTGGTAGAGACTGTGGTCGATCTGCCTGGAACCCCTAAATCAGGTGAGGAGGTAAATGTCATACCCACCCCCAAATTTGATACAGGGGAGCAACTTCCATCCAAGCAGAATTTGCCCAGGGCTAGAGACATCGAGACTGCTGATTCCGGGAGTACTCTGGTCTCCCCCTCCCTCCAAGGAAAAAAAAGCGGATGTTATATTCTGCAGGCTGTGGCCCTGTGGGGGATCTTAGACCGCTGGCCTCACTTGATCACACAGGGGGTTGAGAGAATTTTTTTTCTTTCAATGATGACTGACTCCTCAATACCCGAACGATGCTTTTCAACTTCAACTTCCACGTGGTCTACTTCATCATGCAGTAGCTCCCCGGATGAATCTATAGTCTTGGCAAATTCGAAGAAGAGGTCGGGAGGCTAAAAAAAATAAAGAAAAAGTCTGCAAGTCCAAAAAAGTAACAGCTGGATAGCGACAAGTAAGTATGCAAAAGCTGGCAAGACAACCCATAGAAAGAAACTTCTAAGCTTAGATGGGACTACACCGCGATTCAGCTCCTGGACAATCCAGAACAAAATATGGAGGAAGCCCTTTTAACAGCATTGGAGCCTCCGCCTCCTTGATCTTGGCAACAATCAAGCAGATGCAGACAGAGATCCGAACTGATAGATGACAGGTACATTAAGCCTCAAAGAAAATACAGGGGGCAGTTCGGAAAATAAGAAAGACCTGTACTGAGATCCCGGATAGGATGACCAATGTGGAGGCCTGGACAGACACCCTCGAACTGGAGGTAGTAGAACTGAAAACTTCGAAGATTACTCAGAACCCTAAACTCACTGACATGATGTGGAAGCAGGAAGAGCACGAGAACAGGCAGAGAAGAAACAATTTGAGGCTACTGGGCATCCCAGGAGAGGAAGAGGGAGGGAACTCCAGGGAGTATGTGGTTAAACTCCTAAAAATTAGCATTCCCCAAACACCCAGGCTGGGAATGGGAAAAGGTGGTACAGAGGGTATTTAACTTAACCCTTAGGAAGCAACAGGCAGATAGCAATGCATACCCTAGGGCAGTATAGATTTATTTCGGAAACTTTCTTCCAAGGCAAATCATTTTTGATCTAGGACACCCTAACTCAAAAAGGGAATTCAAGGGAATTTCTTTCTTTCCACGTCCAGATTTCATCCCACACTACAGTCGAGCGAAGATGGTAGTTAAGGCAGATGTTTGCTCCCTTTCAGAAGCTGGGTGCAGAAGTGTACTTGCAAAATCCGGCGAAGCTAAAAGTGATATTTAAAGGGCGCACCCATAGTTTTTTTTCTGAGGTTCAGGCCCAAGAATATCTAGCTGAATTGCAGGGTTGGGTCTGATTCTTAGGAAAGCAATGTTAAAAGTAAAAGATAAGGAAGGCAAATGTGATTATAAGGAAGGCAAATGTGATTACAATGTTTTTTTTCTCTTTTTTGGTCGTTCCTTCACGGAGGGATAGAGGAAGGACATGCGGAAAGAACTAAAGGGTGCACACAGACTGGTGAGGGCAAGTTCGAGGGTGGGGGAGAAAAACGGGGGGGGGAAGAAAGGAAGGGATAATGAGGAAAAGAAGAGGGGAAAAAAGTGGGGGAAAAAATTAAAAATAAGGTACTTGATGAGCGAGGGGGTGGGGGGCCAGGGGAAAGGGATTTGACCTGACAGATGACATCATTCAGGCCAGGTCTGGTTGCTCAGTGGAGTGATTGAGGAGGGGGGTGGGCAGGGGGGGGGGGGGGGGGGAAGGGCGCTGGAACTTTATATGACCTGGACAAAAAGGGAAAGAACGCGAGAAATCTGACGATGGGCAGTAGGTGGGTGTCATACCGGTATCACAATACTGAAGGCGGAGTGTCAAGGTCGCAAGGTAAAATTAGGTAAAGTGAGGTAATGATTGACAATCAGAAGATTAGAATCACGACCATCAAAATATGCAGCCTAAATGATCCTAAAAAAAGAGGCAGAACCTCCCTAGGGTTGAAACTCCTGAGGGCAGACATTGCCTGCCTCTAGGAAACATACATTGAAGCTTCAGAGAGGGGTTTCTTGAACTCTCTGAGATATAGATTGGTAGCCGGGACCTCACAAGGTGCACATTGGGAGGTGGGGGGGGGGGCAGTTTTGCTCCAAGGCATTCTGCTAAGAGTTTCTCAAGTAGGGTCTGATCCTAAAGGAAGATGGGTAGCAGCAGTCTGTCATTCTCCATGTGGAGGTATATTCACGCTGTGCTCAATCTACGGCAGTGTATTAGATGATCCCTCTTCCATAAATTGCGTATTTACGGAGTTAACGTAGCGCCCTTTACCTATAGTTCTATGTGGGGATTTTAATATTAACCTTCCAGGATGGTTTGATATAGGAGAGCAATCATCAAATACCTGGAGGAAACCAAAGGTGTTTCAAACCCTGAAAGGAATGTGTAAAGACCATCGTTTGGTAGACGTGCGTCATAAAAAGAACTTAACGGGAGATGGGTACACCTATGTTTTGGCTCCACATTGCACGCATGCTCGCCTTGATAATTTTTTTGTGGCTAAGTTTGTCATGTCAAATCGATCGATACCCAGGGATCCTCTCGGACCATAATCCTCTTGTCTTAGAACAGCAAGTAATGGGGAGAAACCATGAAGTGCATGGAGCTTTGAACGTGCACTCCTCACTAACGAGGATTATTGCAAACACATCAGCAGGTGGATTCCAATATTCTTCGAACAGAATAGTGCCAGCGCTTCCCTTTGCACGGTGTGGGACACATTTAAGACTTGTCTTAGGGGGGAGACGCGAAGGTTTTCACTGAACAAAGGGAAGCAGGATAGACAGCTGATGAAAAATAAGCGAGATAGTCTTACAAATGCAGAGGAAAATCTAGTAGAAATAATACAACAAGCAGAGAATATAAGGGAAGCACAAACAATGGCAACTTTTGCAGGGGCAGAACTAGAAGGGATATTCGTGGAGAGAGCAGCAGAAAAATATGTCATCTGGAAATAGAGTGTTACCTTTTACCATCCAACTATGCCCAACACTGCGGAGGCGAAGATAACCCCAATCCCCTACCCGCGCCCCTATGATGTGCACTGAATATCGTAACACAGAGCACAATCACTATGGCGCAGGGAGAGGGTGGGAGGCAAACAAAAAGTAGGAGGGCTTCTACTGATGGCTGACTCAACTCGATGTAATCCCCCACGATGGAAAAGGCACCTGGAGTGGAAGACATAAATACACAATCCTCACTAAAGGGTTAAGGACATGTAAAATTCAAAACATTCTATGCCCATGTACAAATAAAATACACCCTGTCAAGAAGTTTACCAGTTATGGTATTAATGATATGCCGGCATAAACACTGTGTAAGTGCAGCAGTTGTTTTGAATAAGGGTAGATAGAAGTCTTCTTCCTTTCAGAGAAAATGCCCAGCCTCCAAAAAAACGAAAAAATGCAAAAAGGGGAAAAAGTCCTAAGACACAAAAAACCCCTTCTTCCTGCCAAACAGGTAAGGTAATAAAGAAAAATCCCCCAACACCTAAATGTAGTGGCCACTAACAAAATAGGGTAGTACACTCTAAGCTCCGAAAGGGCTGTTCGTGATAGCGTCCAAAAACAGACACAAAGAGGGGGAGAGGTTGCAGCAATACAGGAAACGCTGTGCCTTCCAATACGCAGCCGCGTATCGAATAAACGATCTCGCCTTGGTTCGTGAAATGGAATACAGTAAAGCACGAACCGAAATATACCAAAGAAAGGCACCCGAAAGCCTTTACACGAAATTGGGCCGGCTCCCCAACCCGTAAATGATTCGAAAACGTGGATCCGACAGCCGCCGAATCCCAAGAGCAGTCAGGAAAGTCTGTCAGAGCCGACACCAGCAGGGCAAGGATCCACAAGGCACTGAGTATTCAGGAAAAGACACCAGCATGAGGGGAAGGGCTTCCACACTAATTCCAGGTAATCAGCAACAAGGAACAAAACCAAGCAAGGAAGGAACGGTAAGTCCATCCTTTTATGTCGCTACATTGACGCCCACTCCTGATCAGGTGATCGTTTGTACATAGGCATAGAAACAGGGACAAGAACTCAGCTAAACCCTAACAGTACCTCCCCCCCAAAGGTCTCCCCACTGAACGGGGCTTGGAAGGATGACTTGCATGAAACTTACGCACCAGTCTAGGAGCATGAACGCCACTTGCTAATTCCCAGGTCCTATCTTCTGGTGTGTAACCCTTCCAGTCAATCAGATAATACAACCTTCCATGCCTACGTCTGGAGTCTAGAATGGCATTTACCTCAAACTCCTCATGACCATCAACCTCAAGAGGAATGGGGAGGCAACTTTTGTCTGGTTTTAACATAAGGCTTAATAAGTGAAGTATGAAAAACTCGATGGACCCCATACTCATCAGGTAAGATTAACTTCATGGCCACAGGATTCACCACTTTACAGATGGAAAAGGGACCTATATTTTGAGGCTGCAACTTCCTGGACCCCTTTATTCATAGATTCTTAGTAGCCAGCCATACCTGATCACCTACTGCATATGATGGAGCGGGAGCTCTATGCTTATCAGCCTGGGCCTTCATAGCTACCTTTGCCTTCTGCAATTGTGTCTGTGCCTTCTCTCATATATGTGTCAAGGACTTGTTCAGAGCGTCGATAGCTGGTACATGCCCAGTCGGCTGTAGGGGTATGGCTCTAGGGTGGTATCCCAAAGAACAAAAGAAAAGTCATCCCTAATGTAGAATGCACAATGTTGTTATAGGCACATTTTGCCAAAGGGAGAGCTTCTACCCACGCACAAGACAAAGAGGACATAAGACAACGGAGATACTGCTCCATTGTTTGGTTGGTTGGTGCGCTCCGTCTGCCCATCCGTCTGCGGATGGTACGCAGATGATAAACGTATCTCCATCCATAACAATGAACATAACTCTGTCCAAAAGTGAGTTACAAACTGAGCCCCTCTGTCTGTCACTATGGCTGATGGTAACCCATGGTGCTTCACTATGGAGTTCACAAAGATCCCTGCCATTTCCCTAGCTGTTGGTATTTTAGGTAATGGAATGAAATGAGCCATCTTTGTAAACAAATCCACTACTACCATTATTGCAGTGCACCCAGAGGTAGAAGGCAAATCAGTCACAAAGTCCATACTGATGGTATGCCATGGGGCTGGAGGAACAGGCAACGGATGTAACATGCCGGATGCACTAGAATACGAAGGCTTACTGATAGCACAAACAGGACAGGATGATACAAAAACCTGAATATCATGAGCCAAGGTATCCCACCAAAACCATCTTAGACAAAAATCCTTGGTTTTCTGGATACCAGGATGTGCCAACAAAGATGATGAATGACCCCAATGAAGAACCAAATCTCTCAATTCAGGAGGTATAAACAACCGATCTTCACGATACAACAACCCATCTCGAACCACAAACAGTGAGTGAGACAACCAGGGAACAAGATCAATGCCTTGCATCTTCTTCTGGACTGTAATCAGGAATTCATCAGCGGATACTGCCCCCACTATCCTTTCACTAGCTATCATGGGTTGTATGTCCTTCTCCTGACCTGCCTCTGCCTGGTCTACATGAATACGGGACAGAGCATCTGATTTCAATTGTTGGGCTGCTGGTCTATATGTTATAACAAAATCATATTCGTTGAAAAACAACACTCAACGCATCTGTCTAGGTGTCAACGCTCTAGCAGAACGAAAGAACTCTAGGTTCTTATGATCAGTGTAGATGGTTATCGAATGCGTGGCTCCCCATAAATGATGTCTCCATTCCTCGAACGACAACTTAATCGCGAGTAGTTCCCTTTCTGCCACTGTGTAATTGCGTTCAGCTGATAAAGTTTTTTAAAAGAACGCAATGGGATGCATGAACCCAGTCTCCTGATCTCTCCGCGAGTGCACCCCTCCTACTGCGCACAGCGAAGCATAAGTCTCTACAAAATAAGGCAAAGCAGGGTCAGGATGTACCAATACCGGAGCAGATGTAAACCGGCTGATCAATTGGCTAAATGCAGCTTGAGCTTCAGATGACCAAACAAACTGAACCCCCTTCTTCAATAAAGCCGTCATCGGAGCTACTATACCTGAGAAATGTAAAATGAATCGCCGATAAAAATTGGCAAACCCCAATAGGACCTGCACATCCTTCACGCATGTAGGTCTTGGCCATGTAACAATGGATTCGATCTTCCGCGGATCCATCCTTATACCCTCAGCTGAGACAATGAACCCAAAAAACTCCACACTCGCAGTATGAAAATGGCATTTTTCTAACTTAACACACAACTGGCGCTCCTTCAACCTTTACTGCACTAAGCTCCTGTCTTAGGTCCAGATTATTCTGCCTCAAATCCTGCTCCTGGGACTGTAAAGAAGTTATGGCTCACTTTAAATCTTGTAAGGTGGGACCACTATCCTCAACCATTGAACTCCCTGCCTCATTCATCTTCGCCCGAGCAGCGTATAAAATCGTGGGCTTGGTTTTCTGTTACCTTTTACCATCCAACTATGCCCAACGCTGCAGAGGCAAAGATAACCCCAATCCCCCACCAGCGCCCCTATGATGTGCACTGAATATCGTAACACAGAGCACAATCACTATGGCGCAGGGAGAGGGTGGGAGGCAAACAAAAAGTAGGAGGGCTTCTACTGACGGCTGACAACTCGATGTAACCCCCACGATGGAAAAGGCACCTGGAGTGGAAGACATAAATACACAATCCTCACTAAAGGGTTAAGGACATGTACAATTCAAAACATTCTATGCCAATGTACAAATAAAATACACCCTGTTAAGAAGCTTACCAGTTATGGTATTAATGATATGCAGGCGTAAACACTGTGTAAGTGCAGCAGTTGTCTTGAATAAGGGTAGATAGAAGTCTTCTTCCTTTCAGGGAAAATGCCCAGCCTCCAAAGAAACGAATAAATGCAAAAAGGGGAAAAAGTCCTAAGACATAAAAAAACCCTTCTTCCTGCCAAATGGTAAGGTCATAAAGAAAAATCCCCCAACACCTAAATGTAGTGGCCACTAACAAAATAGGGAAGTACACTCTAAGCTCCGAAAGGGCCGTTCGTGAAAGCGTCCAAAAACAGACACAGAGGGGGAGAGGTTGCAGCAATACAGGAAACGCTGTGCCTTCCAATACGCAGCCACGTATCGAATAAACGATCTCTCCTTGGTTCGTGAAATGGAATCCAGTAAAGCACGAACCGAAATATACCAAAGAAAGGCACCCGAAAGCCTTTACACGAAATTGGACCGGCTCCCCTACCCGCAAATGACTCGAAAACAGGGATCCGACAGCCGCCGAATCCCAAGAGCAGTCAGGAAAGTCTGTCAAGCCGACACCAGCAGGGCAAGGATCCACAAGGCACCGAGTATTCAGGAAAAGACACCAGCATGAGGGGAAGGGCTTCCACACTAATTCCAGGTAATCAGCAACAAGGAACAAAACCAAGCAAGGAACGGTAAGTCCATCCTTTTATGCCCCGCTACATTGACGCCCACTCCTGATCAGGTGCTCGTTTGTACATAGGCATAGAAACAGGGCCAAGAACTCAGCTAAACCCTAACAGAGAGAACCTATGAGTGCAGCCAGCAGGTAGGACACCAGTTGGCAATAAGGGCAAGGCAGAGGTGCACCAATGTTGCAATATAGCTGGATTTTATTAACGGAGTCCCCATTACCGACTTCTCCCAACTTGATAGGTAGAGAGGCCTGGGGTTGTCCGCTGAGGCAATTGGAATACAGCTACTACAAAAAAGAATGGTTTAAGTGTATGTTAGGTACGTAAAAGGCCTGGGTCGCTATAAAAACAAGTTACTTACCTGTAACTTTGGTTCCCCAGTATTGGTAACTTTCATAGATTCCCATGCTTTGTATCATTCACCGTCGTCGGAATGGGAGCCTCGGTAAAATAATAAATACCATAGTAGTAAGCACAAAATGAAAAAATAGGCCTAGGCCTCGTCTCATTTTGTAGCTTATCCACCTCTTTGTAAAAGAGACCAAATTCTTGCAATAGCCAATCAGAGCAGCCTCACCCCACAGAACCTTCCTGAGAGAGCCTCAGATTTTCGTAGCCGTTGTGAACAGCAACATCATTGGACAATAAGGCTGAGCTTTCCCAGGGGAGGAGGGTGGGCGCATGGGAATCTATGAAAGTTACCAATACTGGGGAACCAAAGTTACAGGTAAGTAACTTGTTTTCTTGCCCCAGTATTGGAACTTTCATCGATTCCCATGCTTTGTATCAGAATAGCTAGCAGTAAAGAGAAAAGCATATTTTGTCATTTGTATACCTGTAAATGTCATACATAATCCTGATAAGAAAAACAGATACACATTGGCATCACAAAGCAGAATAACAACAAGTAATACAAAATATGCAATACAGGAAGGCGGGATAAAAAGGAAAGCTCACCGACTTATTGGAAAAGGTTCCTCAAGACCGCTTGGCCCACTGCCGCATCCTCTTTCACAGAAGAATCCAAGCAGTAGTGGCGAGTGAAGGTGTGGACACTGCTCCATGTCGCCGCTCTACATATGTCCTTGATCGGGACACCTGAGAATAGAGCCACCGATGAAGCCATTGACCTCGTAGAATGAGCACGAACTGCTCGCTAAAGTGGCTTTCCCGCTTCTCGATGGCAAAACTGGATTGCACTGGATATTCAGCGGGAAATGCAGGGTTTAGAAATTGGACAACCCTTTCGTGGAGCACTGTATGAAACAAAAAGCTGGGAAGACTTCCTGGCACTGTATGAAACAAAAAGCTGGGAAGACTTCCTGAACAGTTTTGTCCGCTCCAAGTAGAATTTGAGACATCTATGAATGTCCAAAGAATGTAACGCCCTCTCTGCTGGCGTGGAGGGCCGCGGAAAGAAGGACTTTAAGATCACCGGCTCATTCAGATGAAATTCTGAGGGGACCTTAGGAATAAATTTAGGATTTGTCCGCAGGATGAGAGCATCATTCTTAAATTGTAGAAAGGGTTCCTCAATTGTGAAAGCCTGGAGCTCACTAACTCTTCTAGCCGATGTCAGGGCCAAGAGAAGAGCCAGTTTCCATGATACAAACTTCATGTCGGCCCTATGAATAGGCTCAAACGGGGCCTTCATTAGATGTGACAGTACCAAATTAAGATGCCAGGCTGGTGGTGGAGGCCGGACTGGAGGAAAAGCCCTGAACAAACCTTTCAGCAACTGTTTAATGATCCTTGCAGACCAAAGGGAAGGACCGGATGATGATCGTCTAAATCCAGAAATGGCCGCCAGATGTACCTTTACAGAAGAATGAGCCAATCCAAATTTTGCAAGAGAAAGGATGTAAGGCAAGAGTTGGTGCGGTGCAGAAGTATATGGATGTAGACCTTGTCTCTGACACCAAAGGCAGAATCTCTTCCACTTCGCGCAATAGGTTTTATTCGTACTAGAGCTCGGGCCTGGGCTAAAATGTCTCTACATTCTCCTGAAAGATTCAAACCCTGGAACTCTCTGAACTCAGGAGCCACGCTGTCAATTGTAGTGACCTCAGGTCTGGATGCCGAACCTGCCCGTGAGCCATTGTTAATAGTGATGGAACAGGCCGCAGGAGAATCGGGTGATCTTGGGAGAGAAGAAGAAGCTCTGTGTACCAAAACTGCCTGGGCCATGCTGGTGCAATCAGAATCATTCTGCACGGCTCCGCCTTGAGCTTGCGGATCAGTCTCGTGACCAGCGGAATAGGTGGAAAGGCGTAAACAAATGCGCCGTACCAGGCAATCAAAAGCGCATTCTCCAAGGATCCCCGATGGTGATCCCTGCTTGCGTAGGACTGGCATTTGGCGTTCTGAGGAGTCGCAAACAGATCGATGGTTGGGGTCCCCCAACGTGAAAACAGTTCCTCCAGAATGGTCTGATCCAGTTCCCATTCGTGGCTGATAGTCTTTTGGCGACTCAAAGCGTCCGCTGTGGCATTGAGTGTGCCTGCAAAATGTTCCGCTGAAAGAGTGATATTGTGTTGGATCACCCAATTCCAAAGTCTCTGTGCTTCCTTCGAAAGGGTGCAGGATCTCGTCCCGCCCTGCTTGTTTATGTAGTGCATGGCCGTGGTGTTGTCTGTGCGAACCAGCACAGAACGGTTGCGGATTCTTGGAAGGAAAGCCTGTAAGGCTAGACGAATGGCCATAAGTTCCAGTAGATTGATGTGGAACTTGCCATGGACTGTGCTCCAACTACCACTGACTTTCAGTTCTTGGAGGACCGCTCCCCACCCCTCCATGGGAGCATCTGTTGTCAACACCATGGGAGATGGTGGAAGTTGGAATGGCAAACCTACTGAAAGATTCTCTTTTAGCAACCACCAGCTGCTTGCCTTTCGCATTCCCGGTGTGATCACTATCTTGTCGTCGAAGGAGCCTGTCACCTGACGCCATTGCTTGTCCAGCTGTTCCTGCAGTGGACGCATGCGCAGCCTGCAGTGTGGTATCAGTGGTATGCAGGATGAGATTGATCCGAGAAGCGATTTGTATTGGCGAACTGACAGAAACTTTCTTGTTTGCAGGAGGCGAGCTGAGAGAATCAGTTTGGTCTGGCGCTCTTCCGAAGGAAAATCCAGGCAGCATTCCGTGTCTAGGATCGCACCCAAAAACCTCGCTGTCTTGGAGGGGCGCAAAATCGATTAATCCTTGTTGAGCCGAAGGCCCAGCTGCTCGAACAGTTGACTGCAGCTCGTGACTGCTCTGGACGTTTCTTGGAACGAAGGAGACTTTACCAGCCAATCGTCCAGATATGGGAAGACTGCTTCCTGAGAAAAGCTGCCACAGGAGCCAGTACCTTTGTAAAGATCCTCGGTGCGGACCGGAGACTAAAAGGCAGTACTCTGAATTGAAAATGGCTCTTGCCTACTGTGAATCGAAGATATTGCCTGTGAGCTGGATGAATGGGCACATGGAAATATGCATCCTCCAAATCTAGGGTTGCCATGTAGTCCCCTGGATTGAGAAGGCGGAGAATGTCCTGAAGGGTGACCATCCTGAAGGACAACTTGATGAGATAAGTATTGAGCTCCCGTAGATCTAAAATCGGACGCCACTTCTCCTTCGTTTTGCGAACCAGGAAGAACCTGGAATACAACCCTTTCCCCTTCTAGGAGTGAGGTACAGGCTCTATTGCCCCCTTGATGAAGAGTTGGTGAGCCTCGAGACGAAGAAGTCCTAGATGTTTGGGTGTGATGGCGTCTGGAGCTCTCGTTGGAGGAAGATTTTGAAACTCCAACGTGTGTCCTCCCTTGATGATGTTCAGGACCCACTGGTCTGATGTTATGACCCTCCAGCTGTTTAGGCAATGGGCAATCCTGCCCCCCACTGGTGTTAACGAGGGTACAGGAACAGTAGAAAGAGCCAAATGGCCGCTATTGTCTCTTAGTATTGTCTCTCCTCTGTTGCCCCCTACGTCCTCTCGGCGGCTGGCGAGAGAAAGACCCCCTCTGTGAATATTGGGGTTTGTATGACTGGCCAGGTTGGGAGTTGGAAGAGTGGCGGTGCTGATTGCCGCCTCTGTAGGATGAGAAACCTCTTCCTCCCTTAAAGGGAACTTTGCGGTACTGTAATGTTCCCAAGGACTTAGCCGTGTCAGTATCTTTCTTTATGTCTTGTAGGGCGTCATCCACGTGTTTACCGAATAACATCTCTCCGTCATAAGGTAGGTCCAGAATTTTGTTCTGTACTTCCTGTCTAAACCAAGTGGCTCACAGCCAACCTTGGCGTCTTAAAACAGCCGAGCCTGCTAGCGCTCGGAAGGCTGTAGTTGCTATATCCATAGCGCAGTCGATTACCTCCGAAGAGGCACGCTCCCCTTCCATCAAGATTTTCCTGACCTCGTCCTTAGACCCATCCTGAAGTTCTTCCACAAACGGGGAGAGGTCACACCACATCTGGCGATCATATCTCCCCAGAATCGCCAAAGCATTAGCCGCTCTAACGAGGAGGCTGGCCATTGCGGAGAATCTTTTTCCAACATTGTCCAGACGCCTCCCCTCTTTATTTATTTATTTCTTTTATTTATTCAAAGTTTTATATAGCGCGAACAAGATCCTTACAGATATCAGAGCGCTTCACAAAGACAGGGTAGGGGCAGTAGGAATGAACAGAGGTAATGGGAGCAGTGTAGTAATCAATAACATGATAGGATAATAATAACATACATAAAACATATCAATATACAATCAGGTATATTTATCAGGTGGTGTCGTGAGCGGCGTGGATGGATTTTTCGATTTACTCTGTGCGGCCTGGGAGATAACCGAGTCCGGTTTTGGTTGACCTAGAAGACATGCTGGGCTGCCCTCCGGCGCCTTATATTTTTTCTCCAGTCTAGGAAGTACTGGGAGGACCATGGCTGGATTTTGCATAGCCTTTATTCCTTCTGACCAAACATGTTCAATGATGGGGATTGAACGAACTGACTTCCGGAATGGTTCTTTGAAGTAGTACAAAAAACAGTCAGATTGAACTGTGGTAACTGGAAGACCAAATCTTTTGGACGCTCGTTCCATTAGGTTGTGAAAACCTCCAATATCTGCTGGAGGAGAGATTGCGGTATCAGGCCCTGTTACATCTGGATCTTGAAGGCCATCCTGGTTCCAGTCCATATTCGGATCTTGGTCAGGTTCCCCCTGCTGATCAGCATCTGATGAGGCATCATCATCATCATCATCCCGAATGGCAACCACCTCTTGAGGATGTTCTACGGGCTCTGGGTCATGCACCCTTAAAGGCAAAGAGGCGTCTGCCATTGATTGTGATAACTGAGGCGGAGGTGTGGGAGGACGTATTTGTTGAACCTCCTGTTGAGCAGGAAACCGCCTCCGATAATCCTGCAACATTAATTGCAGGTCAGAGATGAGAGAGGACGGCATCGCTACCATCTCCTGTTGAGACCGACGTGGAGATCTCTGTGAATGAACCTGCATGCAAGGCCTCTCTTGCTTGTCATAATAGTCTTGCGGAGCATATTGGTGTTGCTCCGTTTCACCTTCTTCAGAACTGACCTCCTGTAATTTGACTTGCAAGTCAGATGGGCTATAAGCTGGCCCATAATTTGCATCATTCTCCTCCTCAGAGTCATCATCAAGCAATAATGAAGGAGGCAACAGCGTAACCCGCTGTGGAGATGTCATTTCTGGTGTTATACGCCTCTTCCTTTGAGAAATGCAGAGTTTCCCAGTCATCGACGGGATCGTCGTCGACGGTTGAATCTTCATGGACTGTTTCGTGAACGGAAGCGCCGAAGAAGAGACTGTGCTCGTCGAAGGCTGAGTCGTCGACGGTGAGATGGTCATCGTCGAGGATGGTTGGATCGTTGACGGAATCGTCGACGAACTCGTCGTCAGAATCATGGTCGTCGACGTCGTCGTTGTTCTCGTCGTCGTCATCGCCGTCATCGACGTGGAAAAAGTCAGCTTCGTCGACAACGAACAGTAATCAGGCGTCCTCAACATCGTCGACGGTGTAGATGCCATCGTCGACGAGGCCAGTTTTTGAGACAAGTCTTTCCTGACAGCAATCGTCGACCTACCTGTGGTTTTCACCGTCGACGAACGCTGTTTCTTGTCAGAAGCAATGTCCTGAGGCGTAGATGAAGGCTTTTTCACCCCTCTTTCTTTCTCTGACGGTGGTGAAGTCACAGAGATGATCTTCTTAGCCTTTTTTGTAGGTTGCAACTTCTCAGGCTGTCCCTGCCTCTCCTTTTCACCGTGGTGAGGAGATTTTAGGGAAGCAGGCCTATCAGAGGTCCCAGGCAAGGCCTTTACATGGGGCTCATCAGATGTTGCAGGGGGAGACCTACCCCTCTTCTTTGATTTTCTTGATGACACCACAGAAGAAGAGCCCTCACTGTCTGAAGACAGAACTCCCTTGCGGTCCTTCATTTTTTGCAACCAAGTCAGCAGGCGGCCTTCTCTGTCCCTCAAGGTCTTGATGGAGAAGGGTCTGCAAATCTTGCAGTCAGTGGCCTTATGGTCCGGATATAAGCAGTATATATGCAGTCTTCGTGTTTGTCTTCAACAAACAACCTCTTTTTTGAGCAAGTAGCACAGGCTCTAAAAAGTGCTTTCTTCTCTTTGACAGACATGACGAAAAAACAGGCAAAAGGTTGTAGAAATATACTCAGAAGTGAAGAAAATTGAGCAGGGCTCAATGGAGACTCCTTTGCACAACGTGCGGTAGAAAATCTGAGGCTCTCTCAGGAAGGTTCTATGGGGTGAGGCTGCTCTGATTGGCTATTGCAAGAATTTGGTCTCTTTTACAAAAAGAGGTGGATAAGCTACAAAATGAGATGAGGCCTAGGCCTATTTTTTCACTTTGTGCTTACTACTATGGTATTTTTTATTTTACCGAGGCTCCCATTCCGACGACGGGGAATGATACAAAGCATGGGAATCTTTGAAAGTTCCAATACTGGGGCAATCAGAAACTATTAGGCCTAGGGAGATTGAACTTTTATACTCCGATTGAGAATAATCCAAACTTACCTGAAATTGTTAACGATGGCTATATGCAAGCTTGGTACTCTGCAGGTATAGATAAATTGGGTACTTGTTTTTCTCCCGTAGGCCTGGTCTCATTTGACAAGCTAAAAGCAAGGTTCCACAATAGCAACAAGGAGTTTTTTTTAAGTACCTACAAGTCAGAGATTACCTTCAGAAGAAAGTGGGTGGGCAGCCGGTTATAGGAAAAAAGTTTTGGTTGACAATTTGATAACAGAATTCAATCCACATTGGGAAGATTTATCAGTCACTGAACAATGAAATGAAAGACAATATGGATAAACAGTGAGTTAAGTGGCAGAACAAGCTGACAGTCTCTTAAAATGATTTTGTAAAGGCCCTTAGCCAATCCCAAACCGTTTTAATGTCGGCAAACATACAAGTCCAGTTTTTTAAAACTAGTTTTATGCTGTACTATACACCAGCAAGAATCGCAAAGTGGGGCTCAGGCCGGGAACCAATTGTCTGCTGTGTTCCACTTACTGTGCTGATATCGTTCATATGTTCACATCTTGTCCATCTTTAGAATCAATCAAAAATGAAATACAAAATGTTCGTTATCAAATTGGATACTAAAGTATCACTGACTCCAAAATTAATTCTGTTAGGGGCCTAGGAAGAGAAACAGACACCTGGCACGCACTATTTCCTTGCCGTATCTATGACAATTTTTGGACTTTTAATTTCTTCAGCGTGGCTAGAACCGCAGCCCCTCAGTTTCAACATTGGCTTGCCCGCCTATTAGCCGTATATAAAGAAGGTGATCTATTGTAGGAAAGGCTTTAAGGCTAAAAAAATAAGCATTTGCAATGCAATAGGTCTCGCTTTTGTGAGTGTTTAAGTTATTAGCATTGTAAATGACAATGCCTTTTAATTATGTTTTAAAAACCAAAACATAAATAAAAGGCATTGTCATTTACAATGCCAATAGCTCAAACTCGCGTAAATGCGAGACCTATTGCATTGTAAATGCTTGTTTGTTTTGCTATTTCTCACTTGCTCAGCAGCGTGCTCCACTGCCACACTACATATCTAATTTTGTTTAATATATTTGTTATTGTAATTTTATACTCTTGACAATTTACACCATTACATTTGGGGATTCCTAAACAATAACATTTCTTAATTTCATTTGTGGGATATATTGCTTTCAAATCAGGTTTGTGTTTCGAACACTCCAGCATTTACCAAAATCTTAATTTGCTTTTAGATGTGGGATTGCCAAACTATGTATCTGAGGGCCCTCCTATAAACAGACCGTCTTCTGTGTCACCCTTTCACAGCCTTAGCTGCACAATCAGCTTTCAGTGCAAAGCAGCTCAGTTGCAAACGTGTATTGTGAAGCAGCAGAATGCACGCCCAGTGGAAAATACTAACTGGGATTTAAACTGGAAGTGGAGATTGATGTCTCTGCTGTCAGGGCCGGTTTGTTTTGGGTCACTGCACTGTGGAATGTGCCACACTGTCTGATCAGGGCTTATCTGCCATTATGAGGACTGCTACGTGATGCCAAGTTCCAGTCCGGTTGATCCACTTGACAACCTGGTGTATTCTGGGATGTGTAGTTTTGTTGAACTAATTTGGGCTAAAGTACCTGATGAAAATTATTTTTAAAAGGAACGCCCTGTTACATTCTGTGATCTGTTAACCCTAATCATGGACAGTCGTCTAGGAGAGCGGTTCTTAAGCTGTGTTCCGCGGTCACTCGTACGTACAGGACCTGCAACTGTTTGTAAAATTACATAACATTAGCAGTTTTATAAAGTACATGTACATAAAGCAAAATGGTGTCTTAAAACGGTTCGTGTATGTGAAGCAATTTGAAATTGGAAGCTAAAAATTAAGTTTGTGTCTTTATGTTTATTTGTGTGAACAGCGCAAAACAGCAAATGGAGTCTATTATGAACTTGAGGATGATTGAATTTTACAAACCTTTCTCTTCATTATTATTTTTGCCAGTCGCAGGGCAGTTTTACCATGCATTGCCAGAGCTCCCTTGTCAGGAATAGAAAAATTCTGAAAAGACTATATACAGATAATTGTACCCTTTTGAGAGAACACCCACCCTCCCCCACTTCGCCTTAGAGTCAAACAAATTATTTGGAAAAATAAAGCACAGAAAATAATTGATAGAAAAAAAATCATAAGGCCTGATGCATAGGAGTCGGGGCTGCAGAGACAGCGATTTACACTTGAGCGTGCACACATGATTTCCTTGAAGTTGGGTCCCTTTGGGAATTCTCAGAGAATTCCAGGAGTGTTCCTGGGCAGCTAGTAGTGTCAAAGCTTCCCAGGAGCATTGCCATGTTGTCTGGGTCTTCCACAAATCTGCGTGTCAATTCACAAATGCAAGTTCACGTTTGTAAATCATGGACATACATTTACACTCACAAACAATGGCATTTGTGTACCAAGTGCACAAAGCTAGCTTCCCATTCCGGCGTGAAACTTGCAGTGAAGGAGACCTGAGCTGAGAGCGAGTTTGCATAGTCCAGAGTTGTAAGGAAGGCCTCTTGCAGAAACCAACCTGCTACTGAACTGGCCCAAAGTAAAACCTTGTCTACCCATTGAAAAGCATCGGTTTGCATGGCGGTTAATCTGGTGAGGCAGCAGAAGGAATTAGTTACTTACCTGTACACTATAGTTCTCCAGTATTATCTTTCATAGATTCATATGCTTGTATCTTCCCCGTCGTCATGGTGGGAGTCTCATGGTAACAGAATGACCAAAGCAGTATCATAGAGAAGAAAAAACTGCATAGAAAAGCCCCTAGGGACTGTAGTGTTTGGTAACCAGACCTCCTCATTGTTTGGTCCAAAAGTCAGCCAATCAGCATAGCTGCCCTGCCCTCACACTCCCCAGCAGAAGCTTCCTGCCTCAGATTTCCGGCCCCAAGTGAGAGACCTGGATAAATACCGAGACAATAAGTTCTGCCTGAGAAACGGGGAGGTGGGCGGGCGCATGTGAATCTATGAAAGATATTACTGGAGAACTATAGTGTACAGGTAAGTAACTAATTCCTTCTCCAGTATTACATCTTTCATAGATTCACATGCTTGTATCAGATTAGTAAGTAGTACCCACAAAGCCTGCAGCGTTTCCAGGATAGAACCCAGAAGGAAGTTCTGCAGCTGAAATATCGTTAGAACATGATCTGAAAATATACAGGGCAGATAAGAATAGAAAACCATGTATAACAGAATCAGATTCTTCATATAGATAAATAAATATGTATATACATACACACATTGCATAGAGTATTAACAGAGAAATACAAAATACCTTATTGAAACAGACGTTTCAGAACAGCTTGTCCCACTGCCGTGTCCTCTTTCCACGCAGTGTCAAGACAGTAGTGCTTGGTAAATGAATGCACACTCTTCCAAGACGCTGCTCTGCAGATGTCAGGTAGAGACACTCCTGCAAATAAGGCTATCGATGTCGCCATCTTTCTTGTGGAATGAGCAGTCACACTGGAATGAAGCAGCTTTCCAGCTTTCTCATGACACTTAATGATAGCCGATGATATCCATCTGGCGATACTCAGTCGTGACAGAGGTAGCCCTTTCCTCTGACCTTCAAATGCAATGAATAGCTGTTTAGATTTGCGGAATGTTCTTGTTCGTTCGATGTAGAATTTCAAACATCTAGCGATGTCCAAAGAATGTAGAGCTCTTTCTGCTTCAGATGAGGGATTGTTGAAGAAGGTAGGCAAAATAATTGGCTAATTCAGGTGAAAAGAAGTAGGGACCTTGGGTATAAACTTAGGATTTGTCCGTAGTATAACCCTGTCCTGACAAAATTGCAGAAAAGGCTCTTCCACCGAAAAGGCTTGTATTTCGCCAACTCTCCTCGCCGAGGTCAGAGCTAGCAGCAGGGCTGTCTTCCAAGAAAGGAATTGTAAGTCCGTCTTGTGTATAGGCTCAAATGGTGGCCTCATAAGCTGCGTCAAGACTGTATTGAGATGCCAGGGTACTGGCGGTCGTAGAATGGGTGGAAAAGCTCTAAAGAGCCCTTTAACAAACTCTTTTATCAGCCTGTGGGACCAGAGAGACGGCTCGTCTGGCGTTCTCCTAAATCTTGAAATCGCCGCCAAATGCACCTTCAGCGAGGCATGAGACAGACCTGCTTTTGATAACGACAACAGGTATGGCAGAATACCTTCTGGGGGTACCGTCAATGGATGTAGACTTTGACTAGTACACCAGTGACAGAAGCGTGTTCATTTGGCTGTGTATGTCTTGTTGGTTGACATAGTTCTGGATTGTGAAAGTATTTGTCGGCAGTCTTGTGGAATACTCATGGCTTGAAATTCCCGCTCATGAGGTTCCATGCGGATAATTTTAACGATGGTAGGTCCGGATGCAGAATTTGTCCGTTGCTCATTGATATGAGGCTCTGGAATGTTGGGAATTGCACCTTGTTGCCTTTCGACATCTGCAGCAGATCTGAAAACCATGCCTGCCTCGGCCAAGCTGGTGCTATCAGAATGACATGACATGGTTCTGATCTCATTTTGCGAATCACTCGTGGAATTAAAGGAATTGGTGGGAACGCGTAAGCGAACATTCCCGTCCAGTCCATGTGAAATGCATCTCCCTTGGAATCCCGCTGAGGGTACCTGGGCGCAAACTGATCGCATTTCGCATTGTCTCGGGTTGCGAACAAGTCGAACGTTGGTGTGCCCCATCTTTGGAATACTCTGTTAAGTTGAGTGTCGTTCAGTTCCCACTCGTGCAGCACACTTGTCGTGCGACTCAGGACGTCTGCTCTTGTGTTGAGGATGCCTTGTATATGCTGCACCCGAATAGAAATGTTGTTTTATCAGCCATTTCCAAATTCTTTGCGCCAGGGCAGAAAGAGGTTTGGATCTTGTTCCTCCTTGCTTCAGAAGACAAAACATAGTCGTGGTGCTGTCCGTCTGAATGAGCACCGACGAGTTCTGTATTCTGGGAAGGAAAGCTTGGAGCCCCAGAAAAACCGCTTTGAGCTCCAACAGATTTATGTGAAGCTGTGCTTCCCACTCGGACCAGTGGCCCCTTGATCTCCAGCTCCTGGAGGTGCGCGCCCCATCATTGCAACGAAGCGTCCGTCGTCATCACATATTCGTGAGTTTGAGGTACAAAGATGAGACCCTGATTCAAGTTCTTCTGAACCTTCCACCATGACATGGCCACCTTCATACGTTGAGTGATGGTAATCCGATCTTCGAAGGTTCCTTTGGACTGGACCCACTGCTCGTCTAGATGTTCCTGCAAGGGTCTCATTCGAAGACGGCAGTTTGGAATCAGTGGGATGCAAGAGGACATCATCCCCAACAAGGATTTGTACATCCGCACAGAAGTGAACCTTTTTGTTTGAAGGGATGTTGCAAGGCTTATTATTTTTCTCATCCTTTCCTCGGATGGGTATGCTTTCGTTTCCTTGGTGCATATCCATGCCCCAAGGAATTGAATGCCCTGGGCTGGAATCAATGAAGACTTTTCCAAGTTGGTTCTTAGTCCTAACCGATGGAAAAGGCGGATGCAGCACTGAAGGGATCCTCTGGCTCTTGTGAATGATGGCCCTGTCACCAGCCAATCGTCGAGATATGGGTAAATGCAATGCCCCTTCAACCTTAAGTGGGCCGCCACCGGGGCCATGCATTTGGTAAACACCCTCGGGGCCGATTTGAGGCCAAAAGGTAACACCTTGAATTGGAAATGGCGACTCTCCACAGCGAACCTTAAGAACTTCCTGTGCCTCCGATGAATTGGGATATGGAAGTATGCATCCATGAGATCCAGTGACGCCATGTAGTCTTTCTCTTTTAACATTAGAAGGATCTCTTGCAAGGAAAGCATTCGGAAGGGAATTTTCTCTATGTATTGATTCAGATCTCTCAAATCCAGTACCTGTCTCCACTTCAGAGATTGTTTCTTTTTGATGAGGAAGAAATGCGAATAGAAGCCTTTCCCTCAGTGTTGTTGAGGTACTTCCTCTATAGCCCCCTTCTGCAATAGTGAAAGGACTTCCGTTTGCAGATCTTGACGATGTTGGTGATGCCTGAGCACCGGGGGGTGATCTGGTGGCATTTCCACAAACTCCAGGGTATGGCCTCTGCTTATTACGTCCAAAACCCATTTGTCTGATGTTATGGATATCCAGTTGTTGAAGTATTGAGACAGATAGTGGTCGTTTTCCGGGATCTGCTGTGTGGGGAGCGCCTGCCTGAAATCATTGTCGTTTGTTAGACTGTTGATTCCTCCCTCTATTGGAGGACTTGCCCCTAGACTGCTGTTGGTAAGAGGAGTTGAAGGTCCTGTACTGATTGCCTGTATTGTATTGCCTACATCCTTGTTTGTTATAAGGTTGATATCTGTTGGTCTGAAATGAAGACCTCTGATTAAATTGACCCCTTGCACCTCTTACTAAAGGACTGGAACCGTCCTTGCTGAAGGGATCCCAGCGCTCTAGCTGTATCCGTGTCTGATTTAATACCCTGCAACGCCTCGTCGACATGCTTTCCAAATAGATTTTCGCCGTCAAAAGGCATTTCTACAATCTTTGCTTGCACCTCCAGACGAAAAGATGTTGCCTTTAGCCAACCCTGTCTCCGGAGCGAAACTGCTCCTGCCATCTGCCTGAACGCTATAGAGGATACATCCATGGCAATGTCAATAGATTCTGATGATGACTTTGCCCCGTCTCGAAGGATAGCCGCTGCCTCTTCTTTCTTATCCTCCGGCAGTGCAGACAGAATGGGTGCCAAATCACACCACATTTGACTATTAAAACGGCTAATAAGGGCCATAGCATTGGCTGCTTTAATCGTAGAGGCTGCCATGACCGCAAACCTCTTACCGGCTCCATCCATCCTCCGTCCTTCCTTCCTTATCTGGCGGCACCAATGAAGTAGCAACTGGATTCTTTGAGTGCCTCTGCGCCGCCTGCGTCACCACCGACTCCGGTCTCGGGTGTCCTATAAGACAGGCCGCAGCAGACTCTGGTGCTCTATATTTCTTTTCGATTCTAGGAACCGAAACCGCGATGGAAGCGGGTGTCTTTAAAATTTTCAGGCTTTCTTCCCAAACGTGAGGGATAATCGGAATTGAGCGAGCAGATTTCCTGGCATCATCTTTAAAATCATATAAGAAACATTCCGTTTCTTTAACCTCCATATCCAAATCAAACCTTTTAGCCGCTTTTTCCATAATGTCATGGAAACCTCCAATGTCCTGAGGAGGGGAAGTGGTTGGCGGCGGAATAGGTGAAGGAGCCGACGGCAAAATGTACTCATTCCATTCCTGTCCAGTAGAATCTTGTACAAGCTCACCTTCCTCAGGCTGATCATCATCCTCAGACTCCGTCAGATCATCCCGGATTGTTATCACTGGTGGTGACCTTACCACCTGCTCCAGAGGAGTAGATTGGTTCTTCGGAGGTTGCGATGTAACCACCGGCGTAGATGACTGAGGCGCATTTGCCACCGGAAAACGACGATAATAGTCATTAATCATGAACCTCAGGTCAGAGACAAGAGAAGTAGGTATGGAGACAGACTCTTCTCGCGACTCCTCTCGCGACTCTTCTTGCTGCTCGTCCTTATCATTATAATTACATGTATCCTGGAAAGATTCATATCTCGTAGATTGAGCTCTCTCCTTGAAGGAAAACACCTCTTCCTCGTCTGTGTCCTGGCTCTTTATTTTGAGTTGTGAGGGGCTATAGGCCGCACCTGACGACTCCTCTCCTTCTGAATCCTGTTCCAGTAAAGAAGATGGTGGTAGAGGCGAAATCTGCGTCCACGTCGTGAATTCTGCAGATTTGCTTATAGTCGCCGAGCCCCTTGATGACTGAAAAGATCGAATAGAGATCATAGTCTTCGACTGTGGCGATTTAAAAGCCTTTGCCGTTGAAATTACAGTCGTCGTCGACGGTGTCGACGACATAGCCATCGTCGACGGAGCCGTCGTCACCAAAGTTATCGTCGACGAGACCGCCGTCGACGGTGTCTCCGTCGACGTCTTCGTCGCCGAGCCTTTCGTCGTCGACGGTTTCTTCATCGACGGGATGGTCATACTCGTCGACGTGGTCGATGCCTTAAAGCCTGTCGTCGACGGAGCCGCCGTCGTCGAAACAGTCGTCGACGGTGAAGTCGTCGACGGGGCTGAAGACTTTACCACAGATTTTGCAGCAGAAATGGAGAGGGAGGGCAGGAGGGAGAGGGAGGGCAGGAGGGAGAGGGAGGGCAGGAGGGAGAGTGAGGGCAGGTAGGAGAGGGAGGGCAGGAGGGAGAGAGAGATGGAGAGGGAGGGCAGGAGGGAGAGGGAGGGCAGGAGAGAGAGATGGAGAGGGAGGGCAGGAGGGAGAGGGATGGCAGGAGGGAGAGGGAGGACAATCCTCACAAAGGGGTTCCGGCTGCACAAAGCACACGCACACCGTGTTGCTGATCCTTACTTGGACTCCAGGTGCCCCCGATCACATGGCACGCCTTACAGGGTCTCAGAATGCAACAAACACGCACACACAGCGCCGCTGAGACTCTCATGGAAACTTTTGTGTTCCTGTGTTTCCGAACCAGGGAGCCAGCTCACCTCGGGCCCTTGGGGATAAGGTACTTCAGGACACAGCAAAGTCCTTTCAAGCAGGGGGACACAACACACAGCAAAGTACCTTTAGCCTTTCCTTGGTTAAAGCAGCAAACTGCAGGCCAGCCCCAGAACACACAGCAAGGATCAGTCCTATCCTTCAGTCTCTTCAGTTGGTTCTTCCTTGGCAAAGGTCCTCTTGACCACGAAGTAGCTCCAGTCTTGTTCACACTTGATCAAGCCATTCTCCAAAGTTCAGGGGCTTCAGCTATCATAGTTACACCCCTCAGTGGCTTTGAAGTCGTTGTGTTTCAGGGAGCACCGACTCCTGCTCAAACCAGTTCTGGGTGCCTCCATGCCAGTGACACCTTTCTTCCTTTGATTAGTGGGGGGTCTGGATTCTCAATCACTCAGCAGGAGATGGGACAATTGTTTTATAGCAGCAACTCAGGCCTCCTCACCTCTAGGGGCTTTTTCCACCCCCTACACTCCTGTTGCAGTCTCACCTCCTTCCTTGGGTCAAGACATTCCCAAGATCCTGTCGCTTTCAAATCCAGTCAATCCACAGTCAGGCAGAGACACACAGAAATATCAGAGCACAAAGACTCAGCCACTTCTAAAAGAGTGGCTTCTAAACACACAGTGCAGAAACCACCTCCATAAAAAGATGTGTTATTACACTGTGAGTTCAGGAATACTAAACTTCACCTTTCCATCTTAAGCTTTTAGGAAGATAGGCTGGAAAACATATTACACAGCCTCTCCATTCTGTCCTATGGGCAATATTGCCTTTCAACAGTGAAAAACAAAATGGAGATGAATTCACTGTCAGGACATGGCACACACCTTAGTACATGTCCTACCTTTCACATGCACTGCACCCTGCCCAAGGGGGTACCCTAGACCTACCATAGGGGTGTCTGATGTGCATAGAAAGGGAAGGATAAGGTCTGGCAAGTGAGTGCACTTTCCAGAACAACATGCCAGTTTAACAAACTACGCGCAGGTCCTGCAATGGGAGGTCGGAGTTCCTTTTTTAAGGCTACTCCTGTGGGTGGCACAAATAGTGCTGCAGGCCCACTAGTAGCAGTTGCATTACCAGCCATGGCACACACAGTGCACTTTACTAGGGACTTTACTTAGTAAGGCAAACATACCAATCCTGGACAACCAATTACCATTATACTTTATACAGGGAGCACTTGCACTTTGGCACTGTTTAGCGGGGCAAAGTGTCCAAAGCATCTAAGTTGGCAACACCATGTCAGAAAAAAGATCTAGGGGAAAAGCTAAACATTTAGGGACTTTAGCCAAAAAGTGCCATGTCCTACAATTACATTGACCAGGATAGCGCACAGTTTACTTCTACTTTTGCCCAGAAACAAGGTCCACTTTGGGGAGAAGAGCTCAGTGGGATTATCCAGCACACACAAAAGAGAATTTTTATAAATGTTTCACATTATATCAGAACACGCAGTGTCACCCTCCCTTGTACACTCCCTTACTCCCAATCGTCCCACATGATGTACCTTTTCTCTGTTGGTGTTCTGTAGTTCTTATTTGTGTAAATTTCCTCCAAGCTGAATTCAGTTTTGTTCAATCTGAAAGAGAAAAAACAGTTTACAGTGTCAGAAATTTTTACGGCTCTCTGACCCCCTATGAAAACCTCCTTACAGGTCCTCCATGTGCCCCAAGGTGCATATTCAAATAGACACTGTCCTAGGTCTTTGAGTCACTCATCTGTGAATGGCAAGTTACTTCACAAACATTAGCAGTTCCATGGATATGAGCTGAAGGATACCAACGGAGATTGCTTCCTCAAAGTTTAGTGTGAGGAAGGATCAGGACACAGTGGGTCTGGGGGTAAGAGGGGGTTGGGGGGGACAGAGAGTGCCGGAAGTGTGGAGGAATCTGACACTTTTACCTTGTGGTTGGGTGTGAGGTAGGGCAGTGATGAGCTTAACGTGCAGGAAATAATGTACACTGTTCCATTGGAAGAGAAAACATTTTCATGGGAAAAGACAGAGGCTCAGTTAGGTTCTCATATACTGGACTGGGAAGGTCTTAGGACTACTATGGGTGATATATGCTACACTTACCTGTAAGAGGCTAATGAGGGCAACAAAAGAAAGGGAAACAATTGAGAGATTATAACTATGAAAGCTTCCTTGAAACAACATACATTTTTTTAATAAATCTTTTTATTAACTTTGCTCATATTCTTATTCAGTATACAGCTGTGTGCATGACACAATCAATCTTGACAGTACAATGGTTCGACAACACTTAAACCCCTTCCCCACCCTGTATGGCTCGATACCTCCGCCAAGGCCCCCATATCTTCTTCCACTTCTTTACGCAGACCCTGAACTTGTATATCGTTTCCTCTGCCTTCTGACACCAGTCCAGGACCCGGATCCATTGATCCCATTGCGGGGGCCTGCCCCCCCGCCCCCCTAAGCAACTGGCAATATTAAGTTTCGCCACCCCGGCTGCCATGGCCAACCAAATCTCGTAACTGGACCTTTAATCATAAGTAAAAACCACCTAGGCTCCACCGCGACCCCACCACAGTTGCCATCGCGTGCGCTACTTTTGTCCAGAAGGGTACTATGTTCGGGCATTCCCAGAGGATATGGTAGAATGTCCCCTCCCCCCGACATCCCCTCACACATAGCGGGGAGAGACTCCTGCCCCATGAGAACAGGTGTGTTCGCGGGTAGTACACCCGGTGTAAAATTTTAAATTGTACGAGGCGGAAGCTTATGCGGATTGCAATTTCGCTGGGGCTTTGCAGGGCATCCTGCCATCTTCCTCCTCCAAATCGCCAAGCTCTACCTCCCACCTCTCCCGCAGAGACACCAATGGGTCAGGCATATTATTAATGAGCTTACGGTATACAGTGGACGTCAGTTTTTCGAGAATCGGATCAAGGAGGAGCCCGTCTTCCAAAGGAGAGTATTCTGGGATAGAGGTGTCAGAGTATCTGAGAGCGCAGGGCGTGTGTGAGGGGCAGATAGTGGTTTTGTTGGGAGTCGGGTACCTGGTATTCTTTTTTAAGGTATTCAAAGGATCTAGGGGCATCCCCTTTCCATACGTCACCCAGATATTCGATCCCAATTAGTTTCCATCCCCTGAAGCCTGTTAGCCTCTTTACCTCCGTTAGATGGTCCCCAAGCCATAGCGGGGTCCTGCATGTTAGGGTGCCTGCCCACCCCAGAAATGTATTGACCTCCTGCCAACAGTGGAGTACAACCCCCGTGTGTGAGGGTAGATCCCCTGGCAACTTCCGCGAGTATAGGAACGGCTCACAGTTGCCTCCCGGCATAACATATCTATTGACTCTGTAGGCTGGTTCCGAATCCGGCGCGTAAACCCAATCGTTGACCACTAGCAGCTGGGAAGCCCAGTAGTACAATTAGACATCCGGGAGGGCCAGCCCCGTCATACACTCCTCTTGTGAGTTTTCGCATCGCTATCCTTGGGTTCCCCCCCCCTCCCATAGCAACGTTCGCACTGCTTGGGATATACGCCTGAACACCACGCCTGGAACCGGGTACGGCGTATTTTTTAAGATATATAGGAGTCTCGGCAATGCCAACATGTAAAATAATGCAGCACGCCCCATTAGGGAGAGTGGCAAGGACCTCCAGTGGGTCACGTCCGATGCCAGCCACGCCAGATGGGGCTCAAGATTTTTTGTAAAGAACTCCGCCCTGTTCCTGGTGACGTACACCCCGAGGTACCTGAATCCATCTGCCGCTATCGAGGCCGAACAGCACCTCGGGATCCTTGGTGGTGGGCCCAAGAGTGGATAAATGAGGGATTTGGCCTAATTGATGGTATAGCCAGAGTAGCTCCCAAACAATTCAAAGAGGTGAAGCGCCTGCGCTATAGAGTGGAAGGGTCTGGCCATGTAGAGGACAATATCGTCTGCGTATAAAGATATACGCTGCTCCCGCTCATCATTGAGCGCCAGGCCCCAGAAAGACCTATCCCTCCTAATCCAGTGCCCCAGCCGCTCAAGGGCCAGGGCAAAAAGAAGAGGAGACAGGGGACACCCATGTCTAGTTACCCTGCACAGGGGAAATGCTCGGGACATCGATCAATTAACTCTCACCCTCGCCACCGGCTGTTTATACAGCAGTCGCACCCAGCTACAGAAAACCGGGCCGAAGCCCAGTCTCTGGAGAACCATGAACAAGTATGGGCATTCGATGCTATCAAAGGCCATTGAGGCGTCCAGCGCCATCAAGGACGTTTGAGTGCTACCCACATCCTCCGTCATGTAAAGGACCCGGTATAACCATCGCAGGTTGTGCCGAGTACTCCTATGGGGCATGAAACCAGACTGATCGACGTGGATCAAGTCTGGTAGAACCGACATCAGTCTCGTCGCCAAGGCTTTGGCCAAAACCTTGGCCTCCACGCTAAGCAACGAGATAAGCCAGTAAGGCGAACATTGGTCAGCCAGTTTCCCCAGCCTTGTGGATGACCACTATCGTAGCTTTTCGCTGATCAGGTGGGAGTCTCCCCACTTCCTGTGCCTCGAGGAACATCTGTCGTAAAGGGTCAATGACAACGCTGGCCTGCCTCTTATATATTTCCACTGGGAGCCCGTTTGGACCCTGCGCTTTCCCGCCCTGGAGAGAGTTGAGGGCCTCTCCCAGTTCCAACCCCGTCAGGTTAGCCTCAAGACGGTCTGTTTGTTCCTGAGACAGTGTTGTCAACGCGAAGTCGAGTAGGAACTCCTAGCAATCCTGCTCTGTCCTTGTGCAGACCAGTGTGTAGACCTTGTCATAGTAGGACGCAAAGGCCTCCGCTATGTCAATGCCGGTAGACACCAAGGACCCTCACCTCCGCCACCTAGGATTGCTCTCTATCCCGGCATTCGAGCCACGCCAGCAGTTTCATACACTTGTCCCCCGCATCATATATCCGATGTTGCGTGGCAAGGGAGTAGGCACGGGCCTCACCCTCCGTGAGCGACCAAAGTTCCTTTTGCTTGAGGGCAAGATTGTGGCAATGGTCCAGCGAGGGTGTGTCGCTGGCCCGCCACTCCAAATCCTCAATTTCCCTTTCCAATTGCCGAATCTGTAACAAATCCTCCTTCTACTGGGCTCCAATCAGCGCTTGGGCCTGGCCTCTCAGGACCGTTTTATAAGCTTCCCACAAGGTTAGCTGGGAGTCGACCAAGCCCTGGTTCTCAGCGAAGTATTGTTGTGAACACTCCCTTAGCTTGCCAGGTATGGAGTCGTCTTTAAGACGCCAAGGATCTATCCTAGGGAAGGCCGCCCTGGCAGTTGTCGCCCCTTTGAGCACCACACCCACTGGGGAGTGGTCGGAGATTCCCTGGGCCATAATGCAGGGTTCCGCAAAGTCCCCCAACTGGTCACCCCGTGTAAAAATGTGATCTAATCTGGAGAAGGACCCATGTCTGACAGAGTGAAATGTGTAGTGCCTTTGGGAGGGGTAGTGTGTGCGCCGTATATCACTAGGACCCATGGCTGTAACAAAGTCCCGTAACCCATTTCACCCTAATTACCCTGTCTCGCCCCTGAGCGATAGAATTCGGCATCCATGACCGCATTTGTGTCTTCCCCCCAGTACAAGCGTTCCCTGGGGAAGATCCGTCAAGTGGATACCTAGTTTTTTAAGTGTCGGGGCATGCAGGCCGGGTGGGATAGAACACGAGCTAAGAACTATTGTTTGCCCCTCCCATCTGGCTACCAAAGACGCCAAACACCCAGAGTCCTCCGTCCATGTGCCCGTGATTACCGTAGGTAGGTTCTTGCGGACTAGAATCCCCACTCCCCTGGATCCAGATGTGAACCCTGAGTGGGCCACCATCTTGTAGGCAAATCGGTCTAAAGCCTTGCACCTGTTCCCACGAAGATGCGTCTCCTATAGGAGCACTACGTCTGGGGAGTGGCGCTTCACGTGCTGCAGAACTAGTGTTCTCTTGACCTTATTGCCCAAACCACCATTGACGTTCCACGTCCAAATCTTTGTGTGTGCCTGGTCAACCATTCCCTTACATAGTCCCACAATACCACGGATCTTTCCCCATCCTTTGCATATCCCCCCAGATGAAACAACCATATAGTTGAATTTGAGTCGCCATGAGCCAAACAAACTTCCCCTCAAACCAATCCCCCCTCCCCCATCCAATCCCCCCCTCCCTGCTAAGTGGGCCCCCAACAACCCACCAATCAAACTCGCAGAGTGCCTGTCGCCCCATCATCCCCATGTCACCCAAGCGAGGGAACATAAGCCTGCAATCCGCAGAAAGACACACCCGATTGCTGGAGTGCACAACCCATGGACAGCACAAATTAAAGGACCCCACCTCCCCACCCCAGACCCACCACCCCCAGCACCGAAAGCAACTGCTGAAACATTATACCTTCACAAGTGGTAAGGTAACTATGAGGCCCCGACTGAGCCACGGTGGAGATGACCACAGTCTCGGAGCGTCTTACCCGGCACCCCCGGAAATACCAGGACCCAGGAAGCTTGCCCCCCCTCCGGGGGAAACACCACATGTAACCCTTACTGATACAGTTAGTTAATTGAAGTCTGCTTCCTCTCTCGGGTCTCTCGTGGTGGCGTGTGAGCGTCCTGGCCAATGCGATTATGGGTTGATCGTTGCGGTCCACTCTGACGGCCCACTGTCCGCCAGCCCTCCATCCAGTCGTTAGCCTCTGCTGGGGAGTCAAAGAAGTAAGCCTTCTCGCCAACAAGGATCTCTTGACCCCTTCTAAGGATCTGCGCAGTCGTTGGACATGCAGCATGAAGTCCGGGAAGAAGCGAATAGTGGTGTTTTCAAGGTGCAAATCACCGGACACTCACGATGCCTGAAGGATAGCGTCCAGATCCCTATAGTTCAGGATCCGGGCAATGATAGTACGCGGAGGAGCCCCAGGCTTGGGCATCCCTCCCAACGCGCGGTGTGCCCTTTCCACCGAGAAAAAGAAAGACGTTTCGGCTTCAGATGGTTATGGATCAGGTCCTCCACGAAGCAGTCCACGGCGGGCCCCCCACGATGCGGATATTGTTGCGTCGTGCCCGACCTTCTTGATCCTCCAGGCGAGCCACAATGTCCGTTTGATTTTTGGTGAGTTTGGCAACTTGCTCCTCGAGTCTCTTTGTTTTGGACTGTAGGCTCCCAATACCGCTTTCCGCCTCTGCACCTTGTCTGACATTTTCTTGAAATCTGTGAAAAGAAGGTTGACTTCCTCAGTGAGAGTCCAACTAGGGCTTCATATTGTCACGCATTTCCTTTATAGCCTTCATAATGTCCTTAAGCGAGGGGTCAGACCCGTCATCATCTGCCCCGCTTTGCTGGCTCCCTCCGTGGTGGCCCTCCTCCCTGACCATGGTGACAGTGGATTTATCAATTTGATTTATTTGGCCTTGTGCCGTCATCCTGTTACGTCCCATGACTGAAGCCTTGCCTCAGCAGTCTACTCGGCCCACTGGTCCCCCGGCAAGGAATCCCCGCTGTCGCCCAGACTCCTCTGCCGATCGCGGTGACCGCACGCCTCTTGTTGTGTGAGCAGTAGCCTCTGGTCCCGAGTCTGGCTCCTGGTTCGGATAATAGCCAAGCGGCCCAGTCCCAGCCGCTTTTGTGCCACAGCCGCTGTTCTGGCCTCCCGTTGTCAATGCGGCCATGCACTGAGCCTCATGCCGCAGTTCCTAGCTGGTCCGACATGTGTCAGGATGCACTTTATCCAGGATAGTGTTCAAAACAGGAGACACACAGGCAGGCCCGGACTGGTGAGTCTGGGCACCGGGCAATCCCCCGGTCGGCTGGAGGGGGTGGGGGGCCGGTTTTTGAAAAGGGGGCCGGTTTTGTGGCTGGGGGCCGATTTTCAGTCCGCCCGTCACAGCCTGTGACGGTCGGACTCCCCCGGCCCCAGCCACAACAGCGTGTGTCACTCACGTATGTCCATCATGTCTGAGAGTTCACATCCAGTCAGACTTCCAAATAATTTACAGTTCCCGCCGGCCCCCGTATAATTCTAGGGCCGCCGCCAGCAAGCTTGATAGGCACAACAGCACTGCAGCAAGTGGTGCTGGCAGAATGTGCAACCTAACATAAACAAACGGAACAAACGGAGGAGGAGGTGCCTGTGCGCAGAGCGCGCAGAATTATGCCCTGTCTCCTCCTGTCCCCGCATGCGCATTGGGCATCTAACAGCGCATGACTGACGAGAGGAGCAGAGGTCAGGTGCGCACTTAAAGCGGTCATAATTTTATAGCCAGGCAGTGGCTAGCGCCGCCGACCGACCCCCCTGTGTAGTGTGTCTGCCACAGTCAAGAGTGCCACCCCACCACCAACAGCAGTCAGACAGCAGGCCTGAGTGAGGTGAGTCCGTTTTTCTGCCCCCGCCCCCCCCTCCAAGAAAGAAGCAAGCAGCGCGACGTGACCAGGCCTGGCCCTGCCCTGGTCTGGACCGTCGAGTGGACGTGACTAAGTTATAAACGAGTCTCGGCCCGCGACTGAGGTTATAACTTATCAGGTGGTAGAGGTACAACTGGTCACGCATGTCGTGCTGCTTCAGCTTGCTTCTTAAATTCAATTAGAATGCAATTGTCGTCGTCGTCATTCCCTGGCAGGCAGTCGCACTAGCAGAAAAAATCCCAAACATGCTTGAAGCTGCCTGTGTAAGCATAAAAAAACGGCACTTGAAGCGGCCATAATTTTATTTTACTGGCTACTGGCACAGTGCCTAACGCCGCCTAGCCCGACCCCCCTGTGTCAGCCACAGTGCCACTGCCACCCCACCAACAGCAGTCAGCAGGCCTGAGTGAGGCGAGTCCGTTTTTCTGCCCAGAGGCCCGAGCGAGACTGAAAGAAGCAAGCAGCGAGACGTGACTATGTACCTGATAAGTTATAACCTCTCGGCTCAAGAAGACTAGAGGTTATAACTTATCAGGTACATAGTCACATCGCGCTGCTTGCTTGCTTCTTTCACTTAGAAATGCATGCACTTAGCTGATCATTCCTTTCCTTTTCGCACCAACACACTCGCAGACAAAATCCCACACAAGCTGCCTGGGCTGTAATAAGCATAAAAAAAACGGAAGCACTGCCCGCTGAGAAATCAGGCCTGTGTGAGAAATGCATTCAAACCAGGACACGACCTTGTGGAAATGCACACACACACACGTCTTCCTTTCAACTCCCAAAGCAGGTCCTTTTTAATCAGTGATGATTTCTTGATTAAAACATTAATACAGAATTGCTGGAAAATAGGTTGATGTTCAAACTCCTCTGAAGCGCAGGTAGGGAAAAAATGCAGATACTGACTTCGGTGGCCTGTAGGAGTAATGGGGGGTGTCCTTCTGCCTGGGAGGCAGGGGGGGTGATGTTAACCCCATGTCTCGGCTTTGCAGGGGCTGAATGCAAGTTAGACCCGGGCCACTTTAAACATTGTTTTTTTTGTTTGTCTGTTCATTTTGTTTGTCGTTGTTCCATCTTTAGCTGGAAAATAAGGCCCAGCCGACCTTCGGAGGTTTGTTGATGTCAGTGGTAAATGGATGGGTGAGTGGATGGATGGATGGATGGATGAGTGAAAAGGTGGATGATACGCGAGTTGATGGATGGGTGAACTTATGGGAGGATTGATGAATTTATAAGTGAAAGGATGAATGTATGGATGGATGAGTGAAAGGGTGGATGTACGGCTGGATGAGTGAGTGAAAGGGAGGTTAAATGGACACAAGGGTGAATAGATGAGTGAAGGAGTAAAAGGGTAGATGGATGAGAGAATGGATGGAGGATTGAGTGATAGTGAAAGGGTGGATGGATGAGAGAAAGGATAGATGGATAAGTGAAAGGATGGATGAGTGATAGGGTCAATGGATGGATTCATGAGTGGATGAGTAGATGGAAGGATGGATGACTAAGTGTAAGGGGGATGGAGAGTGAAAGGGAGGATGGGTGGCTGAAAGGGTGGAAGGACGAGTGTCTGGGTGGATGAATGAGTAAGTGAAAGGCTGGCTGGATCGGTGAAAGGTTAAATGGCTGGATGGATGAGTGAATGGATGGATGAGTGGAAGAGTAGATGGATGAGTGGATGAATGGGTAGGGTGAAAGGATTAATGGAGGGATGGATGAGTGAAAGGGTGGATGGAGGGATAGATAGATGAGTGGAATGATAGATGGATGGATGGAAGGATAGATGATGGATAGGTTTGCAACAGGTTGAATATGGTTATGGATGGTACATAGATAGAAGGACAGAATGAATGGTGAAAGATTGAATGATGGGTGAAAGAATGATTACACCTTGTAACCCCCATTATCTTAAGTAACATTTCCTATACATTGACTTTCACATGTATATGGGTCATTGTCTCTATATAAGATGTGTGTGATGTAACACTCTCCAACACCCTGTCCTACTTACTTGGGATGAGTAGCACTATAAAAGAAATTAAAAACACATGAGAGAGGGTCTTTGTGAAGATGAGGGGCACCATTGGCAGGACTGGATATCAGGCGTTTTCCTGGGAGGCTGGAAAGGTAGGGGCTGTTTTGTTAGCACAAAAAGACCTGCACATTTTCTCAAAGCTGCATACATACTCAAAAACCATGAAGTGCACGATTTTCTCAACCTAATATAAACGTAATTTCCCTTGTACTTAAGTGGTTGTCTGTTTACTTACTTATATACTATTGCGCAACCTCCTCTGATGTGTCTTTAAAACTTACCTTTTGTCCTGAATTTCAAACTCCCGTCCTGAAATTTGACCCTTTGTCCTGATTTTTTACACTCACAGTCCTGAATTTGTACCCATGCCAGTTGGTCACCCTACTCACACGGTTATTTCCAGGTCACTTCCTGTAGGTTGACTGGTGAACAGACGGCACACTTGCAAGGTGGCTGCAGTGAGGCAAGAACGCCCTGGGTGGGGGTGTTGCAGAATGGGGGCGTGGTCAGTAGCCAGGAAAAGATGCCCCTGGCTCGTGCTTCGGGTCGACGCCTGGACACTTTTAAGCAATCGCCGGCTACACTTTCCAAATTCCACACCATTTCCCCCTCAAGTGGCCAGCGTGCGCCTGGATGTGGCGTCCAGCCCAGAGCCTCCAATTTTCAACGGGTTCTTAATCTTTTCATAATGTGAATTATAAATGCCCGGCTTTAGTGTTCTGAATCTGCGCAAGCAGAGAGAGCGCGCAGGCATCTGATGGGCACCGCTCACTCACTCACAGCTCACAGAGAAAGCGGCTCCCTCCATTATTAATGCATGGCCAGTCAGGCGCATCAAAGATTAATACCTTTTAGGCCGGTGGTGCGTGCTTTGTTGTCGAGCAAACCAATAACGTTGAGCCGAGTGCCAGGCTGTGGCAGGGGGCGCCCGCCCCGCAGCTGAACCCGCCTTCCACGTCGGCTCGCATCCATGCCACTTAATGGCAGCCATGTTATGGTAAAATAATGATGCAGCTTCGACTGCCATGGTTGCATTGTGATAGTACGCGTATATACGTCTAGAGATATTGTAATTGTATTTATATAGCGCTTACTACCTCTGGCGAGGCATTGAAGTGCTTTTCAGCGAGTAGCACGCTACTCCTGAACCCAAAAAGGATTATGCTGGATTAGTAGTGGGAAATATAATTTGTTAAGGCGAATGGTGGACATGAGAGTCTGTTAGTTGGATTGAGTAGGATAACAGCATGTCAACAATAGTGCATACAAAGTAGTCCCATTGTGAGCAATCCCCTAAGAAATACCTCATGAACTTTGTTTGTATGCACCTTACTCTTTCCTGCACTAGAATGTAGGCTAGAGCCCTTCGTTCAAACATTTTCAGATTGTTAGTCACATTGCATTGGGTCTACCGCGAGCATACCATATGCCTGCACCACCATTCTGCTTGTCTGCTGATTCTCCTCCTGAATGTTCAAATCGGTAGATATTTGGAATACAGGCTCTGTTCACTGTGGCCTTTCCGAATTTCACCACCAATACCCTTGTCAAAAACATTTGATAATGCACAATCCCACAGCTACTTCGGTCTCAATTTATACCAGCCTATTATTAGTATGATCGCACTTTCCTTGGCTTCAAGAACAAAGGGAAACTCCCTACTTTTCTGGAGTACCTGTCAACTATTCCCCCTTGTAATTTGACCACCCAGAGCACTACTCCCAGGCTAGTTGCCTGCCAAATAAGGAGCTATCCCACTTATTAGTGGCGATCCACCATCCAGTATGATCTGTTTAGTAGCACACTGCACTCCTTGTCTTGCAGGCCAGCACTCTGTGAGAGGCTGAGCTGAGCACACAACCCAGGCTGAGGGGCTCGGGGCCCCCTCCGTATATGCACAGCTCTGGGTGTACATGCTGATGACAGGACCATCGCAGGTGCAGGCAATACATCAGAAATGTGTAATTATGATGATGAATCATTCATCATCATGATTACAATTTTTGATTTGTTGCGCTGTGCGCATGGCGCGAGCGGCCAGGCCGGCAGGCCGCGATGTAAGTAGGAGATCTGAACTAAGTTAATGCGGCAGGCTGACTGGCTGCTTTGTTCGTTCTCCTACTTTAATCACGGCCTCTGAGGAGGATAGCAAGTCAGTGTTTTTAGAACCCCAAAGCTCCGCCCCTTAGAGAGCCGCACTAACGGCTCTAGCCTTATAAATATCCAACACAGGGGCAATAGGCCTAAAGGACGATGACCTCTGTTCCTTAAGAAGAGCCCCCACCACCCTCTTGTGACTCAATAACATCTTTTGGATGTGAGAATCCCACCGCATGGTGTCACTAAGGCGAATGCCTAAGTAGTCAAACTCCTTAACCCTTTCCAGGGGCACAGAGTTTAGTGCAGGGGTCCGGCCAAGCTTTTTTGGGGGGTTCAGGACCAAATATCTGGTCTTATCTGTACTGTTTACTGTGCTTTGAAGGTTGATACAATTTGAATATTTAATGAAAATGTGCTGTAAAATTCACCATTTTGGTCTGTCGTTTATCAAAAATTTCTTGGGGGGAGAACCCCCCCAAACCCCCCTAGTGGCCGTTGGGCTCGCTCGCTGCGCTCGCTACGCGCCGGACGGGGGCTCGTATGGCTAAATTTGCCAGGGCTGCTTTCAGTTCCCAGTCCGGCCCTGCACACAGGACCGAGTAGCGGCTCTTGGGAAAAGTGGTAGCAGACGAGCGTTTATTTCAAGGTTTCGTGCACCTCCAATAGCAGGCAGGCTGGCCTACAGGGCGATGTGCCAGTTCGGAACAGGGCAGTACTTCAGAAGGATCGGTGGGGCTGAAGCAGCGTCAGTCACGTTGAAGTGATTCTGGGAAAGTGGCTGACTGTACCTGCCCCATACAGACCGCCCCTGCAGAGATAACGGCTTGTCTGTTTAAAACACAAGTCACCACTGGGACCGTCTGCCTCCGTATGTTATGACAGCTTGGCTTCTATAGTACGTTCAACGGGATGTAGTACACGACCCTGCTCTTCCTTATCCCGCTCATGATTCTGCTGGTCTGATCACTGTAAAGCCACCAACTCACTATGGCCCTCTGTTTACTAATGCAGTCATTCATAGTATCACCGGTATTGCCGGTCTTGTATGGTGCAGCCTCTGTCGCTCGTCAGACAGGTCTTGGCCCGCCCGCTACCATGCCCCCTGGGGAGGTCCTTCACAAATGCCGGGCGCCATGGCTCCACACTCCCTCAGCCACGCTCTGTTAGCAGGGCCTCGCACCCTTCTCCAGGGCCAACCGCTGTCATGAAAGGGGCCGGACATAGCCCGGACCCCGAGTGAGGTAGGTGCCGCCCTTGCACCACGTATCCCAGGCGGGGGGGGGCGTCAGTGCTGGTCCGGCAACACTCAGGGCCCGTACGCTCAACGGCCCCCACCCGCACTGTCTTCTTGGGCGCTCAGGCCGGCGGCTGTAATGCGCCTCTGCAGCCAGACTTTCAGCAGCCCCCTCAAATGTCGCTGGTAGCAGGAGCCCACTGCCGCCTGCAGCGCTACACCGCAGCAGACTCACAGGGGTGTCTCAACCGCACAGAAGGCCGCCGCCAGCAGGGCGTCCCGAGCCCCCAGGATACAGGGCATCCCTCAAAGCAAGTCACGGCTCTCTCCGTCCACAGTCTTCCCGAGCGGCAACAGCTGTGCTCCACAGCCACACACCAGCAGTGCCACAGGCTTCGCTATCACTCGGCGGTGGGCGCCATTATCTTACTGCAGGGCGCGCGACCCAGATCACTGACCAGCGGGCGGAGAACACGTGCCCCTGGCTCCTGACGACCTCCGCACCTGCCCACCAACGCTTCGCCACTTCACTCGACGATAGGTGTCCTTTTTTACAACGGATGATGATGGATTGTGGGTGTTTTGCTGCAATCTGCTAACGCAGCAGCCCTAGTGTGTGGCCATCTTCTTTGGCTGCAGCTCACATCCCCCCACAAACCATATACATTCTTGAAGGTATTTTTGGAACGAAGGATCTATGTCATATTCAACAGCATGATTTGGAGAGAGACTGTCCTCCCACAAATGAGAAGGAAGGGACAGAAAATCACACAGAGGGAGGAAGTACCCCTTGCAAAAGCAGGAGTGGGCATACAGAAGTGCAGAGGGTCAATGATTTTGAAGCCCGAAATACACAATGATTACAGCAGTGAAGATGAACTGGCCAGGTCTGAAAATTACTCTGTCATGAATTTAGTAAGTGGAAAAAAATATTGTTCTGTAATTAAATTAGAATGGCAGAACTCTCAGAGTACGGGTTAGTAATAGGAAGTACAGAATCATTTAAAGAACTCCATGCTGTAGCAATGCTGCAGTTCCATTTCCATACGCGAAGCAGAAAATGAAAAGATTGGCAAAGACCAATAGGTCTTGGCTAGGAGGGAGTATGCCTAGATGAATCTGCAAAGAACATAAACCTACCTAATGCTTTGGGCCACTATGGATTGCTAATCTTGTCAATATACCACCAGAAGAGTAGAAAAAAAGCCTATGTTGCCCTAAGATTACATTGGCGTAATTTGAAATCCTCATCATAAGTGGCTACTTAATGGGCGGGAGTCACAGCTGGCAAAGGAGTTGGCACAAGCCATCTTCTCTGTGGTGCAACAATTGAAACTCCTCTAGATGGAAACGTTACAAAGATTAATACCAGCTCTTTAATGGTGCTCTGGTCACCATTCCTGCTGTTCCTGGAGGGGACGTTAGAACACCCTACTAGAGACCACTGGTTGCTAAATTGGATATCTCTAGTATTTCCATGTGCTGTCAATTATGAACAGACAGTATTAGATCACAGATCCAAAGATTTGCAGATAATCTTAATCCACATTTCCTGAGATGCGCCCACAAAGAAAAAGACAATAGTGAATTGTGACCAAAGCAACAAGTTCTGAAGAGTGCTCTAAAGCAATGTTTAAAACAATATATTTCTCAAAGTAACACAGCTATGTAGATCAAAGTATGCACACATGTTGGAATCTACCTAAAACCAGAATTTAAGACACAAATAAAGATTGTGAATATCTTAGACCAATCTGTTTTTTGTTTTTCAGAATACAACAGGACTAAATTAGGTGGGTTGCTTGACTGGATTTGAAACAGGTATGAATTGCATCACATACAACAGATGCATATTAAATGACCAAGGTTTAACTCACAATCTTAGGTTTCTGCTTGCATTTTTACAGATCTATTTTGGTTCTAAAGGTTCATTTAAAATAGGTGTTGCTATAGCAACATGCAAAATTCCCAATAAAAGGATAACTGAATGAAATGTATTAAGATACAATTGTATCACAGTGAGAATAGGTTACGGTTTTTGAATAGCAATCTGAAATGTTCTTATGATTCACTATCAGACCAAACTAAGACCAATAAAAAAACAATTGATCTAAAATATTTACAAGGAAAATATTTTGCATCTTGAATTTTCTCTCTGAAAATTATTTTAATGCATGTGCATCTTCGACTCCAATTTACTATGTTATTTTGACAAATATACGAACAAACAAAAGGCACGCTTTCATGAAAGAAAGCAGCAGACGTAAAATGCAGGGATGATAGCAAGCAAGTACCATCCACAATGAAACTATTGCATTGGTCACAAAGCTGCGGACCATTCAAAACTCAAACCCACTATTGCTGTGAGTGTGCCATTTCATATCAAACTTTGTGAATCACGGATTCCCAAAGCTGTGTTTGTTTTGATGGCCCCTTTAAAGATGCTGTCAGAGACACTTTCTTTTACAGCATGTGTTTGAATGCATTCAAGATGTGTGGTATACTGGTCAACTACCCAAGTGCGTGAACTTGTCATAATAGCTACAGTTTTATCTTTTGCCAAGTTATTTAATGCTGCACACTTACTTTAGGTCCAAGTTTAATTACACCATCTGATTGTAGGTTTTCAGAAAGCAAAGTGAATGCCAATTACTCTTCAGCGAGGAACTATGAATGTGTTTTTCCACAAAAAAGAAATAGGCAGTGGTAGCAAAGCTACTTAAAACTCGCACACTAACAACCTTTGTCATTTTAAGTACTCAGCTATTCGTGCTAATGGTTCACAACCGAAGGGGCCACAATTTAATATACTGGAAATTTACTAGCGCTAATAAATTAAGTTCCAAAAATGGTACCCAGACTTGGATTTTCATTTGCCTCATTGCTAAGAACATCAAAGAATGCAGTCGACAAATACTTTCCAGAAAGCATTTAACAAGGCCACAACAAGAATATGCAAGCCAACTTCACATAGAGAGCCTTTAAATATCAGTGGCTTATGTAACGCATGGGACTGTCCTAGGCGTAGCTGAGCTTCATGTTGATTACATATCATTTTCTAAAATCTGGATTTATACTGAAGAAATAAAGGAAATAAAAGAGGTTGGTGGGTGAAGGAAGGTCGACTAAGAACAAGCCACACATAATACACTATGGTAACCTATTACTTCCTGTAAATACAGTATCTCCTGCTCCAGACACAAAGAAATAGTTGTAACCATTACTTCTTCAGAAGCTGCATCAACTGTTTAACACTTCAGAAAGCATGAGACTTTTCAACAAGTAACGGACATGGTTTTAGAGGCTGAATTGCCAGCATAAGCAACTGACAAGCCAACTGGAAGAACAGATTGACTTTGTGATAAAAAGAAAATGTTACTTGGTGGTAACAATCCGTCTGCAGGCTTTAGTGCTCTAGATCCACATGATGTGCACATTACTGCCATTCAATGTTGGGCTTGGAACGTTACAAATTATTTTTCTTCAAAGAGCACTTTTAGTTTCAAGGGCCCTAGTTACCTCTCCTGAAACCCACAGTGCATCAGGACACAGCTCCCACCTGAGATTGTGTTTTAGGTCTCTCCTGACAGTACAGCCTGTCTTGTTACAAATTCCTACAGTGGGCTTACCACTGGATAGCTATATTGTCACTTACATTTGCTTGCTTTTTAGCTATCCTTTCTTGGCAGACTTTTATTCACCCACGGTTTACTTTTAGGAAACAGTTTTTCCTGTTTCTTTCAACACTCCATGAGAGTGCATGCTTTTTATAGTGCTCTCCACGTTGTGTGCTCTTTGCCTCCACCGTGAACACTGACCGACATGCACTTCATGATGCTTCCCACTCATCTGGCTTTATTTTTAATATATGCATACCTCCGTTGCTTCCCCACTCCTCGCAAGCATTTCCATTTTTTATTTGCCACTCTAAGTGGTGTCTGCCATCTTAAATCTGTACATAAAAAAAAGAAAAAGGCACCTGCATCATTCTGTTGGCAGAGCTATGCATGGAATGTCACAATATGGGCAATGTCAACACCCTTTTGATTTTGTTTGACAAAGCTGAACAGCATTGGTGCATAGCATAGGCAAAGCCAATAGGTCCAAAAGGCGAGACCTATTAACATCTCAAATGCTTGTTACTAGTGAAATGATATTATAGAGTCTGTGTATTACGCAAATAGGAGAGGAAACGAAGTAGAAATTTGAAAGGTTTTGCCTAGAGCTTGCATCTAGGTAGGTGGGTAGGGCACACATGAATCTACAGGCGGCAAACCTACTGTCTCAGTGTAGTTGCAAATCACATGCTGTGCATATATCAATGAGTAGTAGCTTAAACCCTAAAGCTGCATCTTGCAACCAGCGGCAGAAGACGTGGAACAATGTATTGTATGGATTGCCCTATTGGTGCTTCTTGACGGGTATGGACGTTCGAAAAGCAGTACTTGTGATTCTGCGATACTAGAAATTACTTAAGAATGCCACTGTTGCTCCCTTCTCGCAAGCGGAATATGCTCTTGGTTAGGTATGCAGTGTGTGTTTGTGTTTTTTATAACTAAGCTGGACGCATCTAACAATTCACAATCCTAACTCTGCTTTTGAGATAGGGTTGCTAAGCTTGGGCTGTGCAAAAGCAACAAATAACTGTTTGTTTTTCCTAATTATCTGAGTACGGACAACACAGTACATGATGGCCCTTTGGGAATCTTAAATGTGTACAGCTATGTCACCACCACCAGAAATGTCAAAGTGAAAAAAGAAGGCAATACAACGGGCTAGTATTCATTAAAAAGTGACACTAATTTTAGTAGAGGGTAGGGTTGTGGATCCAGTAAATAGTTTGGAGCCTGGGCCGGGAGGTGGGAATGTGGGGTAGGTGTGGGTATGTAGCACTTGTCGTGTGATGGGAGAAGCTGAGGAACAGCACACAATGTCACTTCTGTAACTATCGAGTCAATAGTTTTGTTACTAAAATTACAAAAAGCAAGATGATACTTATTTATACATGTGATACTTACGACACATTTGCGATGCATGCTGAAAAATATGCTGCCGGACCGCTGGTTGTCGTCTAAACAGCTGTGTAAATCCTACCTAAGCTACGTAATGTTGATTTTAGCCGGCCCCAGGGTTGTAGGCCTGACAATGTACTTGATGGAGATGTCAATTTCATCTTGCAATTTAAAAAAAAAAAAAAAAAGTGACACTAATTTTGACAGAAAACAAGGGTGAGTGTGCAGCATAACATAGTCCTTGTGTACTTGCATAAAGGTTCATCAACTGATAAAGCTTGAAGCTCACTAACTCTTCTGAAAGCGGCTAAAGCAACTTTTAAAGATAAAAACTGTAGTGGACCCAAATTTAGTTGCTCACAGGGGCCCCCATAAGGCTAGTAAGTATCATATTAAGGTGCCAGGAAGGAACAGGGAGTAGTGTTGGCGGATTCACTCCTTTAAAACCTTCCACAAAGGCTTTGATTAATGGAATTAACACATAGCACAAGTTACTACCTGTGTAACGATATATCTGTAAGAGACATTAGTTAGTGATAGATTCCTTTCCTTAGAATATCCCCAGGGGTCAGACTGGATCAGGAACGTTTTGCTAGCAGTACCCCTGCGCGACAGTAGGTGGCGTCCTGCGGCTCTGTGTCCGTCGCTGGCATCGTAAGCGCCAAGATGACGTAACGGAGACTACTTAGGTGCCACCCATGCGTGCTGACGTCAGTTCTGTACACAAATTTCCGCGCCAGGAACGCAGAGCCATGCAAGAAACGGACCACTGGTGCCAATAAACTATGGCCCTGAAAGGGATGTCCTTAATCCTAGTAATCAGTTTGCAGAAAGGGGAGGATGGGTGGGGCGGTAAGGAATCTATCACTAACTAATGTCTCTTACAGATATATCGTTACACAAGTAGTAACTTTTGCATCTGAAAGAGACACGTTAGTGATAGACTCCTTACCTTAGAATAGATACCCAGCAATACCAACCCCAGTGGTGGGTCGGCGAATAAGATTAAACCAGAAAGTCACGGAGAACAAAACGGCCAAAGAAGCCGTCTCTCTGGACTTGACTGTCAAGGCACTAATGCTTGGTAAACGTGTGCAGCGAGACCCACATAGCTGCGTGACAAATGTCCAGCAAGGAAACGCCGCGTCCCAAAGCTGTAGTGGCTGCCGTTGCCCTGGTGGAATGGGCACGGAGCCCCACAGGAGGCTCCTTCTTAGCCAACGAGTAACAGGCCTTGATGCAGAGAACGAACCACCGAGAGATGATCCGTTTGTGCAGGGCCTGACCTTTTTTGGCATCCACGTAGCCAACATAGAGCTGGTCATCCACCCCGAACTGTTGTGCGCGCCTCAGATAGAACGAGAGTGCACGTTTTGGGTCCAGTCTCTCATCCTCTTTCGGAGGATGTGGAGGCGGAAAGGAAGGTGGACAAAGTGATGGTCTGCCTGATGTGAAAGGGCATAACAACCTTTGGCAAGAAAGAAGGACGGGTCCTTAAAACCACCTTGTCTGGATGAACAGAAAGGAAAGGAGGTGTAGAAGAAAGAGCCTGGAGCTCACTCACTCTTCTGGCAGAAGTGATGGCTATCAGGAAAGCCGCCTTGAGAGTGAGAAGATGTAAAGGACAGTTATGAAGTGGCTCAAAGGGAGCGCACATAAGATATGTCAAGACAAGATTCAAGTCCTATTGAGGCATTATGAACAGCAGGAAACGTGTGCGTAATGCCTTTCAGAAAACGGTTAACAACCGGGGACTTAAAAAGAGAAGGTTGATCAGGGAGCCTTAGAAAGCCGGAGATGGCAGAAAGATAACCTTTGACAGTGCCCAGAGCAGAGCCCTGCCGGGCAAAGGAAAGGAGGAACAGAAGGACCTCGGAAAGAGGGGCAGAAAGGGGATCAACAGCTTTAGCTGCGCACCTTGCCACAAACTTGTTCCACCTGCAGGCGTATACCTCTGATGACATTGCACGTTCTCTTCGGTGGCGAATAGATCTAACCAAGGCTCTCCCCACTGCAGAAAGAGACCCTGCGCCATGTCCGAGTTCAGACGCCATTCGTGATCCATCAAACACTGGCGGCTGAGTTCGTCCTCCCTGGTGTTCAGAGAACCTGACAGGTGTTGAACCACCAAGGTAATGCCTTGATGTTCCAGCCATGTCCAGAGGCACAGAGCCTCCTGACATAGGGTCCAGGATCCCACCCCTCCCTGTTTGTTGCAATACAACATGGCGGTGTTGTCCGTGAACACCTGCACCACACTTCCCTGGACAGAGGGAAGGAATGCCTTCAGTGCAAGTCGGTTGAGAAAGGGAGAGGAATCTGCCATTGACCAAATCACGATTTGTGAGCCACCACTGCAATTGTCGCGCAGTGCCCTCCGATATCTGGACATGATCGGACAGGTTGCCCTGATGCTGTGTGACTGCGGCACGTTGATGGAGAACCCTAGCAAATGCAGGAGATCGGCTGTAGTCTGAAGGTGGGTGACGACCTCGCCTTCAACAACCAGTCGTTGAGGTAGGGGAAGACGGACACCCCTGACCTGCGCAGGTGAGCTGCGACCACCGCCATCACTTCCATGAACACCCGAGGGGCGCTGGTAAGGCCGATGGGGAGCCCGGCAAACCGAAAATGCTCCCGGCCTACCGTGAACCGCAGGTAACGCCGGTGGGCCGGCAGGACAGGGATGTCAAAATATGCATCCTGCAAGTCCAACACTACCATCCAGTCTCCAGGGTCGAGGGCAGCCAAGACCTGAGCCAGAGTTAGCATTTTGAATTTCTCCTTCTTGAGGAATCGATTGATGTTCCGGAGGTCCACGATGGGGCGCAGGCCACCCCTTGTCCTTCTTGGGGACCAGAGAGTAGTGGGAATAACAACCACGCCCTAATTCCGGCCCGGGAACGCACTCGAAGGCCCCCTTGGCCAACAGGGCAGTGACTTCCTGCTGGAGAAGCACCAAGTGATCTCCGACATGCGGTGGCACTGAGGCGGCATGGCTGGACGGAAGGACTGCAAGGGAAGGGAGTAACCCCGCGGAAGATCTGCAACACCCACTTGTCTGATTGATACTGCGCCAGTAGGTGAGGTGGTGGCGGATCCTGCCACCCACCGGGGTGGGGTGCTCCACAAAGCCCGGATTAGGAAGGTTTGGAGGTAGAAGCAGCGGGGCGGAGGTGGACTGACCCTCCACGCTGATTCCCAGACCCGCCCCTGCGGAAGCCACATCCGCAGCCGCGCTGAGGCTGGTTCTGCACAGGCTTGCTGAAGAAACATGCCCAGTCCCCCTGCCGTAGCCACGAAAGGAACGAAAACCAGGAGTGGCTGGGCTCTTTGTGGAAAGACCTAAGGACTTGGCCGTGGCCCGCAAGCCCTTAAAACGCTCCAGCGCACTGTCGGCTTTATCACCAAACAGGTGAGTGCCACCAAAGGGCATGGCCATCTGGCGAGAACCCGGTAGATCTCAACCAGGCATAGCGACAAAGCGTCACAGTCCTAGAAATTGCTCTACCTAATGAGTCTGCGGTGTCCAAACCACACCGAATGGTGAACTTAGCCACATCTTTACCCTCCGCAACAGCTTGAGACAGCACAGCTTGGGTCTCTTCAGGACATTGAGGCAACACCTGTGATACTGTATCCCACACCGCGTGGGAATAGTGGCCCAATAGGCATTCAGTGTTAACCGACCGCAGCCATAAGCTGGCCGAAGAGAACAACCGCTTGCCGAACTGCTCCAGCTACCTAGAGCCCTTATCCAGCAGTCGTGGGAAAGGCACTCTGGGACGTCGAAGCTCGGATGACCAGGCTCTCGGGCATAGGATGGGTGGTCAGAAAGGCAGGGTCACCCGGCGCCGGGCGATGACGCCTGTCGATGTTCTTATCCACAGGGGCCCCTGTGTCTGGCCGCGACCAAGTGCCCAGTAAGACGTCAGTGAGCGTCATTAAATGGTAGCAGGGGCTCCGATGAAGTGGACGCGTCTGGAGCCCCTCAGTGAGGACATTAGTCTTTAGGGCCACCGTAGGGAGATCAAGGTTGAGGACCTCAGCGGCCCGACGGAGCACCATCGTGTAAGAAGCGCCCTCCTCCATGGTAGGCGGAGGAGAGGCAAACCCCTCCCTGTCATCCTCCATCTCTGTCGTATGTGGGACAGACTGCGGCTGCAGGGCAGGGACCGGGTAAGGAACAAACGGCACTGGACGGAGCCGAACCGGCGCCGTGTCCCAATGCGAATCACCGGTAGGGACAAAATTGTCCTGAAACCCGGGCAGGGGCGGAACAGAGGGCATCCACTGTGGCGCCGGAGCCGAGGATGGCACTGGGGCCGGCAGCGTGGTACCTTGTGGCGCCGGAGGTGCAGGATCCTGCGGCGCTGACGGCCCGCGACTGCTGGGCCAAAGGGCGCCCCGGCGGGAGCCCAAGGCCTAAACAGGCGGTCCATGTTCGCAAGAATTCTTGCACCTGTGCGGAAGTCGCCAACGGACCTGGGTAAGGTGGGTAGGCAGTGGGACTCCCAGCTCCGAAGGAGATTCAGGGGCAGAACCCCTGTCCCCCTCGTCCGCATCCGGAAACCAACAGGGGACGTCAGAGAGCGACAAAGCTTCTTTGACTTCTTTTTGTGTCGTCTCCAACCCGAATCCGAGGGTGAAGACTTGGAGCCCGAGGAGCTCTGATGGTTGCCCCTGGAGCGACCCCTGGACCGTGAACGGCGCATGGGACGAGTGCCGGACCTCAAGCAGCTTCCTGCGCCGTTCCCTCAAGGCCTTCGAGGCCATGGCCAGACAATCCATACAGGACTGGGAGTCGTGGTCGCTCTCCAGGCAGTAGAGACAGACGTCGTGGGAGTCCGCCACCCACATACTGCGACGGCAGGCCCCACAAGACATAAAACCAGGCATCCCTACGTGCACCAGAGTAGACGCCAACTTACAGGAGAAAAAAGTCTCACAAAGATAGTCAAAAAGTGACTAAGATACATGCTCTAACCGGATCTGCGCTTACTGGCACGGAAAAAGAAAGTACTGACAGCACGCATGGGTGGCGCCCTAAGTAGTTTCCGTGATGTCATCTCAGTGAGTACGACGCCAATGACGGACGCGGAGCTGCACGACGCCACCTACTGACGCGCAGAGGTACTGCTAGCGAAAACTTTCCGGATCCAGTCTGCCGCCGGGGATATTCTAAGGTAAGGAATCTAAAACTAATGTGTTTCTTTCAGATACACGTCCTCCTCAATACCTGCAGTTCGGATTGGGTGCCGGTAGGCACATACAGCACAACTCCTCCCCGCAAAATCACAAAAAGTACCTAAAAGGTATCTCCGCTCTCCCTCTTGCACAGCAGTCGAACGCCAGCAAAACAGTCGCAGACAGGATACTCACTGCCAGACCGAAGATGGAAGTAAGGCTCAGCTGTAGGAACGCAGCACTTCAAAATCAGTAAAGGAACCAGGGCAAACAGCACGCAAGGCTCGCAGGTCCAGTCGTCGCCAAATTGTGTTAAGTACGACTCCAACACAACTAAAGAAAATGAGGTAAGTTTATTTCTTCCTGAGGGAGAGCGGCAGAGGCACGGCTGGTTAAGCCGCAGAGCAACTGTAAGATCCAACGGTTCCACACAAAGTGCAAGTCTTGGTATTCTCCCCCACGCGCTCAGTAGTAACGTCGTGCGACGGGGAGAATGCCAACATGACATATACCTTTTGAAAGCCAAAGTGAAATATCATCACCACTTTTGTATTGTTATAGGAAGGAAATATTAACCATCTTAAAGACTCTATTAGGAAAGCTGATGTTAAACATATAATAGACACTGGAAGGCACACTAGCTTTCCTGGCTCACTACTAAACATGTATATTGGTTCTGGGTGATGTTTTATTAAGCTCAATGATAACAGCGCTGCAAATAACTAATGTGAAATGAAAGTGCACCAATATGATGGGAATAAATGCTATTGTTTTACTGACTAGTCACAAGACACTTCATCATCTGTATGAGAAAACAAAGACCTGTATCTGACTTCCTATAAAGACCATAGAATGGGCCTGCATATACTTACTAGCACTCAAAATGATCGTGAACTCAAACAAGCCCAATAAGCCATTGTGACCGTAATAAGACATGCATTCACAAGGTCTCTGCAATCTTTCTGAATAGAAGCATGAAAAATCACTTTAACAATGGGCAAGCCAAGTGAGGGAAGTAATCAGACAACTTGATATACAAAAGCAATCTTTTCGGTGTGCAATTCATCATACTGCTGTGTCTAGAAGTCACTGAAGCCTGATGAAAATGTGAGCAAGTTAAGTTCAACTACAGCCCACTGGAACGCAAGGTGTGATAAAACTAACATGACTACTGAAGAAGAAATAAGCATTTCCAAGAGAGTAACTACTTTAAGCTTTCAACTAAGGTTTTGTTTAATAAATAAGATTCCATAATGGAAAGGCTATTACCTTCTATGCTTTCATGCTACAATTATACTTTCGGTCATCATCGCAATCCAAAAATTAGGTCTGGGATTTATGCATGTGTCACCAATAAAGTGCAAGGCGTGCAAGTGTCAAAAGACGCTGCAACAGTCTTGGCAGGGCAGCACTGGTTGAATCCGTATTTCAGTGGAGATGAGAGTAAGTGGGACACTGCACAAAGAAACTGAGGCAGTCGTCTCATGAACTAAGTGGTAGTACATTTTGTGAAGGAGACTGTCAACTGAACTAACTAACAAAGAATCTTGGTTAGGAATATGGAATCTTGGGCGGCAGAAGGCACATGCTTTGAAAGACAGTTTGGTACATTATACTGGCAGTGCTAATCCTGTGTAGAGGACAAGCCATTGATCAACCACTGTGGATATAGTTTTAAAGTTGACTGCAGCTTATGTGAAGACAATACTTGAATATGTCCTACAAACAAGCCAGCTAACACCCCCTTCTATATTTATCATTTTCAATTTTAATTGTAATTTTTATGTCTACATCAAGTGTTAACTGATGTACCAGCATATTCACGAGATGTTCCTCAACCTAAGCAGTAGATCAAACAAACGTATTTCTAGTTTCCTAGGCCCTAGGTCCCATGAACACTATACCAGATCTGCATCCCAGTTATACGTAGAAATTGTTTATAGAAAAGATTGTCCAAACTACAGGATACATGTCTACCCAATGCTAGGATACCAATGTCCAATGGTGCATAATGCATGGAATGAAGTCAAATTACGTGTATTGTAATGCAATAAGCTTTTGTATTATGAAAATATCAAAAATATTTCAACAAAATTCCTAGTTTGCTAGGCAGTGCAAAGCTCACCAGGTCAATTGTCAGCTGTGCCTGGTCAAAAGCTAGGAAGTTTGTAAATACATTCATCCTTCCCAACCTGAATTAATAAATATGACAAAAATTCACAGTTGGGTGGAATACATAATCTTAATATTAAACATTCTTGGACACAAAAGGACAAAACAGATGCAGTTATGGAACCCTTAGAATAAACTGCACTCTTACTGATTTATTTTATTTCCTAATAGGGTTGCAGTTTCTACTCCACATAGCTAGGAAATAGAGATTTATTAGCAGGTTAGGAAGTGTTAAGAAATGCACTGATTGAGGGACTTTAACACTTGCTGTTTAGCCAGATCCTGACTGATCTGGATACTTGAAAACCTCTGAGAGTGTTTGTCTGCATTTGGGAAGCTTCTACTATGTTGTACAGTATTATAAGGTGCCATCTTATAGTCCAGTGAGACATCTGAGGCAGCCAAATGTACTCTTTAAACTGCTAGATTCAGATTTTGAGCAAATCCTATGCATGGAATTCAGACGAAGTCTCTCAAAACCAGGAGTGATATATGGAGGCAGAGTTGGGAACATCTACACAGGAAATTTGAGTGAGTATGTGAAAGAGCTAAAAATGTTTTATGCTGCTGTATTTCAAAGGAGTACTTAGGAAAATCCAACTAGCATGGAGACAATCTCAAGTAATTGGAGGGCAGATTTTCTGAACTCTCAAGGGTGTTATAAATCCAGTTTGGGAAACATTTGGTGAACAGAACCTGTACTATGAATATGAACGGTCAGTCCTCAGTAAAGTATTAGCTTCGCAAAGGGTCACAGAACACTCAGTCAATTAGAATAACCTCTGATCTTGCATCAAATCCCACGTTATGGAGACACCGTCCGGTTCCTGACATATTTCACTCAACACTGAATGAAGACACTAAGAACATTATCTAACACGTTTTGTCAGTCAGCAGTGGTAGTACCAGCCAGCAAAGAGGTCGTCTGGTCTCCTTATTGAGATCCTCTTGAATAAGCCTTTTATGTTCACATACTAGCGTAAGTTCCAGTTTGAAACCAGTGCAGAAATATCAACGGACCAATGGTGAAGGTCTACTACTGAGTCGCCAATTGTTTGTGGTGGAAAATTCATATAACTAAAGACATGCGCTCGTGTTTGATTGGGGCAGTACTTTAGAATGGACTTTAATATTAAGACAGCTTCATACTTCAGAAAGTGCTCTGGTAAACGTAGACTATCAACAGTATATCAGATCAGAATATGGTGTTAAGTACAATCCACACTTCAGGCAGAAGTGGTAGAATTTGAAGATCTGTGAAACCCACAGTAAACCTACCAAACATTTGTTTCTTTTTAAACAATCTTACAAACATGAAGACTTCCAGATGCTATGGAACACAAATGGATGGGAACTGAAGCATATTGTTGTTTAACATAAAGATTAAGCTGCAATGTGTGCTAACTGGCATGGGGTGGTAAGGACGCACAAGGGAGACTAGGTGGGAGAGGACATGGTCAGGCTGGGCTCGCAATTGGTGTCAGAGCTACTGGAGGAGTCTTGTTTGCCGCTCATCTGAGATTCCTGCAGCTGTCTTTGCACCTCTGCACCCAAGGAGCAAAGCTGTGGGGCTGGAGGTATAAGGTGATGTTTTAGGGCTCTGTAGTGGTAACTTGAGGAGGAGCGGTCTTCACTTGCTCACCCAGTCAGACATTAGTTCCCAGTCAGAGCCGCTGAGTGACAGAGGTGAGCATCTTCTAACTTGAAGTGCCACAGATTAACAGGGAACTGCAACATTCTTGAATAGGAAGTCCTTGAGTACCAGTGAGTAGAGGAGGGAGCAAGAGGAGGTAAGATGTAGAAAAGTCCACTTCTAGCAGGCAAAAGATCAGGTCAGCTCACCAGTCTAGCCCCACAACACAGAGACCCTATGAGAAAATGAGTAAGTCTACCAACACACCTTGCTGGAAAGCTACAATGTAATCACAATCTTAAGCATGCTGGAAAGAAGACAAGAGAAAGAAGATCTATTCAACCTCAAAAGAAGATCGACCTACAAAGAAGGGATGGAAGGTCCAAAGAAAGATGAACTGTCCCCACAGAGAAAGGATACTTCTGCAGCAGGTTTAAGGACTGCACATTGAACTAGTACTGATGATAGGATTGCATTCACATTTACGTAATCAAAGCAATGCCAAAGCTGAACACTAGAATTGAGGCCCTCAACAATTTAAGGCAAGAGACCTTTCTGAGAGTGCTGGCCATCCCCTGGGACCTTGCAGCAGAACAGATTACCCGGGAATTTAAAAGGTGATGAAAATCAGTTAGGATCAGACCTAGAGGGACAACAAGACCCAGAGACAAACGCCTTTAGATTTCCTTTCAGAGCGCATAACGGGAATATTGAAACAGTGGTCACTGTGATGCTGATTTGTTTTTGAGTGCAGTGATAAAGAAAAAGACAATGAGCCTAGGCCCACCCAGACTCTTTATTTTGTCCTGACCTCAACCCGTATGAGCTTACTCGCAAAGAAACTCTATAGGAGATCAGAAAGGAACCAGCAGCTGAAGGGTGTCAACATCAGTGTAATATTCTGGCAGGTTCAGAGTGGACCAGAAGGACAAACAGTATATTTTATTGTAGGCAGACTTAGATAGTGCCTTCCTGGAAGGCCTGAAAGTAGACTGAGGGTAAAACATGAAATATAGTGAGATTGATAGCTTTTGTCAAACGTGTTTTATTGCATTTTTAAGTAAAAAAAAAAAGAAGGAAAAAAACACTCATAAAAGCATTCTGGGTCTAGCCACATCCTTCACTAGTCAATTTCCATTTCACCCTGCACCAAGAATATAGCTAGTTCAACATTGCATCGTCAAAGCAAGGACCATCATCCAAGGCAATAGAGAGAGGAATACAGCACGTCAACACGAACATTTACCTTCCCGAGTTCTCCACATCATTTGTTAAGTAATTCCACTGCTCTCAATCTAAGTGGGCTTGTCCCCCTTTCTCGGAACATCCAATAGTAGCCCCCATATAAATTCAAGATTCAAATGTGCATGGGCAAAATAACTTAAGAGTTCTAGTATCAATGTGGACCACAATCTATAATACCACAGAGCTAAAGAGGGCATGTCCTTTTTCATCCTGTACGAAGCAAAAGTCATTTTTACAGCCCCAAGCACTGGAGCAATACATACTACACCCGTGGTTCCAGGCACTTGGAGCCTGATTGTCTTAGTTACAGTATCACAACTGCTGCTTGCTGCCGCATGGGGTAACACCATGACTTTTGCAGTATATGCAGAAAGTCCTCCCAGAACGATTTTACCACTGGGCATTCCTGGCATAAGTACAATGAACTCCACAACCTCTAAAACAGGCTGGGGTCCCCGCGGGTACATTCTTTTCAGTCGCATTGGGGGTATAAAACCATCTGTACATTATTTGATAGTGGACTTCTCTATGCTGAAGCTCACTGAGCTTTTATTAAGGTCCCTACCTAATGTTTCCCATTGTTGCTGTGCAATTTCCCTGCCAGAAGCGTTCTCCCATTCTCACATGTTGGACTATGTTGGCATCTCAGATGGCATCCGGAGACTTGCAAAGAGATTGGAAATGGTGCTCTTAGAACCTTTATTTGGGTAGCAGTTTTTCAAACTTAGTCTTATCTCTAATCGCTGCTTCTTTATTTTCTTGTTTTAAGACCTAGAGTCTTTTGTGACCATTGTGCAATCGAACAAGTTACTTACCTTCGGTATTGCATTATCTGGTAGAGACATAGTCTACCTGCAGATTCCTTAACTTTTGAATTCTCCCCAAGCATCGACTGGATATGGAATTTTTTCAGCAGTACTTCTGCACGCTGGTGGATGGTGTCGTATGACTCAGTGATGACCTTGATTCCAGTTGTGACATCAGTAGAGTCATACAAGTCCTAAATTCCCCCAGCAGCGTGTGGACGTCAGTTTCTTCAGTGAAACATTCAGCAATACAACGCAGAGCCACTACAGAAACTGGCTGTGGAAACAGTGTGCAAAAAAAGACAAATAAAATGCATCAAGGGCCGGACTGGGAACTAAAAACTGGCCCTGGTAAAGTGCTCAGCCCCCCCCAAACCCCCCCTTCCCTCCCCCCCTCCCCCCTTCCTGGGGGATTGTGGGTGCCGCCGAGCTCTTTGCCAGGGCTGGTTTTCGGCCGATTTTGTTACAGGGCCGATGCTGCAAAAACGGCCCGTTACACCTAGACAAGGTCTATAAAGAAAGATGAAATGGTTTGACAAAGCACATAGCTACTTGAAACACTGACCACCAGTGCATAAACCAGGGTTGAAAAAGGAAATACTTCCTACGCTACAAATCGTTCAGAGTGAGGATGATAGGTAGGACGTTAAGGAATCTGAAGCTAGACTATGTCTCTATCAGATAATGCGCTATGAAAGGAAAGTAACTTGGCCATCTGATAGACATCTAGCTGCAGATTCCTTAACTTTTGAATTAAATACCATTGCTATACCCACCCGGAGGAGGGTCTGCGAGCTAATCCTACAGGAATTGCTGCAGGGACTCCCACAAGGAGCGGTCTTAGCGCCCTAAGAGCGCAGAGGCACTTGCCGCCTTCATGTAGATGGCCGCTGTCCCGCAGACTTTCCGTCCCGCTGAGTCCATCTGGCGGCTTTCCTTATCCGGAGGCACCGTAGATGACGGGGCAGTAGCATGCTGCTTCTTGGCCGCAGTCACGATAACTGAATCCGGTACCGGATCCGATCTCAGGAACGCTGGATCGGAATCCGGGGGCCTGTACTTTTTCTGCAGCCGGGACAGAGCTGACTTCACTGTAGCCGGAGTAAGGAAGAGCTCCATAGCCGGTTCCTCCAGTCCTGGTACCAAGGGCAACAAGGGGCGAGACAAATGCCGCTTGTGCAAGGTCTCAAATATCACCGAAGTAGAAGGTGTGGGTACCGTTAACGTGATGCACAACTTCGCTGCCCCGCTCAATAGCACCTCCTGGAACGTTACGATGTCATCCACCGGTGACACCCTTGTCTGTGGGGAATCCGATAAGGTGGAAGAATATCCCCGGCCACTTGAAGAGTCCGTATGACGGGACCGTGACCTATCCCTCCGGTGCCTACACCGGGACCGTGTCGAAGGCCGACGGTCCCTCCGTGATCGGTGTCTCCCTCTAGACCGTGATCTAGACCTCCTAGGCCTCGGGCGATCCACTGGCCTTACAGGAGGCAGGAGTCCTAGGCTGTGCAGGCCCCGTAGGCGGTGACGGAAGGTGCGGCAGAGGTGGAGGAGACGGCAGTGGAGGCGGAGGAGGAGAAGGAGGAAGAGGAGGAATAAAAACTGGAGGAGGCAAGGAAGGTAGTGGAGGTGACTTCCTCGGAAGCAATGATGGAGGTGGCGTAGGCGACCTGGGCCTGGAAGGCGAATAGGTCCTAGAATATTCGGAGTCCGAAGACCTGACCACTCTCTTCTTCTTCTTCTGCGCAGGTCTTGACGAGGGTGCCCTGGAGGCAGACCTTTGTTCAACCGAGCGCCGGTAGATGCAGAAGATAGGCTGACTACCGAGGCAGAGGACACCGTCCTGGCCTTTGAACGCCTCCTCGACGTCGACTTTTCCTTCCTAGACGTCGACCTCTTCGTCTTTCTGCTTCTCGACAACCGTCTAGACGTCAATGAACCCCTCGACGTCGATCTTCTCTTCGATGTCGACTTGTCTCTCCTCGACGTCGAGTCGACCTCGACGGCGAGCGCCGATGCCTCCTGGATTCATCTCGACGTCGATGTTGTGTCGAAGCCGGTCAAGTCCTCGACGTCTACCTCGTCCGAGGTCTCGACGTCCTGCCTCTCGAAGTCGAGCGACGATGTCGCTTGGACCCTGAGCCCTGGGTCGACGGAGAGCAGATGGTGGTCATGCCCCTCGACGCCGGCGTCTAAGCCATCGACGTCGACCGGGAACGGTGCCTTTTCCTGGCCTTTTCTTGACTGGGAGCCCCCCAGAGGCCGAAGCAGGGGCAGAGAACGATGAATGAGTCCCTCCTTGCCCAGACCCACCTGGTGCTTGATGTCTCCTCTGTTCCAGGCCTTGGAGACAAATCTTCTCCCTGTCACGCAGGGTCCTCCTGCAGAAAGATTGGCAAATCTCACAGGTGTCAGGGAAAAGGGAGGAAGGGAGACAGAGTATGCATACTCTGTGGGGGTCAGACTTAGCCTTCTTCCTGGCACACTAGGGACACTTGTTGAATAAAGCTGGCATATTCGACAGAAAGAGTGGACAAAACTGGCTAAAAAACACTCAAAACACTTTGAAAGTGCCACAAAATTGAATAAATACCCAAAAATGGAGAGCTCAATGCTCCAGGGTCCTGCTAGCAGGAGCCGGAAAAAAGAACTGAAAGTAAAAGGACTTTGGCTGTGCATCCTGGGATACCGAGGGTCTCTGGAGAGTTCCTTAAAGGCACGGTATCCTTTTTCCAGACACTTAATGGCAGCCTATGGGGGCTTGTCTGTCCAACCCTTCCTCTCTATCATTTCAAGGATTTTGGTGAAGGGGAGTTTTCCCTGTGAGGAAAACTTGGTAAATAGTGTAAAACCGGACATGGTGGGCTATCCTTTTCACTGTTTAGATGAAGTGGTGGCCTTTGCAGCCTTGAATATGTTAGGCTGCATTATTTGTCTTAATTGTCTCTTAAGTGTCTATGCAGGACTGCAAAGAAGACAGCTTAAGAGATTATTTTTGATTGCTCCGGGGTCCACGCACATGGGCGGGACTATTCACTAGATTATGACTATACACAGAGATCCCCTACTACAGAACCATATTTGTGCATGACCTACAAACTACGAGGGGTAGGATGTTTTAGGAGACAAGCTGAATTTCCCAGAACAGGCAAGTTCCTGCGACATATAGCCCGATCCACGAAGACCCCTGTAATCAGGCTTGGCCCAAGTGGCCAACAGTATGTCATACAGAGCCTCCTTATATGGGAGAGCAGGCTCCATCCCTGTCTGACCTTACTAAAGGACATCAATCAGGGGATCAGTGAACTTCTACACTGTAGGCAGAGATAATTCTAATACTGTAGCCACTCTTCTCAATATATCAAGAAAAGAACTCGCCTCAGTACCAAGACTAGGAGGACAAAGTAACCTAGAGTCTAGGGAAGACTCCACCCACTAGCCTCACCAAGTGCAGATAGCCAATTCTCCTCTATTAAAGGTGGAATAGTCACCAAAATAGGCTGTAACAGCCATACTCTTCTTTTTCACTCACTACAAGACAACTGCCAGTAGCCCCACCATGAGAGGAAAGTGGAAAAACAACATTCTCCTCAGTTGGCCCTACCGACTCCACACCCGACGTTGAGTAGGCGACGTCAAGAAGAGGACAAATTACTTTGATCTGCACCAACCACAGAGTCGGCTGATCAACAATGGACACCGAAGGGGGAGACCCCCAAAGGGTGTGCACCAGCACCAACACAAAGTTAGCCGACGCAGACTGACGCCGACCCCACGACTCCGACTGCTTAACTTGCACCGTGAGCAAACCCACCAGTGTGGCTCCTCTCACCTCCATGGGGCCTGACGGCGCTCCAGAGGAAGGGGGCAAAAGATAAGATGCAGAAATTTGTAGTACTCACTCATTTGAGCCATCGATGCCCCGGCTCCTGGAAAGATGGGTTGGTGCGGGGTGGAGTCGTGAACGGCCTCCCAAACCGGCAAGTGGGAGGAGTAGTCGGCGACGGAATCTCCACACAGCGAAGTCGTGGGGTGCCGCGGCTTCAAACGCGGGTGCTTACCTTGGGACATCAATGGAGAGTGACGTCACAGTGAACGATTCCGACACCTGCAACAGCCCAGTTAACAACCCTCTGAATGAGGAGACCGAGGCCCACTTTAAGTCTCGGTAGCCCGCAACATCCACGCCACTAGCAGTTTCATACGATGTTCCTTGAGCGCCTCCGGCTTCAGCTTCTGGCAGGAGCCGCAGCCTTCACAGTTGTGCTGTTCCCCTAAACACCACATACAAATGGAGTGTGGGTCTGTTACCGACATTTGTCAAGTACATGACCCCACAATCCTTAAAGCCTGAAGACATAAGAAAAGCACACTGTTTCAAATTGACAAAAACTGTCTAAGTTGGTCCGATAGCAGCCCGAGGAACTTCTTCTCTGGATCCATGTTACAGACCAGAAAATAATTAACTGATGTCCGTGCGCCGGAGGGGCCTTTTTAAGACTCCACTGACGTCACAATCTGAACCAACGTCACCACAGAGCAGAGGTACTGATGAAAAATTTACAGATCCAGTCTGATGCCTGGGAAGAATTCAAAGGTTAAGGAATCTACAGCTAGATGTCTCTATCAGATGGTCCCCTTCATCAATTTTTAAGTCTATTTTGCATTGGTTAGAGGAACAAATGTTCTCTTTCACAAGATTATCTTAGATTTTAAAACACATTCCCCATCTCCTTTCCCCAAACCTTCCCTCTAGTAATGCCAGATTGAAGGGAGGGTTAAAATGAATCAAGGTATATGATGAGGGGAATGGGGAATGTCATAATTTTATTCTTCGCCATTACTTTATCCCACATTGACTGTGATGTGGCTACTGATGCACGTAAGTGTGAATTGGGTGGTGTATGTGGCTTTCTAAGCCATTCAAAGTCCCACAAAGGCCTGTTCATTATTGCATTACCCATATGTACCCAAATAGTATAGGATTCCCCTTTTAACCATTCCGCAATAATTCTAAGTTTTGTAGCTGTGTTGTATGTGCGCAGATCTGGTAATGCAATGCCCCATGCATTCTGGATGGTTGCAACTTTTTTGTGTGAAAGTTTCTGGGTTCAGATTTATGCAATACGAATCTTGTTAACTAGGTATGGAATTACTCCAGGAAGTCTCCTGCCAGCGTGATAGGAAGATCCAGAAATGGGTATAAAAATCATGGCAGTATATTCAATTTAGTTGCCTTTGTCTTATATATGAAACCTAAGGAGGCTCATCTATTTAGGTCTTCCTTGACTGAGGAGAGCAAAGGTATCGAATAGTTTCCTACCTGTCGGTGTAGTTTTGCAGCTTGAAGATCTTTCTGGATTCACTATGCTGTGCATTATTCCGCGGTCTAGTGGTTGGGTCCGGAATCGTAGTCTTTTCTCCTTTTTTTTTTGTAGCCCAGGTGGGCGGCGACGTCCCACCTTTTGGTGTCCTTCCTGTGACGTCGGCACGCTTCCTGCAGAAGCTCCCACCCTTGGGCGCCATCTTTGGATTTTTTTTCTCGTTTTTGTGTTGTGTTCGTGAATCCTTTTGCGATGTGTTCAAGTTCTTCCTTGAAAGTAAATGAATTTCCACTTTGTCTCTTAAGGTGTCTGTTTGTATATTGTCCTTGTATTTCCACCTAGCTCTCCTGCCTCATCTTTCTGGCGGAGGTGGGTGGGTTCGTTAGTGAATCCAGAAAGATCTTCAAGCTGCAAAACTACACCGACGGCTAAGAAACTATTCGTTTTGCAGCATGAATCTTTATGTATTCACTATGCTGTGCATAGACTTTGTAGCGGTTTGTTATGTTTGTGGCAACTGGGTGGAAGATGAGCTTTGGTTGGTGAATATATGTTGAAGCACTTTCTGTCCTACTTGTGCTTCCTTGTTCATTTGTATATCCACGCAGAAGTGCTTAGTGAACGTGTGCACTGAAGCCCATGTTGCCTTGGGTCTTGAATGGGTGTGCTAGCCAGGAAGGCTATTGTTGCTCCCTTTTTCTTGGTAGAGCGGGCTTGTGCCCTTTCTGTTAGCTCTTGACCTGCCTGCTTGTGGCAGAATTGTATCGTTTGTGCGATTCATCGTGCGATGGTGCCCTTTGTTACTGGTCTACCCAGGAAACAGCTTGCGAAGGACACAAAGAACTGCTTTGTTTTCCTGTGCTCTTTAGTTGTTTCCATGTAATGCATTACTGCCCTTCTAGTGTGCAGTGCCCTCTCTGCGCTTGTGGATCGTTTCTGAAAGAAGCTTGGTATTTGTATTGTCTGGTTCATGTGAAACCTTGACACCACCTTTGGCTTAAAGTGTGGGTCCGTTCTCATCACCACCCTGTCATTGTGTATTTGGATTTAAGGTTCTTGTAGCGTTAGTGCTTGCAGTTCGCTTAACCTGCGGAGCGACGTGATTGCCACTAGAAAGGCTCTCTTCATTGTGAGCATATGTAGGCCTTATGGATGGGTTCGAAGGGTGCCTTCGTAAGCTCCGTTAGGACTAAATTAAGGTTCCATGCCGGTGGCTGCATCCTTTTGGGTGGTGCTATCCTTTTAGCCCCTTCCAGGAACCTTTTTACTACTTGTGATTTAAAGAAGCTCTTTTCTGTCTCTCCTCTTGTGTAGGCTACTACCGCTGCCTCCAGGAACCTTTTTACTACTTGTGATTTAAAGAAGCTCTTTCCTATCTCTCCTCTTGTGTAGGCTACCACCGCTGCCAGGTGTACTCTCAGCGAGGTGGAACATAGGCTTGATTATAGCAGGTGTGTTAAATATTTTAGCACCGTTGATTCCTTTGTCATCTTCTTGTGCAGTTTTTTCTTGATACACCATTATGTGAATCTTTTCCATTTTGCCACATAGCACCTCCGTGTGGTAGGTCTCCTTGGCTCTCGTAGTATCCGCAGTATGCTCTCTGACAGTTTGAGGTGTAGAAACTATGTCTTCAGGAGCCATGCCGCTAGGCGGAGGCTCTCTGGCTCTGGGTGGAGTACCTCTCTGTTTTACATTGAGAGTAAGTCCTTTCTTTTCCCGAATTTGTGAGGTGTTCCCTGCGCCATCTCCACTATTTGTGAGAACCATGACTGCCTGGCCCACTGTGGTGCCACCAGAATCAGTGTTATGTTGCTGTCTCTGCATTTGCCGAGTACCCTGTGTATCAGTCGTATCAGGGGAAAAGCATAGGCAAATGTTTTCGACCAGCTTATCCATAGGGTATTCCCCTGGGATTGTTCCCCTGGTTGCCTGGATGCGAAGTATCGGCATTTGCATTCTGGTGTGTTGCAAATAGGTCTATTGTTGGAGTCCTCACTTCTTGAATAGCCTTTGTGTTTCTTGTGCATTGAGCTCCCACTCGTGGGACGCCGATGTCTGTCTTCTGAGCCAGTCTGCCTCCACGTTGTCCTTCCCTGGTAGGTGTATAGCTAGGAGGTCTATTTTGAGTGAGATGGCCCATCTCCATATGTCCTGCACTAGGTTAGATAGTGCGAATTATAGTGTTCCTCCCTGTTTGTTGATGTAGAACATTGTTGTGATGTTGTGTGTCTGTATCAACACTCTATGGCCGTACAGTTGTTTCTGGAAGGCTTTTAGGGCGAGTAACACAATCTTTAGTTCCAGGTAGTTGATGTGCTTGATCGCATCTGTCGAAGTCCACAGGCCCGCACCTTGAGTTGGTTCATGTGTGCTCCCCATCCCTTCTGGGATGCGTCTGTGGTGATGGTCACTGTTGGGTTTTGTGGTGTCAAAGGCTTCCCCCTCTGTTATGTTCTCCTTGTTCCACCACGCTATCTCCTCTTGCACTGCGTGCATTACAACCACTAGATCTTCCCAACTCCCTGTAGCTTATGACCATTGTTGTTGCAGCCATTCCTGGAATGGTCTCATGTGTAGTCGTATATTGGGGACTAGGTGTATGCAGGATGCCATCATCCCCATGATCTTGCTCGCTGTCGTCACTCTCAGAGCTCGCCCCTTCTGGTACTGACGTGTCTCCTTCAGCAGGGCAAGTGTTCTCTTGTCGCTAGGGAACACTTTGCTCTGAATGGTGTTGATCTGTGCGCCTAAGAAGATCTTCACTTGCTCTGGTTCCATTGAGGATTTCCCCCAGTGTAAAGAGAATTCCAGTTCTGTTAGTGTCTTTGTGATCCGCTGAGCATTTTCTTTGCATTGTTTGTAGGAACTTGCTTTTATTAGCCAGTCGTCGAGGTAGGGGTATACATGGATCCCTTCCGTCCTTAGGTGCGCTGCCACGGTTGCGAGGCACTTGGTGAAGACCCTTGGTGCGGATTTTAGTCCGAAGGCCAGGGCAGTGAACTGGTATTGTGCTTTGTCGATGGCAAATCTCAGTAGATGTTTGTGCTGTCTGTCAGGGGAATGTGTAGGTAGGCATCTTTTAGGTCTTTGGTGGACATAAAGTCTCCGTCCCTTATCTGAGGAATGACTTCTTGTAGAGATGTCATCTTGAATTTTTGTGTTCTTATGTATTGGTTTAGGAATGGAGGATGGGTCTTAACGTAACGTCCACCTTTGGTACGAGGAAATAGTTTGAGTGCACTCCTTTGCTTCTTTCCTTGAATGGTACTGTTTCTATGGCTTCTTTGTGGAGGAGTTCTTGTGCTTCCTCTATGAGTAGCGCTAGTTCTTTTGCGGAGCGTGCTTTTCTGTTTGGTTTCCTGTTTGGCGGTTTCTTTTCCAGTTCTATGCAGTATCCGAACTGTATGATGTTCAGTATCCATTTGTCTGTTATTTTCTTCCATTCCTGGAATAAGTGTTTTAGTCTGCTTCCTACTGGTGTTACATGTTTGTTGGTTTTTAGTCCGTGTAACCCTTTTTTGTTGAACTTCTTGTGCCCCTCCCGTAGAGGTGTAGTGTGGGTGGGCATGCTTGGTGGTGCGCAGTCACTTTGAGGTGGGTTGCTGGCCCCCTCTTCTTGTTTGCCCTCGTCCATTCGCCCTCCCGCGAAAGGACTGGCCCGAGGCTGGTATTGCCAGGTTTGTTTTTGCTGGCCCTGCTGTGCTCGATTGTCGCTCTGGTAGCCCTGCTGGAATGTCTGATGTGAAGTTCCCGGCTGGTTTCCCCCTCTTCCGTTTGGCCTCCGTGTCAGTGTGTCTCTTCTCATTCCTCTGAATTGCAAGGCCCCCATGGACCTTGCAGATTCATTTTCCTTTTTGCGTTGGGTGAGTTTCTCATCCACTGGTGCTCCGAAAAGGGTTTCTCCATTGAAGGGGGTGTTCAGGATGTTATTCTGTACTTCCGGCTTGAAGCCTGAAATCCTCAGCCAGGCATGCCTTCTTTCTGTGACCCTGATCATCACGAGCCTGCTGGATGTGTCTGCCGCATCCAGGCCTGATTTCAGGCATGAGTTAGCTACCCCATCAAGAAAGGCTTGAGCTCTGCCCCCCAGCCATTGTGCCAACTAATGATATGAGGCGTCTCAACTGGGTAAAAGTAGTCTCTAATATAGAGGTCCTGAATAAAATTGCCGAGGAAGTTGACAGCGCTCTTTTGAAATTAGAAGACGGTATCGACCATCTAGACTTGGGTTGTGTTACTCCTATCCATGATAGCCTGTTTAAGTCCATTAGCGGCCATTTTTTAGCTCCAGGCTACACAAAGCAAAAAGGTATCCAAAAAGCACTGAGGTGGTAAAATGAAGACTGCAGAAAAGCTAGAGTAGATCTGGTTAGGGCATACAGGGTTGCAATTTGGATGCCGTTTGTTGTGCCAGACAGACCTACAAAAGAGCAATTCTTAAGCTCCAAAGAATTTGGGAGAACTTCGATGACAGGAGCTTAAGGAAGCAAGTGTGAAAAAGAATTCCAGGTTATTCTGGAATCTCATTAAATGGGGTAGAGGGGGAGGGCTGAACAACCCGAAAACGATGTCACTCAAGAAGGCTGGATTGATTATTTTAGACCACAGTATGCGTCCAATCATGTAGGAGTTCAAGTTGAGGATATAAGTTCTGTATTTTCTAAAGATTCTGTTTTTAACAGTAATGATGTTTTAATTGCTATTAATGTTGTGGCAAGAGGTAGAGCCCCAGGGCCCGATGGGGTCCCGGCAGATGTCTTTCTGCATGACAAGGCTCGCTGGGGCAAATATATCTTGCTATTGGCAAATGCTATAGCTCAAGGAGCCCCGGTCCCGGTTTCCTGGAAAGGAGCAATAATAATCCCTGTTTATAAAAAGGGCGACAAGACTCAACCTGGAAATTACAGACCTATCAGTCTGATAGATACTATCTAAAAAACAATTGGGAGGATGACTTTAAATAAGATCATAGACTGGATCGAAGAAAACAACGTATTGTCCCCCTTTCAGACGGGTTTTAGAAAATATACTAGTACAAATCGATCAAGTCTTTCGATTTACTCTCCTCCATTGGAAGGCTGTGATCCTGGGCAAAGGCAGTATTTATGCTGCCTTTGTTGATCTGCGTGCAGCCTTCGACTTAGTTCCTCGTGCACAGTTGTGGTTGACACTACAGCAATTAGGTCTCCCTGCAGAGATTTTAACTATGGTGATGCGGCTGCATGAGGCAAACTATGCTAAAATCCAATGGGGAGGTTATGGCAGGGTCACCACTCAATTTCCGGTTGAGCGTGGAGTGAGGCAAGGTTGCTCTCTGGCCCCAACTCTGTTCTCCCTGTATATCAATGGTAAAGTGGATTGTTTGGCACATGTAAACACTGATGCTCCCTCAGATGCCGGTATTAAGGTTACGATTTTAATGTTTGCGGATGACACGCTAATTATATCTAAAACTCATAGTGGCCTGCAGCATGCTTTGGACATTTTTTAAAAATGTTGTTCCATGAAGGGCCTAGAAATTAACGTGGCTAAAACCAAAATGATGATTTTTAATCCGCATTGTACTTTTAAGGGGAATGTTTTTATGAACGGAAAGCCACTTGAATTGGTTAAGGCTTTTACTTATTTAGGTGCCCATTTGGGCAAGGACCTTAAATGGGAGCATCATATAAATTTGGCAGCCATTAAACACCGCCAAATTGCAAGTGCTCTCACTCTGGAACATAAAAAGTCATTGTCCAAACCAATTCTGCCTGTACTGGAAGTTTATTAATATAAAAACAGTTAGCTCTGTTCTCTATGGTGCTGAACTTTGGGGCTTTGAGAAGTTGGCACAATTGGCCCTTTCTGAAAATAAATTTTTTCGTAATATCACTAGCCTCCCGCAGAGTACACCTTTAGTACCACTAAGATATGATCTGGGAAGGAAAGCTATCGTTGATAGTGCCAGGTCACGCCCTATTTTATATTGGCGTAGGCTTTGGACGACACCCGAGCTTTCAGCATACGCCGAAGGGTTCTTAGACGTCATTTCATCTGACTCATTCCATAAGATTCGTTGGCTTGTCGATTTAAGAAATAGCTTGGTAGCTTTGGGGACGCAAAAGCTTTGGGACAGCCCTACGGAAGTTGCATTTCCTTCGAAAACAATCCTGAAGGAAAGGTACTGGGGGCAGATTGCGTATCAGACATGGAGTGGTGTAGATTCTTTCACCATGGCGGGGGTCTTTCTAGGGGCAAAAGTATTGCCCAAATTCGAATCTTACTGGGACATTATTAGTAAGCCTGGAGACAGGAAGCTATTTTTTCAGCTGAGCCGGTTCTTTGCCCCTGAAGGCTTTAACCTCTAGATGGGCTGCTGCAAGTTCTATTAATATTTGCCCGGTGTGTGAGAACTCTGTAGAAACTCTTGCACATTTACTATTTGCCTGCCCATTGTATGTATCCCCGAGGCTTGTTTGGCTGACACCAATGTGTAAGTTACTGGGTAACAACAAAATTTCTGTTGCTGATTGTAATAGCTGTAGCCAAATACTTGGGATCGGCATGGGTCTTACGGCAGAATTTTATTTGAGGTCAATCGACTGTTGTGGAATAATGTGTGAATTTCTCTGACCATGTATTGATTATTTTAGCCGATTTTATTATTCTCTTTTTTAAGTTCAAATCAAATGGTTTTATTTATTTTACTCTATGAAATGTGTTGCTTATCTCCTCCTCTAGTGAATAGTATATGTATTTATTTTTCTACTTGGTGTCCAAATAATTTTGTTTTTAAATTTAGTATTATGTAATCCTGTCTGAATCATGGATAAATTGTACTTGTCTAGCTTTTATGAGTTTTTATCTCGAATAAAGCGAATTTGACTGACTGGCTATATTCTTGCCTTCCTCCACCAGGTGCGTCGCTCTCTGTTGGTATTGCTCAGGGAGGTGTTTGAGCAGCTGCCCGACCTCATCCCAATGCTGGTACGTATGACTGTTGAGTCGGGCATTAGAGTTGTCAATGCACCAGTGTACTGCTGCAGTAATCTCGATTTTCCTTCCAGTGAGGTCTATCCTCTTAATTTCTTTGTCTGGTGGTGGGCCTGAGTTTGTGGGAACATTAGCCCTCTTTCTGGCTGTTGCTGTAATGATGGAGTCAGCTGTGACGGATCCCTGGATGTAGGGAGGATCCTTAGAGGAGTGTTTGTATTTCTTCTCTGTCCTAGGTGTGACAGACCCCTGCAGCTTGCTGGTTCCTTGAATGCCTCCCTTCCATGGTCCAGGACACTTGGTAGCACGGGGAGGAATTTACTCCTGGTTTGAATGGGGAGCAGGGTCTCTAAGAGGAAGCAGGCTTTTGGTTTTTCTTCCTCCAGTTTCACTCCATAAGCTGTTGCCGCGTTCCTGATGACCATGTTGTAGATACCAATGTCATCTGGCGGCGAAGGATACGTCTCCACGGCCTCTTCTGGGCTTTCGGCGTCGAGGTCCTGCCAATCCAGGTCCTGCGCCACCGAGAATGTCGAGTCCAAACTCGGGCACTGGTCTACCTCGCCATAGTATAGGCCCTCTTCCTCTTAAAGTTCTTGGGGCTCTGGAGTTTTCGGCAGCTCTTCGGCGTCGAACTCCTCCTCGACCATCGTTGTCGCCGGCTTCGACGGGATGGTGAACCTCTTCATCCGTTCGTCTAATTCTCTTTTTCTTTGCAGGATGTTATCCATTTCAGCCTTGAGCCTTCTCTTTTTCCTTTCCATCTCGGCAGCCTGTTCGGCGTCAGTGTTTCGGACGATCTCTTCGACGTAGACTTCGAAGTAGCCTTCGGGTCATTTTCCTTCGGCGTCGAGCGCTCCTTTTCGGGGACGTGCTTCGACAACCTAGGCTTTTCTTGTGTTTTCGCCGTCTGGGAGTCCTTTTTGAAGGATCCGCCGGGCTGTTTGTCCCTGGATGCAGCTGCGGCAGTCGAAATTTTCGGCGCCAATGCTCCTTTCGAGGACTTCGACTCTTTTTTTCGCGAGTCTGACTCAGTCTGTCGGGGTTTATGGGGTCGATGTCTCTCCCTCCTCTTTTGTAATTTTCTTACCTGTCTGTACGACCGTGTAGTCATCTGGTCCCTCGGCGATGTTGTCCTCTTCATCACTGGAGAGGCCCAAGTCCCGAAGCGACGGAGGTTGGCCTTTGCCTTGCATGCTGTGGTTGGCTATCCTCTGCCTCTCTCTAATCCTGAGAGCCTTCGGGGTGAAGACAAAGCAGGCATTGCAATCCTTGCTTTCGTGGTTGACCGGCAGGCAGAGGTTGCAAACCGGATGCTGGTCCTTCTGCACGTATTTGTGGTGGCAATTGCGGCAGAATCTGAACTGTGTCTTGTCCATTACTGCGTTCAGGGGGCCCCCTGTGTGCGCATTCTCCGTTGGACGTTGAAGTCTTCGATGTTCTCCTCCTTCTTCGTCGTCCCGGCTCAATGGTCTTGTTCCTGGATGTATTCTCCAATCTTTTTCTGTAGATTTCAGTCTTTTCCTTCTTCTTTTCTCCAAAAACTCTGGAACCTCTCGGTGACGATCCAGACTCAACGGCGGAAAAAATAATCTGAAGATGGCGCCCAAGGGTGGGAGCTTCCGCAGGAAGCGTGCCGACGTCACAGGAAGGACACCAAAAGGTGGGACGTCGACACCCAACTGGGCTACGGGAAAAAAAAGGAGAAAAGACTACGATTCCGGACCTAAGCACTAGACCGCGGAATAATGCACAGCATAGTGAATCCAGAAAGATTCACGCTGCAAAAGATTATTTACTTTTACTGGTCTCTGATCCCGGAGAGAGTGTGACACCCACATATTTAATATTTCATTGTGCCCAGTTAAATGTGTATCCTTCTTATAGATCATGTGCTGTCGATCGGCTCAAGGACAGATTCAGTATCTCAGATTTATTCCACATTATCTTATAACCTGATAACCCCCAAACTCTTTCAGCTCACTGATTACTGCCTGAAGAGGTTTCTCTGGTGATCCAAGGGTAAGGGAGGACAAAGCCAGCATATAACATTTTAAGGCTCATCCCTCCCATGCAAAATTCCTTCTTTGAGTGATGGTTCCTTAAGTTGCAAGCTGGTGGTCAGATGCGTAAAGCACAGATTAGTAGGGACACGGGCATCCCCGATAGGCCCACCCTCCCTAGATTTATTGGCTCACCTTACTTTTTAGTGGTGAGCAACTCTTCCAGTTCCCTGCAATATCATGACTCAGTGAGCTGCTTCACTTGCTCGGATGGATCCACTTTCTGCAGTATTCTGCCAGGGTACTGGAATGGAGCTGAGCAGCAGGGGATTTTTCGGTCTTATCGGTTACGTTGCAGACCACACCCGCCCCTTTCAAACTATTGAGATTGGAGGGCTGAGGGGGGCGGGGGAGGGATTGCCGAAGTAGTGCCTTGCCACTCTGCCACCGACTTTACTAGACTGTGGAGCTGTGCTGCAGCACGTACATTCTTCAACTTCAGTGTCGGCAGGTCTTCAAGATGCATTAATAATGCTCCTTGCATTATGCCACCTCGGACGTACCCAGAGTCAGATATGTTAGTATTAGAGGTCCTCAAGCAGCTAAGCTAATCTCCAGTACCAGAGGGCTTGGGCAACCACACTGCATTTCAGGAAAATAGTGTGTGTGTGTGCGCACTTCCTGCCTAGGTCTGTCTTACCAAAGTTCACTGCAGTCCTGGACCCTTAAGGTCCTATTATTACTGGCTACTGAATCTGCAGTTTTTCTCCAATTTTTAATTAGATTACCGTCTAAGTGTTTAGTACAATATTAGGTATTTTTTAAAAATGAAGGAGCAAGATTATTTATAGCTCTGCCTTACTTTTGCTGGGCATTAGAATTGCCGACATGGACATTCTGCATGCTATTTCACAGTTTCTGCTCTGGGTAGTTCCTTTTGGCACCAACAGTCCTTTTATGCTTAATAAAGCACCTTTACTATTTATAGGACTATTTCAGAAAAAGTACCACTTTCAATGTCTACTGCAGCTAAAACATGATTTTTGGTAATGCACTGATTAAGACAACAAAATTAGCAGATGAAAAGTTGTAATGAGAGGCTTCTAAATAGTGCACACAGTCCAGCTATTGTCCTGCAATTGCGGTATTGTTATGTATAATTCAGAATTGTATAGATGTATTTACATGCCTTCAATTGTTGTTAGTGTCAGGATGTGGCCGACAGTGGAACAAAGTTAATGATGTGCGGTGTGATTAACTACATTGTATTTTCTACAAAATAGCATCCACCTGGTATTTCTTCTTTCTTTAATTAAATAATTATTTTTATTAGATCATTCAGTACATTATAAACTCTGTACCATTAACAAATTCAAATGGGCGAGTCATCAACCCAGACATGAAGTAAAACAGCAATCATTCTGTACAAAGGTACCTGTGTTAGCAAAACATTACATTTGTTTTTACAATTAATCCTTCTCTCCAAATATGTGCGCCACTCCCCATGGCTGGCAGTATGTCTTTAACCCTCAGTATCCTGCTTATCTCCTGCAGAGACCTCCTCGAGCCCTGTAAGGATCTCCCTCCATGTTTGCAAATCCTGCTCCGAATTCTCATCCATTCTACACTGACTGAGCCGCATCTTTTCTGCTACTGTCCATTAATTAACATCTTTGACCAATCCCTGTTCCCTGGGTCCTAACGGACTCATCCATGAAATGGCAACTCAGCGTTTTCCTAGCAGCAGGGTTAGTTGCATACATTTTCACTCCATTTTCCTACTCATCTGTTTCCAGACACTCCCCAAAAGACATGTGGCTTGGTCTAGTGCCACTGCTATACCCACAATACACTCCAATCTCTGGACTGCGAAATCCCAATAAGCATGTACTAGATGAAGAAAGGTTGCGGGTCTGCCCTGACACCGATGGCATCCGTCCTGACGGAGTCTATTTTATGTAGAAAAACCAGGGTGAAATATGTGCAGGGTATGTAATTAAAACGTTCTAGCTTGAACCGCGCATTGCATGTCACCTGCTTGACTAATGCGCAAATACCTTTCCATTGTGTGTCTTCTAGTGGTCTACCCCATTTTCTGTGGCCCCTGAATCACAGACAATGTTGTCCTAGGTTTATCGCAATCATGGCTCTATACAAGTGGGAAACTAAGTGTCTACCTCTGCCAAATTCCAGGAGTGTCCTAAACAGTTCAGAGGAAGTCCGGACTTTTGGGTTTCTGGGCCAGACATCTCACATTATGTCCACAATACTTGCGTAGAATTAGAACTGGCCCGACCCACACCAAAGTTCTCCTGTGCTACCTCAAATGTAATGAATGTCTTATTGGGGTAAAGCTCACCCAGTGTCAAACACCCCCTCCCCCATCTCTCCAGGCACTGGTATTCACAGTGAAGGTCAACAGGCAGGACCCTGGGAGGCCCCCGAAAATGAACTCTCGTGTGAAGGGGGACGTCTCAGCACCACCTTCACTGCACACTCTCACAGTGATACTGTGTGTTTGATTAGCTATGGCACTGTGAGATCACCTCTCCTACCCCAGTGAAGCGACAGCGTCCCCTCCCTTCATCCGTGAGTAAATGCTTTTCCCAGTTGTCCCCCGACAAACAGTGTGCAGCATGTTGCAACTGTGATGCTAGATAGTAAATTCCCATATTGGGCAGTGCTAATCCAAATCCTCTAAAGGACGGTAAAGAGTCTCTTGAGTCACTTTGCTCAGACCTCCCCCCACACTAAAGTTGTTAATAAGGAGTGTAGATGCTTAAAGACTATCCTAGGTAGCGTGTCTAAAGGATGCTGTAGAGTATATAGGCAACGTGGCAAGAACACCATCTTTGCACTTCCAAGCATCCCATAAGGGGCAGGGGGAACGTGTTCCAGAATTGCTCCGACTTAGTTAGGCCCTCTATGACACAATCAATATTATATTGTTTCCACTTCTGGACCATGTGGGCCACCATCATTCCCAAATAGCGGAATTGGTCAGTTTCCCAACGCAATGAAAAATCCGGCAGTGTGGTGGGGTCCTGTGCAACCAACCGCCCCAAAGGGAATATCAGACCCTTATTCGTACTAATAAGCAATCCTAAAATGTCCCCAAAGGTGTCCAAATGCTCGAGAAACAATGGCAGCGATTCCCTCGGAGACAAGAAGAAAAGAGTGTCATCCGCATAGAGCGAGATTAGATGATTCCCCCCCCCCCCCCCCACTTGACCTGGTATTTATTATTAGCTGTCCTCTGCAGTAACTGTGGAACTACGTGATGTTATAGCGTTTACGTGAAATTAAATTATGTTATTGCGCAATTAGTATGAACAGTTGTGGTTGAATTTTAGGTATGTTAATTTAACAATGTTATACTTCATATAATAACTAGTTATGATTGGACTATTGCAAAATAACATTTTATTTAGTCACTATGAATGCAATGGCTGGAAAAGGCAATGTTGCATAATGTTGAGTAGCGAAGGGAAGGGTTGCGGGATCTTTGATGTTATTAGCGCCCAATTTTGAGCACATCAGCCTAAAGGAGAGTAGAAACGATTTAAGTGACATTTTTAGAACTGTGCCAGGATTTGCCAACAGCAAGTGAAACTAGAGAGGATACCATGCTGAAAAATGTTTTTGCAGCTACGATGTGATTGAGGCGATTATTAGGGATGTGATTTACCTGATGGGTTTGGGCAATCCCATTGGTGTCAGGCTAGTCGTCTGCTTGGCTGGTGTTTTCCGAATGCGGAAGCGCGATACTTTGCCAACACCTTCATCTTGTGAGCACTCCATGTTCTGTGGTACAAAAATTTTATCAAATTACCAAAATGCGCTGCCTTGAGCTTGACAATCTACCTCAGCTCTTTAAGAGTGTATCCTTTACCTTTAACTCAGAGTCCGAAAAGGAGGTCTCCTCAGACAAAATCCTCTTTCGAATCTTGCGCTTCTTCTTTGAATGGGAAACTGTCTTGGTCAGGCTTCCTCTGATCCGACTTACCAATTCTGAACGTACAGGTGAGTCTTCTAAGCAAGGGGAACAAGGCCTGGATTAGAGAGAAGAGCATGGTGTTAATAAATTGAATACAATTGAACACAGAGGAAGACATTGGTGGTGTACCACAAACATTTATCAACTGGAAAAAAGAAATTAGTTTTGTGAAAAACTAGCAAGAAATTAAAAGCATTGAAATGAAGTGAGAGTAAGCAGAGTATCAATAACTTGCCCGGGAAACAAGGTATGGGGAACGTGAGCAATTAGTGATACTAAGTGACACATTTAGAACTTGTGAGAGCGAGACACAGAACATCAGTAATTGAAAAAAGAGACAAGGCCGTGTAAAGGAAACAAATGACTAATACAAACAGGACAGAGTGTGGTAGAGGGAAATGTGTTGAAGTACAAGAACTAACGTAAGGAGCTGGACAAGGGGGACACACCAAACAGATTGAGCGAGTGGGCCTGGAAAGGGGAACCCAGAGTTTGTTGCTGTAATAGAATACAGGGTCTGGGGGAGTAAAACAGACAGCGCATCAAGACTAGGCAGGGTAGAGAGGGTGATGGCAGGCAGATTGCTGTTACTTAACCACTCTGTCAGTGGAGCAAGGCCAGCAGAGTGGAAAGGTTAGGGTACTACTGCTGGGTGGAGAAGCGTGGCTCAGTGGTTAGAGGCGGCAGACCCGGAAGCTGAGATCGGCCGTGGACCAGGGTTCGATTCCCCGCCTCGGCGGGTCTCGGGCTCAAAATTCCACGGACTCGACAATTCTCGCTCCGGTGCCTACTCGACTCACGGGGTCACACTCTGCGACTCTGGGCAATAGCTTGCTTAATCTCCACTACGGCCCCTCGCGGCGGGATGCCTGGCTTTCACCTTGTGGATACCCTGCCGGGGTATCTCACAGGGGAATACCAGGACGGGTTCCCTAAGCAAGCGCCTTGATACCTTCGGGTGATACGTGCGCTATATAAGTCGCAATACAATACAATACAATACAATATAAGGAAACAGGCAGGATATAACTGACAAAGGAAATCTGGAAGGAGAAACTGGCAATGTAACAAAAAGAAAACTGCTACTTACCTTTTCAGCTTGAATAGCACAAAAATGCTCTTGGTTTTCTGAACATTTATCAGTATGGGTATGGGTTATGGATGCGTCTGTAATCAGGTACTGCAAGCACACCAACCAGAGGTCAACAATGCTCTAAGGATCCATACTAATTTTAGATTGTGTTTTTGTGCCTTACCTAACGATATATTGGAACAACGATCTTATGAGATGTTCTGCTGCATTAAGAGGCTAAACAGATGAGCTGGTAACTAGGCAAGATGCAATGAGGCATAGCTCAATTTTTTTCTTTTGCATCAGTAACTGTTAGCACAGTCACAAAACAACCATATCTGAAATTAGCATCCTCCATTTGGATGCCATACATATATACTGAATCACAGCTCACCTGCCAATGTATGCTTCCTAGAGTCTATATTAAAACAGCATTACCTTGTGTATGTTTGAGCAAACCACCAGGAGTCTACATATTCTACTACCCATCTTGTCAATCCACTCCAAGTAAAAACAATTTTTATTTTCTGCTCAAATAATAGATACAAAAAAGTCCATGAAACAATGCATGTAAACATGCATGTCATTAAAAAAATTAACTTCATAGTCCATCTTTTTCACATGACTCTTTGTATGTCTGTAGAACAGTTTTAGCTCTGTGCATCTGTATAATTGGGTGATTCACAGCTGAGGCATGTAGTACACCGATCCTTCCAAGTGAATTAAGGGCTGAAAAGACAAACACCTGGTCAACTCCTGAATGTGCCATTTGTATGTCAGCTCGAAAAATAGGCTCATTGGCTAATACTGTAAGCTAGTACTGCTTCTCTTACTGCCATCTGTTCCAGAATATAACAGCAGCCCCCTGAGCCCGACAAGAAACTTAAAACATGGCTATTCCAACAAGTCTGCTCTCTTGTTATGGACTGTGTATATGAGTGGTGCTTTACAAGATGAATTAATCATCTTATTTGAACAGGTAGCCTGACTGGCACAAAAACACGTTTAAGACCTATTGAGAAAGCCTTATTTGTCAGTATTTTAAACAAAGATCGACCATGTTCCATTCTCTCATATGCCATCTAGACTGAGTTTGACCCTGTATGAGGGATATAAGCGGTTGTTGGATTAAAGTAATAAGCATATTTCTCTTCTTCTCTAAGAGGAGTCATCTTCCACCTCCTGGTGCTCTCTGCACCCTCTCCCCACACTCTAACCAGAATGAATCAAGTAAGACTCAGTCCCCTCTACAACAACTCACTCAGCAGATTATCTTCTTTGGTTTCTCTAATCACTCTTCATCAAAAGCATGACGATGGGCTCTTTCCCAGACTTTACCTCCAGCAAAGAAAATCAAATTTCCAACTGCCTCACAGCTATACATCAGTGGAAGACTGCTCCCTCAAGTTTAACTCCACCAAGACTACTTCCCTCATTCAACGTTATATAGATCTTGAAGGTAAATAGAGAAATTAAGAATAGTAAACCTACACACCATCACGATATTGTGTTAGTCGATATTTTGGCTACAATATTTGTGCAATACAAAATTGCACTACATGATATTCTGATATATAGCCCAGGGTCACAACCTACTTTAACCGCTGTTTATGTAATTTCCAGAGTTACGCTCAACCAAGAATAAACCAGGCTCAACTGGAGTCATCAATGCATAGGAGTTCGAAGATGGATTCTTATCCGCATACACTAAAGCACAACACACACAATATGCACTCAACCTGCCACATTTATCCAGAGCAAACATGCATTTGCGGTCAATATCAAACAACTCTTTTTCCCTCCTTTAATATTTTCTGCTTTTCTGTCACTTCTTTTTACTATCTGCATCTTTCCACTTTTTCCTCTGGTCACTACTTGCACCTTTTCCTCGCTGTGCCCCCACCGCTGCTCGTCCATCTCGGCTCGTCCCCCTCCAGCGCCGCCTCCCCACTTTTCCCCGCCCTCGCCCTGAAACATCTCAATGGTGGAGGCGGCGCAGTGGACGCACTATAGGTGCCTGGACTGCCCCAATCACAACAGACCCTGATCTTCCCAACAATCCACCACTACAACACCAGCACCCTCCACGCCCTCAACACCTGACGCCACACCCCACTGTCTCCGGTCATTGCCGAATCACATCCAGTGTGCTTTTTCCTGCCGAAACTGCAGCCACACCTACGCCTGCCACCGCACACCAGCCTCACCCACCACACGACCAACAAACACCCTTTCTGACCGCCTCAGCTGTATCCTGCTCAACACACACTCCCAACACAAACATGCTGAGGAGATCTAGTATCCACTAGACTATCTATCCTGACATCGCCATCCTCACGGAAATGGGGATTACCTCGACCTCCACCTCAGACATCACCACCGCCATCCCGGACAGCCACAAGGACCGCATCAACACACCAGGTGGAGGCATCCGTCTCACCACCCACTCGGACGACCACTCAACCAACATGGAGCACCTCCACTTCCAGGTCCAGACCAACCAGAAAACCACCCTCCATGGCCCTCATCTACTGACCCCCTAGACCCTGTCCACCCTTCAGTGACTCCATCGACTTTATAGCTCCTAACGCTTTCGCCTCCTCAGACTACATCCTCCTCGGCGACCTCAACTTTTTCCTGGACAACCCTAATGACAAGAACACATCATCTTATCACCGTCGGACTGAAACAATGGGTCAACTCCCCAACCCACTCAGAGGACACACGCTCGACCCCATCTTCTCCATCAGTGAAAACATCACCTTCAGCCACACCACTGAGCTGCTTTGGACCGACCACCACTGAGACCATTTCTCCTTCACCAAATCCACCATACACCACTGTGCCCATCACTACCCTTGCAGAAGTTGGAACAAGGTCGCCGACTAACAGCTGACCAGCTCCCTCCGCAAAACCCCACCTCGACTTCCGCCGACACCAACTCCTCAGGACGCAACTTCTACTGATGGATCTCCAACTGCACCAACACACTAGCTCCCCTCAAGAAAGTGTCAGGCAAGTGAAACTCCAGGTGGTCCTCTCTCACCCTTCAGGACTTCAGACGCACCTGTAGACGGCTCGAGAAGAGATGGAGGAGCAGTAAGACCCCAGAAGACCACTCACCCTTCAAAACCGATGTCACTGCACACTACCATTTCATTAGAACAACAAAGGAAGCGTCCCTACAAGAAAGGATCAATGCCAATGCACTCAATATCAAAGAACTTTTCACCGTTGTCAAAGAATTTGCCAAAGCCAACACAGACAGCAGACATCATACCTTAACCCCCCCCCAAGACCTCTGCAACAACCTCAGTACCTTCTTCCACCACAAGATTAACAGCCTTGACACTCAAGACCCTCTCACCCCACTCGCAACCAACACACCTAACACCGGACCCCAACAGACCTTGCCCAGCTGGACTCCCCACAACTGCTCAGTCAACTCCGCCACACGCGCAGAAGACTGAAAACATGCAGAGATCAACCCCTTAGTGAAGAAACCCTCTGCTGACCCAAAGGACCTCGAGAACTTCAGACCAATCTCTCTGCTCCCCTTGCACTCTATGCACAAGACTCCACAACGCGCCATGGCCCTGGAATGAATCCGCTTCTTCCTCATCAGCGAAAACAGAGTCAGACTACCACTGTTCCATTCTAATGATACAGAGATCAGCTGGGGAGTGCTACAGGGCTCCTCCCTGAGCCCCACTCTCTTCAACTTCTTCATGGCCGCGCTCACAGCCATTGTCAGGAACCACAGACTTAACATCATCTTGTACTACAATGACACCCAGCTGATCCCCTACTCAACAACAAACCCAAAGTGGCCAAGAACAACTTACACAACGGGATGAAAGCTATTGCCACCTGGATGAAGGGGAGCTGCCTCAGGCTGAACTCAGAGAATACTGAAGTCCTCATCCTGGGCTCAACCCCCTCTGCCTGGGATGACCCACAGACCGCGCACGAAACTTCAGCATCATCCTGGATCCTTGCTCACCAAGAACTGCCAGATCAACAGTCTCATCATCCTTCTTCCACAAGCTAGGCCTACTCCGAAAGATCTTGAAGTGGATTCCCACTGAGTTCAGGAAGACTGTCACCCACACACTCATCAGCAGCAGACCAGACTACAGAAATGCACTCTACGTCAACATCACCCAAGAAACTGCAGAACATACATAATGCCTCCGCTAGACTCATCCTCCACACCCCCTTCAGCAGCCACATCACTGGCAACCTGAGAAACCCCCCCATTGGCTCCCAGTCAACAAAAGAATCAACTTCAAGCTCTTCACACATGCCTAACAAAGCCCTACACAACGCCAGACCTGCGTACCTCAACCACCACCTCGCATTCCACGCACCACCTACCTATCATTCCTCCTCTAATGACCAAATATTCCACAATAAGAGGATATCTAGTAGAAACAATCAGCTCACAAATGAAAATACACAATACCTCACAATGCAATTATCGACTGAAGTATCATTTCTAATTCACATCAAGTAATAACATCCCAATAAGGTTTCCCCCCTTGCCTCTCAAATCACCCAATGCATTTGACAGTTTTGAACACCTGTACTACAGGACACGACATCCTGAGCTAAGCCTGGCTGGTGCTGCTTTCTGATCGAGAAAAACAAAGAATGTCCACCCTTCATTCCTGAAAATAACTGTCCTTACAGTTATTGCTGTTAAATTTGTCAAAGAAAACGATGAGTTTTCTTAAAATAACCCTTACCCACCAATAAGTCCCTTGGTGGCATGCTTCATCATCAGGTTCTTCCCGCCCCGCTGCGGGACGGGGCGCCCTGCGACCGACAGACGTGGGAGCACTTTTGTAAAGTGATACTATGTGTTGTGAGAGTGGAAGGGTCAGAAAAAATGTGAATTAAAAAATACCTGGCTACGAGGGACCTACACTTTATTAATTCCTATGGCTGATCTTGAAAGGGGAGAGGAGAAATATACACTACGAGTGATTTTCTCCCTAGTCTACATGTTTCAAGCCTTCCCCATGGCTTTTCTTCAGGACCTAAACGAATGATCCCTAGGACCACTCTTTATTAACCTAAATGGTCTCCCTGATTAATATCAAGGTGCAACGTGCAATTAAACATGCATGAATACAATACCTAATTGGTATATTTCTTCAAAACAATACGTTTGGTGCCTAATTAAGGGCCCATGAGCGTTTCAAGGGAGGGGAGGGGAGCTTGTAGTCAAACAATCATCAAAGCTGCTCTTGCTGAAATGCCAACCCATGACTCCGACAAACGTTCCGTGATGTGCTTTTCACACGCCCGATAATTCTATGTCAGGACTGGAGGCGAGGATTATGCTCCTCTTTCTCCACTTTATTAAACAGCAGCCATTTTAAAACCAACTTTAAACAACCACAATTTCCATGAGGCCTTGGCAATGTTAACAGAAACAGGGTGATAGTACCTTCTTCCAACCAATCAGGTGTCTCCAACCAGGCTCATAGTCAATCAGCGCTGTCCAACCATCCTCTTTCTTCGCTGCTCGAAGCCAAAGATAAGTGTTGTTTTTCTCTCACTCTTTATAATGTCACTGATCATATTTATTTAACCTGCGTATCCTTCAGTTTTGTATATTGATCGTCTACGCTCATGCGGTATTGTTTTGATGCTTGTTTTCACTGCACATTGTCTTGTTGTCATTTTTACCCGCCGTTCATGTAGTAACTGATTCAGGCCGGGGGAACATAGCAACGCTCCTTTGTGGCTGCTTGCAGTTGGTGTGGCTCCGCGGTGCAGTCCTCCCGCCGCTAGTGGGCCCCTAATTGGCAAGAGCCTAGACGCGTTATCCGCAATCCGCGCATTCCAAGGGAATGGGAGCAACGCGCAGCGGTCCAGAAGCCTTGTTCCGTCTGGAGAGACAACCTTTTTCAAGGTCTGTACAGTATTGTATGCGTTTGACGCTCCCTTAGGAGGTAGCCAGTTTTGTGTGGCAGGCTCCTGACTTGCAGGGACCCCTTCCCAGACGTGTTGCCCCATAAATCTATTTGCACCAGGGGTGCGGTGTCACCAGGCTCCAGCCTTGTGAAGTGAGGCTTGCCCCATAATAAAATTTAGTCTGACATCCAGCCCCCAATAACTGGCACTCTGCCTTAGTGCCTTTGCCTGACACCTTGTGGTTTACCCCCAGAGCGAGACCCGCCAAACACATCAGATCAGAGGGCGGCTGGGGACATCTCTCTGGGATGGAGCCCTTCGTGACGCCCAGGGGGAAGAGGACCCCCTGGGTGGGCTCCCTTGGGACATTGAATTCAACGATGCGGTACACGCATCGATCTATCGGGCGGTGTCCGAGGCCATGGCCCCCCTGGAGGAGCTCCTCTTTCACCAGAGAGCAAAGTCCAGTGAGAAGATGATGGGGGCAGCATCAGGCCATGCAGCTCACCTTCTGCCTGCTGGAAACTCCCAGCCCCCGGATTCGCACCCTCCACCAGCGAAGAGTCCCTCAAGGCAGGAGTAGACCTTGACAAATTTGACAGGTTGAAGCTAGCATTCCAGACCAGCAAAGCTCCCACTTCCCCAGCTTGGGACCCCACTGGACTGCTTTCCAACAACCCAGCCCCAGTGTCTCCTCCCCTACAGACAAGGGCCATAGAGACACAGATGATGATGCAGGCCTCACCAGACCGTGGCTCCCCTTTTCTCAGCCTCCAGCTAACCACCACATCCCCCCCACACTCTGTCAGCCATGGGTTGTGCTCAGTAATGCTAAACTTGAACGAGATCCTTCACTGAGGTTTTCCAAATGGGTTCAGTCAGAGAAGGTTGTGCAATAGTGGAGAAGTGTGGCCCAATGGTTAGAGCGGCAGACCCTGATGCAGAGGTCTGGCCCGGGACCAGGGTTCAATTCCCCGCCTCGGCGGGTCTTGGGCTCAAAATTCCACGGACCTGATAATTCTCGCCTCTGTGCCTATTCCAATCATGAGTCCCACTCTGCAACTCTGGGCAATAGCTTGCTTAATCTCCACAACGGCCCCCACAACGCTAAGGATGCCTGGCCCCCACCTTGGGGGTGCCCAGGAGTGGACACCTCACAGGGAAAGCCAGGATGGGTTCCACAGCGGTATTCGGACAAGCGCCTTGAGACCCTTGCGGGTGAGTAGTGCGCTATACAAGTATCAATTTACAATACGTGGCAGGCCGAATTCAGAAGCCTCTGGAGAAGTTCTCCTACAATTGCCTTAGAACTGAATGTTACCGACCCTGCCTGGAGGGCAAGGTGGTGCGGACACCCAATATAGACCACCGGATGGCCACCTTCTTGCAAAAGTTTAAGGACCCTAAAAAAGGGATAGACCGGTCTTGTCGGACTTGCCAGGACAAGTTGCTGGATACCCTTGGCCCACTAAGAAAATCCTGGACATGACAGAGGAGGCCAAGACATCGGGCTCCCAGATCTCACAAGGCTCTATACTCTGATTGCGATTACCAGTGTCCCATCCACTTTTCAGCAGCACCATCAGCTGTGGTGGACGAGGAGGTCAAGTAGCTTCTGGTCAAAGGTGCGGTCTCTCCAGCTATTCCACATCCCAGAGGGTTTATCAGCAATCTCTTCCTGGTGGACAAGGCAGACAGGGGTAGGCGCCCGGTCATCAACTTGCGTGAATACAACGCGTGGATCCTCTATCGCCACTTCATAATGGAGGGGATCCACTTGTTGAGGGATGTCCTCCGACCGCGGGACAGGATGGTGCGTCTGTACTTCAAGGACACTTACCTCTCGTTCTCAATCTTTTCTCCCCACAGGAGGTTCCTGCAATTTTTCTGAGGTGGTGTGACGTATGAATTCACTATGCTTCCCTGTGGCCTATCATCCGCACCTTGGACCTTCATGAAGGTCCTCAAGCCAGTTGTGGAACACCCGAGGTCGCAGGGATGAGACTCATTGTCTACCTTAATGACATCTTGATAATGGCAGAGATTCCCAACAAGCTAGTGCTACAGCTTCAGATGGCAGTCGACCTTTTGCAGAACCTAGGATTCCTAATTAACTAATCCTAGTCCCAAATCCCTGTTAGTTCCCTCGCAGAAGGTGATTTTTCTGGGTTTCTTGATTGACTCCTTCAAGACTTCTCTCAGGCTTTCCATCCCGGAAGGTGACGAATATTCATCACAAACTGCTTTGGGCACTTACCCAACCTATGATTTCCCCGAGACAGGTGGCTCATCTGGTGGGCCTCCTCTCCTCTTCTATCCAGGCCATCTTGCCAGAGCCTCTCCACTAACATGCCCTTCAGCGCCTGAAGACCTCACACCTACACAAGGGGCTTTCATGCTCTCAACAGGTGACCCTCTCCATGGAAGCCAGAGAGGATATCAATTGGTGGCTGGCCAACATAGAGGCATGGAAAAGGTGGGCAATTTTTGGTTCCGCTCTAGACCTAGTCAGAGAGTCTGAAGTCAGAAGGTTAGGCTGGGGCGCCAGATGTGGCAATTTTACCACAGGTTTGTGGTCTCCTCACGAACAACATTTACATAACTTCTTGGAGCTCCTTGCATGTTCCTTCACGATCCGTGTTGGACCAAAGACACGATCCAATCTTGTGTTTTCCTCAAGATAGACAATGTGTCGGCGGTTCGTTACATCAACCACCTGGGGGCACTCGGTCGAAGGCCCTCCCCGACCTTCCCTCCAACTTCTGGCAATTATTGCCTGGATCGCCAGATCTCGGTTACGGCGGAATACCTTCTGGGTCCGAACAACCAGGTAGTGGACTTTCAGTTCCGCAACTTCCGGGATGCGAGCCTATGGAAGCTGCACAAGGGGGTGTTTTCGGACCTCCAAGATGAATGGGGACCTTTTTCAGTGGATCTATTTGCCTCCCGCTTGGACCATCAACTGGCAAAGGTTCTTCAGCTGGAAACCAGATCCCCTGGTGGTGGCCACAGATGCGTTTCTCTAAGACTGGAGAGAAGAGAAGGGTTATCTCTTTTCCCTGTTTGCCATGATGCCAAGTCCGCCGGCAGTCGTCAGAAGTGGTGATGATTATGCCGATTTAAAGGTCACCGGTCTGGTTTCCATTCTTCTGGAACTTTCATAGGATTCTCCAATCCCTCTCCCCCTGTTTCCAGGGTTGCTTCTCAGTCCGGCACTACAAACTCATCCACTCATCTTGCAGGGGTCGCTGGCACTCATGGCATGGTGGCTAACCGGGGACGATGATAGGTCCCAGGCCTTTTGGACACGGCTGCGAAATTCATGTCCAAGGCCTGGGGCGACAGCACAATCAAGCTCTACAAGTCTTGGAGAACTTGGTCCCATTGGTGTCAGCGACGGAGTCCTGATCCTGTGGCAGCGGAAGTGATCCATGTCTTGAATTTTCTGGCCTCTTTAGCCGACAAAGGCTTGGTGTACAGATCCATAAATACCGCCGCTTTGCTATATCGGCGGGGCATGCTACTCTGCCTGATCTTTGCAGACGGGTTGCGGATGTCAGAGCCCCTGACATCACCGATCTGATTTTTTCCTCTTCGGGACTAACTTTCACAGTCCGGAGATGGACCAAATGCGAGACGAGGGTAATCTCGTACCCGGCCTTTCCGTAGTCTCCAAAGGTATGTGTGGTCTCTTGCGCCCCGGGGAACAGCACCTTCTCATTGCCCTATGTAAACCACACGGAGCGGTATCCTCGCCCACAATTGCCTGCTGGGTGAGGTGGGTGATGCAATAAGCAGGCATTGGTATGCAATTGTTTGGAGCCCACTCTGCACGTGGGGTGATGGCTGTGAAGGCCTTTGCATTAGGGGCTCAGTTGGAAGATATTCTTAACCAAGCAGACTGGTCTTCAGACTCACCGTTCCAACCCTTTTCTTTTAAACCGGTCCTACAGATGGCCCACTTGGAGGTAAGTATGCTTTAAACTAGCATAATCTTGACTCTGGTCCTGACAGAGAATGAAAAATGTCCTAGGTATCGTAACGTAAAGTTTGTATTCTATTAAGGACTCTGAGACAAGGATTATCCCACCCAGGAATACACGACACACGTGGTTGAGACCCTCCCTAGTCTTAGTAACAAGGTTTTGAGGTTTCTCATTTGCATTGCTGAATGCATTATTTATCTATGGATTTGTGACCTTCGCCCTTTGCATTGCAGGCTTAAACCTTTGCCTTGAATGAGCCCTAATTTGTCCTTTTGTTGTAGTGATGGATGCGAATAAACAGGCTTCATGAACGGATGGCAGTGGCTGGTCTCAAGCGACGAAAGAGGATGGGTGGACAGTGAGAATGGACTATGAGCCTGGTTGGAGACACCCAATTGGTTGGAAGAGGGGATTATCACCCTGTTGGACTCCAATGTCTTTGTTAACATTCCCACAGCCTCATGGGAATTGTAGTTGTTTAAAGTTGGTTTTAAAATGGCTGCTGTTCAATAAGGTGGAGAAAGAAGCATAATCTTCGCTTCCAAGCCCTTAATAAAATTGAATGTTTCAGTTAGGATAGCTAGGACATTTTTCAGTCAGCTGCCTTGTATGCTACCTTGAAGATCTTTCAACATCTAGTACATTGAGGCACGCACTTAGGAAAACATCAGTAGCTTTCCCAGTTACTTATACCCAAACCAGCAAACAGTGGGAGCATAGGATCAAGCCTCAAGAAATCTATTCCCCCACTCGCTATGGCAACACCAATTTTAACAGGACAAGCTAATTTTAGGGCCTACTGGCCTGTTCTGGCAAGCTGACAAAGAACATGTGAGCTACTCACTGCAAAGTGAGTGAGCAATAAAGATGGCTTTAAATCTTGGTTTAATCTTGTCAAATTTGCTCGCTGTTCAAAGATAGAGGTCAAATATCAGCTTATGTTTTTTTACAATGTGATGCTTAATTAATTCTTGGTTTACTTTTCTTTCTCATTGCAAATTTGAGGATTTTGTAAAGAGAACTGTCTGACAATCATGATGTATGATTGTGAAATAAAAGGCTGTATGATGTCAGGTACATAATTTAAAGAGCTTTCAAATGAACTGTACAAATAATTCAAAATATATTTCAGTAGTTAGGAAATCACATTTTGTAGTTCTGTGTGATGGAAACAAACATTGTAATAGGATGCAAAGAAATTCTAACTATGTACTCTGTGATGAGCAAATGATAAATATTTTTGAAAACCCGATTTCCACCCATTCTTGTTCATACACTATATCGTTTTTTTCTGCAAAACGACTTGTTAGTGGGAATGTCTGTTCACATTTCAATGGAAAATGTGCGGTCTGTAAATGTCAGCGCACTACTACGTCATGGTTTTGTTAAGTATATATTAAAAGTGAGTTTTTATATATATGAACTAAGAAACATTTCTACTCATCCCCCTCATGACGATGCTGTTAGTGAACTAAGAAGCAAGTCAGTACCTTTTTTGTGGGATAGACTCTTCGCATACATGCAGCAAAGCTTTAGTCTATTAAATCAAATAAAATAATTTTTTGTACAGAAGAAATGCTGAACTTATATTTGAAGGTGCTCTCTTATGTGATAATGAGAAAAAGGCGAATTTCAGCTATTGAAGAGGACTATGGCACAAGCCAAGCTACAGAAATCATCAACCGCTAGATACTTGCGCTCCGCCCCACTCAGTTATCGCAAAGTGACTTAACTATAGGGACTATGATAACTACAGCTGGCAAGAGAAAAAAACTGGAATACAACGAGTCTGTGCCTTTATATCCTTTACCCCAGACAGTACAGGAGGGCCTGCAGATTTTATCCTACAAGGAAGAAACTGTGGGAGATGGGCATTCAATACAACATATTATATCTGGCTAGATTCATGTTTACTCTTGAGGGCAACCAGCAAATATTCACCACTCCAGATAAAGCAAATTATTTTCTATAAAACCTGAAACAGCAGATTAGAGGAAAATGGGGAGCTCGCCTGAATCTCCAGATAATCATCTCATGATGTGGAATAATTGCTCCAGACCTGTGAAGTTTTCTGTTTAATGCTGGACTGTCTTAGGCATGCAGGAGTGGGGCTATTCCATATCGAGCTTGGTGCTCACCGCTCACGCCATAGTGTTACCTACATGATAACTGAAAGGGCGTTATACGTAATATGGCAGCTCAAATTAAGACTTCTTCTAAAAACCATGATTTCAATGCTCTCCTATTAAAAGTTAGGCTGGGTCTTTATCACTAAATTGCACCTCTGGTCAACCCACTATGGTAATTAGTAACTAACAGCTGAAAGAATATTTCTACTGTTGGCCAATGTTTTCTACTACTTTGTTTGATAACGGGCTGTTCATTGAAATTTTGGGGTTCCATATTGGTTTGAGGGCGATTTTATGGGGAACACTGCTGACAGACGCTGTGTATGTATGGGCTACGCATATTTAATTTACGCACAGCTTGAGGCGCTGTGATACTATTTATTTAGGCTCATATCACACACGAGAATCTGATGTCATTTACCATAAAACTTACATAGAATGTTGGTGGAGAAGTGGGGGGCAGGGGTAAATGAACATCGCAAAGCTAGACTAGTGTTGGCATTCCTGAGTATACATGCTATAGACATTGCTTTTATCCAAGAAATACACGTCACTACTGCCGGAGCGAATAGGTTCACGGCCGATTGGTGTGCATATTGCTTTTTCTCCTCCTATTCCATTTCATCCAGCAGGGTTGCAATAGTTATTAGGCGAGGGGTGCAGTTCAGACCTGTGGAGGTTAGAATAAATTAGCAGAGCCAATATTTGCTGATTTGGGGGAATACTGGGCATGACCCACATCACCTTGATCAATGTATAGGGCCTGAATTTAGAGGAGCGTGAGTTTTTCTCCATAGTAGGTCAGCAGATTCCTGATGTTGTCCCACGCACAATCATATGAGGAAGAGATGTTAAAAACACATTGCAGTCAGATGTTGACAGCATCGGTATTGGAACTGGCAGGCTCAGCCACGCACGTATAGAACTACATGATAATATACAACACTTTGAATTGAAAGATATATATTTTATCAATCAGCCGTCAGATAGATATTTCTCATTCTATTTGCGGTGCAGGATCTCAGTACAGAATTGATTTTTGGCTGGGCTCCAGAGACATTGTGGGCTGGGTGCAGTTCGTGATACATTTGCCTAGAATACAGTCAGATCATTTACTGCGCCCCCCCCCTCCACGTTAACAATTCCCACAGCTTCACACACATGTAGCAGATGGAGACTGTGACCACCTGAACTGTTAGACTCTGCTTTTTAAGAAGAAATTCGGAAATATATAAAATAACATTTTGAACTCAATAAGGGTTTGGTGGTTACTGGTTTTTCTTTTTTGCTAAGGCTTTTAAAACCGTTATAAGAGGGGAGTGTATCTTTAAAAAACATGGTATACTTAAATCATTACGAACTCAACTAGATAGACTAGAAGCTGAAATTACGACACTAAAGGGGGAGAAAGCTATTTGCTCTGCTCTTGCCTTGCTAAAAGAAGCAAATTTGAAGTGATTTGAGGTGTGAGACGTCGAACAGGGAGGTAAATTTTGACAAATATAGAGCTGCCTGGGAACATGGTAGGGCGAAAGACATGGGAGCTCACTTGACACACTTATTCAGCTGGCATGGGCAGCCACATGCGTAAAAGATAGAATTACTGGATGGCGCCCTCCACTACAACCAACATGCTATCCTACAGGACTTCACTGGCTAATCTAGCAAAATAAATACAGCTGAGGGTGGACTAACTCAATCGGACGCACTGGAATACCTTAACAGGGCAATGCTGGCCTGGCTTGAACCGCATCAACGGGGGCCTCTGTGCACTCCCATCACTGTACAAGAAATTAAAGCAGTTATAAAAACTATGCACAGTTTGTCGGCCCCCAGAGGAGATTGATTCCCTGTGGAATTCAATAAAGAGTACCCAGACCAGCATGCCCCTTTTCATCCTAAAGCATAAAACAAGGCTTTTGATTGTGGTAAGTTACTCCTGTCGTTAAGGGAAGCTGTGGTAATAACTTGCCTGAAACCCTTCAAACCACCACATTTGTGTGACTCAACATTTATCACTAATTAATGTCAAGAACAAAAATGATTTCCAACAGATTACTTCCATTACTCCCCAACTTGATTCGCCCTGATCAATCAGGATTTATACCCGGCAGGTCCACATATGACAAGCTCCAAACTCCCTTCACCATAACCCACCGAAATGACCCTGACATCCAAGCAGCTGCAGCCTTCTTGGACACGGCCAAGGCTTTTGATTTTCCAGAGTGGTTGTTTCTCCTGACGGTGCTCGAGAGGATGGACAGAATGCTAGTAAAAAGGGTTTTCCCCACTTACTAAAGCTTACATTGAACAGCTCCGATAACGGATGATTCGAATCATGTGAGCGAGTCAGAAGCTACACATCACTTGGGAATAAATTATAATTGCCATATGACCTAGGTGGTTTCTCAGCTCAGAATCTAGAAGTTTACTATCTTGCAACTCAGGCCATTACTGGTTCCATCGTAACAGGAGAGCACCACATTGAGACCTAAAGCGGGGCTTGTGGCTCCCACTCCGTTGCATGCTGCTCATTTGAGGGAACGGTTTCACTCCTCATCAGATATACACATAATCTACTTCACATGTTGAGCTTGATCTGGATGAGCAAATATAGTTGGTATGTTTCCCCCCAATTACCAATGATAAAAAACACCTTGTTGAGCCCAACTAATGAAAATGGTGTTATTTAACAGCTCCATACTAGGAAACTGAATAATCTGGGTTCCTTCTACATTAATAATTGCTTTACTACTACTGGTAAATATTCACTTGAAAACACCCAGCCCTATAGAAACTGTTATTAATTAACGTCTCCGACATGCACATAAGGAATTGTATCCGAGTTGGCCATCTGAGTCTGAGCGAGAGGTACTTAGTATGCTTATAGTCAACCACAGTCCAGTAAAATTAATTAATAATTATTACTAATTATTACTAATTATATATATTTGTACAAGACCTGGCAAGTCACAAGGAGCCACCATATGTCACAAGATTTCGGCTCCCTTCACACGGTTACCCGGTGAGGAGCTGAAATCGCACAGTAGCTGGAAATACAAGCTAAAAACCACTGCTAAGAGTAGATTTTTGGCTCTCCATATTTATTTAATTTAATTTAAAAGGTTTTATATATAGCGCTGGCTAGACCCAAGGGTTTCAGAGCGCTTTACATGGGTTAATGAGTAGGTATTACAAAATAGCAAAAGTACAATGAGGTAGCATTCAAAACCAATTAAAACAGTAAATAACAGCTCAATTTACACAATCTAATTTCATAAATTGCGATAGGCAGCAGCAAGTCACGATAAGAGATGCTAGCCTGGAAAAGGAAAGGATAGAGAAGAGGGGGAAGAATGGGGTGAGGCTTGATGATGGGGGGGGGTAAGGAAATACCAAGTAGGTCAAGCAGGGCCTATGAGAGGGATTAGTGGGAGAGAGGAAGTAGAAAAACAAGCATTTGCAATGCAACGGTCTCGCCTTTGCCAAAGTTAGAGCTATTGGCATTGTAAATGACAACATTTTTTTTTATGTGTTGGCTTTGAAAACAGATAAATAAATGGCATTGTCATTTACAATGCCAATAGCCTAATCTATCGCAAATGCGACACCTATTGCATTTGGAGCCACACAAAACCGGATCACAAGCAGGCAACAGAGGCACACCAAAAGCTGGTCACAAGCAGGCAACAGAGGCACACCAAAAGCGGATCACAAGCAGGTTACAGAGGCACACCAAAAGCGGATCACAAGCAGGCAACAGAGGCACACGAAAAGCCGATCACAAGCAGGCAACCGAGGCACACGAAAACCCGATCACAAGCAGGCAACAGAGGCGCACAAAAACCCGATCACAAGCAGGCAACAGAGGCACACGAAAACCCGATCACAAGCAGGCAACAGAGGCACAGGAAAACCCGATCACAAGCAGGCAACAGTGGCACACGAAAACCCGATCACAAGCAGGCAACAGAGGCGCACGAAAACCCAATCACAAGCAGGCAACAGAGGCACACGAAAACAGCAGATGGGTGCAGATTATTATTTGTATGATTGAGCAAACGCCCAGGCCCTTGTGAGTGAGAGGAGAAATAACCAGAATGGGCGGAAACCTTAAAACAAAGGGGAGGCTTTGGTAACTGGGTTGGAAAACGCACTATTAATGTTATCAAAACCCTGCGCCCTGAATGTCAGACCCCCTGAAGGTGATAAAATACCAGGGAATCGCTAGTGAATAGGGTCATTTAAAGGAATCCTGTATAAACACTGTGTGAAGCACAACCGTGTACAGGTGGATTTCCGTGAATAAGAGACATTAATTTTGTGATGAGGTACAAAACATCATAAGCCCACGTAAGTACGGAGTGTACCACGACCATGCAACGTTGGGTCTGTGTGTTGTGGAAAGAGAAAAGCACTGAATGCATGTGGGGTTACAGGAATAATGAGCCTTCAAGGCCAAGACCAATACCAATTGGTACGCAGGACACATTTAAGCATAGCAGAAAGAGCAGGGAAGAGGGCAGTTTAAAAAAATCAAAACTTAGTCAATGGGCCTAGTGAATGTAAGTACTAATGCCGTGTTGTGTTTGTAATCTCGCGGTGTGACCCCTGGCAAATTAAGGTGGGAGTGCGGAGCTCGAGAACAGCTGGGCAAAATACCGGGAGGTCAGGGGACGTAGAAGATTGCCAAAACCATAAGCACTATGGAGGCCTAGCAGGAAAAATTAACTGAGGTCTGTGCACAAATCAAAAGGGCAATCGAGGTTGGAAATAGACTAACCAGAAGCTTCGAGATGACTGAGTAAATCAAAAGAGACGCCGGCAAGCAAGAAGGCGGGGCTTATATGGCTGACGTGCTAGAAAAAGCCAGAGGAAAAAAAAAAAAATGACGACGAATCAGTCGGTGGCAGGTGAAGTTCTGACAGCACAACCACGGTGAGTGCTGAGCACTAGTTGGCAGACTGCAAGGGACCTTCATGTTCGTCTATTATTGTGATAAACTAGTATACGCATGAGTCCTTCTTCCATGGTTTTGACCATTGAAGATATTTTCAATGAAGTTTTTGTTTAAATAAAAAGTTCCGATGTGGGTGCACCCTTTGAGGTAGTTGCTTGCCAGTCCTGTTTATTTGTTGGTGCAGGGAGGAAGTTTACCGAGCGGACGAGCACAGCGAGGGGCAAAAAAACGCACATCAGAACAGGAAGTTGGTTGGAGGCAATTTGAGCTACATTTTAGGAAGCATATGGTTACACCATGTGACTTTACTAAGTAGACATCTAATGCAGTGAGAACAAAGACATTTCGGTGAAAAAGAAAGCATTGTCCTTTTCAAAAAACCCTGGCGTTGATGAAACTGAAAGGGCTTCTGTGATGGCATTTAAAGGAAAAGGAACGATTTAAGAACTATTTCGGAGCATTCCATTTATCTTAAAAAAGAGCAAGAGAAACAGGCTGCATTCCAATAAAAAGAAAGTCATTAAAACAGCATGCCGACAGGCGCCCCACGCTGCTAAATAATAGCACCTCTCCTCGAAAGGACCTATAATTAACGCAGCAGGTCTTCCGGAGAGGAGCACTCAAATTGAATGAACGCGCAAAAGCTGTTCATGTGAAGCACGTTCACAGACCTGCTCGTGGGAAGCGCGTTCACAGACCAAAGTCTGCTCGCGCACTGGTTTGCATTACTTGGAAGGTATCACAACAAGCCATATTTGTGTGTACACTTCCATGCAGGTGAAGTGGTGTGCCTTTTTGTTCGTACTGGCTCACACAGTTTGCTACCTTTTACTTTTTGTTTGCTCTCGATACTTGCACAAGTGCCACCATTGCCTATGTAACGTTTGTTCTTGTGTTTGAGTGTCCTCCATTTATTGCAGTATTATACCTCTACTTGTACTTTGGACGCTTTTGTAACCTGCACACGTCACTTTTTCCTCTTGTAATGCACAGTTTGCTACCACTTGTACTTTGTTCACTCACGATTGTCACTTTTGCCTCATAAAATGTAACTTTTGCAATTTGTTAACTTGTATTGTTCTCTTATATCAGTTCTGTTCCTTTTGTAAAATGCTCCGACACCTTCGGGTACAGTCCACGCTATATTAAAACGCATAAATAAAAAAATACAATGGGCAGCTTGCTGTTTGAATGGGGAGGGGTGGGAGAGACGCGCACGCATTGTGGGCGTGCACATTGCCGTGGTCTGCGGCTCATGCCCCGTGGCGGCGCCTGCAGGCTTCACCGTGCTCCGGACGGTGGGTGCTGCGCAGCTCGGCGGCACCTTCCTCATGTCGGCTCTGCAGCCCAACATGGACACCTCTTCCCTGGCGCTGCCCTCCGACCACCGGCGGGACCGCGAGCAGCAGAAGAACGCCCGCGTGCAGGAGCAGGTGCGGCTGTGCCGCGGGCCAACGGCGCGGCGCAGACCTATGCAGTTGAGTGCACGCCTGGGGCAGGGGCAGCACTGCCCGGGGAGGGCCATGGCTGGGGGGGGGGGGGGGGGGGGGGAAGACTGGGGCAGGGGTGGAAGGTGAGAAGCACCCGGGGTGGAGGGCTGCCTATTATCAAGCTGCTGGGGTTCGAGTAAATATTCGGTAATTGTGTTAAAGTGTATAGGGACACACAACACGTATGACAGGTGTCATGCACAGAATAACAGAGCAGTATTTAGTAAATTGTTTTGCATAGAGTGGACATCATCCCAAGGCATGTTTAAGTGCTTTACACAGGAAAGCATTTGTATATCTCACGGGTTAGGCGACGAGTATATATAATGCATAGTAACTTAAAAAGGAGAGAAAAATACAATCATCTAAAAATGTCTAATTTGTATGTACAGTCATTTTTTCAGTACCAGCCAGTTAAAGGGTGAGGATGGGGCAGTCAGACGGGCGTTATAGTTTATTGTTGTCAATATAAACGTGCGTAGCAGTAAGGGAGAGTGAAGGATGGGTTTGGTGGTGGTCTGGGCAGTGTGATTATATAATGTGACTAGACTGTCCACACAGCCTGACACATGATGTGTGGTTGGGGCGTGTTACACAACACAGCACCAGGTAGGCCACGAAGCTCTAAACGCGAAGGCCTGTTTGGTTTCATTCTGCACTGCAATTTCGCGCGTTCACACTGTTGACTCGAGCCAGCTGTGCAGGCTTTGTGGCAGGCGCGTCTTACGTGCGCCTCCAAAAACCAGAATCGCCACGCGTGCCGTCTGTCTCTCTTGAGAGGCATCTCGACGACAATAGGTCTCGAGAGCGAGACCTAAAAAGGAAGAAAAGAAAGGAGGGGGGTGGGGGGGAGAAAGGGAGTCAGGAGATCAGAAGGGGGGACCCTAAATATTTGGAAACCGGGTTGGGTGCCCGGTGAAGGGGTTGACCCCAGAATTTTTTGAGAAGGTGTAGCTTGAGGTCTTTTTTGAAGCCGAAATAGGAGGGGTTGCAACAAAGTTCTTTAGGGAGTGAATTCCAGATGATAGGCGCATTTCCGGAGGAGTGTGATTGTGTGGATTTCTTGTTTAACAAAGGGACAAGAACGAGTGTTGGAGCTCCTCAGTGCTCGTGAGCAGCCAGATTGTGGAGTTTCTCTGAGAGGTACAAAGGGGTGTGTTGATGCAGAGCTTTGTGCGTAATGAAAGCGGTCTTGTAGATAGATCTGCCTTCAATTGGAAGCCAATTGAGGGCTTTAAGGGCAGGGGAGATGTGATTGAATCGTTTGAGGTCATAATGAGCCTAGCAGCGAGGTTAAGAACAGATTTGATCGGGGTTAAGTGGACTTTAGGTGTTCCAGAGAGAATAGCGTTACCATAGTCAATTTTTGACAGGACCAATGACTGGACAACTAATTTAAAGTCCTCTGCAGGAATGAAGTGTTTTAGTTTCTCGAGGTGATGGAGAGTGAAGAGCGTGCTTTTGGCCGAATTTTTTATATGGGTGATAACAGTAAGGTTCTGGTCAATATTAATTCTGAGGGATTTAACTGAGTTGGATATGATAAGAGAGCAGTTAAGAGCTGTATGGTCCAAGATCCAGGTTTGGATGGGGAGTGAGTTGTTTTTAAGAGAGAAAAGAATGTAGGTTTGTTTTGGGTTGAGTTTGAGGTGGTTGTAGTAGAACAGGATTGAATTTGAGTCAAGTGATCATTGAGGTGTAGCACGTCAAAGCGGGATTGAATCTTATGATAAAATTGAGTATCATCGGCTTAGAGGTGGTAATGGATTCCCGCTTGCTTAAGAATAAGGGTGAGGGATTCCATAAAGGTTGAAAAGAGAGGGAGAGAGAAAAGAATAGAACCCTGGGAGACACCCAGGGAGACGGACAAAGATTTAGAAAGGCAATAGTGAATTTTTATTTGCTGGGTTCTGTGTTGGAAAAAGAGGTGAACCGTTTAAGGACTAAGCCGTTGAGGCCAAAAAGATCTTTAAGAGTGTTAAGTAAAGTAGAGTGGTTAACAGTATCGAAAGCAGCAGAGAGATCAAGGAGAATGAGAAGGGAGGACTCGCCCTTGTCGAGGGAGTGATAGATGTCACCAATTATATTGAGCATGGCCGTTTCAGTACTACAGCCCTCTCTGAAGCCTGATTGTAAAGAGTCTAAAAGATTGAATGTGTCAATGCATTTATCTAATTGGCGCAGGGTACATTTTTCAAGGGCTTTAGAGAGAAGAGGAAGGTTAGAGATAGGCCGAAGATTATTTAGGTCATTAGGGTCAGCAGCAGGATTTTTGAGGATGGGAGTGATTTGTCCAAGTTGGAGGGAAACAGGGACACAACCCGAGGCAAAGGAGGAGTTGATGATAGAGGTCCAATAAGGGGCAATGATGTGTTTCAAATCTTGGACAAGGTTAAGCAGGGAGAGGGTCTCTGGAGTGAGAAGATGGTTTAAGTCTGGCAATGACGTTGAGGACTTCAAGTTAAGTAAGTGGATGGAAGTTATGCCAGGAAGCATTATTTTTTTGCTCAAGTATGGGGAGTTGGATTCATGAAGAGAAACGATGAGAGGAAGAGATGAGGGGACAAGAGGAAGTGTTGAGAGGGAGGGAGAATTGGAGGACATGTCATGGGGGGGTAGTAGGCTATGTCGGAGGGGAGTTAAGATGAAGGAATTGTCAATTTTGGAGATATTTGGGCGCTAGGTGGCGCACACGCAAGATGGACGCACTGAGGTGAGGCTCCTGCATCCCTGCGTGCAAATCCTGAATTTATCCTGCCTTGGAGCCACTGCTGACAGCTTTGAATCCTACCCAGTTGAAACGATATAATAGTAGCAGACTCGGTGAAAATCCTGAGCGTTTTGGAGAACTCTAGCTCTTGCTACGACGCCGTGAGTAATTGCCCGATGAGGGTGAGGTGACAGAACGGAGCCCCGAGCCTGCGGGTCCACGCAAGTCCGATGCGGACTACGAGGCGACCAGGCCTCGCGACGCGGCTACCTGGGGGCCACTGCACAGAGCCCCGCATCTGCTGAATGCTGCGGGATAACTGACGGCGCATAATACAGAGGGCTTCCTACCTGCGGCGACAATTGTGGACAAAGTCTTGCTGACACAGGAGGTGAGCGGGGAACTAAGATCGGCGCTGCTGCCCCACTGAACATGATGGCGGGTGACGATTGACGGCATCGGCTAGCGTGAGGTCCGCTGCTGCGTCATCTCCTGAGCAGAGGATACGGTGCCGCAGACAAGGTGCGGGGGCGCTGGGAGAGACGCGAACTTGCCCCCCCCAGCCAGGAAGCGTGAGCCGGCTTGGGGATCGCAGCCGTCGCGGCCGCTGCGACTGAGCTGCGGGGTGGCGGAGAGTCGCCCGATCTTGGCCCATCATAGGTATTGCTGCAGGCGTAAGACCCGGCGGTGACAGGTGGAAGTGCCTTGTGTGGCGGATTTGCCCTTGCCTTTCTGACAGCGGGGACGCCTGAAGAGACGGCCCCCCCCCCTCGCGATGGGAGAACAGAGACATAAGGCGCACGGCGTGAGGGGCAGCTGCTGGACACTGTGCTGTTCCCGCCGCATTGGAGGCACACATAGGAGGGGCGCTTCGTTATTATTGCCGGGGTCCTGGTTTCTACGACGACCTGCCACCTCAGAGGCCAAATATTAAAGGGAAGAAGCGCTTGGGGTTGAGGCATTGCTGAGGGGGTAACAGCCGCCCCACTCCCATCACTTGCCTTGCATGCACAAGCGCTGGTTCGGTCTCCATTCATATTACGCTCACCGCGCATGCATGTGCAGACAACCTAGCTATACAAAGACTGTGCGCTGGCCACTCTGAATCAACATTAGCCCCTCTCACATGTAGAAGCAGCCGGCCAGGCTGCACACAGTCAGGCAGGACCTGCTAGAAGCTTCTAGTCCACGCTGTCCCGGCTCCGTTTCCCCAACCCTCATCGCATGCACGTGAAGTGGGCCTGGCTGCATAAGGACATTGACCCACGGGGAACCAAGGGAGTGCGCAATATTGAGCAATCGACCCTATTTGATTATCCCCCTGATCTGCGCACTGGTGATTGCGAAGGCGCTCCTGCCGGATACGGAGAACGGTCTGCAAGGCCGCAGTTACATCTGCTGGAGAGCCAAGACTGCAAGGGTGAACACTTCGCTACTAGCTGCGGTCCATTAATTTGAGTCTGGCGGGCTGCGGACAGCGCTAGTTGAGAGTCAGGAGTGCGGCCCATACACACGGTGCGTTATGGAGAAACCGGACATCCGGCAGCCCAAATTGAACTTTCAAACTGCAAAATGCGGCGCTCGTAACCTACAGGAGGACCGCACTTCAGATGGCAGGGAGATAGCGCAGGGCAGCTCGGCCACACAGAACGCAGATGTGCAAAGTATCCTGCAGGAGGTGCGCCAGGGCTTCTCTACTATAGTGGACAAAATGGACGGAATGTCTTCGCGCATGGATGCCATTGTGCACAAATTGGAAGAGCATGAAGATCGTATTGCGGAAACGGAAAGGCGCATTTCGGAGAGTGAGGCTGCGACGGCTAGGATCACTGCGCAAACTAACCCCATGGACAGGCTACTGCAGATGGTATCCGCAAAGGATGAGGACTTGGAAGCGAGAAGCCGACGCAATAATATTCGCATCCTAGGTATTCCGGAATCAACCAACACAGGGCGGATGGAGGAGTATGTGGAGAAACTTCTATTGTCCTCGGTGGGCGCGAGGCCTTCTCTAACCAGTTTATAGTAGAGCACGCACATCGCACGCTGGGCCCGCGACCAGCTTCTGGAAACACGCCACGCCCAATTATAGCACGCCTCTTAAATTATAGGGATCGCGATGTAGCTCTCCGTGTGGCTCTCAATAAGCAACAGTTGACCTACGATGGAAACACTTTCTCCATATACCCGGACTTTACGCCTACAGTTCAGGAGGAAAGGCGCAAGTTTACGGACGTTAAAGCCAAACTGCAAACTGCCCAAATTGATTACGCCCTACTGTACCCGGTGCGCCTCCACATAACACATCAGGGGAAGCAACGATTCTTTACCAAACAACAAGTGGAAGAATTTTTAAAGCACCTGAAGCGCACCAATCGCACTACTGGTTCCTTCCCTTCCTCGCAACAATCATGTTCCATGGATGTTGAAGAAAATGACTCACAGTAATAGACGTGTCGTCATAGGTTGAGTAGCATTATACTGAGTACTGAACTTAGATACCTGAGAGCACTGGACAGACTGATCAATGGCAAGTATTCTACTAACTGTATAGCTGTCGGGGAACTCTAAGCTATCCCCTGCATGCTCTGGGCGCCTTTGGTTTTCTGGAGTCCGACCCCCGCCATCCACGGTGGGCTCTAGAGCAGGGTGAACCTGTGTGGCCACTTAGAATCACCCTGATGGGTATTCCCCCACTGTTGATCGCTGCATGGTGCATGCAGTGCAAAGTTGTTTTTTTCGTTCCCTTTCTTTTTGTTTTTAAGGGGAGGCGGGAGGGGCGGGTGATTGATTCTGGCAAGTTGGGGTTGCTTCAGTGGGTGGGGGAGGTATCAGGGAGGGGAATGTTTCAATTTGTGTGTGGTCGTCGTGGCACTAGATGGATATTGCTTCGTTTGGCACAGATACAGAGCGAAGCGGGCACAGGGCTGCAAGAACAGGGTACAGTGACACAGTATACACATGTCTATGGGCAGACCTGCTTTTATCATGGGAAGGTCACACTACTGATGGCTGCACGAGCCAATGGCTGACACAAGTCCCGACACGTTGAATATCCGTACATAAAATGTACGGGGGTTAGGGGACCCGTGCAAAAAGCGACATATATTAGCCTATCTTGACAGGCATCGGGTGCACATTGCCATGCTGCAAGAGACACATATTGGCCCTAAGGGAAATAACACGTTTGCTGATAGGTGGGCGGAGCACAGAATCTTCTCCTCTTATTCCACATATGCAAGAGGTACGGCAATACTCGTAAAAAAGCGCACACCTTTTCACTTAGCCGGAGCTGCATGGGACACGCAGGGGCGGTACTGCTTGGCATGGGGAAGACTGGGCTCTGACTCCATCAGCTTAGCTTGCTGTTACGGTCCCAATGTGAATGACCTGTCCTTTTTTACCGAGCTGTGGGCGAAAATCTTTGACATAGGATCTAACCACATCATTTGGGGAGGGGATTTTAACATTGCCTGCAACCTGGGTGTCGACAGGTCCCATGCTGCCCCTCATCACTACACCAAGGCTCGAGCGACTCTGCAAAGCACGATTGAGGCCTGCAGTTTGATAGACACTTGGAGGCATGCTCACCCTTTGGTCCTGGAGGGCACATATTACAAAGCGCAAGCAGCATCCTGGGCGTGACTAGATTACTTCTTTGTGTCCCGGGGGTTGGGTCCAGCCATTTCCCAGGTACATCATCTGGCCCGCATGTATTCAGACCACGCGCCCATCAAGCTTACGCTTGATTCGGCAGATTACGGCCCCCCACGCAGCAATTGGAGGCTACACGTCCCCACCCTACTGGATTCAGTTTTTCAGGAAGAGCTTGGGGAATAAGTGTGCGATTTCTTTGAGCGGAATAGGGGCTCAGTGGATAGTGTTGAAACCACTTGGGAAGCCTTCAAGGTTACAATTAGGGGGTTTTGCATAGCTAAAGGGGCTCGGGTACTCAAGGACATAGTGAACACACTACGCAAACTGGAAACGTACCTTAAGACATTGGAAGGGAGGCTGACGACACATCCCGACGGCCCCACACAGCACAAGTTTCGTGAAACAATTACAGAATACACGGACTCCGCACAGAGGGAAACACGCTCTAGGGGGAAATACTGGGTAGCTAGACGTTATGGGGAGGGAGAAAGACCAGGTAAAGCGCTAGCCGATATGATTCGGAAACCACGCTATTCCAACTATGTGCTAGAACTTGAGGATGTGGGAGGAGCGGTGTACAGGGACACTGCAAACATTCTTAATGCATTCACTGCACATTATGCTCGGCTATACACCTCATGCAGGGTGGACAAGCTGGACTTGGAGCAGTTCCTAGGGGATGTATCGTTGGGATGGCTAAGTGACGTGCAGAGAAGGTTTTTATGTGCCCCGTTCGAGCTGGGTGAGGTCAGGGACGCAATCATGCACACGCAATCTGGGAGGGCCACTGGCACAGATGGCATCCCTATAGAGTTTTACAAAACCTATATTGACCAAATGGCCCCCATTTTGAGGGAAGTCTACGAGGACACTTTAGACACTGGACGCCTCCCCCCTCCATGAGGGAGGCTCTCATAGTATCGCTTTTAAAACCAGGAAAGACCCCTCGGCAGTGTGAGTCCTACAGACCATTGTCACTTCTCAATTGTGATGTTAAAATCCTAGCCAAACTTATAGCCACCCGGCTGAGTCTGCTACTGGAAAATTTGATACTCCCCGACCAATCTGGCTTTGTGCCTGGGAGAGCAACTTCTCACAACCTAAGAACCCTTTTTACTATATTGAACAATGTGTCCCCAGATTTGCCTTTGGCTGCGGTATTCTTAGATGCCACAAAGGCTTTTGACTCTATCGAATGGGATTACATATTTGGGGTTAGCTGCGTATGGGCTTCCCGCCGCTCTTCCTCTCGTGGATACAGCTTTTATATTGCTCCCCAGTTGCTAAAGTGCTCATCAATGGTCGAACTTCTCGAGCCTTCCCGATCACTAGAGGTACCCGACAGGGTGCCCACTCTCTCCCCTCGTTTTCGCGATTGCAGTTGAGCCGCTGGCAGTGAAACTGCGGCAGCATCACAAGGATAAAGCACTTCGGTGCAACATGAGGCCGATACTAATATCCTTGTATGCGGATGATATCACTCAGTATATTCACGATCCGCAAGACAATCTTAATCCAATACTCCGTGAGTTCATAGTGTTTGGGAGACGCTCTGGGATGCAAATTAACTGGGGTAAATCCTGTATTTTTCCACTAACGACAGCGGTAACTCACTTTCCATTGGATTACCCTCGGGAGTGGTGCGAGGACGAACTGAAATATCTGGGTGTCCGAGTCACTAGGGATAGAGATGAACTGGTGCGCCTTAATTACGGCACAGCTATAACACGCATTGCAGATAGTGTCACCCAATGGATTTCCCTCCCACTCTCAATGGCGTGGCGCGCATCACTCATTAAAATGGTGACTTTGCCCCAGTTGCTGTATCTGTTTCTGAATATACCGTTTCATCCGGGCCCCTTTTTCTTCAAGGCACTCAAGTCTGAACTGATCCGCTTAGTGTGGGGAGGCAAACAGCCAAGGCTGCAGTGGAGTGTACTAACTCAACCGTACTCGCAGGGGGGCTTTGGGATACCAAATTTTGAATTGTACTACATCTGCGCTCAAGCTCACTATGTCTACTTTTGGGTGCACCAACCGAGATATATGCCACAAGTAGCAGCGGAGAATTGGCTGGCACACCCGGTTCTGCTAGAAAGTGCGCTGTACGATGAACCCGTGGGAAGGGGAGGGAGAATGTCCAATACTGTCACATGCACTACTGCGGCTTGGTCGTGCATAGGACAAATGTTATACATACCTCTGCTATATTCGCCACTATTACCGCTTGCATACCATCCCAGTATGCCCCTTCTCCAGGAAGCAGTCTTTCACAAATTTCAGGAGCGCACACACGTCAAAACTTGGGGTGACATGTACCACGAAGGTCAGTTTCGAAAGGTGGAGCATGTTCTTCAGGGTTTGCAACAGACGCCACTCGACGTCTTTTTATATATTCGCCTCAGACAAGGAGTTCGCTCCATAACGCCAGACTTCCCAAACGAACCTCCAGCTCTTGCCCCGCTACAGTTAACCCTCCAATGCATGACGGCCAAACGCTTAGTATCAATGATATATCGCTCAGTACACACGCAGAAAGAGGAACCGCCTGCACTAGCTAGAATGCACTGGTGTTCGGAGCTCAACCTGACATATGAATAATGGGAATACTGCTCCTTGCAGATAGAACCGGTTTCAGCTAGTAGTAGACTTGTCATAATTCACTACAAATTCCTGCACAGGCTATACTACACCCCGGCACGAATGCATAGGTATAAGCTGAGGGAGAATGATAGATGCGATAGGTGTAGAGCCCCAGGAGCAGACTTCCTACACCTAGCCTGGGAGTGTCCTGGAATACATTGCTACTGGAGCCAAGTTTTTGACGCCTTGAGTCTAATGGTGGATACGCATATCGAACCAACACCATTACTAGCTTTGTTAGGCTATACGAAACCGGTACGAGGGGTGCACTGCAGATATGTTGCCCTGGCACTTCTAATGGCAAAGAGGAGAGTGGCATTACAGTGGGGCAGGGGACGAGCGCCCAAATTCGAAAGTTGGATTGACGACTTGATATACTGTCAAGAGAAGCTCTCAATGTATGCTGAATTGTTGCCTCTGGCTTCGAGACCCAAGGACATTTGGCCCCCCCCTGCAGTGTTATTTGCTAACACACACACAAGCTGATTCTGCAATGGAGTAGGGGGAGGTGACCACATTAAGTAATATTTCACATGTGTGTGATGGCGGACCTGGTTTGGAGCTCCGGGGATGGGAGGGGTGACCGGATTGCAAAACCATGTATTACTGCCTGATTATTGATATGAAGAAGGAATTATGCTGAACGCAGGGTCCCCTATTGATACAATTGTGTTCTGACAGGTACTGTTCTACGGGATGCTCCTTGATTCATGTGTAGTTACCAATTGATGTCATGCTGAATACTACTGTGTGAACTAAAGCCCCACGGAATTATTTGCTGTATTGACTAGTGCTTTGCTTTGATATGTTTCCATTGATGCTATGGATGACCATGTAAGTTTTTTTGTTTGTTTATATATGAAAACAATAAACAGAATAAAAATAAATAAATTTGGAGATATTTTCCGAGAAGTAGTTAGCAATTTCTTCACATCTCTCGATTGTTGCCATCACCTTTTTTTTGGGGGGGGGGGGAGTGGCAGAGGCGGTTTGGTTTTTAACAATGCTGAATAGTTCCCTGTGTCTATTTTTGGCCCGGTCAAGTTGTGAGCGGAAGAAGGCGGCCTTAGTATTGAGGATGTGTTTTTTTATAATTGGACCTGGCGGATCTGAGGAGGGAGAGATTTGAGGGGGAAGGTTTTTGCCTTCACATGCGTTCAGTCGACCTCAGGGCGCGCCTCTAATTGTTGAGATCAGCATTTAAACCAGGATTTGGAGGCGGCGTTTTTCTGAAGTTTTAGTTTGGCTAGAGCAATTTGGTCAAGGACCTCAGTGATGGATTTATTAAGTGTTCAGTGAGGTCATTAGCATTTTGGGAGAGAGGAGAAAGTCGAAGTTGAGCTTGGACTTTTGGCTTCAAGTTCGCCCGGGGAAATAAGATGTAGATTTCTAGTGAATTTCCTATGTTTGATGTTTTTGGGGGGAGGGGGTAGCATTGTGTTAGAGATCGTGAAAAGGATAAGGTGATGTCAGATGGGAACAATGGAGGAAAGGGAGGCCAGATCTGTGCTTGTAATGATAACGTCAAGAGTGGCTCCTTTTGTGTGAGTAGGTGAATGGCAGAGTTGTTTCAGGTCATTGATATCAAGTAGATCCGTGAGGAGGTTAACCATAGGATCATCCTTTTTGTTCCAACGGAGATTAAAGTCCCAGAGGAAGAGGTTTTTAGAGTTGGACAGTGAGGATTGGGTAAGAAGGTCGGACAATTCCTCTACAAAGGGAAGAGAGTCACCAGGAGGGTGGCAGATATTGTGTAGGCGAATTGGAGGGGAACCATCCACTCTAAGTTCTGCTCCGAGGTATTCAAAAGTAGAATGATCGGAGTTCCGCACAAGTGAGAGTTGGAGTTTGTTTTTATAGATTATGGCAAGACCATCTCCAATTCTGCCAGGTCTATCTTTTCTGAGGAGGGAGTAGCCAGGGGGAGAGAGCAGGTCAAGAATGGAAGAAGAGTGATCATTTAGCCAAGTTTCAGTTAGAAAGGCAATGTCAATGGTTTCACTAAGGTTAGTTTCCGAAATTTCAATCGCATGGCAAACAGCCAAGCGGCAGTTAACCAGCATGCAGGTAAGGGGTTTAGGGTTGTTTTTGGGAGGGGGATAGAATGGATAGTGGTAAGTTGCGGGGGCAGTCTGGGTGAAGCAGGGGAAGCTGGCAATCTGCTAGTCCCAAGGATCACGGGGATCATTGCGTGGGGGACAAGAGTGTCTGTAATCAGAGAGTTAGGGGGGGGGGGGGGGAAGTGGTATAGAGGTCAAGGAGATCAGAAGAGAGGAGATGGCTTGAGGTGTGGGATGTTCTATGTGTACCATTACAGAGGGGGGTAGTATTCCATTGTTGGGGGTATGTAGTGTTGGTTTGGCCAGAGCCCAGGGAAATAGAATGAGTGGGGTGGTTAAGTGCGGAGAGGGAATTGATGTATTTTCTGAGTGATACGAGTTCAAACGACAGGTTAGCGAGATGGAGTTCTATATTAAATAGTGTCTGGGTTATAAGGGAGATATGGATAGGGGTTGGGAGGTCGTAGAGGAGAATGTTCCGACCTAGCCCGGACCGGAGGTCTGGGGTGTGGGCGGGGTGGAAGCCCAGGTGGGGGGGGTGGAGAGGGGTGTTTCGGTAGATGGACGAAGGGAGGGGTGCGAGGTGAGAAAGGGGATTCACTAGAGCCCGTTGAGTCATGGAAGGTAAGGGTGTGGGGGGAGAGTGAGGAGGGCAGACATCCTGGATAAGGGGGGGGGGAGGGGAGGTCCTTTAGAGAGGGAAGAGCTGGAGTCAGTAATTGAGCAGAAGGGGGATCGTATTTAGGGTGCTGGGAGAAAGTAGAAGATAAAATGGAGGAATTAGTGTGAGGTGGTAAAGAATCAAGAGGAGGAGAGAGAGTTTGGGGGGCTGAGTGTGCCATTAGTGAATAGGAAGGAGGGAAGTTTATTAACACGGGAGGGAGTTTGTGAGTCTGGGATTGGGAGACATCCAAGGTGGTTCAAGTGTCAGAGAGGAGGGGTTATAGTAGAAGAGTGAAAGGGCAGAAGGTCATCCTGTGTTTGGGAGGATAAAGGGTTGGAGGGAGGTTTAGACAGAAGGTAAGATAAGGAGCTGTAATGGTGTTCGAAGATGGTGAGGTGTTTATCAGAGGCTTGAATGATGATGTTTCAAGATTTGAAAATGGAGATGTCAATTTCGCCTAGAAAAGCAGGGGAACGGGTGGTAGACAGTTTTAAACCATATGGGATTTTGCATGATTTCGTGATGGGGAGGTGGTGGAGGAAGAGGTCAGTCAGCATACAGGACTGTATAGTTAAACCTCAAGCAGAGAGGTACGAGCAGAGTGAGGGGCTCCACTCCAAGATGGTCACCGTGGGTGAGGAGTAGAGCAGGACCTTTTTCTATTTCTCTGGTCTGCAGGACATCGAGCCCCCGGGACGGAGGTGTCCTCACCTAGTCAGATGTAGGAGGACGAAATGGAGACCAAACCGCCCCATCGAGGAAAGGATAAACAAACTGGGTGCCAAAAGAAAAAAAACATAGCCCAGAGAAAGGAAACTCCCCAAAAAAACAAGTCAGGGTTACAAGGAAATCACTAATCTGCTGTATGCAGACTCAGGAGGAGTCAGGCATTCTCGCGGGTGGGTAAGAACCGTCACGCCTCGCTTCAGTATTACAGCGCAGAGTCGGCTGATCCCTCTTCCAAGGCTCCACCAGTTCAAGGCAAAGAGAGGTAGCAGCGGGGGAGGGGGTTGGGGTGGGCGGAGTATCAAGGACCCCAGGGCCTCTAAGAGCAAGAGTGTGATTTCACATCAGATACCGTCCACTAAATGACTAAGTTTCAGGAGCCCACCATATCATGTCTCCCATCAAGAACGGGTCAGCGATAAGCTTTAATATCACCCCAGCATTGTCTCCTTAAGAGACTGTAAGCAGCCATTGCCTATTAAGGGATGTTAAAACACCCCAGGTCTTCGGTGACAGACCCAGCAACCCTTGTTGACTTGTTTTTTGTTGGAGGGGTTGGGGGACTGGTGGAGGGCAGAGTGCCCATTAGGTAACTCTTAACATGAATCCCTACCCCCTCTTCGCACAGTTAAATTTGTAAGCTGCAGGTCTGTTGCACTATGAATAAGGTGAAAATTGAAACTCTGAAATTGAAGGCTGTATGCGAAATAGATCTGGGACAAAGGTTAAACAATGGATATACTGCTGACATCTCCTTCGATGGCAAGTTCAGACTCATACAATTGAAAAATATACAATGTGTGCATTATACTCAGGTAACTATACAATGCTTTGGATTGGCTACAGACTCAGCACTGGGGCTTTGCATCTTCAGCAGTCAAAGCCCTAGATATTTTGCATGGTATTTCCCGGTAGTCAATATATTTTGGGACAAACTTCCTGCGCAAACTCAAATCAATCTCTGCAACTCTTTCTGGTAGAGATTATCTAGCCGCAGATTCCTCAATTTTCGAAGGATTCCCAGGGGTCAGACTGAATCCAGAATCTTTTCAGCTGTACATCAGCACACTGTTTAGGAGTATTGTCCAATTATAGAACCAGGAGGATGCGAGGGTCAGGGAGAAATCTGCGACTAGATAGTGTCTCTACCAGAAACCACGTTCCCAAGGTAAATCCCTTTTCTTTTAATAGATACTTCTAGCCACAGATTACTCACCTTTTGAATAGATATGAAGGCAGTACCTATATGGAGGCAGGTCTGTGAATGGACTCAAATCGGAAAGTTCTACAAGACGGAGTGGGCAAAATGCCCCTCTCAGAGAACTGACTGACCAGACAATAGTGCTTCATAAGCATATGAAGGGACAACCACGTAGCTGCCAAGCGTTTGTCCAAGATAGGGACTGTGCATGATAACACATTGGTAGCAGCTTTGGCTGTGGCAGAGTAAGCATGCAGTCCTTCTGGCTACTGGTTTTTAGCCAGTGCATAGCAGATCTTAATGCAGAGCATCTTAATGCAGAGCATGATCCAGCGGGAGATTTTTCTCTGCACGGCCTTGTATTTTTCCGCTTTAACGAACACCACAAAAAGCTGATCATGCACCAGGTGTTCCTTGGTACGATCCATGTAGAAGCTCAGCGCTCTGTTGGGGTCAAAGTGATAGAGCCTCTCCTATTCCATAGAGAGGCTGAGGCAGAGCACAGAATGCCTGAAGGGTGATGGTTTGACCGACGTGGAACGGTGTCACAAATTTAGGCAGCAAGGATGCCTAAGTCTGCATAACCAGTTTGTATGAGAAGTTGGAGTATAAACACACTGACCCTGAAGCTTACTTACATGCCTTACTGTGGTGATGGTGAAAAGGGTCACAGTCTTGATAGTAAGGAGCTGTAAGGGGCAGCTGTGAAGCAGCTCGATAAGTATGCACATCAAATAAGTGAGGACCAGATTAAGATGCCATTGGAGCATCACAAATGGAGAAGCGGAGAACATATGTTATAGCCCTTGCAAAAACTGCTTCACAACTAGTGACCCAATCAAGGAGGGCTGATATGGCACCACAAAGGAGGTTGAAAGATAACTTTTAACCATACCCAGAGCAAAGCCTTGCCAGGCAAGAGACAAACAACAGAACTTTAGATAACTTGGTTTGGAGGGGGTCAATCTGGCATGTGCCACACCAAGCCACAAATCTGTCCCAACAAAAGACATATACAGTTTTTGACGAGAGACATCTGGCTGCTAAGATGACATCTATCACCTCCAGAGGAAGGTTGAAGGTGTTCAGCTGTTGCTGACCTCAATCTCAAAGCATGAAGGTGGAGATTGCGTAGTTCCAGGTGCAGAACCCTGCACTGTTTCTACAACAGCAGCTCCTCCTAGATGGGTAGGCTGATCAGGGGGACATATGTTTAAGCTCAGGAATTCTGATAACACACACTCCATGCCTAATCCAGAGCCACTATGATGACTTGGGTCTGGTCAGTCCTGATCTTCTTGAGAACTTGGGGCAGGAGTGCTATAGGCAGAAAGGCATACAACAGTCTCGATTTACACTTGAGGTGGAAGGCGTCACAAAGCCAAAGATGACTTGGAAACTCCAACATGCAGAAGTGCTAACATAGCACATTCTCAGCAGTGGCAAACAGATCGAGCCAGGGTTTACCCATTTCCAGACAAGACCTCACTCTACCTCTGGGTGAAATCGCCACTAGTGATCCATGATGTACCGACAGCTGAGCTTGTCCCCTGGCACTCAAAGATCTTGCCAGGTGGTTCACCACCAGGAAAAGTCCTCCACTTATTTGCAGAAGCACAAGGCCTCCAGGCACAGAATCAAAAACCCACTCCGGAGAGGTATCTACTAGCTTCCTACAAGTTCTCATAGTAATTATCATCCAGGTAGGGTTGAGCGAACTGATCACGGGGTCATAGTCATTGTCTGAGTCCGTTCCACAAAAGGAATGCAAAGGGTGTTCTCCTTTCTGGAGGTGGTAAATCAAGTGAGGTAAGTGGCGCCTCAGGAGGAATTGGGCGAGACTTAGGTCAAGGTCAGACCAGCATCAGAGAGAACTATCAAGACCTCCTCCTTTGGCATCAATGGGGTAGGTATTGGTGGAGTAGGTGCTTCGGGGAGCCAGCATAGGCCATGGTGCTGGAAGCGGGCCGCAGGCAAGACAGCCAAAGAAAGTCCAACTGGTACCATGGTCTCTCAGCTCTTGGGTGCTCATAGGGAGTTGGTACGAACCTGAAGAGCCACTGCATTGCTGATGAAACAATTCAATATGATTTGGCTGGCGGTTGGCACCAGAAACTCGGGACCGTCTCTGAAGTCAGCCGACTTCGGGAGCAAGATCGAGAGGTGTGGTGCCGCCCCTGCTCAGGCAAATGCGAGTGGTATCCTGCTTCCATTTCTTGTGTTTCTCATTCCACTTACCGGGAGCGGGATCAAACTCTGAATGTGGACCGAAACCGCCAGCAGTCTCAGTGAGGACTTTATACATGGCAACCTAAAGCTTTGTCTTGCATCATTGAAGAGCAGTCGCTGCATGCATTAGAGTTGTGGCACAACCCAAAGACAGCACAGGCATTCCTGGTAGTGATCTGTCACAGACATTAGTTTGGGACATTCTGTATACAGGGTTTAAATCCTGTTTTGAAGGGTGGGGTGGTATTCCTCGCATTGCAATTAAAGTTTTGGTTACAAAATGTAAAAAAAAAAAAAAAAAAAAAAAAAAAAAAAAAAAAGGAACTGAGCATGCATGGATGACACCTAAATAGGTCCTGATCATCATTTCCGGAGTGGAATAGCATCAATGAGGAGTCCAATTACTCCACCTTACACTGCTGCAGGGTACTGCTGAAAGGCAGCCAGGTCCAGTCTAACACCTGTCGAATATTCAAAAGGTGAGGAACCATTGGCTAGAAATCTCTATGAGAAAGGGTACGTAAAAAAACATCATGAAACATTCTGGGAACTGGAAACAACTGCACTATTGCTTGGCAAGCGTAGAGTTGCCATGTAGTGGAGTATAAGTGGGTGTACGAAAGTGCCCGATTTTGACACGGTCAACCCCCACTTTTTGCCTGCATTTCGATGCAAATTTTGACAAAAGGTGCACTGGGTTCCAGCTATCTAGGAACCCAGTGCCGGATCTCTTACCCTAAAACTGTAAAATTGTTCCCACAATTGGCAATACGTTTGGCTCCCCTGTAGGTTCCTAGTAAATGGTACCCCAGTTACCTGGGGCATGGGTACCAAAGAGGGTCCCTATGGGCTGTATCATTTGTTATGCCACTCTAAGGGATTCCTAACCTAACTCATGCAGACTATCAATGCAAGCTGCATTGTATTGGTTAAGACAAAAGTGAAAACACAACATGGCCCACCTCCTGTGTGCCATGCCTGCAGACACAGCATGCAATTGTATTTATTTAGTTTTATACAGTGCGAACCAGACCCATGAGGGTATCAGAGCGTTTTACAAGATTGACAGGTGGTATACAAAAGACTTAGGAGGAGTGGATACAATTGGGCATTATTCCAAAAAACAAGCAGCTTCAATCGCAGAACACATGTGGGATAAAAACAGGTAGATACAGTATACAACAAAAAAACGAAAAAAGCAGTCTCGAAGTGCCGGGTAGTTATCATCCGGAAAGACCATGGATAATGCCATAATAGTAGGTGGAACAAAGTCACTCAGGTAAATGTAATGCCAACGTTAGGAGAGGAATTTGCCCATTAGGAAAGTTTTGGCCTCTTTTTTGAAGCGTGCCACAGAGGGAAGCATTCTGATGGGCGGCGGGAGGGAGTTCCAAATTCTTGGAGGAGCACCAGAGAAGGCCTGATTGTACGTTTTTTCCCCCTGTAAGCGTGCCGCTTGGAGCAAAAGGTCTCTGGCAGACCAGGAGTTTCTGGCTCCTCCAGATATCACGAGTTTCTGGGAAAGAAATGCAGGGGAATCGGAGTATAGAGCCTTGTGAGTGATGCACGCCAGTTTAAGTTGGATACAGGCCTCAAGAGGAAGCCATTTTAGGGCTTTCAGGTGGGGAGAGATGTGGTCGAACTTCTTTGAAATGGTTAGGGGTCTGGCGGTGGCGTTGAGGCAGGCTTTTAATGAGGCCTAAGAGCTCTTGGGTAGACCTGCGAGGGTAGAGCATCCATGTTCTAGTCAGGAGATGACTAGTGCCTGGATTGCGATTTTTAGGTTGGGAGTGTCGAGGAAGGGTTTCAGGTTTCATTCCGTGGCTCAGGTGAAATCTGGCGGTTTTGGCCATCGAGTTAATATGGCCACGCATATTCAAGCTGCAGTCTAGGGTTATTCCAAGGGATTTAGCAGAGACCACAATTGTAGGGGGGCAGTTTAACGCTGTGATAGCCTTGATAGATTCTTGAATGTCTGGGTTTGTTTTTGTTGGGGAGATTAGAAGAAATTCCGTTTGTTTTGCGTTAAGTTTGAGCTGGGTAGAGGTGAGCCAATGCACAGTAAGCTTCAAGGCCTCATTCAGGTAGAGAATGTCCTCAGGAGAAGAGATTTTAATGTAGATCTGTGTGTCGTCGGCATACATGTGGTAGGCAATCTTGGCAGTGCCTAGCACCTCTGTGAGTGGTTCAAGGTAAAGATTGAAGAGGGTTGGGGACAGGGTTGATCCTTGGGGGACTCCAACAGTGATCGGAGAGGGAGCAGATAAGTTACCATTGATTAGGATTCTCTGTGAGCGATTCTGGAGGAAGGACCTAAGCCATTCGAGAAAGGTGCCATCCAATACCATCCTGAGTTTGTTTTTTTTCAGAACCAAATGTTATTGTCATTTCAGATAAGATTGCAAGACATCCACAGTACTCCGAACACCGGAGGGGCTGTGAGCATATACCATCCTGAGTTTGAGGCGTTCAAGGAGTGTTTCGTGGTTAACCGTATTGAAAGCAGAGGATAGGTCTAGGAGGATTAGGAGACATGTTTTGCTTTAGTCAAGGGCTTAGAGGGCATCATCCACGATGTGGAGGTGGATGGTTTCAGTGCTGCGTCCAGGTCTGAAACCGAATTGGAAGTCATCTAGTAGGTGGAAGTTTGCGATGTGTTAGCTCAACTGCTGTTGCACACATTTCTCGCTAGGAGTGGGATGTTGAATATGGGTCAATAGTTGTCAGGGGATACAGTATCCAGCATAGATTTTTTAAGATGGGGATGACTCGGCCGGCTTTACGAGAGTCAGATATCGTTCCCTGTAGGAGGGATGCATTGATTATTGCAGTCCAAGAAGGGATGATAGCTTGAGAGGCGGCAGCTAGGCAGTTAGAGGGGAGAGGATAGAATTTTTGAGACAGAGTGTTCGGCTTGGACTTTGACGCTAGACCAGTGCGCTAGGTTTTTGGGTGAAGTCTGGGAGGGCAGCGCGAAGAGAAGAAGTAGAGCCAGCGTGGTTTGGGAGTGCGTTGCGGATTTAAGTTTGTTTCCTAGGGCAGAGATTTTGTCACAGAAGGAGGAGGAAAATTCCTTGCATAATATTTAGCGCTTTAGGGGTTTCTTTGGATGTTTTAGCCAGTTTGTTAGATTGGTGTTTGACCAACTCGAATAGCTTGCGAGGTCTATTCTTGGCATTCTCCAGTTCTGTTCTGAAGAATTCTCTCTTTTGAGTTGAGGATTTTCCTTTGTAGGCATTTCTGGACTGGCAGGGAAGTGTTAGATGGGCTGCTGACGGGTGCTGTTTCCAGTTGCGTTCTGTCTGCTGGAGGGATCTCCTCTCATTGTTGAGGGATCAGGGGGTTCCTGTCTTTGATCTGGGTTATTTTTAGTTTTAGCAGAGCAAGGTCATCAAGAATGTTGGATATAGTTGTGGAATAATGATCAGTGAGGTTGTTGACCGTGGTGAAATGAGGAGGGGTCAGCCTTACAGCAGACAGTCAGTTTCCTGTGATCAAGGTTCTTGGTGTCTCTAACACAACGTTTGGGAATCACAGGTTGTGGTGGCAGGGATGTGGAATTCCTTTAGCCCGACGCCCAGGACATATTGTTTGGGGTCAAGGGCAACAAGTCTGTATGTGGATTTTGTCCTTTGGACAAGTAGGCCCAGCCCCCTGCAGCACAACCCTTTTGGATGCCAGTGTGTAGTATCACATTATGCATCAGGGAAGGGCACTGCATGCAGTTAATGTAATATTTTTGTCCATGTGTGAATGCTGTTCAAACTTGTATTCATGGTTCATTCATTGAAAGACTTTATTATTAGGGTGAGCGATCTCCGTAAATGTTGTAAGCTCTGACTGCACTACTGACAATGGTTCCAGTATAAAAATGTGTACACACATGTTCAAAGTTTAGCAATATGAGGCTATATCTAATGCTCCCAGAATGCTCTCTGATCTGATGCAAATATTTGCAGAAGCTTGAAAGCAAGATTGATGATTCTTTGCTTTCAAAATAAAATGTTGACAAAAATATGAAAGTAAAAAAAAACATTTTACTAAACTACTGTAAAATTTCAGCTACAATTTCTTTGCAGCATCATTTAGTAACATGTGTTGGTGCATGCTAGTATTTCCCAAAAATATACATAATGGAAACTCAGTGTAACCAGTTTCAATAAGTTTATGGGAAAGAAAAATAAACAAGCATTGGCAAAATCAGTAGGTCTGAAATTGGTAGTCAGCCTTTTAGTTTTGTCAATGTGTGACTTGTTTTGCCATGGTTTTTGTAAAACGTTATTGTTGTGGGAGCTGCCGGGCCCTCACGATTATAACAAACATTAGCAAAAGCAAAAATTGTTTTTGGTCTCAAAAAGCACACACTGCCACACTAACTGGCACTGATCACAACGACTTTGTGTGCGATCTGCTCTTTGCGAAAAAGGGAAATGCTGTCACTCACAGTGAAGCCAGCTGATACAGAGCGAGAGACAGAATTTTAATGAACTTAAAAGGTCATGGCCAGACTAAATTAGGGGCCTAATTATAAAGAAGGTCTCAAAAGTGCAAACATGGTATATATCCTTGCATTAAGTGCAGCTATATGGCTTTTCTGAATTCCCAACAATATACAAAAGCAGGACAAAAAATAGTACTTCTAGAAAATATTTGTGAACTACATTTTAGCATGAGCAATGCATGTGTAGATTTGCTCATGAAAGTGTTTGCAAATTTACTGTTCATCCAACCACATTTTTCCAAACTCTGAAAGAAGGCTTACGTCTGCCTTTGTCAGGAGTAAATTTCCAACATTTCTCAGTATGGGAAAAGATTAGAGAAGAGTTGTTGTAAACCCTTAAAACATACAAGTTAGTAGGTTTGCACAGACTCAAAAAGGCATTCTAAACCTGGAACTATTGCTTACCACTACCTTCAGCCCCAGTATGTAGATCTGTGGAAACTTAGCAACACAAGGGCATTGCAAGTATTCAAACACTACTATGATCTGAGCCCTGGCATAATCAGAGCTCTTATATAATGAGATTGCTGACATAATTTGTCGCCGCACTACATGGCACCAAAGGGACAAGTGGATTTTGTTACCGGACAAGTAGATTTATGAAGTAACCTGCCCCATGGACAAGTAGATATTTTAATAAATTCCACACCCCTGTGGTGGCCATGTCTTGTGGGTGCCAGGCAGAAGGAAGGTGATAGTGTGGTGGTCAGACCAATCGCATGGGTCTATAGAGATAAGCTTGACCGCAGATTTCTTAGAGATGATCCAGTCTAAAGTGGCGCCTTTCGAGTGGGTTGGGAGTGAAATGGCTTGGTCGGTCAAGAAGTCTCTGATGGAGTTGACCTGAGGATCCTTGGGGTCATTTCAGTGTAAGTTAAAGTCGCTAAGGAAAATGTTGTTGGCGTTAGGGGACGTCTTGGGTGTGATAATATCCATAAGGTGGTCAGTGAAGGTGTCATTCATGCCTGGGTGGTGGTAAAAGATGTGCAGTCTGCACAGTTGGGTGGCGTTCTTGCATATGGAAAGTGTGAGGTATTCGCAGGAGTCTGTAGGATCAGCCAGAAGTTCAGCAACAAGGAGGTTAGAGCTGTAGATGCAGGCAATGACTCCCCCTTTTTGTTGGATGGCCTGTCAAGCCTTACGATGTTGTAATTGGGCGGTACTAAGAGGTCTAGGCAGGGCGATGAGGATTCATTGAGCCAAGAATAAGTCAAGATTGCCAAGTCCGATTTCTGGCTCAGGAGGAGATCTGTGACATCAGAGACATGCTTTACTGCTGAGCGGCAGTTAATTAGGAGGCCGGATAGTGGGGGTCGGGGTGTGTGTCGTGCGTAGGGGCGGAGATGTGTACTAGCGCTAGCTTGCTATTTATCACTCCTCTGTCGCAGAGGGTAGCTGATCTTTTGGGGTTGGTTGCAACCGTGTGGATAGGCTGTTCGTCAATCAGATCTGCGGGGGATGGGGTTATCAGGGCAGATTCGTAGCTAATGAGGATGTCTAAAACTTCTTCCTCCGTGAGGTCTAGCGGGCTAGGCGTAACAGGGGCAGGTTTATAGGTAAGGAGGAGGGCCAGAGTTTCCTCCTCCGAGAGGTGGCAAGGCTGCTTGCGAGGACGCAGGTGTCTCAGAGACAGCGGTAATGGGTGAAGGAGGGAAATGGAGGAAGGGGAAGGAGTACACTTCTGCGAGAGCTTGAGATTTGAAAAAGAAAGTTTGGTGAGGTGCAGGAGGTTCTTTAGATCCGAATGGAGTTGTGGATGCTAAGGGTTAGTTTGGCAGCTCTGCGGTGGAGAGTATCAATATCACTATAAGTGGGATGCACTTGCGGGCAGGGAGCCGAGGGTATGAGAGCGATTCTGAGGTACTGTGCTGGTAGCCTAGTAGTGAGGCTAAGTCGACCAGTGTCATGAACCCTTGCAGGTGTTTCCATATCCATAAGAGGGGGGAGATTTTGTGGGTAGGTTAGAGGTTTGGGGGCGCTTCTGTTGGCATAAGCTGGTAGAATGGTAAAAGGGCTAGGTTGGCTAGAGTCAAGCGCTCTAGAGGGAGTTTCAATAGCCATGAGAGAGGGAAGAACTTGCAGGCAGGAGGTCAGTGGTTTAGGCACGAATCAGTTTGCATGCGTTGGTGGCATGGTGGTGGGGCTAGGCCGAAATGGTGTTGTGAGCCCTAGGAAGGGTGGTTCGTGAAAGGCTAGGCACCCTTGGTGGATTGGGCGAGGGATGGTGCGGGGGGAGCGTGGACAGAGGAGGGTCGTGGAAATATTTTTTGAGGAGGGTGAAGAGGTCTGCAAATTTATTTAGGTCTTTGGGTGGTGCTTGGATCAGGATGGTGCAGTTTTTCTATAAAGTAATGGTGAGGTCAGCACGCAGGTTAGCGGATGGTGCGATCGTGAGTTTATTGCCTTAAGGAATGTACCTGGCTTCATGTACCTTAAGGAGGTTCGAGAAGGCTTTGCGCTGAAGAGATGTTTTCCTGGAGTAGAAGATGAGGTCATTAATGACTGTGCCCTTGTCCACGCTGAATCGCAGGTCGGAGATCAAGGTCTCAGGATGACTTTTCAGGATGGAGTTTTGAAGGATTTAGCTGTGGTTTTGGAGAGATTAGAGGGATAGAGAACGGTGTAGGAGTTGTCACCTGTGGAGGACAAGCAGGGCCCTGCCATACTGGGGAGAGTGGGGAGACTCCGCCAAATTGCCGGGCTCTGGTCGTGAGGAGCAAGCTCTGGTGCCTACAAGAGAATTCGCAGCCTAGCAGGGTGTCTTGAAAGACAGGGGCGGCAAAAGATCAAGTGGCTGGACTGAATGCGATAGAATAGGTTGACTTAGGGGAGGCAGGTAGGATACCACTGTTAAAGGAGGCTGTTGCAGGGGTGGGTGACCGCAAGTGCGGGGCTGCTGCAGTGAGGGGGGGGGGCGGACTGACCAGAACAAGTTGCCAGAAGCCTGGGCAGGTCCAAGGCGAAGAGTTGTAGTCATCACCTGGGACAAGTAGCCTGTGACATCCAATGTAGCATAGAGGAAAATAAGAGGACACAGCCCCCCTGCTGATCCTGGGCAAAGCGTAGATCCTTCGGAGGGGAGGACTCTTCAAACAGTGCACCGCAAGCTGCCAGGCCGTGGACCTTGAGCTCCAGGCAAGCCCAGGCGACGCAAACCTTTAGGACTCAGGGCAGGACTCCCTACCGACGATGTGGGGCATACGGAGAGTCGTTGCGGGTGGCGCTTGCAACTGGGGGTCACCCACTAGGACCCGGAGGTCTCGATCTTCTAGAGGCGGGCATGCGCTGGCCCGGGCGTCCCCACCTCAGGCAGCCTGAATCATAGGCAGGACGAAGGTGTAGCAGTGATGGAGGCTGCAAATAAAAATTAAGAGCTGGCTCTGGCCAGGACAAGCCCACCAAGGCATCCGGAATTGTAGTGGTGGGTGAAGGTTGCAGATTCAAAGATCACAAGATCAATACGTGCCGGCAATCACTGCTGGGCAGCCGAACTCCAGGCCAGATAGAAGGGAAGCAAAGCAAGGCTGCAAGATGGAGCTGGAGACCAAATGGTGCCGGTGATCACAGCCCCCCTGGCGGTAAAGGGCGAGCACAACGATAATCCGGAGAGTTGAGGAGAAAGATCAACTGACCAGGTGCTGTCCCCAGGGTTCCGGTGCGGTCCTCTGGGACGCGGGACAACAGTGACAGGCAGGGACTCGTCGCTGAGCTCCTCAGGCCAGCGGGGGAGTCAGAGCGGATGGCGCCTGCATACAGGGTCACCCACAAGCCAGGAGACTTAAATCCTCAGGAGGCGGGCAGGCACGGGAATCGGGAGAACCAACACCGTCAAAACCAAGGGCTCGCTGCAGTGGTCTTCTGCCTTCGATATATGTAAGTCACCCCTACTGCAGGCCTTACAGCCTAAGGCAGGGTGCATTATAGTACATGCAAGGACATATCTGTACGAGCAGATTATGCCCCTTTGATGTCCGAGTAAAATCTTAGATGCCACACGTGAACTGGGAAGCCATTTTAAGTACATGTGCTGGACACTAGTAAAAACGAGTTCCCCAGTTACATGATGGCTGCACTGAAATTAAGGATGTGCAGTCCAAAACTTCTCATATTAATAAATCCACACTGATTCCAGTGCCGAATTTATTAATACATGCACCCAGAGGGTACCTTAAAGGTAATCCCTGAAACCTACTAGTTCAATGGTGTGCTGACTGATTGGTCCAGTGCAGCCTGCCAACACAGACCTGTTTCTGACCCTTAGGTGTGAGCCCACCTCTCAAAGATTACAAACAATGCCTGCTCTGTCAGAAGGTGTTTACAATTCCTCCAAACTGGATGGTTAGCAATCAACAGATCAAGGCCGGATGCTTTAAAACCATGTCCCCAGACCTGGGAGATGCCATCATCTGCCCTGAGGCCGATTTGGAACCTGGACAGGCGGGAAAATTAGTATGCAAATCCCAGGTCAGTCACTCCCCTACTAAATTATGAATTCACTTGGATGGCGGAATTTTTCTAAACTTAAACAGGGTTATGCCCACTTCCCATAGGAAGTGGTGATAAAGGGAGCGTAGTGACCCCAAGGGTAGGTAGGCCATTGTCTACTACTCTCCACTCCCCTAACGCTCCTAAATTCAGAGTTTAGGGGCTCCCTGAATCCAGAACTTCAGATTCCACTGACTGAAAAGAAGTGGAGAACAATGAAGAGCCAGCCCTCCAAGTACTGAAGAATGCTGTGGACCTTTGGTGCCAAACCCTGCCTGCCGTACAGGCTCGACAATTACAAAGACCCGACTTGTCCTGCAGCTGTGCATCCCCAGAAACCCGGGAGGGTTGCCAGCACTTTGGCCAGCAGCCAGCCATCTCCCACGGAGTAGAGGAGCTAATACCTTGCACCCTGCAGGCACAGACCGTGACATCTGGTTTAAAGAAGCTGATGTACACCGCGTCCACTGAGCAGTAGCCGTCCGAGTAGGTTAACACACTCAAGAAGGGCAGATCTTTCTTCCTGCCAAGCCTGAAAATGCCAGCACCTCCAAATGCCTCCTGCACGAATACCCAAGGTACCAGGTCCTGGCCACGACCAACACATGTTGAAAAGTCCAGTCCTGACCGATAACTGTGAGCGCTTTGATGCACGAGAGCCAGCCGACTACAAACATTCTGCACTGAGCTGCCCATGCCCAAAGAAACAGAATGTAGAACCGTGCTACCAAGACCCTCACGATCCGAGTTCCCCCCCCGCGGGAGCTCCCAGACGTGTCTCCAAGTCTTCCCTTGAAGCCTATTTCCAGGTGGCCCCTATTCCCTTCTACTGCGTAAAGTGCAAGACTACCAACCCACCGAGCACCTCTACACCCGGAATTACCAGAGCAGACACAACTGATCTTCTGTTGGAACTTTGGTCCTTGTCCCCCTACCACCTCACAAACTAAAAGGGGGTCCCCACAGAAACATATATGCAGTAAATGTTTTTTCTCCCATAAGAAAGCGGTACGCGTAAAAACGCACTGGTAGTTTAAAGTCTATTCTGTAAAAGTAGTTACCCGATTACGAAGTTCTTGGGTAAAAAATATATATTTAAAAAGTGTTTCACCATTTGTTGCACTCTTTCTATAGCTCATTTGTTGTCACGTTGAGGATAGTTTAAGAGTTACCCTTTTGTGTGTGACCTTTTCATTGGTGGTGGTGACAAAGGAGGTCTTCTGATTAGGTCTGTGCAGTAGCTGTGTTTATTATATTTATTATCCACCTGTCTGAGGAGATTGACCCCTATTCCTGGAGGAATCCATCTATTCTTCTCCCTCACTGGTGTTCTGTGCTAGGGGTGTGATCCTAAGGGGTGACTTGCTTGTCAGACTGACTCCCCCCTTCTTTGGGGCTAAACTTTCTCTCTTGCCTTCCATCAAAGGGCTATCTTGCCAGGTACTGCTATCGATCGTGTGTCATCTTAGTTATGGCCAACTGAGTGAACCATTGCTGCTGGGGGGCTGTGCTATGCTGTTGGTCCTAGAAGCGGTATGCATCCCCGCTTGAAGGACCCATAGAACTGCAATGCTCTCATAGCTTTAGCTGTCTCATTGTCCTTTTATTCTGCAGTGCGTGGTCTACTGCTGGACCAAAAGAGAATCCCATGCAAATGGCATGTTGATGCAAGATTCTTCCACCTTTGTCTTGAACCCCGAAGCTCTTAACCAGGCGTGCCTCCTGGGGGTTGTCCCATTACACGTTTGCCTGCTGGTTGTGTCTGAAGCGTCGAGAGCCCATTTGAGACAAGAGTGGCGATATATTTTCCCCCTCTTTTATTACTGTACCCTCCCTTTTCTTGTACTCTCTGGAAGATGTTGCAAGAGGCTCTCTGTCTCATCCCACTGTGCTGGTGCCCGTAACTATTGAGGACTAATTTGGAGTTCGCAATCCTCCAGTGGGGTGCAACCTCTCAATTCTTACCACCAGGTCGATTCTCTCACACTCCCTGTCTGGTGGTGTCTCTTGTTGATCTGGGTGCATCACCCCCTTTTCTTGCTGTTGCCACGATGTTGGAGTTTGCTGGTACATTCCCTTTTATGTAGATCAGCGTCCTATGAGGAATACTTGTAGTTCTTCTTGACCTGTAGTGTTTTATCTAGGAACCTGAATCGATATTCCTATTTTATGTCCTTGTCCGGTTATAATCAATAATATCCATACAACGGCATAATAATCATATCCATAATTCATTCGTAGCACATGCTGTCACATTAAGCAGGGCTACTTCTCCGGCCCCCTAGTAAGCACACCGAGTTCTCTAAACAAAACCAAGCCTCCAGCAACCTGGGAAATCCCCCTTGCTTTTGTTTTGATTTCGTCCTAGAACTCCTGTAAAGCACTGTAAGAACGGCCAGTTCTTAGTGACATCTTTATTGACGTCTTATGTCCAACCTTACGTCAAACCCAGGCACCTTTCAGGTATAAATATACCAACGTTGCCTTAAGCAAACACACGGTGGTGATTCTGGAGCAGAGCAGCTATCTACTTGCCGAGAGCCCAGCTGATGCAAGAGCCCACGGACGCTGCCCCTCCTCCTTGACGCACTAAGAGAGACACTGTCTTTTCTCCTGCCGAGAAATCCAGCTCCGGTGTTTCCAGATACCTTCCCGGGTTACTGGGATATCGAGTCCTGAGAAAGAGATACAAGACCTCCTGCTTTCTATTACCCAGGTACGGAACTGACTAAACCCTTACAGAGAATTCTTGAGTCAGATTCTTGGCAAAACAAACTTAACTTAAACTGCTACTTACTTACTCCTTCCCACGTATTAGGCTTAGGTCGGGTACACCGGGGTAGGCGTATTTAGAAGCACCACTTGAGTACGATTAGTCAATGTATATATGTATGTATATATTTTATCTATTTTAAAGTATCATATGGCTAAGAAACAATATCAATGCTTTTACAGTATTTTATAATCCTCCTTTTACTGTACGCACTTTACTTTACCATGAGTATTACAATCGTGGCAATTAATTTCTCTTGTACGAGGAAGAAGACTGCTCAATAAATAACACCTTTTATTGAAAACGCCCGTCTCTCTTTTCTCTGCATTCTGGTGAAACTAAGTACGCACATTTGACTGAGTGAAATAGCTGTCTATTGTTTTCACACGACTCTAGAGATACACTCTTATTCAGGGAGAGCAAAGTTGTCATGTTTTATGCTTGTCAGAAGCTAATCCCTTCTTGTCTATCCAGGGAGGTTAAACTCCTCCTCGTTTATTCGAGAAAGTTTCTAGTGACCTCTGAGCTAGCTGGCAAACCTTAAGTCTAATATAGTCAGTAGAGACCTAGATAACCTCAGTCCTACGTCTACACTGCTGAATATATTATTCCAATGCGCAGAGCCTATTGGGAATATAGGAAGTACACTACATGGCGCCCAACGTTTGGTAAGGCGATAAATCTAACGCAAGACGTTAGAGTAACTCAGTCGTGCTTTTTCACACAGACCCTTTTTCCTGTAAATACTCCAAAAGACGTCTGGAGTGGGTAAAAGGTTAAAAATCCGCCGGAACTTAGTAGGAAGAGATTTCTATGTATAGTTTTTGGTTTAGTCAACGTTGAAGGATACAGTGTTCCAAAAATATTGTGCTCCTAATCTTTGTTTCCTTGAAACTTGATCTGCAACAAAAACTTTTCTGTTAGTAAAAATGACAGAAAGTGAAGACGAAAGGGAGACAGCTAGAATAGCAGCTCGACTCCTAGAGGATGACACAAGTCTCCTACAGAATGACCCGAATGCAATACTCATTCCGGTCAACATAAGAAAAACTATAACTCTTAAACTTCTAGAAAATGGACTAACATCGAGAGGTGGTACAGTCATATTCGTAATTGAGGCACATGAATATCGGCAGACAGAGGTATTCTATTCATGGATAAACTTTCCAGCAGCAAACGCTGTCACACACGAATTCCACTATTACAAAATAGAGGAACCTCCGGATGAATACACTCCTTTCGAGGAGGTGGAAATCCCATTAAAATACCAAGAGCACCTGCTCTGGTTTAAAGGCGCCCTAAAACATAATAATCACATCACCAGGCTCGGTCCACTAAGTAGACCAGGAGCAACGCGGCCGGTTCTAGCCAGCTACACACCACATCCAGACATTGAAAAAATGTCAAGCGAAGAACTCTTAGTTAAAAATAAAGAATTAACACAGGCATATAGAGAGTTGGTTCAATTGGCAACGGAGGATATAACATTCCTCCAGAAATTGAAAGAAACAGATATAGCAGAACAACCATTTGAACTTGCCAGAATCATAGAAAAATCCTAGGAAGAACTAGGAAGAGAAGGTTTGGGTGGGAAACCAGCAAAACCCCAACTAACTGAAAATCCTGAAAAAATATTTATTAAAAATAATGTAAACACTCCAAAAAAGAGCTAGGATGGAAATAAACAATCCACTCCCAAAGAAAAAAGATTCCAGTCCAGAGGAAGGTCTCCTCGGCGGAGAGAAAGATCTCCAGACCAAGGACACAAGTCTCTCCAGAGGGTGCCCTCTGAGAAAAGATACAACCTTAGAAATAGGGATAATCTAAAGAAACCTGATAGATATCAAGATATTGATACACGTCCCTCTCGATCTTTTCAGACTTCCTCGCAGAAATTGGAAAGAAGAGGACGATCAGAACAAAGGGAAGAGCACGTCAAGTCCAATGACAAAGAACCTGCTCATCAAAGTAAAAAATTACAATTTCGAAGAAAGAAGGTAGCCAGCATTAAAATAGTTAAACATGCCGAGGATACTGAGGACACAGCTGAAAAACGGAGAGTGGGCCCAGACAGTGCTAGACCGCGCAGCAGAAGTGACCATAGCTCGTAAGATCCTGATGAATCATCTGGAGACAGTGGACACGAATGAATACATTCAAATGGAAACTGCAGACAGCAGAGTTAGCAAACCTCATAAAATATACGAGATAACACTACGTATAGAGGGAGATAAGACTAGGAAAGTAAGGGGTCTATTTTGGGATAACCTTTCCAAAGGCTATGACATCCTTTTAGCTGAAAAGGACTGGCCACCAGAGTTTGTCAGGGAGTGCCCTCATGGCGAAGAAATGATTATGCCTGCCTTCTCAAATCACATTCCAATTCATAAAAAATATACACTTGCAAGAAAGTGGGCAGTAGCCCAAGCTCCTGCATTATATAAAAATCATGTAGGATGAGATGAGGACTCTCCTCCTCACAAAATCCAATTAAAATGTCAACCAACTGCACAAAGGCAGTACCCAATTAAGCAAGAAGCTAAAAAACAGGTCAGGGCGATCTTAGATCAACTTGAATACCAGGGGGTGATTGAAACATGCACCTCACAAATGAACAATCCTTTGTTTCCTGTCTCCAAGCCAGACGATTCATATTGTCTAGTTTTGGACTACAGACACCTTAACTCATGTTGCAAGACATTTGCAGTACAAAACTCACACAGTGCAGCACTAATGAATAACATCGTGCGCAAAAAATACAAAACATTAGACATCTCTAATGGATTTTTTTGTCAAAACATTGCACCTGAAAGCAGGTATTTGACCGCTTTCTCAATAATGGGCTCGCAGAAAATTTCTGTCGACTCCCACAGGGGTTCAAGAATAGCCCAGGATTATTCTCAGCAAGAGTAACAGAGTTACTACAAATGTATGATGATGAGGCATTATCTTATGTCGATGACATCTATCTGACAGATGATGACTTGGATACTGTAGGAGAGTAGGGTCTGCAATCCTATGATCACCCAGATTTTTGCTTTTTGCTGCACTGGTTTACGACTTTCCCTGGCTGTGGGCCTGCTAATCAGACCCACAGCCTAGCTGTTCTCTCTATCCAAATTGTACTCAGGTACTGAATTGGCACTGGGCCCTCTCCAAGTCCCTGTACCCAGGGCTGAGGTGCACCCAGAAGTCTCCCAGGGGCTGAAGCATGTATTATGCCACCCCTGGATTGACTAACTAAAACTGACACAACTGGCTGCACGACAGCTGGGGCAAGGTGGTGTACTCACCCTTTGCTTTAGATATAGTATACCTATATCTAACCCTAAAAATGGACACACAGATCTCCTATCAGTCACTCCTATAGCAGGCCTTAACAATCCTGAAGGCAGAGTGCTTGGAATCGTGTGAGATGGTGCTCTAGCATGAGCTGAGCCTGTCTGCGGCTTTCGGGATCCATCCCTTAGCCGTTTCCATGATATCGCATACCATATACTCTTAAGTGCATTATAATCCTCGCGGTTATGTGCCAACTCTGGTATCGCTTTATCAAAACATGTCGAGTAAGGTGTCATACGAATTGGAATACTAACCCCTCGCCAATTCTGGCGACGGGGTTAGCATTCCACCCTTCTAGAGGGACACGACATGCCTGTAACCTATAACCCGGTTAAAAGTCAGACAGAGCCTTAGCATCCACAAAATGGATGCTGCCACCGAGACACAAGTCTGCCCTCCTGCTGCTGGGAGTCCTCCCAGAGCAGGAGATAAGGACAAAGGGTTTCCTGCCAGGGGCGGTGCCAGCACCGTCCCAGACAGGGTTTTGTGTATTGTAGGTAGGCAGGGCTTTAGAGGAAGGTGACTGCAAGTGGCACCCCGGTGCTCACTGTGCATAGGCCGGCTTGAACCAGTTCCAGGGTCACGCCAGACCCTGTGCTGGGGAAAAGCCCGCCAAGGAAGTGGGTGTAACCACCCCCCTCCTAGTCCCACCCATAGGGCAGGACTTAGTCGCGTGCCAGCCCCTTTTTACAGGATAAAGGTAGAGACTGGCCCCCTTCCAAATCAGATCATCTTTGAATCCTGAAACTACTTTCTGCGAAAGGAACTCAAGACTTCTTCCCAAGATTTCTCCCTTGTGACTAAGGAGTAGTCACCCTGCATCCGCAGGCACCATCTAAGAACACTGCGGTCTGCTGTAAGTCCTTCCTCCGGAATCCGACTGCCCAGCTCGACGAGAACCGGCTTCCCTGGCACCTCTGACCTCTACAGCCCAGCTGAGAACCGTGGGTGCGACGAGACCTCAAGGGACCGGCCATCTGCAAGACTGCACGACTTCTTTCCAGCAAGCCCGCCGAGTAATCTACTGGTGAGTGCTTTGGGGTCCGAGAAGCCCCGACTCTGAGCAGCTCCAGCTCCGAAGTGCAGCCCCCCAGCATCTCCACGATCTGCGTGGGGCCCTTCTGCTTTCCGCTGCCCACCGCGTTGTTTGGCTACTAGCCCGTTGGCTTGTGGCCTTCCTGACGACGCCCGACGACATTCCTGCTGCTGGTCTGGTTGCTCCAGACTGGCCCTTGCTCCCTTCCAGAAGAGGAGCACCCCGGACCCTCCTGGTCCACTCAAGACGCCATTTTGAGTCCACCGCGTGGGCTTGAATTAGCCAAGGCTTGTTGCCCAATCCTGGGTAACTTCGACGCCAACGACTTCATCCTTCGTGGGACAGCTCGCACCTCCATCCTGGTCGCCGACAACGCCTCCTGGTCCGAGAGACTGCAGAGCCCAGCAGTGCCCACTCACCTGACTGCGGTGACTTCGCCCGGTGCCATCCTGGTGCCCACTTAATCACTGGCTAGTGATTCAAGAACTTGGTCCCCTCTGCTTTCAGGTTTTTCTTCTTCCTTGATCCAGGCTTGGATCCATCGAACTTTCCTTCACTGGTCGCCTGCCAGCAACTTCTTCCTTCCAGGCTCCTGGTCCGGCAACGAGATCCCCGACGTCTTTTCAGACCTATGCAGCTGCAGCCCCTGGGCTAGGTAACTTCGGCACTCCGGTGTCCCAGCATAGCCTCACTATCCAAGGGTCAGGATCCACTGTCGTTTTCTCCCTACCAGGTCGGGTTCGCCCGTGAACACTAACTTTGTGAATTCTAGCTTCCATAGACTTTGTCCCGTATCCCGCGTGAGAGTGCACACTCTGCACCCGAGTCCCCTAGGCCTCCTAGTAGTAATCTAACGATTCCCTAGTCCAGTCCTAGCGATTCCAAAGCCTATTAGAACTGTTACTTACCTGCTAGTAATTCGCATTCCACTTTTAGCGTATATGGTTTTTCGTGCCCCTCGGGCATTTGTGTAACGTGCTAACTTAAAAGTATTTTCGTAAGAGTTTTGTTGTGTGCTTAGCTCCCTGTCTCATAAAGAGCCAGGGTAGTCTTGTTATAAATAAATACACTGTTTATTTTCATAACAACTTGTGTGGTGTCCTTTCACTGGGTGTTCAAGGGGTAATGTGATGGTAAAACAGCTGGCTTAACACGCCCTCTAGAGTCTTAGCCTTAGACTGCTCGTATCCATGCTACTAGGATAGCTGGTCTATAAGGTTGACTTACAACCAATCATCAATAAGGGTTGTTTGGACTGATATATAGTGATCACTAGAATAGTGAGCACTGCACATCGGGCCAACTTCTCACAGATACTCACTTGAAAAGAGTGAACCCCATAATACTTGGGTTCGCAGCAGAGGGTTACAAATTCAACTTTAAAAAAATTCACGAATTGCCCATCTGACTGTCCTGTTTTTAGGATATGAATTATCAAGTGAAGGCAAAAGACTAGCAGACAATTTGTTAGAGAAGTGTGCTGTACTCCAAGCACCAAAAACGCTGAGGAACTTACAATCAATACTAGGTTTCCTGAATTTCGGAAGAACTTGCATTCTAAATTATGCAGAGAGGGTTAACCCTCTCTATGAATTAATAAAACCTGATTTTAAACCAATCAATTGGACTCAAAAACACACAGAAAATTTGAGATCATTGCAAACAGACATGTTAGCAAAAAAGAAATTGCAAACTCGCGATAATACACGCAACCTTGTAATCCGAGTCATCCCAGGAAGATGCGGATTCACGTACCTGACCTCTAATGAGGGAGAAAAGGTACCAATAGCATATAAATCACATTTGTACACAAAAGCTGAAATGAAATTTAGTTCAACGGAAAAAATTCTAACTGTGGTTCAGACTGCTGTAGCAATAGAAAGAACTCTAGCACAAGGTAAACGAATAATAATCGTTACACCAGTACCAGCCCTAGAAGCGGTAACAAAGGCAAGCATTCCGAAAGCTAAAGCGCTACATCCGAGATGGATCCAATGGGTTAATTCTCTTGTTGCAACAGACGTAGTTTACGAATTTGATCCTAATTTGAAAACACAAGAATTTCTACAATATGAATATGAATGTCCTCTGCCAACCGAAATCCTGCCTCTAGAACACTACGGCTGTATAATATATACAGGCGGATCAGCACAACCCGCAGTTGGGGGTAAGCAGGCTTACAGTGCTGCGTGCGCGATTGTTAAAGGTCGTTGGCACGAAGGAAAATCTAGACCACTTGTCACTAAAACACAATCTCTAGGAGATTGTACAGCTCAGCGAGCTGAACTACTAGCATTTAAGATGGCGCTTGAAAATACCGATCGCGAATTCCCCACACTAATAGTGTGCGATTCATATTACTGCGTACTGTCTTATAATGAATACTTGCAGAACTGGGTTCAAAACGGTTTCAAAGACGCAAAAGGTGGCACAATCAAGCATAAAACGCTTACAGAAAGAACTACAAAAGACTCACGTGATCCATACACTGAGTCATCAACGTGATGGCGTTCACGTTGCGGGGAATTCATTGGCTGATGAGGCGGCGAAGGCAGCTGTGCAAACGGCTTCCGTAGCTGCTATCACCCGGTCAAAAACAAAAATAGACAGCGATATATTGCAAGCGGTCAGTGCTACGGTAAAAGATGATATAATATCACTCCCGAAAGGCTTTCCAGTAAAGTACTCATACATAACTGATGCAAATAATGTTCCATTTGCTCGAATCCCTGGAGTGGGGGATAGGGCAATTCCAAACATGGAACACAGGTTAGGACTAATTACAGCGGCACACGAAGGGCTCGCTTCTGCAAACGCTGGTGTTTCCGCCACAGCATCGGTATTAAAACAGAGATATTGGTGGCCACACATGAGAAAACAAACTAGGAAGTATGTTTTAGAATGTGAAATATGTCAAAGAATGAAAGTATCAACAGTGAAACGACCAGAACAGACGCCCCTTCTAATCTCAGATAAACCCTTAGCATGTGTTTACCCTGAACCACTGTGGTCCCTTACAAAGGGATGGCAACTATAAATATATCATGGTAGCAGTGGATTCCTGTACGAGATTCATTTGGATGTGGCCCCAGCGCTCGCCTGACGCCAGAACTGTTATAAAAGATTTGCGAGTCTATATCGGCACATACGCAATTGGCATGCTACATTCTGACCAGGGTCCTGCTTTTAGCTCTCGAGCTTATAAGGAGGCCATGACCAGCATGGGCATTGCATTGCGGTACTCTTGCCCTTCCATCCTGAGGGAAACGGGATTGTGGAAAGAAAAAACCGAGACATAAAGCAATCTAAAACGGCGAGGGTATTAGGTACGGGTGATGGGTGGGTCCAACATTTAACAAGTGTCCAACATAGTCTTAACAATCTGCCAAGAAATTCTCTAAAAGGTTTCAGTCCGTATGAACTATTGTTCGGGACTAGAATGCACATTCAGGACCTCGATAGTCAGACTTCAGTGGTAGAAGAAAAATGCTTTGATATCAAAGATCGTTTGGTATTTTACAGGAATTAAAAGTAACAAGAAAAGACCGAGGGGCGTGGCTTGGCGCAATGGCCGACTAGACGTGCTGTAGTCTAGCTCCTGCCCGTTGTCCCCTAGATCCTACAGAATCCTGGCACACTTGCAGATTTGGCAGTTACTCCTGGGGTGTAGTGCCCCCCTGGATCGCGTTGGCTGCCTGGTGCCGACTGCGGTGCCCCTGGACACGTCGGGGGTCTGCCCGACTGTTGCTGATCCTGGCCGCGGCGGTGCCTGTGTAATGGCGGCTGCCGCGCGGTGAGGTGCCTCGGTGCCTGCGAGGAGAGTGCGACCCGGCGACAGAGAGGAGAGTCGCCCCCCCCCCTCCGGTGCCCAGATCTGCGGAAGGGAAGCGCGACCTCCGCAACCCTCGGCAGCGACGGTGAGTGCCCCGGAGCGGCGGTGGGATGAGCCGGTGATCCCCCGGGGCAGGCTCCTAAATTGAGGCCGGGGCATCGAGGCCTGTGACCCCCTGGCGGTGCACGGACGCCGGGGACCTCGGACCGGGACCTGCCACGACTGTCTGCCTCAATGACGGCTGGCCCCCCGGCGGTGCAGGGAGCGAGCGGTGAGCGCCCCAGAGCGGAGTGGGTCGCCTGACCCCCAGGACTGGCTCCAAAATCGAGGCCGGTGAGCTGAGGCCTGCGCAATACTGGCGGCGCGTGGACGCCGAGAATTTCGACCGGAGCCGGCCTTCCACCTGCGGAGGGGTGTGGAGCCCTGGCGTGCCCCTCCTTCCTTTTCCTTACGGTGCCCTGGAGCCTGACCACTGGCCGCCGGAGGCTCCGAGGGGCCCCTGGGGTGGAGAGCTGCTCTGTTACCACTGGAGGGCTTTGTGCCGGTTGCGGTGCTGCGGCGGCCATTTACCGCGACTGACCAGTGGACTGCGCTGCCTGGCCACCCAGTGGAGGGTTTGAGGTCACAGAACGCGGACGCTACCTGGCCCCCTGTATTATCCTCTGGGAGGCACCCCTGGGACTAGTATGGGAAGAGACCGACCGTCGAGAGGGACCCAGGCAAACAAGATAGTACAATACACGGTCCCCGGTCCCACTACGGCGGAGCGACAGGGCCTTGACCGGAGGATGGAGCCCCGCCCGGAGGCGGCCGCGCAGGACAAGGCTGATATCCTAGCGGCAATCCGAGACTCCAGGCTGGCGCTGGAGGGGAAGATGGACGGCATGGCCATGGATATTAACCATCTACGCCTCGACCTTCGGAAGGTGGCGGACAGGGTCACCACCACAGAGGGCGGCCTCACCGAACTGCAAACGGAGGTCCGACAACTGAGGGAGTCGGTGGCGGCCCTCCAGGAGCACGCGACCAGGCTGGAGGATCGGGCGGAGGACGCGGAGGGCCGGTCCCGGAGGAATAACCTCCGCTTTTTGGGTTTTCCCGAACGATCAGAGGCACCGGCGGCAGACCTCTTTCTAGAGGACTGGATTGGCAAGTCCTTCCCGAGCCTACGGCTGTCCAAAATGTTTGCTATTGAGAGGGCCCACAGGACTTTGGGGCCGCCACCGAAACTGGGAGCCCCGCCGCGGGCGATAATAGCCCGCTTTTTTAATTTTAGGGACCGCGACATACTCCTCCAGCATATTCGCAGGTCCGGACCGCCTAAATATGAGAACACCGAGATCCACATCTTCCCAGACTACACGAAGAAGGTTCAGAACCTGCGGAATGATTTCTTGCAAGTCAAACGACGACTTCGGGCCCATGAGGTGAAATACAGCCTGCTCTTTCCAGCCCGGCTGCGAGTGCAACACGGTGACCGAACACATTTCTTTGACCACCCGGCGGACGCGGAAGAATGGATGGACGCACAGGGCCTGGAGGATCGCGGACAAGCGCAAGGCTGGCAGGAGCAAAGACGACGGAATGCCAGGCGCCGGAGCAATCGCAGAGAGGGAGGAGGTCAGTCCCCGGGCGGGCGCTCCGCCACACAGAATAAACGCATCACGGTGGGCCCGGATGGTACCCTCCGGGCGGAGATGGAGGAAATTCCGACTCAGAACCAGTTCTCCCCACTTTGCCTGGTGCAGGAGACACAGTCGGACCAGGGGGGTACCGCCGACCCGACCACCGGCCAGCCGCGTGCCACCTGATGGCTACACCTGGTGGTCAGTATCTGCTGTGGAGGGGTCATTGACATTGACATTGTGAGTATATCTTTAGTTCCTTGCATGGGGGAGGTTCTACCACCTGTAGGTCCTGGAACTGGGCTACCTTCCGGAACTCTAAGACTGTTGAACTGGGTGAAGGGGGGCACAGAGGACCTGTTGATTCCAGTGACTGCTTTGTTGTGCTAAATCCAATTGCAAGAGGCCGGTTGTACCGTACCGCCACGACCGGCTAGGCCTCGGCCGGGCTGCGCCGGGCGGTGCCAGACAATTGGCTGAAGGCTCAATCATGGGGTGTAGGGGGGGGTTATTCTTATAGTTTACCTTCTGGTCACCATTTTCCTTTGGGTCGTCTCTTTCACGTTACTACTACAGTGTTTAGATTAACATTGCTGACTGTGGGGAGTGAAGGACACAGAGGCGATCAGTTTGCACATAGACGAAGTGTGTTTATTGTTAAGTTCCTAATTGTGCATTGAATTGGGAGGGTTAGAGGGGGGGTGCTTTCTTTTGGGGCGGGGTTCGCGGTCTCCTGACCGGGTTCGGATTGGGAGATGTGGTACTACCGCCTGCGGGTGGACACTGTTGGGGTTGTTTGTTTGAGGATGGGGAGGGTTGCTGCCGGGTCCTGTTCTGTTTTTGCTTTGTGTGGTTTGCCTCGTCAGTTCAATGACGGGCCGTCTTGCAACACATGGCAGGTGATATAAGCAAATACAAATTTCTGTCTTGGAATGTTAGGGGGCTTAACAATAGAATCAAGCGGATTAGGATAGCCACCTATCTCAGGCGCTACGGGGTCAGCTTTGCTTTCCTACAGGAAACGCACCTTTGGGGAGATTGCCTTAAGTATGTTCAGCGTAGATGGCGGGGACAGTTCTTTGCGACGTCCTACTCAGGGTTCGCCAGGGGGGCCCTAATCTGGGTGGCACCGGGGATTCCCTTTAAGGCTACATCCACCAAGCTAGACCAGGAGGGCAGGTTTGTAATAGTGGTTGGCACCCTGGATGGGCGTAGTGTATGCCTCATAAATATTTATGCCCCTAATACTGACGAGGGGGGATTTTTGGGCACGGCGCTGGGACAGCTGGATATTGACCCTGAAACGGAGCTCATCATAGCAGGGGACTTCAATTGCCCACTAGACGGGACTCTGGACCGCTGCCCCCCAAAGGCGGATGCTAAACCAAAAATGCGGGAGGCAATGACCCAAATGCTACAAAGTTATGACCTAACTGACATGTGGAGACACCGCAACCCCACTCTTCAGGTGTACTCCTGCTTCACGCCTGCCGCCAATACGCACAGTAGATTGGACTATTTTTTCCTGCAGGGCATGGTGTTGGACCAGGTAGAAGAGGTCCTTTATCTTGCACGATACCTGTCTGATCATTCCCCGCTCTTGCTCACCTATTCGTTGGGTAGCCCGCGGCCTCGGATCCCACTCTGGAGACTTAACACGGACGCTCTTGAGGACCCCACGTATAAGGAGGCCATAGCGCAAGCACTAGAGGCTTATTTTGAGATAAACTGGGGGTCAACCACCACACGGGCGACCGAATGGGACGCCATGAAGGTGGTCCTCCGTGGGACATGTATGTCTACGGAGGTAGGGGTTAAACGGGTCCTAGAACGAGAACTCCGCCAACACGAGGATTGCCTGGCTGAGATGGAAAAAGAATTCCCCATTGACAAAGAGCAGAGACCCGAATGGACAGCCACGCGGCACCAATTGGGTGATGCCTGGGCCTCGCTAGGTAAATTTAATAGGACGGCTAGTAGGCGTCGGTGGTACGCTGAGGGTGACAAGGCCGGGAAACAACTGGCACGCCTGATCCGGGCTGAAACCCAACCCCACCCGATTTTGGCCCTACAGAGTGACAAGGGCCGCGTGGTGTATACCCAACAGGCCATTAATGGTGTGTTCCATGCCCATCTGAGTGGGATATACTCGGACTCTCAACCAGTCGCTGGCACTAGAGACATAGAGTTATACCTTGCTGAGGTGCAGCTCCCCGTGGTGGCAGCAGATAGCCAGGAAGACCTAGGGGGCCCTCTCCTCGAGGACGAACTACGGGCGGCGATTGCCCACCTACAGACGGCGAAGTCCCCGGGGATGGACGGGTTGGCGTCAGAACTCTATAAGGAGTTCAGAGAGGTGCTGGTCCCGAAACTCCGAGCAGTGGCGATGGAGGCCTATGATCGTGGCTCACTTCCGAAATCTATGAGGGCGGCGACGATAGTAATGATACCCAAACCGGGCAAGGACCCCACCCTTCCCGGGTCCTATAGGCCCATTTCCATGTTGAACGTGGACCTGAAGATTATTAGCCAGGTGTTGGCCTCCAGACTCCTTCCCCATCTCAGACGTTTGGTCCACGACGATCAGTCAGGGTTTATCCCGGGTCGGAACACTCTGCGCAATATCCGCCGCCTGGCTCTTGTTATGCGCGCCCTGGAGGGGCGAGCCGAGCATAATTCGTTGGTCTTCCTGGACATCAAACAAGCGTTCGATTCTATCCGTTGGGCCTACCTCTGGAGAGTGCTTCTGAAAATGGGCCTTGGGGAGGGGTTTGTGAAATGGGTTCAGCTGTTGTACACCAGACCGGTGGCTAGAGTTCGCACGGGCCGGTGGGTCTCGGAGGAGATACCAATTTCGAGAGGAACACGTCAGGGGTGCCCCCTCTCACCCCTGCTCTTTGCCCTGGCAATGGAACCACTTGCATGCCATCTTCGTTCTGTTTTACAGGGCCAGGGTATTAGGGTGGGGGCAATTGAACATATAGTGTCCCTTTATGCGGACGACGCCCTGGTTTATCTGAACCAACCGGAGCAATCGCTCCCTATCCTGTTGACTGAACTATCACACTTTGCGGCCGCCTCGGGCCTCGCGGTGAACCGGGCAAAATCCCAAATTTATGCTATAGGCGGACAGGCGGACTGGGAGGGGGCCCAGCGCCCGGAGATGGGACTCCCTTGGGTGGAGGACACGCTTCGCTATCTGGGGATTCGGATCGCTCGGACTCCGCTTGATTTTTACCGTCACAACATGGGACGGATACTCCAGGGTCTAAAGGGGAGCATAGCTTTTTGGAACACCCTGAGGCTCTCCCTGATGGGGAAGATCGCTTTAATAAAAATGGTGGTTCTCCCGCGCTGCCTGTATACAATGCAGGGTTCCTTCTACGAGATACCGCACCGGGTCTTCCGTGAACTGGACTCCCTTCTGATCCTTCTCCTGTGGAATGGGAAACGGTGCAGAGTAGGCCTGGAAGTCCTGAAGCGCAAGTGGGGGGCGGGGGGCCTGGAAGTCCCCGACCTGGAGCTATATTACTTTGCGTCGCAGCTGCAGCATACTATCGCATGGCTGGACACGGACCCCTCCTGGGAGCGGACCCTGTTGGAGGGCACCTGTGGCACTGAACAGCTGGGAGCGTTACTCTGGCGGAAAGGGGGACATCAGGATGGTGTCCCCCCATTGGTGCAGCTGGGGGCCTCTATCTGGGACCGGGTGGTGGGACGCCATATTGGACGCACCCCATTCGCCCCGGACATGGATATGTGGCTGATGCCATCCTTTGCTCAGATTGCGAGGGTCATGTCCACGGACAAATGGCTGGAGGGGGGTTGCTTGATGTTAGCCGACCTATACCCAGACGGACAATTTATCACATACCAAGATGCGGTCACGACCTTTGAGCTCGGTCCGGGACAGTTCCTTCAGTACGCTAAACTTGCGGCTACCGCGCGACAGCTATGGCCCTCGTTTCCGGAGGCCCCACCTCACGCCCATACCTTAGTCACTATGCTAGCGATGGCGGGGGGCCGGAAGTTCGTGACCCACCTTTACAGGGCTCTCCGGGAAGATAAAACATTACGACCTTTGACTATAGAGGCCAAATGGCGGCGGGCGTGTCAGCAGGAAATCACCTCCCGCGAATGGGAAAAAATACATGAGAGTGTGCGGAAGGTGTCGGTGAGTAACCGCTTTAAACAAATTCAATATAATATAGTGCACATGACCTACCTCTCCCCCAAACGGCTTCAGGTCATTGATGCGACTAGAGACTCCCACTGCCCGAAATGTCGCGCTGCCCGAGCGGATTTTGTCCATATGGTATGGACGTGCCCCACCCTCCAATCTTATTGGAAGTCGGTTCTGGAGACCCTGATAGGGATTACAGGTTGGGCAATTGATTTAGACCTGCGCCCGTGCCTCCTGGGCTTGATCCCCAAGGACCCAAAACGTAAAGTGAGCAGACGTTTCCTTATATTGGGCCTAGTTACGGCTCGACGCCGTATTTCAATCCACTGGCTGTCCCCACAGGGCCCATTGCCAGAGAGGTGGAGGGTGGATCTGGGGGAATGGGCTTTGGCGGAAGAAGCGCATATGAGGCATACGAGGAGGGATGGGAAGTTACTTGAGGTTCTGCAGGCCTGGGGAGTGATGATCCAGGAACTGATGAGATTAGACGCCCCGCTATCACAGCAGACCCTGACTTCCACATGCACAGATCAGGTGGGCTCACTTGCTCAAAACAGCCCGGCACGTGAGGACCTGCCGCAGAGGTAGGGTAGCTTCAACCCTATCCCATGATTAATGCCCACAAGACAAAAAAAATATATATATAATAATGATTTTTATTTTTTATTTCTTTAATTTTTTTTCTGATCTCCTTGCTCTTTTTGCTCGGCCCGGCAGCGAGGGGGGGGGGGGGGGGAGGAGGGGGGAGGGTGTTGTGGGGAGTTGTGGGCGAATGGGTGAAGGAACATTGCCCTTAATTCTGTTCCACCTTAGTTGTGTCATCCGGGATCGCTGGACTAATGTTGATATCACAGTGTTTTATTTTCCTTCTTGTCGCCCTGGACCTGGATGACAACTGGGCTCTGCGAATGGACTTCCTCGCTTTGTTTCACTTTGCCTTTTTACTTAGGTGCTCAAATTGTATACTCTGAACTTATTGTGCATCACAGGAAACGATTGTATACATGCACTTAATGATTTGTACCAGACTACCTGTTCACCCTTATTCGCCTTTGTTTGTTTCAATAAAGGTTTTGAAAAAAAAAAAAAAAAAAAAAAAAAAACAAGAAAAGACCTGAGCAACGTAAAGCTAAAACAGCAGCCAACAGCCACTGAAGAGAAACCACCTGTCCCAGCAAGACCTGTCTGGATTCCAAAGATTGGGGATCTGGTCAGAGAGAAGATCGCGGTGAAGAAGGAATTTGGGCCTTCTTACAGAAAAGCAGTACCTGTCTTAGCTGTCAACGGAACAAGATCAGTTGTACTACCGCCCCTTGCTGGTAAAAAGGAGAACCGACTTGTATCCATCGACCTGGTAAAACCACAATCATGTGGCCGATAATAAGTAGTAGGCCCAGTGGACTCCCAAAAAATAGCAGAACACCAAAGTTTGCTACAATACAAGAGGTTCAAACTGAGAGACTAATCACATTTGATAAACCTGCAGTGAATAAAAAAGGACTATGCAATAATGCCATGGAACTTGTGCCTCTTGAAACCCAAATTGCAACAGTCCATCAAGAAACACCTGTCTACAACGATGTAGCCACAGACTATGCTAATGAAACAAAGAAAATTCCAAAAGCAAATAAAAATCCGGAAGCGATTCCAACAATTGACAGAACTGCATCTGGCTACTTCATCAATTTCGATGACTTTTCTGAGGATCCAAACGAGCCTGAAGAACAGCCAACAACTAAATCTTTTAAAAACAAAGCAACAGAACTCTTTCATCAACTCAAAGAAACCTATCTGATTTCTCCATGGATTGAATTTTGGATTGTGTTAGGTGTACTTTTCCTCCTGCTTTGGCTCATCATGGTTCTTTGTTTGGGAAAATTCATTGAGGGAAAATATAGTACATTGGACACAGCAAGTCAGAACATCAACTTAGTCCTAAAACCACACAAGTCATCTCACATCGAGAAAAGAGAACTATCATCCGTGAACGTCACAGCCAATCCAATACCCGGTGAGGTAGCTTGGGACAAAACAGATTATGAAATTTATGGCCCGGTCGAGCTCTTGAAGTATCCACACCAGTTTAAGATTTCATTGATTGACTTTGTAAAACCAAGCACATTCTCTGATGATTGGGACTTTGAAAGTATTAATGATATGATGTCAGATTTAGTAATGTCAGCAAAATTTACAGAACATGATTACTTGCAGGGTTCATCTAATTATGTAGAAATGTACTGCTACAACCACTTTGCACATCACTATTTGCATAAACCTGCTCAACCTAGAAATGTTTTAAACTATAATCAATGGGAACATTGTGCAACTCCACCAAAAGGCAGTTCAAAAACATTTTATGAGAAATTTCCATACTTCTCAGGGTTTAACACAAGTGAAGCAGAAGCCTTTTATTTCAAAATGTTAAATAAGACAGGAATGAAAACAATGCTGACAAACACTAAGTTAATCTATTCAGAAGCATTTTATGAAAAAATGACTACATTTGGTTTTGATTTTTGGAAAAACAATATTGAAACAAAAACCATCTGGGGTACCAAAGATTGGCAGGTCCAAGGTATAGAATCATTATTTAGAGCCTGCATGATCCCAGAACAAATTATATTCTTGAATGATACCATTCAACAGACAACCTGTCTTGGCCTAGCCAAAATTAAAGACTTAAACAAACCGTCTATTCCAAAGCCAACACCTGACAATCATAGCACTACAGATGTTGAGATAGACGTATCCCATATTTTTAACCAAAACAGAACACATCCTGATTGGAAAAAATGGTTGATCTGGCCCACAGACACAAATAACTGTCAAGATAGATTCCTGAACAAAATACAGGGGTTCAAATTGACCAGGCCAGACCCTAGATACTCCCAGAGACAACATCCAGGGATAGTTACAACATACAGTGTAGGAAAACTCTGCCTCGAATGGCTACAGAAATCCACACTGGCAGAAATTAAGCAACACTGACTTTACTTAAAGACGGTGCTGACTTACGTGATTTCATAATGGGACCACGCAAACAGCGTCAAAAACGTTTCATAGCGGCCGGTATATATGCAGCTTACAACGAAGCTTGGAAAGAAACGCAAATTGAAACAGCAGAAAAAATACGGGAATTTGACCGTTTTAATTTGGAAAAATCACTTTCTGTTGTGGACAATGGGTTAATGACTGTCTTCCAGAATATATTCACTGGACAGTATAGTATCATCTGCTATAGATATAATAGAGCAGGACTTGCTAATGTTACAACACGGTCAGTCCCAATTACGTTCTATTGTACAGCTTGGCTGGACGTTACAAAATCTGCATTCAGGCTACGTGCCTTGGCGTTTAATCAACACAACACCATTATTCTCTATCTTTAACCTTACTGATACACAAATCAGCTTGGCACAGAAAGGAGCGGAATATACAATTCTGAGCATTGAAAAACTTGAGAGATTACCATTGACAATGTCAGAACGACCGGTCATTGAATGGATAATACACGGAATAATAACTATTCCGATAACAACTTTCCAATTTAAATTCTGTCAAGAGTATATACCAGCAGGCCAGTATGAAAGGTTGGGTAAAGGGTACATTAAGTCATCATGGAAATTACCTTACACACACACGTTATAGTGAAAAGGAACAGAATGTATTTCTTAGTGGTATTAATTGTAGAAGGTCACTAAGTGGTATACTTCTGTGTCAAGGTATTAACCTGCATGGGGCCTGTGAGGGAACTTCAAATAACCTTTTAGTCACCAGCATGGCACACCTGCAACTCGAATAGAGCCATTCTTTAGACGGCTTTCTAACGGGAGCTATATTCGAATAGTGGACCACAGATGTTGTGGCATGGTGCCAGGAAAAGCTTATCACGCGAGCGTTAGTTCCATGGTCACTTGCTGTATGCAAGTATTGTTTCCAAACAGCACTCCAGACAGGGAGGAAAACATTTGGCCCCTTTTTGAATATCTCTTCTATTCGAATTGATACTTTAAGCAGAATGAAGTCTGTCCTTTTGCAGACAACTGTGCCCTTGACGTCATCAAAAGAAACGTATGATCTACAAGTTGCAAGGACAACGGCAGAGATACATACACTTTTATCAACAAATTGCCCCCTATATTTCGCAGAAATGTTAAGCCAAATCCTAAATATGTCTGATACGAGCGGTATCCCACATGTATTTAAGACAGTTTTTTCGGGACTGTTAACACCCTTCACAACAGTTATGGGCATTTTTCCTAATTTTGTCCATTCTGTCTTTGGCGGCCTACCACTCCTGTTGGGACTCATAGCAGCCATTTTATTTTTGATACTTCTGCTTCGTTATGGCAAGCCAAAACGCAGACAAGACTCCAGCAACAATGGAAGAAACGATCCTAGCTATACGCTATCGGGACCGCATAACTAAGGTCCTTGGATTAGCCCGGCTAAGAGATCTGAATATGACCTGGTTTCTTTCATTCAGACCCATCTGGCAGAATTGTATCTTACCTGTGCTTCGATGTATGCTATGCAGAGAGGAATGCGTGTTGGACGTCTGTCTTACACTACAATCAGCAGTACCATTGGATACAGATACTTTGCTAAGTCCTGTAACGGCTCATGCATCGTGTTGTCCCCAGCGGTTACCAATCCTGATGACGGCATTCGTTGAGACTTCACCACTGCGATTAAAGGGTAGTGAAGTACGAGATGAGAGCAACATCACCCAGGTACAACCTTCTGTGAGCATTGCTGATCCTGACATCGATGATAGCAATCATTCTCACGACTGCACAGTTGCGGCATTTTACAACTTGGTCGAACTTTCACCTGAAGCGGTAAACCACATTTTTGAAAGTCTGTCTGAAATGATGTTTTCCCCCGAACAAAAAGAATAACTTTTAAGCAAACTAGTACACAGCGTTCCTTGAACTCTGAATTCGGCCTTGATAAACAAAAGCTACTGAACATATTTGGAACTATATTTTTTCTCTCTCCCCTGAAAGCGAAATAATTTTTTTTCCCCCGATTCCAAAATATTTACCTTTTTTCTGGCACATGTACTCTGCTTGAAGTAGAACTATTCTTAGAGAACAGAGCTTCTATTTTAGGAACTCTAAAGACAATATATCACGTCAGCCTCTAGCACATTTACAGCAACTGTATTTATATGTGATGGAATGGTCTCGACCTCTTTTTTTTCTGTATTAAGAGCCATTTCATGTGTAAATCTCGCAAATGATTCATGCCGATATATATATATGCATCCTTTTTAATGAATGATTACACTGCTTGAAAAGCGTACAGTACCTATAATCCTTTTCATGTATTTCGCATACACCATTTCAAATGCAAAAATGTATTTTGGGGTGGGTTGGTATACACATGCACCTTTTATGTTTACTATTGCTTAAGTTTTAGTAATGATGGACATTAATTCGTGGAGTGGGTGTAGTGTTTTATCTAGGAACCTGAATCGATATTCCTATTTTATGCCCTTGTCCGGTTATAATCAATAATATCCATACAACGGCATAATAATCATATCCATAATTCAGTCGTAGCACATGCTGTCACATTAAGCAGGGCTACTTCTCCGGCCCCCTAGTAAGCACACCGAGTTCTCTAAACAAAACCAAGCCTCCAGCAACCTGGGAAATCCCCCTTGCTTTTGTTTTGATTTCGTCCTACAACTCCTGTAAAGCACTGTAAGAACGGCCAGTTCTTAGTGACATCTTTATTGACGTCTTATGTCCAACCTTACGTCAAACCCAGGCACCTTTCAGGTATAAATATACCAACGTTGCCTTAAGCAAACACACGGTGGTGATTCTGGAGCAGAGCAGCTATCTACTTGCCCGAGAACCCAGCTGATGCGAGAGCCCACGGACGCTGCCCCTCCTCCTTGACGCACTAAGAGAGACGCTGTCTTTTCTCCTGCCGAGAAATCCAGCTCTGGTGTTTCCAGATACCTTCACGAGTTACTGGGATATCGAGTCCTGAGAAAGAGATACAAGACCTCCTGCTTTCTATTACCCAGGTACGGAACTGACTAAACCCTTACAGAGAATTCTTGAGTCAGATTCTTGGCAAAACAAACTTAACTTAAACTGCTACTTACTTACTCCTCCCCACGTATTAGGCTTAGGTCAGGTACACTGGGGTAGGCGTATTTAGAAGCACCAGTTGAGTACGATTAGTCAATGTATATATGTATGTATATATTTTATCTATTTTAAAGTATCATATGGCTAAGAAACCATATCAATGCTTTTACAGTATTATTTTATAATCCTCCTTTTACTGTACGCACTTTACTTTACCATGAGTATTACAATCGTGGCAATTCATTTCTCTTGTATGAGGAAAAAGACTGCTCAATAAATAACACCTTTTATTGAAAACGCCTGTCTCTCTTTTCTCTGCATTCTGGTGAAACTAAGTACGCACATTTGACTGAGTGAAATAGCTGTCTATTGTTTTCACACAACTCTAGAGATACACTCTTATTCAGGGAGAGCAAAGTTGTCATGTTTTATGGTTGTCAGAAGCTAATCCCTTCTTGTCTATCCAGGAAGGTTAAACTCCTCCTCGTTTATTCGAGAAAGTTTCTAGTGACCTCTGAGCTAGCTGGCAAACCTTAAGTCTAATATAGTCAGGAGAGACCTAGATAACCTCAGTCCTACGTCTACACTGCTGAATATATTATTCCAATGCGCAGAGCCTATTGGGAATATAGGAACTACACTAAAGACCCATTGGGTCACAGCCTTAGCTGTGACTGGCTCTCGGAAGGCCTCCCTTCCATGGTCGAGGAGAGTGGGCAATATGCGAAGTTATATGTTCTTTTGTGAGGGCAACCATTTTTCAAGGAGGAAATAGGAATTCTCTTTTTGCATCTCTAGCTGTACTCCATAGTTATTTGCTGCTACTTTCATGAGTGCATTGTAGATCAAGAGGTTGCCTAACAGGCTGGGCCTCCAGGTGTAGGTATTGTTGCCCTCCGCTGGGGATTCTGCATCTACGTTATGCCAAATCTCCACCTGCTATTCCTAACTCACGAAGGTTAACGAGTACTTGCCCCCGTGTTATAAAAACTCTTCTTGTTCCTCTTCATCGGGTTACACAGTCAAAGGGGGTTCAATCTCCTGCGCCTCACCTTTTCCCTCTTTCAGTTCAGAGTGGTATGCAAAAGTTCTTCAGGGGCTTGCCAAAGTCATTCGTCCTTTGCAGAAAAGCTGCCACCTTCGCCTCAAACAGGTGCTTCTTCCACTCAACTTTGAGCAACCATTGTTCGTCATCTGTTGTCAGGAGTGTTATACGCGGAGGGGAGCTCAGAAGGCTTGCCTTAATCGCTGGCCTTTAGTTTGGACCCATCTGTCTCTTTTGTCTTTCCCATCCTTCAACTGTTGAGGGTTTTGACGTAAGGCTATCTTTAAGGACTTCAAGTCTGAACCTTGCGGCTGCTTAGTTACCTTTGGCATTTCTTCCTATCATTCTCCTTTCCTGTTCTCCGTGAACCCTACAGTCTTTCGACATTGATCATGCCATCCTCTGTGTCGGACTATCTTCCCTGTGCCAGTTCAGTGTCATTGATGCTTCCCTCCTTCTTGTCATTGGACATGCCCAACTCCTTCCGAGAGGGCTGCTTCTTCTGCGTACCGACCATAGCATAGTGTGCTCAACGTTGTCTCAGCCTCACCTCGGGCTGAAACTATACACAGGATTCATAAGGTAAGGTAAGTATACTTGTAAAGCGCACTGTTACTCCATCTCGGAGTGTCCTGGCGCTGTGTACCGCTGGGGAACCCGTCCTGGCTTTCCCTGTGAGATGGTCCCTCCTGGGCACCTCCAAGGTGAAGCCAGGCATCCCCGGCGCTGATGGGGCCGTAGTGGAGATTAAGCAAGCTATTGCCCAGAGTTGCAGAGTGGGACCCATGGTTAACGTAGGCACCTCGGCGAGAATTATCGAGTCCACGGACATTGACCCAAGACCCTGCCGCGTCTGGAATTGAACCCTGGTCCCGGTCCGATCTCTGCTTCAGGGTCTGCCGCTTCTAACCAGTGAGCCACACTTCTCCCTTGGCACTATGATCCTTCGGAAGGCACAGAATACAGACCCTGTGCAGGTCTTTCTGAGCGAACATGTGGTGGCAGTTGGAAAAGAATTTAAAGGGAGCATTCTCCATCTCCCATCGTACACAATCTCTCCAACTTTTCCAGTCAAGTGTTTCCGGTCCAACGCGTCCTCCATCATGGTGAGAAAGGTCCCTTTCTCAGCTTATTCCGGGCATGTGAGGCTTTCAGTGTTAGTTGGTGCTTTTCATCCCTATCTCTGGTGTTTTGCTCAACAACTCTTTGTTTCCCTGAATTCATTCAGAGCTTCACCATCTTGCTTCCAACCCAATGGTTAAGAAAACAACCTAAAGATGCTGACAAAGCACAGCGACTTCCTGGTGTGCAGGACTGATGTCGCAAAGGGGATGGACACAACAAAGTGGTGGATGCCAATGCCCACCAAAAAAATACTCCAAAAGACAATTGCAGACCTAACCACTAGATGGTGGAATACTGCACACCATGTGAATCCAAGAAAGGATTCAAAATGGTGGATTACTTTGCTCAGACGTAATGTTTACATCCTGGTTGCAAGCTGAAGGTTGAATGCCGCCTTTCTCATGATCTTAGTCTTCGAGCACCTATACTTTTACCTTTTTTGAATTCATCACGTCCTTTGCAGCCCGCTTATGAATAGCTATAAATTTGTACCTTGCCATTGATTACCAAGCATGCTTCAAATTCAGTTTGCTGGGGGTCACTCTGTCAAACGGATTCTGTGATTCACAGAGTATTCGTTTTTTCTATTAACAAAACGATTTCAGACTTGGATTGCCATGTGAGCAGATTTACCTTAACATTAGAAAAGGATGATAATTTATTTTTGAGAGTTCAACTGGCTCTTGTTAAAACCTATGAGGTCACCCTTGGAGTACAAGCATAACTCTAGTTTACAGCACTTATATTGGAATGTTGATTTTGTTGCGTCATCCCTGCAGTTCGAATGTTTTAGTGAGCACCATGTTCTGCGCCCAGAGTCACACACAGTGTTCTTTAGGAGCAACGTTACTCTAAAACTCTCCGTGAGAAAAACAAATGAGATGGGTAGAATGCTTGAATTAATCTCTGACACTTACAATTGTTCTTCTGGGCAGCACCATAGTCTATCATTTATTTTCCAGCCCAGTGTGCCACTCAAGACAGGGGCCATTTTTGCACAGATTAGCCTTGGTCCTGCCCTATTAGTACCAGGTCACCCATTACCTGCCAGACCGTGTGCCTTTTGGATGGGGGGTGGGGGGGGGGTCGGTGGGGGAAGCTACCCCAGACAGATTTTTACCATGTTGTGCTTCACCAGTGAGTTGAAGATTTATTTAACTACAACTATCTTGGGTGTGGCTGATGGACACAGGGAAACAAACACTGCAGACAAAGGAAATAGGAGCCAAAGCAGCAAAGACAACGTATGCCCTATCTTCGCTCCACCACAAGTTAAACAGCCATTCGGCTGAGGCAAAACGAAGAGTCAACAGGGCTAGACTTGTACCAACACTAAGTTATGGCCACCTTGTCTATCCTGGAAGGCTAACCGAGGCACTAGCGTGGAGTCACAATTTGTCATATAAGAAAATATTCCGCATGCCAAGGCACACCTGGCGCACTATAATACGTCTGGAATTCAACCTCGTAAGCATGGACGTAGCATGCAAAAAAGACAATCAACTATCTTCAGGTGAGCCGGGCTGACCCAGAGACTCTGCAGTGTGCCCTTATAGCAATATTCTCAGACAAGAAAAGCGCCTGTGCGAAGTACCTGTAACTAGCTGCTTCAACATTAAATTTGGATCCAATACCTCTGACAGCCTTCCAAATCAGCAAAGTACAGCTAAAAAGTAAAGTAAAGGAACAAGCTCAGAAGGCCTTGGGAGATCTGGACTTAAACAATGCAAGAAGCATTAGAGTCGCGGAGGAGCTTGTAACATCCAATAAAGCATTCAAGAACATTCTATCAGTTAGGCTACTGACCACACTAATCAGGGAGTACAGGGCATATTGGAACAACTGGGCCCTGGCTTAGGAACAAGGCAGGATGTGTAAATACCACTTTGAATCAGTTGTTCATATTGTACATTGCTGTGCAAGTTTATCCGAACAGAGACACAGGTATCAGAGGCCTATCTTTACGCAACATGAGATAAGATCATGCAAGGAAGCACTACTACTCATATATACATCTGTCACTCCAAATGACCTAGCACAGGTCGGCAAATTCTACGGGGAAGCGGACCGAATACTACAAGAGCCTGGATCATCATTAGGGGAATCTGAATCCTATAAATCTATTATGTTTCATATAGGTACCCCAATATAGGCTCAGGTATCAACTTAACCTTTTATCTATATTTTCCCCTACCATTACATTACATAACGGTTCTTGGGACTAACCTTTTACCTAGGTACGGTACTGCATACAGGACACGGGGTTTTCATTGAAAACTAGCCTCATCCATTATGCATGAGGATTCTTGGAAACTCAGCAGGACTACCTTCTCCTGCATAATAACTATGTACATGGGTCATTCCTTCTGTCATCCTAAGTCCGACATGACACAGCAAGGTAAATTCCCTGAGGGTACCACTTTGGGCATATAAACACCATGTCTTGCTGAGGTAGTCAGAGGAGAAAAGGACTTCCATGCCAACACACTGAGGTTCCAGCACGCAGAAACTCCAGCTCACAGTGGACTGACATGCCTTGCGTGGTGTCTATCTCGAGACCAAGAAGAGGGCCCACAGTCTCTCACTTCAGGTAATGGGTTGACTTTATCCTAGAGGGAGTCTTGGCTTTTACACCCACATACATGATAGGTATACTTCGGTACATCTAGTTAGGGTCGCAACATAGGAGTACCCATTCTACTGTCATGTATTTTATATACTTGCCTGTATTCATTGGTTTAGCACAATGGTAGAAATCTACCATCCTTTTACTCTGTTAGTGCTGACATCTTTGATATCTGTTACTGTCTAGTGGTTGTCTCAGCACACCTGTGTTTCACTAGAATGACGCTGGTTCAATAAATGTTATTGAAAAACATCCCCACCGTTTCTTCTGTGCATCTCTCTGAGACAAAGTTAGCACGAGTGACTGAGCGAAAAGTAATACACTGTTTCCACGATCCTGGAGGATCAGGGTTGTCATGTTCGATAGTTGCGAAGAATTATTCTTTCTTTGGTAAGACGGGTTTCTAGTGGCACTGTGAGCTAGCTGGTATACAGGCTAACATTCCCGGTGGGGGTATCTTGAATCACTCTTGACACCAAAACCCTAGTGTATGTTTTCTAAACGCACAGAGACTATATAGGTTTATAGGAACTACACAACAAACACTCCATGGAGCTCCCTTTGGCCCTCATGTTAGAACGCAGTAAAACTGCAGTACTTGGAGTCGGTACTCCTATAACCCTGCACACTGGAACAAGCTTGCACATGCCGCTTGCCACCCATTTAAAGACTCAGGTACCAAATTTCTCCAAACATTGCCGAACTTGCACAGATTTTAAATTCATTACATTTTGAAACATTTATGCTTTTAATATTTCTGTTTGTACCAGCCATTCTAAAGGATAGAACAATTAGACTGGTTAATTAAATAAACACACCATTTTAACAAAAGCTCCACACCAGGTTCTGAAAAAGAGATACTCAAAGACTGCTGATAGTGAACCAATCTGAGATGAAACTTTTAATTTCCTGCTTAAATTTTTACTCATTGTTAAAAATTAAGCAGGTGGCTACAGCTACGATTAACTACAAGTCAAATAAGGCACTCAAACAACGCACTTTGTCTGGTCTACTCCTGTACATGGATTTAACACTGTTAAGCTTCTCTCAATAATGAACTCCGTTTTACTATGTATCATGTTTTATTGTGATAAAAGATTATGGGTTTAATTAATTAAACAATACATTTTTATATGGATTCATTTCTAGGACACAGTAAGTACAGGACTCGCATCTGGGCACCCTCAAAGATGTACTTTGAATGCATGGCACCTTCGGGGGACTGGTGTCAATCTCTGTTGTTTTTGGATAGGTCTTGTCTGTAAAGAATGGGATGTGTTAGCGAAGGGACACTCCGTTGGAGTAACCAAGCGCTTTATATGCTTTAATCTAATCTAATTCAAGAATTCCACCCATCAAGTTCTTGTTTTCCTCTACTCTGAGAACCCAGATGAATTTGAATTGGAAAGGGATATAACAATCACAATTAAATCACCTTATTACCTAGACACCACATAGGTGATTGTAAAGTTTAAACAACGTTTTGTCACTTATGCAGTCTCATACAATAGAAGGAGCTATCCAAGCAGACTAAAATTCACTCATTTTGCGCAATCTTTTAACTTGCGACAGAGAGTCAAACCACTGATTTAGGAAAGGGTATGGCTCAAGTGGAAGAGTGCCTATGACAATCCTTCTTAATGCCGAGTTTTGAATACCTACTACCCGGAGATCAGTCCATACATTTGCTGTGCTAATAGGGAGAAGGAAATAATTTAACTTGTAACGCTATTTCTCCACCCATCATGTGAAAACATACACAAGTTCTGGCCTGGACTTAGGAGGTTAGGCTTCATAACATGTTTTACATTAATTTAAAAATAAATTGGAAGAGAATGGTCACATCAATGCCCTCGTAGATTGGAAAGTCAGATGTGTGTGTGTGTGTGTGGGGGGGGGGGGGGTATAAATAGGGCAATTTCCCTCTATGTAAAGTTGTGCTACCCATCTGCCTACTTTCTTTCATTTTAAAAAGGAATCAAGTGTAAGTCTCAGAACGCACAACTGTAATGTCAATTTAAATGGACACTTGATAACATGTTGAAAAATTAATCCAGAATAATATAACAATCCATCTCTAAAAATTACAATAAGTCCCATCTTATAAACTGTTCCAGGATCCCACACATGGTGAAATAATGGTGCAAACAAAATCTAGACTTCAGGAAATTACAGTAGAGCCAATATCTCAGACGGTGCAACAAATGGCCTTTTGAAGCCTAGCTTCTGTTGGCTCACAAACATTTCAATTCATATATCTTTAGAAACATCAGCACTCAGAATGTGCAATTAAGCAGATCAATTGACAGACAATCCAAAATGCTGGAAAATTACTTTACTTACCTATGGTTACAAACTAGGCCTCTCTAGTGTGTCCTGAATAAATGTACTGTGTTTGTAAAGTGCTTTGTATACCATGTGTAAACAAAGAACCATGCTTTAAAAGAAAGGCCTTATTCCTAAATCAAACAAGATTTCTTGACATGCATTTTGTATGTAGAATTATCTCAATGTATTATGTAGGCACTGTGACTCGGTAAAGTGCATGCCCCTTACTAAGCTTGAACATGCAGGCAATTTCACAAATGCAGGGGGGAAGTCAAGAAAAACAGAGAAAGGAAGAATTACCTGGGGTGAGATGGGTCTTGGATAGCGTCAGTGAACTCATGGCTGGTAGGAGAAAGGCGGGATAAACACACCACAGGGCTGACCAGGAAGTGCTGGTTGTGGGCAGAAGAGCCAGGGAAAGGGAAAACCTCCTTCTTCAGGCACTGGAGGGACAGGACGTTGCGAGAGAGTTCCCGGGTGACCTCTACACTACAGACAGTGTGACGCCGCTGACGATGGAGAAAGTTTATAGTTTGGGGAGGCTGGTGGAAGGTGGGGGACAGATCCATTTCTTTAGAAGTAAAGTTTGGGCAAGAGTAGCTGCGGCTCAAGAAGCGACATGGACTCAACAACCTCCGGACAGAAGAGGGCTTGGGAGTGGTAGCAAGCTCGAGTTCCATTTTGACACTAACAACTTCTGTATCGCCTTCCGAGGAAATACTGGAAGTTGGGCTACTGCAGGTCTTCCCATCCCGGTATGGTGACATCCAATGATGAATTGAGGGGCGACAGGTGGCTAGCTCTTTCCGGTACCTACTCCGCTGTTGCGAAGAAGAGTGGCAGGCCTTGTTGGAGTGTGTGTTGGCTGGAGAAACTGGTTTAGGGCTGACACACTTCATGTGGGAACCTTGTCTGGACAACGGGCTATGGACAGTGGGTAGATTCCCTGTACCTCTGGCACACTCGGCAATTTCATGATCTGCTTCCCTTTCCATGCTAGTAGGAGTCCACAGACTGGTCTCCGTCTGGAAAGCAAGAGATGTTGGGGCATCTCTGGCCTCTCCCCCTAAAGCAGAGCCAGTTGGTGAGCAGTCTGAAAACAAATTCCTAGTAGCAACTCCAGGAATAACCTCACTAGTGGCCGGCTGGTCCATGCCTCCGGTCCCAGTGAACTTGTTTTTCACAGGCGTGAGAAAAATCTCAGCAAAGTTTCCCAGCTTGGATTTCATGCTGCTGAAAAGTGGAGCAAGGCGCCAACTGTGAAATCGCTGTGCTGAGGCGAGGGGTGGGAGAAGTTCAGCAATCGGTGTCCAGTCCACACCTGTGCAATTCTCCTCAGGGGAATTCTCCTCTGGCAGCTTTGGAAGCACTCTAGTCCCACCAATTGGGCTATCCATATGGGAGTCTGCAAAATCTGCAAAAAGAAATAAATAAGGGACAAAAGGTCATAAGATAGAACACTACCAATATGCCCCCCACCCAACCCACTGCTTAACCTACTGTTCAATCCTTCATCCAACCTGCAGCTCAGTTCACTCCGAAAACACCAATGAGTCTGCTAATCTAAGACACATATCAACAGCACAATCAGCTTTTATGGACTCCTAATTATGTCACAGGGAAAAGCTTAGATAAGATATATACACCCTTGTTGCAGGACCATAGGTTGCTCAAGGGACACAATAAAAGAACTGTAGCATGCCTATTTGACAACCAGCCCTAAAGGGGATGTTCAGTTTTCTTTGCCTTATGATACTTAGGAAGCCTCTAAACTAGGACCTCTTTTTCAATCAAGCCAAAATACTTTAAAGTTTTATGCTGCTTACCAAGTGTCTTCCAGAATGAAGTCTGCTAATCAGGTATATGAATATATATGCACATCCAATAACATTTGAACAAGCCACACAATACAATTAGCAGAATATTTTCAGAACTCTAAGATCACCCATAACGCTATGAACACCAACAGTCTTACTCAAGCTAGAGAAACCTGCCCTCTGAATTGCTCAAAAGTGCGGTGCATTTCCTGGGATTCAGACCTGTCGCACTGAATATAGCAATATTGAGGGCTAGCCAGTATAAGACAAGGACCGAGAAATAAATGTGCTCCAGTTATATTGCACAAGTTATACATTTGTAAATCAGACAAAAACAAATTCTCTTTCTCCTTTGCTTATAGCGCTACCAGGGTACCAACATCGTGCATACAAAAAATGATCCAAAGAAAGCTATGTATGTGTGGTTCATCTCAACACATGTATAAATCCTGCTATCTGTTGTGATACACCTCGCTCTTATGTTGTCCAAAAGGTGCAGCACGAGTAACAGTTCCACCATGATAACTTGCAGATTCATGTGACTGGTTCACAGCCAAGTGCTGGGCCATTCTCTGCCACACCATAAGGGATAGCCTAACAACTGCGATTAGCAAGTATAGTTAATATACAAATTCAACTCCATGGGCTATGAACATGAAAGACTGACACCAGCTAGAGCAGTCTCGCATAGGAGAAAAAACATAGAAGGAAGTGCTGGTATCTAACAGAGTTCTGAGAGGCCACATGAATTTAGGGAAGTTGTGAGATAAGTGATAGCAAAATAGAACTCAGTAAAACCGATGGCCCTAGTGTACTGATAACGGATATTGGTCCACGGGGGGGGGGGGGGTGCTGGTCGGGGCCATAATCCTTCAAATATCCTGTCTTTCTACGTGACCTATATTGACATTTTGCTGCGGCAGTGATCACCTTACCAGTGGGCTATTTTTTGGTGTCTCGGAGGCGAAGATCTTTGGGCGATCAGCGATACAGGTGCCTGACGGCAGTGACTCGCACAGACACCGTGAAATGGCGGCCCGGGCTCCCTGAGAACTGAGGCGGCTGGTGAGGACGTGCTGCTGAGCTCTAGCCGCGGCTGACATTGGCGGAGAGCTTGTGGAGGGTATCGGTGCCTTGGAACGGCAAGGACGGTGAGGTGGCCCCACTGGGCGAGATTGCTGCTGAAGGTGTGTAGGTTTGTGTCGGCCTTGCTGCCCGGGTGTGGGCTGTCGAGCGCTGGTGCTCTGAGCTCGGGGGCCGCAGGAGGGAGAGCGGTAGGAGCAGAGCGCCTGGGAGGACTGTTGGAGTCGGTGCAGCGGGTGAGCGTCAGCTCATGGTAATTATCGCTGCGGGCCGCGCAGCTGAAAGCAAGTTGTTGGAAAAGCACTGGGGATATTACCATCCCGTCATTTTATAGAACGGACAGCGGAGAAAGGCGGAGGACGCGCGAGGGCAGTTGGAACACAGAGGCAGGGAGATCGGTAAGCGGCTGTAAAACACTTCGCCGTTTGATAACTGAAGCCTCGGATATACGTAGTGTGTTTTGGCCTTGATGATTCATGCGATTACTACAGATGCGCGATGGATTTCACTGTTAGCTCTGGGAGACCCATATAAGCGCGCCATTTTCAAATAGATCCTCACTGTGGCACTGGAAGATAGTGGAAGGGGCTGCTGATTGACGCACGGAAGGGAGAACATGGTCTGAGGGCTTGCTCGCCCTGGATTAAAGATTATGACCTCTGCAGCTTCCTGACTATCATTGGTGGAGTCCAGAGGAGTATGTGAATAACGGGGTGCGCGCCCATAGCTCGCAAGAACAGCAATAGTGAATTTGCCTGTCCCCTTGCTAAAGAGTAGTGCCTGTTGGGACTTGACTGTGTCTGCCTGTGGTGGAGGCTGTTGCTCATTGTTGAATTCAGCATCTCTTCACCTTCTGTGTCAAGATCTGCTCCTGCCAACATCGGCGCCTACTGGACTAAAAGGAGGGCAGGTGGAGTACGGTTTCACACACATGGTGAATTGCGCAGCTTATACTCTGGGAATGTATTCAGCTGGAGGTGCCGAGATCTGTGACGCCTGATCTCAATCGCCTGCCACATGACCGCAGCTCACTGGTCTAGGGGCATAAGTGGAGTGTATTGGTCGATTAGCCGTGTGGACAGAGGCCGGCGTTTGCAGTGTGCTGGAGCTTTGGACCCCCACGTAGGCGGGATGGGCAAACCGGATAAGCAGTTGCCACCCAAGTTAACTTTTGAGTCAAAGCGCCTCAAGAAAGTGGCGTTACAAGTTGCGTCAGACACGGAAACGGACATGGAGGCTGGCGGCTCTAGTAAGTTGGAGCGCGTGTTAGAGTCCATGCAACAGAGTTTGCAGACCATCGATGGTAAAATCGACACTCTAAACATTCGCATGGATAGTTTGGCATCCAAGCTGGACAAGCAAGGAGTGCGCCTGGCAGAGGCTGTGCAGCGGATTTCGAATGCTGAGGAAAAGGTTGAGAATACAGCTAAAGCATGTGCGCAAATGGAGAAGTTGCTGTCTGTGATAGATGCAAAGAACGAGGACTTAGAAGCTAGGTCCTGGCGTAACAAACTACGCATTCTTGGGGTTCCAGAATCTATCAATGTGGGGAGGATGGAGCACTACATCGAGGACATGCTCAAAACACTCTTTGGTGCGGAGAACTTCTCTGGAATGCTGATGGTTGAGCGGGCGCACAGGTCTTTGGCGCCTCAACCTGTTCCATGGGCGACCCCTCGACCAATAACAGCAAGGTTGCTTAATTATCGTGACCGCGATAAGGCGCTTCGTTTGGCGAGGGAGATGGGCACTACCACCCATCAGGGCGTGGAGGTGCAGTTGTTGCCGGACTTCACGGCGGCGGTGCAACAGGCGCGGAGGGAGTTCCAGACGGTTAAAAAACTTCTGCAAACCCTAGAAATACAATACGCTATGTTATACCCAGCACGCCTTCGGATCCAGCACGGTGGTAAGACCCGATTGTTCACGACCCCAAAAGACGCTATGCAACTCAAACAAATTGAGCGCAAAAGCACACACAGAGCTGATGGGGATGAGGCAGATACTGAAGATTGACAGGCTGCACGCATGACCTGCTGGATAGAGTGGGATGTTTAAGGTCTGTAAGGTTTGAGATGCATGGACTGTGCACTAAAGGACTGTTGAACATATGCCTCTTTGCGAATTGGGTGGAGAACATTCCTGGTTAAGGCAGTGACCTTTTGCAGGGTCCATTCTTTACTCTATGGGTATAAGGGAAGGACGTTCATAATTTTGTATTGGTTGTTCTGAATGCCGGGAGGGGGTTGCACCTGGTCATGCTTACCTTAGTGCTGTGGGGGACAATTAAGAAGTCGCACAATATGCTTTCTGTGACAGGTCCAAAATGTATATTGTAATACTTATGTCTGTTGAAATGTGAGCGGATGTGTTTGTTCTATAGGATGTCTAGGGGAGGGAGATGATATTGTTGCCCGACCTCCCCTCATTACATCGAGGGGATCGCTGGGCCTCTGGTGTCCTTCATGTGGGTGCACCCCAAATTGCTTTCTGTTGGGATGTGGTTGCACGGGGGCTGTTACTCACGATGGGTGTGACGGAATTTTGATACATGTTGTTTGTTTTTTCTTCGGGATACCCTCGGCATGGTTGGGGTGCTGTGGTGGTTGGGGGTGTTTTTCACAGGGTTGTTCACAGGTGCAGCTGTGTAAACACTCTAATGCTTCGAAAGTATGGTATTGTAATGTATGATCAATTGATTCATGTAATGCCTCAGCAAGGAGGGTAATGGTAGAATCAGGGAAACTTATTCGGATTACGTGGAATATCAGGGGGTTAAACAATCCGAAAAAAACTAGGCAGGTACTGGCATACTTAGAACATCACACAGATGTGGCACTAGAGAACCTCTAGTGTCATCCCTTCACGGGCACACAAATGTTTGTCTTCCCACACAAAAGAAGACTTTCAATCCAATGTTTCAATTGTTCATAGAATTTATTTTATGCTTGAAGAAGGATTTATCATCAATATTTCATATTGTTCATTCGATATCATTCATGCGTTTGTAGCTCAGACATTGTCATAAGAAAGCATCCAATGCATTTCGGGCATTATATGGCATGCCCTTCATCAGGGAAATAGACACTGTAAAGCAAGGAATAATAAAATCATATCATCAAAAATTGTATAAGTCTTATTTGCATCAATCATAACATTAACTACAACGAATCTGCATAATGTATAAAATGTGTGAACTGTATATAAACTGTAAGGGTTCAGTGATTCACATGCTGTGGTTAGTACAAGTGAAAAAGCAAAGGAAATTTCTCAAAGGAAAAGAACTATCACTCACATGACTGGGTCTCTAGAAATGCATGTTATTCTGCAAATTAAAGAAAAAACGATGTTATAAGAGCAGCCTCGACTGGTGGGGCAGTCCATAAGGCAGAGGTCATTCTGTCACAAAGACGGATAGTCTGTCTAGTTCCTCAACACTAACCTTGTTCGGGAATAGGTGCGCGATTACGTCCTTCTCTCCTCGTACTTCGCGATGGCACAATGAAATGCCGATCGCGTTCACCTATTTAACCAGGATTCCAGTCATGTGACAAATCACATGGCATGGCCATAGAAGAAAGACTATTCAGCGAGGTTGGCGACCCACCGACTACTTTCTAAGTAACACCCCTGTCATTGGGAGTTGTTTTGAAATCTATTAATCATAATACGAATAAAGAGCCGGTTACAAAAAGAAATTGAAAAATACGCTGACGGAAATGCGTAAATTGTCATAAAGGAAAAAAAATTGATATAAGTGAAAAGAAATATCGGGAATAGAACTACTCACTATAGAGATGTTAGATGGGCTGTTCTATGGTTAGAGCTAATGTGAAATGTGCAAGATGGAAAAGAATATTAAAAATGTAAGGTGTAAGTGTCAAATATATGTATGAACTCACATAGTATACACAAGGAACAGTCAGGGGAGCAATTAATTACAGGTAACATGCCAGTTCAATTCTTTCATTTAACCCCAGAGGTTTCTGACAAGATAAATTATGAATCCAATAGTTCTCTCTCTGCAACAGGTATTTAGAATTGTCTCTGCCTTCTATTTTCTGGACCGTTTCAAGAATGATGAATTTGATCTGGGAGATGTTATGATGTTCCTCAACAAAATGAGAGGATAATGCAGATTTCATATTTTTCAAACGAATGTTCGACTTGTGTTCAGTTAGGCGTACTTTAATCCGACGTTCCGTCTTGCCTACATACAATTTGCCGCAAGGACATCTAATCCCATAGATGACATTACTCGAGTCACAGGTGGCATTTACCTTTAATTTGATAGGGTGACCTTTTGAAGGATGACAGAATATGTTCCCTCGGATTACATTGTTACAACTTCCACAGTTAAGGCAAGGTTTCGTACCAGAAAATTTAGTGGTAGATGTTGAGGTTATGGGTGTTTTATGTTGCAGAATTTCTCCAAGATTCTTTGATCTAGTGTAAGCAAAGATGGGAGGTTGAGTAAATGACTGTTTGAAGTCAGGTTCCAGATTCAATATCGACCAATGTTTTAAAATGGTTTGTTTGTATTTCCTGCTGGATGTTGAATATCTAGATACCACCACTGTACGTGTTTGTTCAGATTTTGTCTTGATGGTTAAGAGTTTCTCTCTATCCAATGTATCGACCTTTTTCTTTGTTTCCTCTAGTAAACGTTCAGGGTAACCTCTATCCAAAAATTTCTTTTTGACTTCACTTAACTTGACATCCAGTGCACTTGTATCTGAGGTAATTCTCTTGACCCTTGTCATTTGTGAAAACGGCAGATTGTTAATCAAGTTGGGTTGATGAAAACTTGAATATAACAACATGTTGTTCCTGTCCGTTGGTTTAGTGTAAACATCTGTTTTAAAGCCTTCTGGAGTTCTGGTAACTTTTACATCTAAGAAATTTACTGCAATTTCTGATGTGGTCCATGTTAGTTGGATTCGTGCATCCAAATTGTTGAATTTAGTGAGTTCCGTTATTAGTTTCTCCTCTGTGTTAGACCAAAGAATGAAAAGATCATCTATGTATCTGATCATTGTTTTCAGGTTGCGAGACCAATCTGTGTTCAGAAAAATATGTTGATTTTCATACCACTGCATGAATATGTTCGCATACGTGGGTGCGGCCGAATTGCCCATAGCCATGCCTGTTAATTGCTGATACCAGTCTTCGTTGACCTTAAAATAGCTGTGGTATAGAATAAAGCACATCAGTTCCATGAGGAAAGTTTGGAATTGTTGATCAAGATCTGTATTTAGAAGAGCAGACTCTATTGCCTCTAAGCCCATGTCATGGGGTATGCTGGTGTATAAACTACAAACGTCTGCAGTTATGATTGATGCAAATAAGACTTATACAATTTTTGATGATATGATTTTATTATTCCTTGCTTTACAGTGTCTATTTCCCTGATGAAGGGCATGCCATATAATGCCCGAAATGCATTGGATGCTTTCTTATGACAATGTCTGAGCTACAAACGCATGAATGATATCGAATGAACAATATGAAATATTGATGATAAATCCTTCTTCAAGCATAAAATAAATTCTATGAACAATTGAAACATTGGATTGAAAGTCTTCTTTTGTGTGGGAAGACAAACATTTGTGTGCCCGTGAAGGGATGACACTAGAGGTTCTCTAGTGCCACATCTGTGTTATGTAGCTTGACGTCGCAGGACCCTCGACGCCACCTTACGGTGCACCATAAAAACGACTAACTGTTGAACTTCGAAACAAAATAAATTGCTGTGCATTTATCCAATTCTGTTACTGTATATACTTAGAACATCACAATGTTCAAGTTGCGCTATTACAAGAGACTCATCTCAGTAGGCATACTGCTTCTGCTGTGGCCAAGAAGTGGGCGGGTGCAAGATTTGCATCTACATACTCCTCGTATGTGCGGGGATTGATGGTGTTAGTTAAAAAAATATTCCCTTTGAGAGTAGTTATGTAGAGGTTGACGATAATGGGCGATATGTCATAGTGCAGGGTAGATTATGTGGCACTTTGATCACAATGGTGAATGTCTATGGCCCGAATATAGATGATCCGGAGTTTTTTAAAATGCCGTGGAACAAAATGTGTTACCGTCATCAGCCATCATATGTGGGGGGGATTTTAATGTGGTGCTGAACCAAGAGATGGATCGTCACTCACACGTCAATTCCACTATTAAAAAAGCTGCGCAGGCTGTTCAGGATGGTATGTGTGACCTGAGTCTCACTGATGTTTGGAGGCCGAGGCATCCTGGGTTGCGGGAGGGAACTTGCTATTCATATACACATAACTGTCTCGCAACGCATGACAACAACACATGGGTTACCCGGGTGGTGAATCTGCCCCGCACCTCATCAGATCATGCGCCTGTGTTGCTCATCATGCAGATGCCCGCATATGCTCCAGCCCCGCTTCAATGGAGACTGCAGCCCTCGGCGCTGCTAGACCCAGTATTTAAGGAAGGGATACGAGTGGCTATAGAAAATTATTTTAATGAGAATCTAGGATCAGTGCAAAGTATGGGCAATGTATGGGAAGCATTTACGGTGACTATCCATGGGGCATGTATAGGCTTGCGAGCTGGCATGCTCAAATCTCTACGGGATTCCATGAAAAGGGTAGAGAAAGACTTGATGGCATTGGAACGGTAGTATGAGGAAGCACCAGAGAATACCACCCTGGTTGCAATACGCAAAAAGGTGTCAGAATATAATGAGTTGGTGGACCAGGAAGTAAGGCATCTGTCGCGGCGTTGGGTGGCAGACCAGGGCGTGCATTAGCCGCCAGGATTGTGGAGCCATGGGCAAGACATTGCACGGTGCAGGCGATCTCGGAGGGGGACACTTCCTATTCTGACACGGCTGGTATTCTCGGTCAATTCGTTCGTAAAGCATTACAAAGATATGTATGGAAGCCGGCACACGGCTGATGAAGCGGACATAGCACAATATTTGGATGATGTGGCTATGGTCTGGTTGTCTAAGGGTCAACAGGATTTCCTGATGCACTTGCTGACAACCGAAGAAATTAAAGACCCCATTTCTTCTCCGCCTAATGGGAAAGCAGCAGGCACAGATGGACTCCCGCCTGAGTTCTATAAAGAGTACATGGAGATGTTGTTACCCCATTTAACGGTCATGTATGACAAAGCTTTCGAACAGCAGAGGCTGACTGACTTGCTTAGGGAGGCATTAATTGTAGCTTTGTTAAAACCGGGTAAGCCACCAGACCGGTGTGAGTCATATAGGCCACTATCCCTCATGAACACGGATGTAAAGATTCTAGCGAAAGTTAAGCCTGTTGTTGCCAGTGATGGTCCTTCCGGATCAGTCTGGTTTTATTCCCACTAGGTCCACGGCACACAATTTGCGTGCGTTGTTTGCGGTCATGCATCTTTTGAATCCCAAACTGCCATATAATAAGTCCAGGCAAAGGCGTTTGATTCTATTGCCTGGACTTATATGTTTACAGTGATGCAGCGAATGGGTGTGCTATTTTTCTTCACCAATTGGATTTGTTTGCTTTACACGGACCCGGTAGCTCGGGTACGTATAAATAGACACATGTCGGAGGTGTTTCCGATTAAGCAGGGCACCCGGCAAAGGTGTCAGTTGTCGCCCCTGCTATTTGCGGTTGTGTTGGAACCGCTTGCATGTGTGCTGAGGCAAAGGCATGTAGGGTCGGCACTCCGTTTTTACCAACGGCCATTGGCGGCGTCCATGAATGCTGATGACATGGTCTTGTATGTGGGGGAACCAGCACAACATTTAAGAGCAGGTAATTCGTGAATGCATCCGTTTTGAATGGTATTCTGGGCTAGCCATCAATTTGAACACGTCCACAGTATTCTCTCCAACAGACTGCATGGAGCAGTTTGTGCTGAACTATCCTTTAGAGTGGGCTACTGATCCTGTTAAGTATCTCGGAGTGTGGATTCATAGGGACGCTCAGGATGTCATTAGAACCAATTATGGTACAGCGTTATCCAAGCATGAAGATCAGGTGGCCCGGTGGATCAGTTTACCTCTAATGTTTGCAGATAGGGTCGCGTTAATTAAAATGGTAGTTTTGCGAACATTTTTGTATCCGTTCGTAAATGTACCTATTACCCTCAAGCAGCATTTTTTACTACATTGCGTTCCCTGTTGAGAACTCTTGCATGGGGGGGCAATAAGGCCCGAGTCAGATGGTAGACATTAACAAAGCCTTACGCGCTGGGTAGGTTTACAGTATCCGACATACACCTATATTATCTATGTGCGCAGGCACAGTTTACTAAATGCACCACCTCTTACACCGCATGTTGCGTTGGAAGCCGGTGCTGTTCACCCCCTACCCTTGAAGGCAATGACTGTGAATCAGTACTCAGTGTTTGAGCATGATGAGATGGACACTGTACAATGCACAGCGCGAGCATGGCATACACTGGGAAAGCATGCTCAGCGGCTTCCGTTGTATGCCCCGGCGATGCCTCTCCATCATGCTGCACTCTCGGTAACGGGGGAAATTGGGGCCCTTAAAATCTTGAATGATGATGGGATGGTGGGAAATTTCTCATGCTACAGGATTTCATGAAAGAGGGCACGAATGAGGCTATGTTCACAATCATTTACGCGCTGCTGCGATCTGCCAGGCGAGGCTTATTTCCATTCTTCCCTGAGGAACCCACAGTCCTGGGGGCTCTGCAGCTACTCTACACTGAACAAACTAAAACTAAATTAGTATCGCGGCTCTACTCTGCTTCGCAGCTGGATGAAGGTGCAGAGGTGACCAGTTCTAAAGATAAATGGAATGCCTGTCTCCCACAGCCGTTTACGGATAATGAATGTGAAGAATGCTGTAAGATGACTGGTTGCTTTGCGGTAAATGGGAATTTTAAACTCATTCATTACAAATACATTCATCCAGGGCCGGTCCTAGGCCTTCTGAGGCCCCGGGCGAAAGGGAAGATGCGAGGCCCCCCTAATTGCATATTGCGTCACAAGAAGTGACATCACAGAAAGCGACATCGTAGTACTATTGATCTTATTTGGCATCACGGAAGCTAACTAATGTGGATATCAGTAACATTGACAAAAAGTGGCATCGTCATTTACATTGCCATTAGCTTAATATCTGTAGTCACTCTGCAGTCCCTAGCACTCCATAGCACTCCCTAGTCACTCTGCACTCCCTAGTCACTCTGCACTCCCTAGCCCTCCCTTGCACTCTGCACTCCCTTGCACTCTGCACTCCCTAGCACTCCCTAGTCCCTCTGCACTCCCTAGCACTCCCTAGCCACTCTGCACTCCCTAGTCACTCTGCAGTCACTCTGCCCTCCCTAGCACTCCCTAGTCACTCTGCACTCCCTAGCACTCCCTAGTCACTCTGCACTCCCTAGTACTCCCTAGTCACTCTGCACTCCCTAGACACTCTGCACTCCCTAGCACTCCCTAGCTCCCCCTAGCACTCTGCAGTCACTCTGCACTCCCTAGCACTCCCTAGTCACTCTGTACTCCCTAGTTATCCTGTGAGTTTCAGCCCTTCCAATGAACAATGGGCCAGGAAAGGCAGGGCGAGGGTAAAAAAACAGAGCTTGCTATGACAAACACTTGGCAGAGGTGAATGTGTTCCAGAGGCATGCTCGGTACCTTTCTCCAATCTACACAAAGTATCTTACAGTCTCCTACTTCCACAAAACCAGTCCTTACCACTCCTTTTTTAGTTATATAGCATAGCCATGCTAGCTTTACCTTTAAGAGGTCAACATCAATAGTTATGGCACTTGTCACTATTGGGGCTTTTTTTTGCTCAATCTTGTGATGTATTGTAAGAACTGCCTGATTTGCAATAAGCAGCTATTCCTGATCCACATTTTAGGGCGATTCCTCTCTGGTTGTGAAAGACTTATTGTGAGATTACAAGGAGCATAGAAGGACTTGCAGCCCACCCATTTATTTCCATTGGCCAGCTTTACTGTCACTCTTGTTTACCTGCTTCCCTTTGAATGGCTTGCCTTGCCCATCTTATGTCTATCACTCCCCTGGAACATATGCAATTTACTTTTACCCTTCCACTTCTACTTTTAAGGAATTTCTTTCTTCTTTTTTCTCAAGCCCTCCAAAAGAATGCATGTGTTTTCAAGCTGTCTCCCTAGTGTGCTTCTCTTCCCCTGTCATGCTCGATGTTGCTCTTTCAATCCCAATTGCTTCTCTCCCTCATCCTTTTGTGATGCACTCACAATTGTGCTCTTCTCCTCCCTTGTTGCTTTTCAGCCGTGTGCTTCTCTCCCCATCTCGCTGTTCCTCTCTCTCTCTTTCGCATGTTTGCTTTCCTCCTTCCATTACCCATGCCCTCCCTGTTCCAACTCGGATTGCAAAATAAAAGTATTAAAAAAATGTTCCTGAGTCATTTTGTAGGTGTGCAAAAGCATGGTGCACCTACATTCAAAATGACGGAGCCGTCATAGGAATTTTATTATTAATATTCTTTAGCTATGCTGCACTGTAGAGCCGGGTTAAAAGCCATTGGCAATAACAAATAAGTCACAAAATGCAAGACCTGTTGGCTTTGCCATTAAATCGGTAATACCGAGCACAAATCTGGAGTGGATGGGATACTTAACGCATTGACTAGGGAAACTTGAGGGCTTTGCGGAAAACCGTGGGACAGCGAGCAGATGCGAGCAGGAGTGTGTATGAACTTTGGGAGGGGGGAGTGGCAACTATTCAGAGACCATCTCCACATTCTGAAGTGAAGCCCTCACAAATAAAGTAACATTTTTTTTCAAATTCATGGGGTAGAAAGAGGTTTAAGTCTCGCCCTATGAAACGTAAGCGCTTTGCCCGACCCGTATGGACTCCTTAAACCAGACATTTCTCTATAAATTAAAGCTTTTTGCTTGCCAGAATTTGTTGGCACACATACAAAAACAAAACACACGTTTCAGAATGCAAACGTTGATATCTACAACATAAACGTTTTTATGGTGGGGCTACTGGGTAAACAGGGTGCCACCTTCTTGACTTGTTAAATATGTCAGGCATTTATTCCACATGCGCGGAAACAAACTGCAAGATGAGACCTTTCTTCCTGTTGTACAAAAGGAAATTACAGCCATGCCTGCTGTCAAGGATAACAAATGACTTAACGCCATTTGATCTGGCTGCTCCCTCCTCCCTTCACCCACCTCCTCTTACCTGTGTCCGGCTGGTGCTGCCAAGAAACAAAGGGGCCTCCGTTGCCTGGAAACAAAATGCAGAAACAGAGCCTAGAATGGCCGGTACTTATCCGAGGCGCTGCCCCACCCCTGACATTGTGAGCCAACATAATTGCTGGCCCAGCTGTTATGCCGCCCCCAATCCGTTTGCACCTTCCCCCACCTGCAATGTGATGTGATCAGGTGAGGCAGGGGGCCCTGTAGTGAGCTGTGAATGTGTGCCTTTCACGGGGGCGCGATCAGGCGAGGCAGGGGGCCCTGTAGTGAGCTGTGAATGTGTGCCTTTCACGGGGGCGCGATCAGGCGAGGCAGGGGGCCCTGTAGTGAGCTGTGAATGTGTGCCTTTCACGGGGGCGCGATCAGGCGAGGCAGGGGGCCCTGTAGTGAGCTGTGAATGTGTGCCTTTCACGGGGGCGCGATCAGGCGAGGCAGGGGGCCCTGTAGTGAGCTGTGAATGTGTGCCTTTCACGGGGGCGCGATCAGGCGAGGCAGGGGGCCCTGTAGTGAGCTGTGAATGTGTGTCTTTCACGGGGGCGCGATCAGGTGAGGCAGGGGGCCCTGTAGCTGTGAACGTGTGACCTTTCACGGGGGCGCGAGGCCCCCTGAGCGCGAGGCCCTGGGCGGCTGCCCACACTGCCCATGCCTAGCGCCGGCCCTGCATTCATCAGATGTATTATACGCCAGCACAACTTTATAAATATGGCCTAAGGGAAACAAATTGTTGTAAAAGGTGTGGTGCTGATAACGCCGATTTTAAGCACTTAGTGTGGGCCTGTCCGAAAGTGGCTGCTTTCTGGGGCGATGTAATGACAGCTGTAACTGAAATCCTGGGTGACACAATAATGTGGGATGCGAAGATATGTCTGTTGGGTAACATCTCTAAAATTCAGTTGAGTGCTCGTAAACTGGTGGCAATGTTGTTGCAACTGGCCAAACGTAGGGTTGCAATTAATTGGGGTGGTAGATCTGCACCTAAGCTGAAACAGTGGTTACATGATATCGCTTATTGTCGTGACCAGCTCACTTGTTATGCAGAAGAATTACCAACTGCTTCAAGGCCACAAGATGTGTGGGGTCCGTTTTCTGTCTACATGTTAAACCATTCTGAAGACGGCTGAACAACACTGCATGGACAAACTGCTATTGATGAAATGTTTTAACCCTCTGATTTCATGTTTTTAATTATGCCAATGTACTGATTCTTTTTTACCAACTAATGATATGTATGAGGTACAAGATGTGTTTACAATGAACGGCTGCACTTTGTATTTGTTTGAAAATTCCTAAATAAAATAATTAAAAAAAAAAAAAAAAAAAAAGGATATTGGTTCACCGTAGAGTTTAATTGGCAAGCATTCAAATCAGGCCTTGCAAGTCTTCTGGCAGTATTGGGTTGAAGGTGAGCATAGTGCCAGATAAAAGAAAGTTATTAATTTTTCTAGTGAAAGAGAGAGAGAGAGAGAGAGAATGAGTGAGAGAGAATGAGTGAGAGAGAATGAGTGAGAGATAGTGAGAGAGTGAGAGAGAAAATTAGTGAATTCTATTTCCCTAGGCACGATCTGAACAAAAATAAACCCTTCATAGATGTCCAGTCTTGCTGGACTCTGTCCACAGGTCAATGAAACACACAGAAAAAGTTATAATGGACAAGCAATTATAGTTCCAGGCCACACTGAGGTAGTTAGGCGAGGCTTATCCTTAATTCTTTCCCATCTTTACCTTGAATTCGGTAATTCAAAACATAACTCGTTTTAATGTGATGACCTTGACAGTGCATGATCCTTATATTGGGGACCTGGCAGACGACGACTGGCAGGACGCCCTGCAAAGCCCACGTGAGGTGGCGATTTGGGTTAGGTTAGGGCCGCTCACGGAGATTTGGCCACAGGGAAGGCCACAGGGAAGGACGACGTGGGATTTCCTGCGCTGGGATAGCGCTCGTGTCTCTGTGTGGGGTGTGCTTTGGGACAAGGATTTGGAGTGCTGCATACGCCGAGGGACTGCGAGGACCAGCAGGCTCTCTGCTCCACACCTGCTGCCTCTTCCCTCGGCGTTCCCGCCCCCCGCCTGAACATTTAAATACCTATCGCGGCCCCCGCTCCGCGGGGGCCGCTCACGGAGATTTGGCCACAGGGAAGGCCACAGGGAAGGACGACGTGGGATTTCCTGCGCTGGGATAGCGCTCGTGTCTCTGTGTGGGGTGTGCTTTGGGACAAGGATTTGGAGTGCTGCATACGCCGAGGGACTGCGAGGACCAGCAGGCTCTCTGCTCCACACCTGCTGCCTCTTCCCTCGGCGTTCCCGCCCCCCCGCCCGCAGTGCATATAATCTCGCGCCTAATCCCGCAACGCGGGACGCGCGCGGGACATAGCCCGGGACGAAGCCCGGACAAAGGGCGGGCCCTCTACGGCCCTCCTAGGACCGAGGAGGCCGGGACGGGCCACCCCCCTTGGCTCTGCAACCAGAGGAAGCACATCGTTTGACTTATACCCATAACACTTCCTGGTCAGTGTTTCTCTTTCCTGTAAGACGTCACGTAAGGGGTCCAAAAATAAATTACCTTTAATATGTGATCCAGGCCAGGGGACCCTGAACTTTACTGTGACCAAACGAACACTGTCCACTTTCGGTGAAGACGTGATCGAGTCGCAACAATCGTCAGACACCAGTCAATTACCCCCATTCAACTCTGTTAACTCGCAAAACTTGTCTTTTTTGGAGGACATGAATTCTTTATGCGGCACTAAATATGCCCTAGTGGCATCCCCTTCCCCCGTAAAAAGTTCTAGCATTTCTACCCCATTTGGGAAACTGTGACTTATTAGAAAATACCCATGGTGTTGCCTTGTCTCAGGGCCCAAATAATAAAAGGAAGCAAGATGAGACTATGGAAAGTGGGAACCATCTAAACACACCATGTGCTGGTCTTTCATCACCAGTCACCAATCCCCCCCTAACCATGGTAGAGAGTGGAACTTACGTAGACCAAGTACTCTTACTGTCCCAGATAGAGTTATTGTTTAATTCTATCGTATCACCTCTGGTTCACAAAATTAATGCCCTTGGCGATAGAATTACGGGTATCGAGAGAATCATTCAGGCCAACCCCCCATCACTTAATAATGATCCATCCATTGGGTGTAGAGCCCTGCAGGCTATCTCCATAACAAAAGATGTAAACCCTTCTACCCCTAAGAAGGTTATAGCCAACGGTCCTGACTTATTTTTTGCCTCAAAAGTTCCATTGCCTATTAACCCTAGCAAACATGCCCAAACTTCACCACAGCTTTCTAAAAAATGTGTTATTACCAAAGTTGCCCCTAAATTCGGGTCTAATAATTACACTGCTGCCAGAGCGGATCTAAATAGAGTAACAAGTAGAGCAGCATCTATACACTTGCCTCCTGAAGCCGCTCCTTTTGTTCTTGTTCTATCAGGTATACCGGCACCCTGCCATGGGAAATTTGAAAGCCGACAGGAACTTTTAAATAAGGTCTTATTCTGGCTTTCCAAGAACAGACCACTCGCGCCCAATCATGACGGTGGTATTCTAAGTGTTAGAAGGGTGGGCTGGCTAGGGTCGCTAACCAAAGACATTAGTGGGGATCTGGTCCTAGTGAAATTCAAAAACAAGAACATCGTCCCCCTTCTACGATCTTACCCGCCCCAAAATGGAGACGGCCCCATATCCGTCTGGGACTTACATGACTTTTATCCAAAGTATAATATATATCCTGCTGTTGGGAAGGGGTCCTCATGCGGTTTAACGTGTTCTTAAAAACTTTTGTAACCACAGCCAGTCTTCCACAATTGTAATGTTGTATTTATGTACATCATGTATTATCATTTTTGTATGTTGATGTTGCTTTTATGATTTTTAATCCTACAAAAATCGAATAAAGCTTAATCGAATCGGGTTAGGTTCCGACTGGTACAACTAAAAATCCTGCATCGGGTGTATTACCCGCGCACTCACCCGTTTGCTTGGGGTAGGAGTCTGTCCCCGCTGTGTGCCAGGGGGGGTCGCGGGGAGGGCTCCTTTTTCCATATTCTTTGGGACTGTCCGTACATTGTGCAGTTCTGGACTAGGGTAGCAAATACAATGGCAATGGTAGTGGGCTCACCGGTCCCGGTGGACCCTAGGTGTTTTTTGCTTATGATTAAGGGTCCGACGGACTGGTCACGCTATGCTGAGATTTGGCTGGCCCTGGCGACTGGAGTGGCCAAGAGGAATATTGCTAGCTTAAGGGGGGCGCAGGCGCCTCCAAAATGGGACCAGTGGCAGCGAGACCTGGACTGGTGTCAGAGGGCGGAGGTCCCTGGGGCAAATACAAATGTTTATTAGAATTGATATAGCCGATCATAGAAGTACTGCCAAAATTGAAGCTAGATGAGGTACTTCACAAATTGAAATCCAACTTATCTCATTGTATGGAAGGCGAAACATGCAAAAAACATTGGCAAAGGCTGATAGCAATCTCAATGCTTACACCAAAGACTTCAATTATAGAAAACTTCTACAATTTAGAAGATACCATTAATGAGGTTTATACATTGGTGGAAGTCTATGCACAGAAAAGAGTGAGGATTAGTGACATACAGAGACAAACCTCTGATTAAGGTAGATTTTCGTAGAAAGGCCGATTTAGTACTGGCAAGTCAATGCATCACTCGCAAAAGAATAAAGATGATTTACAATCTAAACAAAGCCAGAAAATATAACCTTCAAAATCCTCAGAGATCCAGCTTTTTTTTATCCACTAGTCTGGCAGCTAACAAGCCTTCAGAACACACAAAATTAGGAGAGTACAAGAAAGTACTGAGAAGTCAGTTGAAAATCTTGTGATTACTTTATCTACAACACACTTTACCTTACCATATCAATCTATTGGGGAGTGAAACAAGTATCTTCAAACTCATGAGATTACTGTGTTGGAAAGTATTCTTCCATCTGTAACCTGAGCCGGAAGTGAAGAAATCCCAAATTGGATACAAGGAATTTAAAAAGAAGTGCATACAGCTGGCATCGACAGCCCATACAACTTCTTGATGATTTAAAGAAACGTACATTTTAAAACTTTTAGAAGAGCAAACCAGACAACAAAGGATAGAAATACTATCCAGGCATTGGCAAAGAGGAGTGATTTAACTATTCAAACAGTAGACAAAGGCAAAACCTTAGTTATAATGGATACAACATACTATACGTGGAACGTTGATGTGATGAGCATGTACGTGATCAATCAACGTAGTTGAAACTTGATCACGATCCCACCATGTAGTTTCAAGTGATTCTGGAAATTTCCTTTGAATCAAGCTGAGAAAATGAATTTGATTAATATTGAACACAGAGGTTTTGGTCAATTTCCTTTCTGCACAGAGCTCGGTTAAATATATAGGCTTCTAAAAGTCTATATGAATCTCCATTCCGCCCAATTGTTTCAGGCTGCGGTAGAGTTCATGAACCCACTGGTTTGTACATCAAATCATTTTTGCAACTGGTAAGACAACATGCTCCATCGTATCTAAAAGATACCACAGATTAAAAAAAAACAATTAAGTGTGTTATAACTAACACAGTATGCAGACTTGCACCTTTATACCCTAGATGTGAAATCCCTCTACACATCAATTCCCCACATGTTGGGTTTGGAAGCAGCAGAGTGGTTATTTTTAAATACCAAGGAGATACAAGCGAATAAATTATTACTTTTCGCTTTGCATTGCAGTTACTTTGAATGGCAAGAAATTCTTTCTCCAAATCAATGCACCTTCAATGGGCTTTTCGAGGGCATTCAGTTATGCAAAGTTTAAAGATCGACACAGCTATACATATCTATGAAAAGTGGATGGAAAGTCTTTTCATGACAGTTAAAGAACGGCATGATTGCATCACAGTATGAAATATTATATTCCAATATTAGTTTTCGTGGTAAAATAGACACTATATAGAAATTGGACCCCTACGCTCATAGTAAACAGTGAAATGCAAGGGATGTTGAATATGTGTTACATGTTTTTATGCACTTTTGTGAATGACAAAATGAGTAATGAACTTCTATTGATGTTCCCATAGACACATATGAATATAGAGACAATGTTGTAAAAATGTGCAAATTGAATATGGTGTATACATTAATGTGAACTGTAAATAGAGAGCATTTTATGGTGTTTGGTGAATGAATTGCTTCAACTTGAGCCAGTCAGACAAAGGTTAGAAAGTGGTACTGGTTCTAGATATCTCTGCTGCATTTGTAGTTAACAATATTCAATAACAAACCTCACTGATCTGTACAGGGCACAACACTCAATTGAGAAACTTCCTGAATCACAAAACTCAGAGTATTTCAGTCTCTAACTTTCTACCCTTCAATGAACTGCTGCGATATTCACGTTGGCGCCATCTGATCATCATTGTTTTTTAATCTGTATGTTGTACCACAGACAAGTCTTAAATGTGCTGCCAGGCTGAAGTTTTTTTTCTTCATGTATGCAGAAAACACCCCAATTCTTCTACATGGGAACAAAATTCTGAACACCGATTCTGGTAATCTAAAAACTGAACAACTGTTAACCTGGATGTGACATATTTAGCTAAATTAAATACAAGACCAAAATACTCCTATCCTCAGTACAAACTAGATTGTAGCTGCAGGGTTTTTGATGAAGCCCCTTAGGTGGCTCTTGAATCCTAGTTAACTGGATGAAAAAACCTTGGTGTCAATATCGATTCAAGTCTTGCTGTGAAAAGACTGATTAATGCTGTGACCAGCTAATGTTTTTTTCTAATCTTGCAACCTAAAAAGAGTAAAATATAGTACAAAATTCTTACTCAAAATGGTGGTCTATGCATGTATATCTTCCAGAGTGGATTACACAAAAGTAGTCCACTTGGTCTCATACAAGTCATCTCTAGACAGATGATAACTTAATCAAAATGTTGCAGGCAGACTGCTGTTAGGCTTTATCCGATGAGATCACATTTCCCCTTCTCTTGTTTTAGGTTTTATCACGCCAGAAAATACCCAAAGGCTTCCTGGCGATGATACTGAGATCTAGCTACATCTGAGACAAATGTTTTGAGAGCTCTCCTAAAAGGCATCAGGTGGCTTTCCGCTCTGAGTGAAATGGGCACAGCATTCCCTGATTTCACTGTCACAACTGCGAACGCTCCATCTCCCATTCTGCCTTTCCTGAATCTAGGCAATTTAATTAGAGAAGCAGAGCGTAATGCTCCGATTGGGGCATATCTTTGATAGCGAGCTGAAATCGAATACTTAAGGGGATGATGGAAGGAGTGTTGAACAATGCAAGCACTCACCCCCAGTCAACTAATCTGGGTTTAATCCATCATTATTCTTTAACTCACTACGCCACCCCAGTTCAGACATGGCCATATGCAAATCAGTCTGACCCTGTGCCTCAAAGGAACAGTCCAACCCGAACTGCCAAACCATGCCTTCCCTGGACCGGAAACAGATCAGTTGACTGGGGGAGAGTGCTTGCATTGTTCAACACTCCGTCCATCATCCCCTTTGGTATTGCTTTGTTCACCCTAAGTTGGCAGGGTATGCCCAGACGTGGGTCCCTTGCTCGATTTATTTTATTATGATTTGGAATTCCGCAGAATTCCACATAAAAATACATCTTAAAAGCATGTTTCATTCCACAAAAGATATCAACATAAATTCATATTGTCATTATATCTAAAAACCTGTATAATCCTAACAGAAGCAATGGGACTAGTCGTATACCCGTGCAAGAGGGCCTGAATTTTGCGTAATCATGTTGACATACATGAATTCATACAGATTTATAATCAAGCACTATCCTAAAACATTCAATATTAAAACTTATCAATACACAAATGTAAAACTCACTATACAGTACTAGATCATGAACACAAGAACCATGTAAAAGGATAATTTATCTATTCACTAAACTGTACTGTATAACCAACAGCATAATAACAGTACAAAGAAGTTCAATACCCTAAACACACTTTTAGTGTGAAATCTACAATAGATTAGCAGCAAACATGGGTTTAGTAAGGTACTTGGAATCCTAGAGGATAAAAAACTAGAAGTTTATAATAGTGCCCATACTTAATTCCAAAACTAATCAATTGGACCATAATCGTCTAATATAGAATAGTCTAGCAGCAGAACGATTTTGGTAAAGTGCTTGAAATCCAATAATTAGTAAATAGCAGCAAAAACGGTTTATAAAGGGCATATGCTTAATTGTAAACATGAGACAAAAGTGCAAGTGCTATGTACAAACATATTGAGAAGATCTTTATGCCCTTAATAAATATTTAAAAATTGCTTTAAAAAGCTAAAAAACTTTAAAGCACATCAATTTGGATGGGTTGGGGGGGGGGGGGAGACAGACAATTTCGGGCTTCTTCTGCAGTAAAAATATTGTACTTTAGAAAACAATTCCTTAATTATCTGCGATGTATTGACTGTAATGCAGAACAAACAAATAAAACATGATTCAAGTCTTGCATACAGGAGTTACATAAATGACAATACCTTTCATATCTAGGGATACCCTCCCAGATTCATGTTACAATTCGTAGGCGGAGTAAATTCAATCTTAGTAGCAAAATCACCCTACGCACTCCATGATTAAGTTTCCATAAAACATAAGGTTGGGGATTTTTGACAATACTACTCCCCACTATACAATCCATATTTCTATTCTTTGAACACAGTTTAATATCTCTTTCACGAGAGACCCCGTAGATTGTTTTCTTTATTACAATTTTCAATGCCCTCTTAGGGAGAACCACTACCCCTTCCATATCTAAACCAAACATTGATAGTGCTTTTAAATTATTCCTAAAAATAGCACTTTTTTCCTTCATATTTACAAATATTTCTCTGTACAATGCTTCCCGGACCAAATTTTCAGAGCTATTTAACAGTGCATTACTCCATCGTAAGCACGCGGCCATTGAAAGCACATATGTAGAAAGGAGACCGTATTCGAGCCTAAGCGCTGCAATTGGTGTAGCATAATTCAGATTACATATTTGGCGCCAGATTAGTCCTTCCACTCTCTCGAATTTGGCCCACTGTTGTGCATCTATTGTTTCACTTGCGTAGCTCTGAGTTGGCGGCATCTTTATTTTATAAACCGAAATAATATGTGCGAAGGAAAATGCTAGTAACCAGTATGCATCTGTTCTTGGCATGTAGAGCTGCAGATTCCTACACTTTGCATATGATCGCCACCGGGTGTTGGGCTCGGATGATTGCATGTTGTTGTCGTCCTGGAAGAAGTCTTTGTAGTCACGAGATAGGCGACTCCTCCCTTGGAAGATAGTGCCCATGGGCATCGGCTCCATCCTTAGATTGTTTTTCGCCATGATGGGAAATGATGGAGTTAGTAGAAATAAAGAAGGGATGTCCATGGGTGTATATCTAATTAAGATAAAAACTGGAACAGATACAGGTCCCGGGGAGGCGGAAGGGCATGTAGGAATCTGCAGCTCTAGATGCCAAGAACAGATGCATACTGGTAAGTAGCATTTTCCGTTCGAGGCATGAGCTGCAGATCCTACACATTGCATCGATTGTGCAGCAGTGTCTCTCCTAGCGGTGGTCACCTGTATCCGTTGCAGTAGTTTGAAAGAGTTTTGAGGACAGCTTGGCCTACTGCAGCTTGCACATCAACACAATAGTGTTTAGTGAAGGTGTGTGTTGTAGACCATGTTGCTGCCTTGCAGATGTCTTCTAGGGGAATGTTCCCTAGGAAAGCCATGGAGGCTCCTAGTTTGCGTGTGGAGTGCACTCTAGGAGGAACTGTTAATGTGCGTTTTGTCTTGTGATAGCATATTTGTATACATTTAACAGTCCACCTTGAAATTCCTTATTTAGAAATGGGGTTGCCTTTATGTGGTGGAGAGAAAGCTACAAATAGTTGCTTTGTTTTGCAAAAGGATTTGGTCCTATTAATGTAATAGAGAAGAGCTCTTTTTTACATCTAGAGTGCGTAGAGCTCTATCTGCTACAAAGTCTGGGTTTTGAAAAAAACACTGGCAACTCTACTGATTGGTTTAGATGAAAAGGAGTAATTACTTTAGAAAGGAATTTAGGAATAGTCCGTAGAACCATCTTGTTACGGTATAATTGTAAAAATGGTTCTTGTATAGTGAAAGCTTGAATCTCACTAACTCTCCTAAGAGAGGTAATAGCAATAAGGAAAGCTGTTTTCCATGTTAGAAATTGCAGTTCACACTTTTGTAGAGGTTCAAAAGGGGGCCTCATGAGCCTGGTAAGAACAATGTTTAGGTTCCACACTGGAGAGGGTAGTAACCTAGGAGGAATGATTCTTTTTAATACTTCCATAAAAGCTTTAATTGCAGGTACTCTAAATAACGACACATGTTGTCTGTTTTGTAGATATGCTGCAATGGCTGCAGGATGTAAACGTATAGATGAATATGCTAGATCACATCTTTGTAAATGGAGAAGGTAACATAATATTTTGGATGGAAGCATCTAAAGTATCAATTTGATTATTAGTGCAGTAAATGGCAAATCTCTTCCATTTAGCAGGATAGCAAGCTCTAGTAGTAGGTCTTCTGGCTTCTTTAATGATATTCATATAGTCTGGTGGCAGGTTAAGGTAACCAAACTCTAAAACTTCAGGAGCCAGATAGCTAGATTTAGTTGACTTGGATCTGGATGCCTGATGTCTCCATGGTTCTGCGCTAGCACGGATGGTGTCAGACACAGTCTTTGGTGTGGAACTAGAGAGAGTTCCAGCAGTGTGGTGAACCACGGTTAGCGTGCCCATGTGGGAGCTACCAGGATCAGTTTGAGAGACTGTTGTCTGAGCTTACGTACTACTAGTGGTATTAGTGGGATTGGCGGAAAAGCGTACGCAAATCTGCCTGACCAGTTCATCCATATTGCATTGCCCTTGGACAGCGGGTACGGAAACATGACGGCGAAGGTTGAGCATTTTGCATTTTTGTGAGTGGCAAACAGGTCTATGTCTGGATGACCCCACCTGTGAAAGAATGGTTGAAGAACTTGCAGATGTAGTTCCCATTCCTGAATCTGTTGTGTGTTTCGACTTAACAGATCGGCTATCTGATTGTGAACTCCTGGAAGGTGTTCTGCAAGCAGATATATCTTTTGTGGAATGGCCCATCTCCAAATGTTTTGTGCAAGCTCGGACAGCTGCAGGGAATGTGTGCCTCCTTGTTTTTGTATGTAGTACATGGCTGTCATGTTGTCCGTCCGGATTAAGACAGCTTTGTTCTGTATGTGCACTTGGAAGGACTTCAGTGCTAGTAAAATCGCCAGCAACTCTAGGTCATTGATGTGAAGCACCTTTTGTTGAGTGGTTCATCTTCCCTGAGTTGTGTGGTGGAGCAGATGTGCTCTTCATCCTGTCAGGGATGCGTCTGTTGTCAGTAGTATCTGTGGAACAGGCTCGAGGAACAGCCGCCATCTCGACAAGTTTTTGGTGTTCCACCACTGCAGAGAACGATGTGTGCGGCTGGCCACGAACACCAGATCTGTCAGTTGTCCTTGTGCCTGGTTCCACTGATGTGCTAGACATTCCTGCAATGGGCACATCTGCAGTCTTGCATATGGCACAATAAAAATGCAAGATGCCATCACGCCTATTAATTGCATGAACACATTGGCTGGGAGAGTGTTGGTTTTGAAACCATGTGACTAAGGCTTGAATGCTCTGTGGCTGGACTGGGATAAGCTAGAGCTGTATTGGTGTTTATGGTAGCCCCTAGGTATTGATGTACATGAGAGGGCTGGAGATGTGACTTGGAGAGGTTTATTGTAAACCCCAAGTTGTGCAGTGTTTGAGATGTGTTTTGAACACGCTGGTTGAATGACTAAGCTTTTATGAGCAAATCGTCTAAGTATGGGAAGACATGGATATGTTGTCTTCTGAGATGTGCTGCTAGTGCTGATACTACTGCTAGGCACTTTGTAAACACTTGTGGTGCAGTTGTGACCCCGAATGGAAGGACTTTGAACTGATAGTGTTGTCCTTCTAGCACAAACCTGAGATACTTCCTGTGAGAAGGATGTATGGGAATGTGGAAGTAGGAGTCCTTGAGGTCTAGTGTAGTGAGGAAATCGCCTTGTTGCAACCATGGGAGCACTTGTTGTAAAGTGATCACGTGAAAATGATATGAGTGTATATACAGATTGAGAGGCCTTAGATCTAGAATTGGTCTTAGTGTCCCATCCTTTTTGGGTATTAGGAAGTAGAGTGAGTAGACCCCTGTTCCTTGATGTTGCAAAGGAACTAACTCTATTGCATCCTTTTGCAGCAATGAGAGAACCTCTTGTTGGAGCAGCGTTAGATGTTCTGTGGACATTGGACGCTGTCTAGGTGGTATATTTGGAGAGGTAGCTGTAAGCTCTAGGCAGTAACCATACTGGATAATCTGTCTTACCCACTTGTCTGTTGTGATGGAATTCCAGACAGGTAGGAACTATGTTAATCTCCCCCCCCCCCCCCACAGGAGTGGAATGCTGTTGGGGGAGCTGAAGGAAGTCACTGTTTAGTGGTGGAGGAGGTTCGATATGTTATTACCTCAACCTCTCCCCTTATTGTTATTACCTTTGTAGCCTCCTTTAAAATATCCTCTATTGGAGGATGTTTGCGTATTGTTTTTAAAGGAAGCTGAATTGTCTGCTCCAGTTTGTTTGGAGCCTCCTCTGTAAAAGGAGCCTCTTGGTTGAGTGGACTGCAAAGCTCCCATAGATTTTGCTGTATCAGTGTCTTTTTTTATTTTCTCAAGTGCTATGTCTACCTCTGTACCAAACAATTGTTTTTGGTTGAATGGTTGATTTAAGATGGTTGTTTGCACCTCTTGCTTAAATCCTGAAATGCGTAGCCACACATGTCTTCTAAGGAGGACAGTAGTGTTTATTGCCCTAGATGCAGTGTCTGCTACATCAAGAGCGCACTTGATTGAGGTTTTTGAAATTAGCTTACCCTCTTGTATAAGGTCATTTGCCTGTGCCTTACATTGGTCAGGTAGGTGTTGTAAAAGGGTTTCTAACTGGTCATAATGAGCCCTGTCGTAGCTTGCGAGTAGGGCTTGTGTGTTAGCTATACACCATGTATTGCTAGCTTATGCAGCTATACTTTTGCCTGAAGCATCTATTTTTGATTCCTTATCAGGAGGTGGTGCCTCACCTGATGTCTGTGAATTTGCTCTTGTTCCAGCGTTTGAAACGACTAGGGATTCTAAGGGTAGCTGTCCGTTAATGTAAGCAGGATACCCAGGAGCAGACCTGTACTTTTTTTCTATTCTTGGGTTTATGATCCTAGCGCGTACAGGATCTTTAAACAGTTCTGGGGCATGCTTAATGACCCCTTTAATCATGGGTAATTGTCATATTGATACGCATTACCTATATACTGTGTTAAGTTAGCATGAGCATATTAAATGTTTTAAACGCCATTTTACCTTTTGCTGCTTCTGCACACGACACATAATTGTTGTTTTAGCTTTCAGCACAGTAGAGCGTTGTGATTTACTCAAGAATAATATGTTATTGCTCTGACAACATACTAAAAATGCTGAAATGAATAGGGGTTAACAACACCTAATTCTCACCCTCCCTAACTAGCATATTATATTATATCTAAGAAGGTCTCATTGGGTTTTAGCAGGGTGGCCCCATACCTCAAGATCCTAGTGTGAAGGGATCACATCATCTTCCACCAGCTCTCTGCATGCGAAGCACCATCAAGTGTAACGTGTGCCCTGTGTGCAGCAATATAAAAAGTGCCTAAAGCCAGAATTTGGCTGCCGCTTGCATGTATGTTATGTCTAGGAAGGTGCGAAGATCAGACCTCATAACAACACTGTGTCGAGTTATCCTTGAAGGCTTCAGCACTCACTGTACAGACACAATTTACCAAGCAAAGCTGGTATCAGGTATCAGAGCAATAACATATTATTCTCGAGTAAATCACAACGCTCTACTGTGCTGAAAGCTAAAACAACAATTATGTGTCGTGTGCAGAAGCAGCAAAAGGTAAAATGGCGTTTAAAACATTTAATATGCTCATGCTAACTTAACACAGTATATAGGTAATGCGTATCAATATGACATAATATTTTAACAGACTTTTGGGAGTGTTCAAAAGTGTCTAACAAAAAATCATCTTCTCCCTCATCTGAGTGCATTGTTACATTATGATAGATGGCAGCCCTATGGAGTAGATGTCCAAACCCAATATTATCTTCAGGAGGAGATGGCTTGGATGGATATGTATGTGGGTCAGGGATATCTGGTACATCTTGTGGGTTTGGATATTCCCAGTCTGGTGCATCACTAGGGTATGGAAAGGGTTCATCTGGGTCTCCCATATCCCCTGGGTTATACTCATCATCATTCTGAGGAGGTGTCTGTGGAGGTGAAGATTGAGGTGGAGAATTTTGTGGTGAATGAGCAGGTGAAATTTGAGGTGAAATGTTAAAAGGAATAGGAGGTGAAAGAGGAGGTAGAGGAGAAGAAGGGTGCATAGGTGCTGGAGTTGAAGGTGCTGTATCGAGCTTCCTCTTCCTATGTGGCATAGTGAAAACATATCCTGTTTTTCGATCAATGTATATCCCTTTTTGCAAAGGATCAGGTCGAAAAAGCTCTTCTTCTTGAGGAATCGCTTTCGGCACGGATTTTTTCGGCTCCGGGCCTGGTTTCTGCTTTTCCTTAGCCTTAGGAGTTGTTATAGAATCTTTTGGCGTAGTTTTCAGGACCGAATGTAATGTTCTCGGAGTCGAGGCCTGGTTCGAGGGCTTGGAGGCATCGGAAGTAGGCTTTGTAGGTTTCAGCACCGCAGATTTCTGGTTGGAAGCTGTTTTGGTCAGCTTGGAAGCATCGGAAACAGGCTCCATTGGTTTCGGAGCCGTCTTGTCCTTAGGAGTCGACGGTTCTTCGGAACCGGGACTTCTTTCGGTTTCGGTGCCAAGGGAGCTGGTAGTATCGGCACGTGCGGTTTGCTCGGTATGGTGCTACCGGAAGGCTTTAATATTTTCTTCGGAGACGGGCTCGATGGCGGGGCTTTCGTAGCAGTGTTTCGGTCTCGACTGGGCCTCGAAGGTAGAGTTTTGACCTTTGCCTTTGGTTTAGATGTTGGGGCTGGGGTTGATGCAGTCATACTCACACGTTGACCTGATGGTATGGAGTCATCGGAGTCGTCTGCCTCAGATACGATCTGGAGATCATCGGAATCTTCCTCCGGGACACATGGACCCTCGAAGATATCCACTGGTTCCGGAGCTGATCTCTGCATGTTCGTGTCGACGTGCCCACCGATCTCGAATGGTCTTCTTGGATCGAAAGGATGCACAAGCTGTGCAGCTCGACTCATCGTGTTCTGGTGATAAACACAGGTTACACACCTCGTGATGGTCGCTGCGTGGAAATTTTACTCTCCACACGGGGCATTTTTTGCAAGGCGTCCTTTCCATGAGTTGTAGGCCTCACCACGTGGGTAGGCCCAACAGTCCGCGTCGACGACCGGACTCGAGATGATGAAGTCGAGTCTATGGATATTGATGTCGAAAGTTGTTTTATAAAGTTTTGCTCGTCGAAGTACTTGGAAAATAGATTTCGAACCGGAGCGGAAAAGTTGCATCCGAACCCAGTGGCGGAAAGAAACAATCTAAGGATGGAGCCGATGCCCATGGACACTATCGTCCAAGGGAGGAGTCACCTATCTTGTGACTACAAAGACTTCTTCCAAGACAACATGCAATCATCCGAGCCCAACACCAGGGGGCGATCTAATGCAAAGTGTAGGATCTGCAGCTCATATGCCTCGAACATGTCTTTTCCCACAGTGTGTGTACAGACGATTGATTGCTAAGGCTGGTCCCTTGCTCACTTTGCAACTGGATTCAAGCTAGCCTGGCTGATGAGGGTTATGAACCCGAAACCAGTCCCAGGATGCTAGTTTCCGGTCCAGGGAAGACATGGCTTGGCAGTTCGGGCTGGACTGTTCCCAGGAGGTACAGGGTAAGACTGATTTGCATATGGCCATGTCTGAACTGGGGTGGTGGAGTGAGCTAAAGAATGATGATGGATTATACCCAGATCAGTTGACTGGGGGTGTTTGATTTGCTCAAACGCTCCGTCCATCGTCCCCTATGGTATCGAAATCTAATACTTAACATGCTTCTCCGAGTGCACATCTTAGCCTTAGCTAAGAGCCTTGCAAATGCATATTTTCCCAGTTAAGAGCCAATGAAGAGATCTCAGATGCTGATATATGAACTTCCTTTTTGGGATATTGAGGATTAACCTAGATGTTGCATCCTGAATAACCTGCAGCTTCCTGTGAGTGTATTTTGGAAGCTCTAGCTATAGTGCATTGGTGTAGTGGGGTAGACTATTGAACAGGGCTTGAACACGTTGTTGTTTATGCTCCTCTGGAATGAGGGAAATCTTTCTCAGCACCCTCATGGTGTAACTGCAGGTGGAAAAGAGTTTGGATACATGCGGCTTGAAAGTCATTTTGCTGTCAAAGATAAAGCCTATATTTCATGATTTTTCGACAGGTGTGAAGGGTGTTTCTAGAGACTGTGGCCACCATGTGGTTGCCCAAGCTGAAGGGTTACCAAAAACTACCGCCTCATTGCTCTAGTTACCCATCACCGAAAATATAAATTCAAGCCTAGTCCATAAAGAACCCCACAAATATACTTGCAAGCAGTCAGCCAAAAATTTCAGTTGGTACCAACTGCCATAGAGACTGAAATCGGTCTAAGTCTTCTACAGATTCCCAAACACATACCAGAATGAGACCGATTTTTTTACGTTGCCACTGAAGTGAAATTAAGTACATATCTCCATTTACAAATTATCTAGCTTTTTAATTTAGAAAAGTATTGAAAATCTAGCCTTACGTTTGATAATCTTTAGTGTGTTCTATAGATCCAGCAATGTCAATTTACAAGCATGTCTCTAGAGCCTATGGTGAATTGACACACTTTACAAACATACAAAATTCAAGTATGAGGTTTTCCGACAATGACCATGTGAGAGATTACAGTTTCAGTGAGTAGGTAGAGCTATTCAGTACTGTACACCTCTGAATTCAGATGTATGATGTATTGGAGTTCCTCCAAATAGAATGTCTAGTAATTTTAGTGTCCAAGAAATACCTAATCAATGATAACTACTTCTCTGAAGTTTGTGGAAAAGGGTAAAACGTCTGCCTTATCAAAATGTAGTCTGTAGCCAGAAAAATCCAAGTACTGATTCGGGGAACACCCAAGAGTTGGTAAGGAGTTAGAAACATAGGACAGGATAAGAATAATATCAACCAGATATTTCAATGATGTACAAAGTGATGCACCTACCATTAAGGACTCTCTCTTATCTAAATATTATTTAAAATGTTCTCCATAGATTATGGTGAAATAATAAACACCAGTGCTAATAAGCAGCAGCCCATGGGTGTACCTGCAAGCAAGAGGATGAAAGGAAATTGTATGCCAATGAAGGAGAATGTAAATGCAAAGTTACAATACATGGGATTTCTATAAAGGATGTGGAGTAAGAAGATTTGACTTGTCACCTACATTGTGCCATCATGGAGACCGAATCCTGCAATGCCATTCCAGCCAAACAAATACTTCTTCTGTCATTCCTATCCGTTTTTCATCCAAGTGTTCATCTAAGGAGGATTGTGTGACAAATCCATCTTCTAATAGTGGCAGCAAGTCTCACATTCACAAAGCCCATTTGTTCAGGTATGATCAAAGTTGTTTTTGTGATTTCAAAGACAATACGTTTTGAACAGATTGTGCAGTAAATGTTTGACAGAATGGTTCTGTATATTTTTGGTCTGTTACTTCATCATGTTTAGGTATAACAGTCCTCATTGCCTCTGGGAATGATCCTCCACTTTTGCAAATTTCTGAAAAGTGGTACAATATATCCAAGATATTTCTGCCTGGAGAACATCGTTCAGGACTGGGGCTGTCCTCAATCAATCAATCAATCAATCATTTGTAAAGCGCACTATATACCCGAGAGGGTCTCAAGGCGCTGGGGGGAGGGGAGGGGCTACTGATTGAACAGCCAGATCTTGAGTATCCTCCTGAAGGTCAGCAGGTCTTGGGTCTGTTGTAGGCTCAGTGGGAGGGTGTTCCATGTCTTGGCGGCGAGGTGGGAGAAGGATCTCCCACCGGTGGTTGTTCTTCGGATGCGCGGGACCGTGGCGAGTGAGGTCGGCGGAGCGTAGCTGGCGGTTGGGGATGAAGGAGAGCCGTCTGTTGAGGCAGGCTGAGCCGTTCTTGTGGAGTGCATTGTGTGCGTGGGTGAAGAGCTTTGTAGGTTATCCTCTTATTGACGGGGAGCCAGTGCAGGTTTCTCAGATGGGGGTGATGTGGCCGTGGCGTGGTACGTCGAGGACCAGTCTTGCCGAGGCGTTTTGGATGCGTTGTCGTCGTTTGATGAGCTTGGTCGGGGCTCCCGCATAGAGGGCGTTTCCGTAGTCGAGTTTGCTGCTGACGAGGGCCTGTGTGACTGTCTTTCTTGTATCTGTCGGGATCCATCTGTAGATCTTGCAGAGCATGCGGAGGGTGTTGAAGCCGGAGGAGGAGACAGCGTTGACTTGCTTGGTAATTGAGAGCGTTGAGTCGAGAATGATTCCCAGGTTGCATGCGTGATCGGAGAGTGTCGGGGCTACCCCCGGTGTCGTCGGCCACCAGGAGTCATCCCAGGCTGAGGGGTTGGAGCCGAGGATGAGGACCTCCGTCTTGTCCGAGTTCAGCTTCAGACGGCTAGTCTTCATCCAGCCGGCGACGGCCTTCATTCCTTCGTGGAGGTTGGCTTTGGCGGTGATGGGGTCCTTGGTGAGGGAGAGTATCAGCTGAGTGTCGCCGGAGTAGGAGATTATGTTGAGGTCGGGCTACGTGTACGAGCGGGACTATGTAAATGTTGAACAGCGGTGGGCCGAGGGTGGATCCTAGGTTTTTATACAATCAAGACTCAATTACTTTCATCTACACTGATCTGGGCTTCTAGTAAAGAACATAGGCAGTAGGGTCTTAGAGAGAGGGATGTTTTCAGCTGCCAAGGCATTTAGGAGCTTGGCCCACTTGTGAGGGATATCATTTTTGGAAGAAGGGCATGCCTGGTTTTCAAGAAAAAGACCTGTATTCTGACAATCCTCAAAGAAATACTAGAGGCAATTAAATAAACTATCTTCCAAGCCAAAGATTCAAAGAATACAGGCCAATACGAGACAGGTGACATATAAACCTCAAATACCACGCCCCCCTGATGTGATGGAAATACTACAACAACACTTCAAACTGACAATTAACTAAAAAATTGAAGAAGGGAAAAAAATCTTTGCAAAAATTACTACATGCTGCCATGGCCACTAAACAGGACCCAGGCAATTCCAACACCCTAGTAGAACACTTTCAAGCTGCCTAACTTGCTTGAGTCAGGCACAGGTGACCATGCAAAAGGGGAGACAAACTTAGATTAAGTGCAAGGAAATAATGTGACACCACTCCTAAAGACAAAAAATCTCACTGGTCGGGCAATAGCACATACAGCTATACGAAGTGAGCAGTCCAGAAACTCTGTGAGCTAGAAATGATTGGGTAAGATCCGTATCACCTGAATCATTAAAAATGTAGCCATCTTTGTCGTAAACATAGGAGGATTAAATTAGTGAGGCGGAAAACTGCACTTAAGTTTCTGAATCGAGACAATCTGGTTAATCTTCTGTGTGCCCACTAGTGGAAGAGGGGGAAAGCGTTGAAATGGCTCAGTTTCCAGAAGTGTGAGAGAATTGTCAGTCTACTAAGAAGGTATGCCTAGATGCATAAGCCTAGATTTTGGGAGAAACAAACCAGTAGCACTGTTGATAGTGACATCTCATGATCAAAGAACCACGTCTCCACTGTCCTGGTTTGTTGCCATTGAATCCTGGTATGCCATTGTCTGAGGATAGACTGCTACTAACACTGATTCGAAAGGAAAAAAAACATCTCAAGTAAAAAAACACAAATCAGCCTTTAGGGCAAGATGTTACATTGTAGATGATGTGTTGAGGAAACCAAGTAATGAACTCTGTGACCCAGACACTTATTAACCGCATGCGCGCTGCGGCGATTTTCGCGCTACGCGGCTTTTTTCTAAAAGCCGCGTTACATGACGAGCTCAGCTCGTCATCAGCGTGCGAGCGGCGCAACTGATGACGAGCTGAGCTCGTCATCAGCGCCGAAGGGGTTAAGCAACAAGTCTGGTGATTTAAGTCTTAAAATGTAAGAGATATGATGGAAGATCTACACCAGAAAGAGGACTTTCTGAGCCCACCACCCAATGGTAATCACCACAATCTGTACAATTACAAATGTTGAAGATCATATTCAGGTCACCAACATAAAGCAAGTTATAGCAGATTCCATTGAAGGGATAAAAGTCCTCTACATGGCTTGGAAAACCATGTTCCACCTTATGTGCTATATTATTTCTTCCAGTAAACATCAAAATCTGGGTCGCTTGGGGGTTCTCTCATTTCGTCAACAAAAAAAACAACCTGAGCGAAGGTGTCCGACTGTCGGAAGCAGCAGAGTTTATGGTACAGATGTAGATGCCTTTTTGACCATCAGCTTTGGGTGGTGGTGGGGAGAGAAGGAAACTAATTGCAGGCTCTCATTTAAGGACGTTGGACTGTCACCCATGATACGTGGGATGATACATCATCAATTAGATTCCTAACTGCAAATCTGAATGCACAGTGAGGTTTTATTAGAATGACCTGGTAGATGTCACATCAAGAAAAAGAGCTCAAAAGTTGAAGATGGCGATTCACTAAAGGGGTCAAACGAGAAATAAATTGTGAAGTGGAAGGTTTGTGTGATGCGCTTGATTCTCACCTTCTGATAACAAAATGAAAATTGAGGAGACATACTTACTGTTTTCTCAATACTGGAAATACTTCCAATAAACAGGAATTCATTATATGGACTTTTGAAGGAATGTTCCAGGTTGGCAGAAAAATAGGTAGGGGTGGCAATTTATTCCCAGGTGATTTACAACCTGTCCTTGAGTGGGCAATAAGCTTTGTCAGGAACTTATGGATGTAGCCCACTACTTTGCAAAGTACAACTATTTTGTATCATGAATGGTCTCAATAGTTTCTCTGAACATTAAGGTGCTTAATGTACTTGCTTAACGCCTGACAATCTGGCATTATCTCATGCAGGATTAGTTAGAGAGGTGTGTTCCCCTTTAGGCTAGTTCCACCTATAAGGTGGGCTACTAGATGTGGACGCAAAAATTAAAAGCCTGCCATCTTGGTGATGACAGAATTAAGAACTCTCGGACAGGGTTTTACTTACTTCCCACTGGAAGTGGTCATATAGGGGTGTGGTGACCCCAGGGGTATGTAGCCCATTGGCTACTACCCTCCCCTCCCCTAATGCCCGGGGAGCCACTGGCACCAGGAAATCAGATCCTGCCGACCTGAAAAATGACGAAGGATACTGAACAGCCGCAAAAGCAAGCAACCCTGCCAGACAGACTGCTGTTCCTGACAACTGTGCCAAAGACTACTCATCCTGCACAAGTCTGCACCTCCAGAAGCCTGACAGGACTTCCAGCTTTCACACTAGACCCATGGACTTCCTTGGCATGGCACAGCTGCTCCCCTGCATTTTGCAGGCACCCCAAAAGAACATGCAAGGACTACGGACTGCCAAAACCTGACCCCGGAAAGCACTACTGCACCCGTGCCCCCTAGCCCGAGTTGAAGTGGGCAAATGGTGTCAGCGTGGTCACCAGACCCTCCAGAGAAGAAGTCCATCTTGGGTTTGCCAACAGTAGAATTTCCGCGCCGCCTACCACCTCTTTGTGAAGGCCATCCCTCTACCACGAGTGTCTACGGTTGTGAAAGTCGGAGACCACGTGTCTGCACTTGGCCTTTGGAGTAGAGTACCAATGGTGTCCCAACGACCCCGAGCATCGTGAGACCGGAGCTTCCTTGTTGGTTCAGCCAGACTGGTCCCCTAGTCCCAGCATGCAGCCTCTTTGTGACCAGACTGATCCCCATTGACTTATACAGGACACCAACACTGTTTAGCATCTCTGCACCTGGCCACCCCAGTACTGCCCGAGGTGACCTGATGGTGCTGCCTTGGACCCTGCCCCCATAATCACCTTAAGTCCAGAAGATTGTTTCTGTAAGTCGTTGTAAAGTACTTGTATGGAGTGTAGGTCTTTCTTCCATAGATAACATTACCGCTCCAGAAATTCAACTATTAAAAACTATACATATTCATAACTCAAAATGTACTTACCTGATTTTGATGATCTTGGTGCCTAAAGTTATATAAACATAAGTGTTATTTTTATCAAGTGGTTTGAATCTCCTTACTGAGTCGTGCATATCATGTATTGAATGTGTGCTATCAGCTGATTTCTAACACTCCTCTCTGATAAGCCTAAGGCTGCTCGACCACACTAGCACCAAGAGAGCACCTTGGAACTCTTTGTATGGTATGGTATACCTCTTTTTGGTATACTATATACAGATGTTTTGAGGATGTGTCATTTTTATGCGTACATAGAAAAAGGAAAAACACTTTTGAATCACATTGACATGGTACCAGGGGGATAAAGTAATATTGGTAACAAAGAGGACATTATCAACTGAGATCCTTTCTAAACCCAGGTCATGGTCTACTTTGAGGCCCAAAGGAATAACTATGAACAGAGAAAAACAATACAGAAAACAGAATCCAAAACACTCTGCCCAACCTGCAACCCCACAGTAGGTCGAGTATGCACAAACACAAAGCTCCTTTTCCATTTACTTCTGAGAGTTGGCCTGTTTACTTTCTGAAAAACTGAAAACACAGAAGTGAGTCTTTGAAGGTTAGTGTGTCACTGTGGTACTGACAACTAACAGGTTAGAAACAGGAAGACTACACATCACTTACCATAATAATTAATGCCCGGTAGAGATGCTTGATGAGAAGTAAAAGGCAAGACACCAGAATCCATCGATCCGGTCATGAATTCCTTCATTCTAGTCATCTGGTCCCTGTTGGCAGATTTAAAATGACACAGTGGTAAATTTACAACAGAATAGCCTAAGCTTTTCAGATTGAGATAAAAGGAGAGATTCTATGTAAGAGAGAAGAAGAGAAAGAGCTAGAAAGGCAGGTGGAGTAAGCAGTAAGTGGCCACAGAAGGGATGAACAGCAATACAAAGAACGAGCTAGAGAAACATAGTACACACAGAGCAAAGACATTTGACAAAAAAAACAATGCGACTAACAGAGGGCTAGAAAAAACAATGCGACTAACAGAGGGCTAGAAAAAGAAAATGACAACTTGAAGACAAAGAGGGCCTGATTGTGAAAGAGGGCAACCAGGAACAAAAAATCAGGAAGACAGGTAGCAATATGGGAGGGCACATAATACAGAAGGAGGGGGAAATGGTAAATAGGCACATAATACAGAAGGAGGGGGAAACGATAAATAGGCCGAAAGGGCAAGCAATTAATATCTAGGTATGGTCATGCCTAGAAATTAAAGAGCTCATGGAAGAACAATGTGCAAATGAGAATTTTGGTGGGGGTTGCAGATACCCAGTATTATAGGGGAATACAGAAGGGAAAACATTATCGCAGAACAAAATAATGAAGAAATCCATTGTGCTGAAGCACAATGATAAAATGTAAAGCACTCCTACTCTTGTTGGATATTAATGATATACCTATCTGACCAAGAAAACGCTGGCTGTCAATTGAGGTCAAAGTCCAAGAAGTAGTACAAGCGTTGTCATAAGTAACTTCTGCCGGAACCAAAAATCCAGAGACAGCATAAAATTAAGAATAAACCATCAACAATCCCAGAGGATCACATAACCAAAAATAATTCAGCCCAAAGCCACCAGGATGAATTTTTGGACAGAAGTTCCAGCTCTTCATCTTTGCAATGTTCTTCACAGTTAGAGCAGGACGAATGAGGAGTTGAGGAAATAACTAATTAAATCCAGGGACCTGTGTCTCCTAGCAATTTTAGCACACAACCCTGATTATTCAGACAAAATAATTGTTTTTCTTAGGATTTATTAACCAGGTCTGATTTAAAAACTCACAGACTTTGAGCCCTTGGACTCCTACTGATATCTACGGTGCGCCAGCCCTTTTAACTAGTTTTTATTTTTATTTTTTTTTATTTTGAAGCTTTTATAGAGCTTGAACAAGATCCTTGCGGATATCCCAGCGCTTTACAATGATCAAGGATGATTATACATAATGAATAGCAGGACACATTATAAATGCAGTAATATGGGGGAAAGAACAAGCATGGGATAAATATACGAATATACACGAAAAAGTCGTAAAGTACAGAAGCATGGGGTTACAGGCCAAAAACACAGAAAAGTCATCAAATAACATAACAGGCGGAGTCATCAGAAGGTGTGGGTTTGAGACTATATCGTATGCTGACGACACACAGCTGATAGGCCCTATTGAGGATGACACTGCAGCAACCAAAGTAAAATTAAAAAACTGTATGTCAAATATAGCCAGATGGATGAGAAAGAACTTTCTGCAGCTTAACTCCATCAAAACAGAGATGCTGCTGTTTGGTAAAGCTGAGGAACTGTGGACCCCGGATTGGTGGCCATCTGAACTAGGAGAGGCGCCCTCCCCAAAATATTGTGCCAAGAATCTAGGCATTAGAGTCAATAATAAATTATCGATGGAAGAACAGGTAAAGACATTGTCGGGCACCTGTTTCGGTACAATGCGGATGCTTAGAAAGATCTTACCCTGGATCCCTTTATCGGCAAGAAAAACCCTCATCCAGTCGCTCCTGGTCAGCTGACTGGATTATGGCAATTCTTTGCAGGTTGGAATAAGGGAAGGCTTACTATCAAGACTCCAGGTGGTACAATATACAGCAGCACGCCTTGACCTCAATAAACCGGCCCGCACCTTTCTTTACCGCTACTATGCCAATTACACTGGCTTCCTATTAGGAAACAAGCTATTTTCAAGCTGCTATGTAAGGTATTTAAGGCTCTTCAGGTGAATGGCCCTGCCTACCTCAAGAAGAAACTTGAATTGTACCGCCCTGTGCGCCACCTGAGATCTAGTAATCACAATCTGCTTTGCACTCCGAGAATAAGGAAGGTCAAAATGGGTTGGAAGGTGGACTGCAATATTAATCTGAGGGCTCTAGCTTGTATGCAATGGGAAGCTGGTTTCTAAAAGTAACATGGAGCTTTGACCTAGTAGGCCTTGTTTACTCATCTTCAATCTTCTCCTGTTGTGCCACATTTGTTGCATTGTGACCACGTTAGACCTCTACTTAAATATACACCTCTGATGATTTTACTACATATTGAGAAGATGAAGAAACGCTTTTTAAAAAGAACTAGTGGTTTCAGGTGCATAGATTCTTTGTCATTAGGGCTAGTGCTACTCATCCAGGGAAGGTTGCTGAATTGTATATACAGTGCTAGATTGGATACTGAGGTTTGAGAGGATGTAGAGTCTAGCTATCAGATTTCACCCAATTGCTTCACATCTGCTCGCTCATTCATCATACACTTCTTTGAAAAGTTTCCTTTACAGGAGTTTTTCTGAATAGTAAGTAGTTTGGTTCTATTCAAAGACCAAATGTTAAGTTGGAAGCACCACAATATAGCTGTGATAATGATGATGGAAAATTTCATTGTAGATGCTCGCATAACACCACCAATAGCTCCTCTCTCTACCATTTCCTCTCAGCTCCCATGTCAACTTACTAACCTTCATCCCTGGAATCCCGCACACTTCTAGAACGTGAACCTCTGGTACATGCACGCACCCTCAAGCCATTACACATCCCCCTTTGTACAAATAGAAATATAGAAGTAACCAATCTAGTAAAAACATCTTGCTTCTAAAACTGTAGCAAAATAACACCAAACAGTTATAACTAAAAATATTAACAGAACACATCACACAACCACATGTACGTAAGAATTATTAATACATAACAAAAACATCATATCTCACAGGTCTCCTCCTCAGGCTGGATGTTTTCTTGATGTGAACAAAGATACCGCTCTCTGGGGGTGCTAGTGAGCCCAGCAGCAAGATGACTGCTGCTTAACAGCTCTGAAGGTCAATGAATTAATCAGTCACTGATCCGCTACATCTGGACTCTACTGTCTTCTTCTTGGAGCTGAACAAACACCTCTAGGTGCTGGGTCGCTGAACTGAATTGTGCGAAGATCCTGTGCATGCCGTGAGGGCGGCCAGCGACTTGAACTGGGCGGCGGTGTGCAGCGTGGCAGCCCCAGGCTTTTACTGAAACTGGATCCACACAAGCCCTTGCTTCGTCGCCTGGGCCGCGGAGAGCCTTTGCTGCTGGTTGCTGGCCCGCTGGATGTACCAGAGTGGGCCCGGTTGAAGCAGGAGTGGTGCGGGCACTGTTCTTCCCCCACAAAAACTCCCTGGGTGAGTAGAGCTGATTGGAACGGGCAGCCAGGCCTGCAGCGTAGGTGCGCCATGATGCGGCTAGTCTGCCACCGGCGCCTTGAGAGTGCCATTGGCCACTGCTGGACTACTGAATCCTAAGAGGAGCGGTTGTGCTTGTGGCAGCCTCTGCCTGACAGTTCCCCCACTGCGGCCCAGGCCAGGTAAGTGATCCTCTGTTGTGGCCTGGGCCAGGCGGCCGGCGGGTGTTGTGGAGGCCTATCAGGACAAAGTGATCTGTGGGCCAGCTGCTGAATACTGCAGCAGCGCCTGGTACTGCTTTGATGGACTCGGGGGCTCGCGTGAACCACACCGAGTCCCACCCTCCCAGGGGATAATGTTTGCTGCCCTACTGACAGAGCACCCTGTCTGGCCTTATCGGGCCCGGTTCCCCTGCCGCATATGGAACCTAAACTGTACTGCACTGGGCCCATGCATTCAATCCTGGTGGCGTCGCACACCCTAGCCCTACCTTGCTGGCAACGGACTACATCACTCTCCCATATTGCTGGCCTGCTCATGCCCCAAATAGGTCCTGAGGAGTGGTGGGACCGGTTCCATCTGTAGATCCTCAGACGAGCACCGCACACTAACGTGCAGCTCGGTGGCAACTGGACAAAGGGCCTCCCTCGACAAATCTCTACTCTACCTTACTGCAGCTGTCTGGCTGATCACCGACAATGCCATTCTTGGCCCGGGTGCCTGCCCAGTCATGCCCCCCACAGGCACTGGGGTGTGGCAGGCCATTTCCTAATACTATTCTCGGTGGAAACTGCATCCTACTGCCCACCACTTGTGCAATGGTGGGACGGGGCACTCCCAGAGAACACGTGTGGTGCTGCTGACTGGTGCAGGAGGTGCCCCGTCTGAAGACCCAGAAGGTGACCTAGCCCCTCTCAATCCTCCCAAAAAATCTGCTGTGCTCACCTGTAAGCAACGGGGATGCCAGAAGTGTGCCAGTAGAAACTGGCATGCAAAGACAAGCGGCAAACACGCAAGACCGAGACAAAGCGAGCTACAGAGGAACCGTCCAGACAACTACACGGCACACTGCAAGCAGATACGGTATGAAAGAAATCCTGCTGAATGTCAAGAACAGTTTACTGACCATTGATGCCATCATCAACCTCCTTAGCAACTGCCTTGAGCGCGTGAAGGAGCACATGGACAAGCATGACGACCGGTTGGACCAGCTGGAGGCCTGGATGTCCGACGTGGAGGATGCTCAAACCAACGTGGATGAACACCTGCTGTGAATGTACCAAGTCCTTACAGTCATCAAGCTCAAAATTGAAGATGTAGAGGCGCCCTCCCGGCAAGTCCATGGTCATTGATAGGATGGAGAATTTCGTCGAAACCATGTTGCGAGCCCTATTCGCAGACGCACTCTCGCATGTGATCATTATAGAGCGAGCGCATGGATCCCTTGCGCAGCGCCTCCCTCGAGGCAATCTGGCCCGAATCCTCAACTATAGGGATCGCAATGCAGTCCTCTGTCTGGCCCACAAATGTAGATCTGTCCAGTATCAAGGCAACACCGTCTAATAATATTCGGACTTCACCATGGCAGTGCAGAGGGCCTGCCAAATCATCCCGGCCAAGCGCATCCTACAAAAGTCAGACATCATCTACTCTCTTCTCTACCCAGCCAAGCTGCGGATATAGCATGGTGGAAAGTCCCATTTTGACCTGCTGACGACATCCTCGCTCCTGCGATGGACGATAACCCCGATCGCATACTCGTGCTCTCCAAGTTAATATTTTCTTGACCACACTACCCAGACCAAACCATCCCCAGGCCCACTTGCGTCACATTGGCCGCCTGGTCCTCTTGAGACTGTGTTGATCACCTGGCTCCTGGCTGCCTCTCGGGATGACACCCATCAGGCATGTTGTTTTACAAAATGGGGTTCCGTGTGGGGGTGTGGGCTGGGGATACTCAACCTAGTTCTGGGTTGGAGTGGGTGGTGGGAGAGTTTGTTTTTAAAGTTCGAGGGCCCTGATTTTTACTTTCTACATGACTTCCTTGGCAGGGTACCTGTGTGAGTTCACACAGGACACACACTTGTCCAATCTTGGCCAGGCCACATGGCTACATGACACCTCCCTTCCAACACTGCTATGACCACAACTCAGTGCCTGACCTGGAACCATCCATGGTTCGAATGACCAATGGAAAGCTAGCCTAATTCATGCTCATCTCAACAGACACCATATTGACATCTGCTTTCACCAAGAACTTCACCTCACTCCGCTGATAGGCTCACATTTGTGGGGAGGCTGGTGTGCGGGGACACACGTCTATGCGCAAGGTACTGCCATACTGCTACGCAAGAGCTTGGCCTGGTACCTGACACAGGCCATAAGTGGCCTGCACATCGGCAACTGGTGCATGGTTGTGCATAGATTATTGGCTGCTCACCCAGAATGCACTCACCTGGACCACCAGGGTATCACATCTTCCACGCACGCTCTCCCGTCCTCCAGGAACTTTCCCCTTTGCTGGCCACCACACTTGCTTTCACCTGGAGATTAGCCCTGTGGGCCTTACATGACTGTATTTAGGAAAGACATCTGCACTGCAATCATTGACTACTCTGCCAATAATGAGGGATCGGTTTCCTATCCATTTGTATTATGGGAGGCCTTTAAGACCGTGATTCGAGGGGAGTGCATCGCTAAACAAACTGCAGTTCTCAGAGCAATAGATCGTAACTTGCTATGCTGGAGTGTGAACTTTGGGCACTCAAACTAGAGTATTATGCTTCTAAGAGAACCACCACCATGCTGGATATCCGTGTGAAGCTTGTCTAGTACGAAGCAGAGGAAACACTTGAGACAAAGTATATGTAACAAAAGACAACCACGTGTCGATATGGGGAGGGAGACCGACCTGGGAGATGGGAGATCACTGGCCAACTGGTCCGTAGTCCATGGGCAATCTACCCACACCGCCTTGCTCTGCACAATGACCTCCTCCTACTCCCAACTTTACAGTGCCAAAGTGTCACTGAATGGAAAGAAGCTCAAGGCTTACTGTGACAGCATACAGCTCTCCTGTGAGTTGACTGAGCGCATAGCCTGTACCTAGACTCCAAGGGGACTGGGGCCTCCAAGTCATACAATGCCTGCCCTGCGACTGAGTGCCCAACTTGGACGGGTTTACCACCTCCTTTTACAAGGAATATGCTGCCCACTTGATCCCGCATCTCCTTGCAATGTACAGGGTGGGCCTGGAGACCAGAGAGCTGCCGCCTTCACTTCATGAAGTAGTATTAGTCCAGATAGGCAAGCCTCATAAACCATTAAATCGGTGCGCTCGTATAGGCCATTATAGATTAACACTATTTATTTTTAAAACATTTTTTATTAACATTTATGTTTTTTCCGCATTTGCACTACACAATATTTGTAACAACAACATTTCAATGTAGTGTTCATGTATCACTAGACAGGTTTTTACACATTACAACGATAATCATGGGGTAGGACGTATCAACATTAATCTTATATTCGAGACTGGTATCAGCTCATTCTTGCTCGCACAACAGCCCGCCGCCCCCGTAAATGACTATCATAATCCCGGTCTAACGCTGCTTCCTCGCCCTGTCTCGATGGGCAACTCCGTTTTCATACCCGGATCGGGCACTGTCCTCAGCGTACATACACTCAACCTATTGGACTTAAGTACACACTCCAGTAATATGAGAATTAAACCAAAGAAACAAAAAAGAAGGGAACAAAGAGAACATTGCATGTCAAGGGGGGGGGGAACAAAGGGCGCGCCTGTGTCCAGGAGTGCAGTAATGAGACTTAGCAGTTATGCAATATATACTGTACCTCGCTTGTGTCATCCGAATGGGGGAGGGGGAAGGGGGAGAGAGGAAGGAGTAGGAGGAGAAAAAGAGGCGGCGATGAGCCCCTACTCCACAGGGCTTCATCCCACATTCACTGCTCATGATTTCCCAGGCTCACCCGGCCCTACTCCCAGGAAGGGGAGGCTGTGTATTGTCAAGTCCTCTACAGCCAGGCCCACACGTGGAGACAAGTGCAAGTCATTCGCGGACACTCACCTCATCTACAATGGCATTACTGGTTTGCTCTGGGTTTTTCCAGTTCGCCAGCACTTCTTTGCATAAATCTGCTCGCCCCTCCCAACTCAAGGCTCTGGACTCTGCTCCCGTCCAACAAATAACCTCACTGTTCCAACTAGCTACCTGGGGTCCCGTAGCGGATTTCCACATCAGAGCAATCAGTCTCTTAGCTAAGCCCAAAGCCAGGTCTATGATTTCACTTAGGAGGACGTGGGAAAAGCCCACACAAACAGACCTCCAACAGACAGCGCCAGGTCCCTATCCAATTCAACTTTAATCCTGGCCAAAATTCCCTCCCAGTACAATCGTACTACACCGCAACTCCATGTCATGTGTATGAAACTGGCACCCACATAGGCACACCTCGGGCATTTCTGCATCTCACCCCCGTATGTAACATTTAATCTATGAGGTGTCATATACACCATATGTATATAGTTGAATTGCATGTATTGAAGTCTGGTGTTCCTTGAAATATATAGATGATAAACACTGATAACAAAATATTTGCTATTCTCCCTGCTAACCGCCTCCTCGCCTTGCTGCAAGACATGGTTTGCTCAGACCAATCAGTGTATGTGCAGGGACGCTCCCCTTGCACAACCTTCGCACCCTGTTTGCCATCATGCATAGCATGGAGCCTCAGCTCGCTGTGGTCACAGCCTTATTAGATGCCACAAAGGCATTTTATTCGCTGGAGTGGTCCTTATTACCCCTACTCTCACAGCTTGGTCTCAGCTCAGGCTTTGTGGGCCTCATCCACTTACTCTACATCTTTCTCATGGCCAGACTACGCTTAAACAGGAGGATCTCAGACCCTTTCCAGATAACGCGCTGCACTCACCAAGGTTGACCGATGGCCATAGTCCTGTTTGCGGTCGCAATGGAGCCTCTGGGGCTTGACGGAAGCAGCATCATCCCCACCAGGGGTTCAGCTTTACAACCCGCAAGATATTAGTCTCCATGTATGCTGATGATATCACACAAATTAGTAACCCGCCTCTACATGATAATGCAAGATAGGGCCCCAGTGTGTGTACCAGTGGCCCGTGCTGCTTGGGACCTAGATCTTGATCCCCCTCTCACAGATGAACAATGGTCGTATTGTTGCTGACAAACTGCTGCTTTATCACCCAACTATAGACTGTGGCTCACACATTTTGAATTTCTGCACAAGCAGTACCGCACACTGACAACTGCTATGCATAGGACTGGTGGCTGAGGCACACTGTCTGCAATGTTAGGCACACCATGCTTTGTTTTGTCACTTTTCACTTTGCATGGGCCTGCCCACAGTTGGCAAAATATTGGTCAGAGGTGCACTTAATCCTGCAGCAGATAACGGGACATTTCACCCCCCCCCCCCCCCCCCCCGACCTCGCAGGTAAGCCTCCTGGGTTATATCAAAGATGTTCCTCCTGGAGTCCGATGCCTCACTGCTATGCTCCGACTTCTGGCCAAGCGACGGGGCACTATGTACTGGGGTAGGAGACCCGCACCCAAGGCTGCCTCTTCACAGAAGGACGCGGCATATTGCCAGGAAAAGCTTGCCGCCTACAGGGATCTAATGCCACAACATCTCACCCAAAAGACATCTAGGAGCCATTACTGTTGTATCTTAGACTGAGAGACACTCTCCCCTCAGCCGATGGGGTGGGAGGGGCCTCCACTCACAGGTTGCCCCTTCCCCCAAGCCACCCCCCACAACACCTCAGCTGACACTCATCCTGATCTTCCCCAGACCTGATGCCTGGAAACAGGGTCAAAACTGCAGCGTCGTGGCCGGCCGCCTTCAGGCAGCAACCCTGGGATGGCATGTCGTGCAAACCCCCTGACGCATTACACTTGGATTCCCATTGTGATCTCTGACCCTGCTTGCAGGTCAGGTCACCCCCCTCCTGCCGGACAGCTCCACCAGCTAAGTGCTGCTACTGTGTGACGCGTGTCTTCGCCAGCTGCCTGCCTCGGATCACCGCCGTGACCCGGGTCAGACCCTGCGCTCTGCTCTGTTTCCTTGACTCTGCTTTCTCATTCTCTCTCCTCTGTATCGTTCGTGCCTTCTTTTGCCCCTTCGATTCCTTGACTCTACTTTCTGACTCTCTGTCTTTTGGATAGTTTGCGCCTTATTTTGCCCCATTCTCGCTCTCGTAGGTAGCCCCCTCACCCCACTTTCTCTTGTTTTTCGTCCCGCGCCTTTCCTCGCCGCTGCCCCATAGGTCAGACCCTGCGCTCTTCTCCGTTTCCTTGACTCTGCTTTCTCATTCTCTGTCCTCTGTATCGTTCGTGCCTTCTTTTGCCCCTTTGATTCCTTGACTCTACTTTCTGACTCTTTGTCTTTTGGATAGTTTGTGCCTTATTTTGCCCCATTCTCGCTCTCGTAGCCCCCCCACCCCACTTTCTCTTGTTTTTCGTCCCGCTCCTTTCCTCGCCGCCCCGCTTCCGCCTCCCAGCTGCTCCCTACATGGCGGCCGCTGCTCGGACGCGCACAGTGGGTGTGCTGAAGACGCGCAAAGACAAGCCCGGCTGCGCCTGGACCGCACCCAGCGCCAAACCCCCTGGACCCCGCACACTCCACAACGCCAGACGCCGATACGACGCCAACACCCTCAACGCTCTCAACACCGGCCGAGACCACCACTGCTTCCAGGCTGCCCCAAAACGCACCCACGGAATAATCTCCTGCCACACCTGCAACTTCACCTGCGACAGAACAACCGAGCCCCCAAGGACCGGACCCAACCACCACCGTTGCATACTCCTCAAAACCCGCACAGCGCGCAAACACGCCTTTGAGCTCTGGGACCTGCTCGACACCTCCTCCCCTGACGTTGCCTTCCTGACCGAGACCTGGCCTCGGCACCGGACATCGCCATAGCCATCCCAGACGGCTACAGGATCTCCCGCAGAGACCGCACCAACGGAATCGGAGGAGGAATAGCCATCGTCCACAAATCCACCCTCCAGGTCCACACCCTCGCAAAAGACTCCCTCAACTCCGCCGAACATCTCCACTTCCGGATCCACACCGATCCCAACACCACCCTCAGAGAAACTCTCGTCTACAGACCTCCCGGACACCGGGCCTTGTTCAGCGACTCCATCGCCAGCACCCACGCACTCACCTCCACGGACTACATTCTCCTCGGGGACCTAAACTTCCACCTCGAGAACAACGATGCCAACTCAGCCACCCTGATCGACAACCTCGCCAACCTCGGCCTCCGACAACTCGTCACCGAACCCACCCACGCCGCCGGCCACACGCTCGACCCCATCTTCTCCTCAAGCACTCACGTCGCCTTCAACAACACCACCGAACTCCACTGGACCGACCATCGCTGCATCCTTTTCACCTTCAAGAAACCAACCACACACCACCGCACCAAACAGCTGCCTCGCCACTGCTGGAGCAAAGTCACTGAGGACCAGCTGACCTCCACCCTCGCCCAGAACCCACCCACCGACCCCATCGACCCAAACATCGCCGCCCGTAAGACTGCGCCCACGCCCTCGCCCGCTAAAGAAACTCTCCATCAACCACCCCAGAAAGAAAGCCGCCTGGTTCACCGAAGAACTCCTGACCTCCAAACGTACAAGCCGGAAGCTGGAGAAGAAATGGCTCCACGACCGCACACCAGACAGCCATACAGCCCACAAGGACGCCATCCGCAGACATCACCACCTCATCAGAACAGCCAAGAGGTCTTCCTTCAAAACCTGCCTGGATAACAACGTTCACGACAACAAAGAGCTTTTTAACATAGTGAAGGAACTCTCCAACCCCAGCGCCAACACCAACGACATCCCGCCCTCGCACGATCTATGCGACTCACTGGTCACCTTCTTCCATCGCAAGATTGCCGACATCCACGACAGTTTCAACACCCCGTCCGCTCCGACCACGACAGGCACCACCCCTAATGCCACCTGCACCAACCAGCTGACCTCCTGGTCCCACGTCAACGACGACGAGACACGCAAGGTCATGAACTCCATCCACTCAGAATCCCCGTCAGACCCGTGCCAGCACCATGTTTTCAACAAAGCAGACGCAACCATCGCACCCCAACTACGGAAGGTCATCAACATCTCCTTCGACACAGCAACATTCCCGGAAGACTGGAAGCATGCCGAAATAAACGCCCTCCTCAAGGAGCCGAGGGCGGACCCCAAGAACTTCCGGCCCATCTCCCTGCTCCCTTTCCCGGCAAAGGTCATTGAGAAAATCGCCAACACACAGCTGACCCGCCACCTTGAGGACAACATCCTCCTAGACCCATCCCAGTCCGGATTCAGACGAAACCACAGCACCGAGACAGCCCTCATCGCCGCCACAGACGACATCCGGCGCCAACTAGACAACGGCGAAACCTCAGCACTCATCCTCCTGGACCTGTCAGACGCCTTCGACGCGGTCTGCCACCGCACATTGAACACGCCATCAAGAAGCCGGAATCCAGGAGAAGGCCCTGGACTGGACCACGTCCTTCCTCTCCGGCAGAACCTAGAGAGTCCGCCTCCCACCCTTCCGATCCGAAGCCACTGACCTCATCTGCGGCGTTCCACAGGGCTCATCCCTCAGCCTGACACTGTTCAACGTCTACATGGCCCCCCCTTGCACAAGTGGAACGCCAGCACGACCTGAACATCAACTCCTACGCCGACGACACCCAGCTCATCCTCTCCCTCACCAAGGACCCGCACACCGCCAAAACCAACCTCCACAAAGGATTGAAGGCCATCGCTGAGTGGATGAGGAGCAGCCGCCTGAAACTGAACTCGACAAGACGGAAGTCCTCATTCTCGGCCCCACCCCCTCTTCCTGGGACGACCCCTGGTGGCCGACCACACTGGGAACAGCACCAACACCCACTGACCATGCACGCAATCTAGGATTCATCCTCGACTCCTCCCTCTCCATGTCAAAGCAGGTCAACGGCGTCTCCTCCTCCTGCTACAACACCCTCCGCATGCTTCGCAGGATCTACAAATGGATCCCGACCGAAACAAGAAGAACGGTGACCCAAGCTCTCGTCAGCAGCAGACTGGACTACGGCAACGCACTCTACGCAGGAATCCCGGCCAAACACCTACAACGGCTGCAACGCATCCAGAACGCCACCGCCCGCCTGATCCTCAACACCCCTCGATGCAGCCGCATCACCTCCCACCTAAGAGACCTGCACTGGCTCCCCGTCAACAAGAGGATCACCTTCAAGCTCCTCACCCACGCACACAAAGCACTCCACAACACCGGACCAGCCTACCTGAACAACAGACTCAACTTCTACACCCCCGCCTGCCAGCTCTGCTCCGCCAGCCTCGCCCTTGCCGCCATCCCGCGCATCCAACGAACTACCTCCGGCGGCAGATCCTTCTCCTTCCTCGCTGCTAAGACCTGGAACACCCTCCCCACCCACCTTCGGCAGACCCAGGGCCTGCTCACTTTCAGGAAACTCCTCAAAACCTGGCTTTTCAAGCAGTAGCAGCACCCCCTCCCCTCAATGCCTTGAGACCCTCACGGGTAAGTAGTGCGGTTTACAAATTCACTGAATGATTGATTGATGATGTTATTGTCTTGCCGATTGAGCGATGATGCTGCAAAACCCTTTTCTAATTGTAACTCTTTGATGATACAATATATGTGCCGCAATGCCTTACCTCCCCTCCCCCCCCTTCCTCTTCTGTGTCCCTCCGTTTCTCTTCCTCCCCCTTGATTGATGAAGGCCACTGCCTAGGTTGTCCTTTATTTGAAATGCCAATACAAAAAAAGTTTACAAAATAAATTGAAAAAAACTAAATAAACCCCTCGCCTCGACACCATATTGCTTTGGTCTAGTCTTTTTAGGTCGAAGCCTGCAAAGGCTGCGCTTGCGCAGTCCCGCAGGGGAGATCTTATGTCCCTAGTACTGGGGTTGAACCCGCCTCTCTCTTCCATTGGCTAGCTCCATAAATGGAGGCTAGCGATTGGAAGAGAATGATGTCAATAAATCTCGGAGCAGATTCGTGGGCGTTCCTGTCTTTTTTTTAGCCCTGTCCCTTTTTTCCGTCATGAAGTTGTGGGCGTTTACTTTTTTTTTTTTTTTTACACCGATGTTTTTCCTCATTGCTAACCTCGTCCCGGTCCCGCGTGGTTGTATCCTGCTCCCCCTCCCGCTGTCCGTACCCTCTCCCACTGTCCGTGTCTTTGTTCCCGCCCCCCCCCCTCGCGCTGCCATTTCCTGTGAAATGAAACTTGAAATCCCGCACGAGTCATGCCTGCTGCAATTCCACAAAACACAATATGTGCCTGCATTCGAAACGCACACGTAACAGATCCATCACCCAGCGCCTCTCACACCCCATATATATCCTTTCACATCCCGTACCGACCTGCGTCAACCCCAAATATATGGCGCCCATCCAAGCTAGTGACTTCACAAAAACCATACAGTAGTAAACATAAAGCCTAACCGGCGTCACTCCAAATACGGAGAAAAAACACAAGATCACTGCATGGCTGCCTCCTCCTGAACACAATGCCTTACATCGCGCTGGAAGGCAGCCGTCAGAATCGCTCTCTGGACGACTGAAGTCGCTGCCCGGGGCCATGTCAGCCTGTTGAACCTACTGGGGGAGCGCCCCCGTCTCCCTCGCGCCGCCACGTCCCAGCCCAGCCCCCGGGAGCTCTACCTGCCACGTTGCCCCTGTGCACTGATGCGTTGGATTTTGACGAGGACGATGACCTGGAGGTGTTCAGCAAGGTACGGGGTGAAAGGAGGGATGCTGAATCTCACGGGGGATGCTAATGGTCTGAGGTTGTGCTCGGGTGGCGACTTGCCCTGTCTCCCGCCGGCCTGAAGCTTCTCGGCGCTGCGCCAGGAGCTCCCTGATAAGGGTCGCATCGGAAATCAGGAAGTCTCCTGTACGAGCGGGTGCACACAAACACCAGCCTCCTGCCTGTGGGGGTGCATCGCACCAGGGCTTGGTCCCTCTGTCTGGAAATGGACAGACACTTTACAGCAGAATGTGGAAAACAGCTCAAGTCCTCAGATAACAGGGTTGGTCCAATAAAAGAGGAGATTCGCCCAATGGCACTGCTTGTGCTGGTAAGCACTACCGTAATATCTGTTTGCTCCTAAAAGAGTGCTAGTACCCTCCCATTAACTCCTCCCTCACACTGATCCCATATGCAATGTCTAGTACTTTAATGCGTGATTTGGGAGATACAAAGTTGTTTTGTATGGCCAATGAAGACCTCCATTATTGGGGGTAAAAAAACAAAAAAACAATAACTCCTAATAATTATTTCAGGGCTTGCCTTTCTGTGAGCCAAATTAATAGGAAGGGTCGTTGTGCAAGCAGAGTTCACGCAGCCTCTGAGCCTCTCAAGTAGAACTTTGCCTCCTAGCTCTCTAAGTTAGTAATGTAGCTCAGTGGGGTTTTACTCAAAGGTGCAAAAGTTATCACAACCACATGGTTTTCCAACTATGGGATCAAATATATTAAGTACACATGGTGGCCAATGGTAAAATATGAGATCAGGGTGCCTGGAAGGTCAACGTGTGTAAGTGCTCGTCTCTGAAGTAACTATTTAAAATGGCGTTTATTTTGACCCTTTCAGTTCAAGTTCTGCTAGCCAGTGACCTTGCAGCGCCAAAAGCAGGAGTGAGATTACTAGTGTGTGTTGAAGTAGTACATTTTAAGCACCATGGGATTTCAAGCAGACCGGCCCATCACAGACGCTGATTCTTGTGGCCCGAACATTCTTAGCGTTGAAAACAACACCACTCTGCTTGCCTGCAACATACCTCAATCTGGCATTCACTCAGAAATTGATCATAAATATGTGCACGTGAGAAAGTCACAATCAAAGCGCAGACTGTGGCAACATTAGGAAAAAAAAGATGTGGTCAACACTAGCCCCAGAGATATTTTTAAGCTCAGGACCCCCATCTTCGAGGTGGCCTCTGGGAAAGCGAACTTTAACTCTGTTCTAATTCTATTTCTCCGTCTTATCCTTTAACATGTAATTCAATAATGCTTGGCAACATCCATGGCGCTTGAATTTGCAGAAAATGCATAGTTAAATTCAAAGATATTCAGATATATTTCGTGGCCTTCCCTCCAAAGTCCTTAAGATGACACTGGGTAGCTCTAGCATCGACCCCAAATCTTTCCATGAGAATATCCCGGAGATCCGAGACAGACCAACAGCTGTCAAGTGGCCCTAGGTGATGGGTGACGGACACCAAGAGCACTATGGGTATGTGAGTCCATACATGCAACGTTAGAAGCGAAACTGCGATCCCCGAAATGCATCATGGACTTCTTTACTTTTCCCTTTGTCCTGCCCGCCATTTTGCTGCTGTTCTCGGTCGTTTTTTTTCTCTGGTCCCCGACCCGTCATCTTGTCCATTCCCTCGTCTTTTACCCTTTCCCCCTTGAGGATCCTCAAATGTTTCTTCCCCTCTCTGTTTTGCCTTTTCTCCATACCCTCGAATCCCCCCCACCCTCCCTTGGTGTTGTGACTACGTCCCCCCTCCGATCCCAGCCATCAAATCTCAAAAGCTTCGGCCAGATTTTACGTTCTGCAAAGCGTTTTTTATAACTGAAATCAAGCAGCCAGGATTAGGCATTGAAGTAATCCCCGCGCTCGAGACAGCCCCACCCACTCGACGTCAGAGGGGATATAAGTCTGGGTGCTTACAAAGGCCTCCTGTGGAGCTCTGGGATGTGTATGCAAGGTGGCATGTTAGTATAGGTATGCATGAAAATAACGAATCTCTGCCATGTTGCGTTTCCCGCCACCTAACTAGGCTCGTATGGGACCTATTGACTAGTGTTTGTCGGGGCAGACTAGCCGCTTACTGGGGTGAATGAGTGAGTTGGGTTGTAGCATCACTAGTTACAGAACTATGAAATTACATGCACTATTATTGCAAGTGCAGTGTTAAAATATATATATATTTTTATTCTGAAACGTACATTCGTGCAAGGAAGATGGATTGAAACATTGCCACTTTGATCAGGCCCATAGAATTTAGTTCTTCAACAAAGTGCAGTGAGCTTTTATATGATATATCTGGCGCTCTACTGCAGGCAAGATGTGCTCTTGTTGGACCAAAGGCCTGTTTTCTCAAACATGAGCAATTTAGTATTATAATCAGACTAAGCTCGTAGATTTGTCAAAAGTACGGAGTCTGGTGATACTCCACTCCATTAAACACACATGCATCCGGAGTCTAGTTAACATCAATTTTGCACAACTGCTAATTTGTGTGGTGCTGCCTAACCCCTACTTAATGATGTTAGAACCCAGATATCAGCAAACAGCTGTTTATTGAAGGGTTACTAGTCAGATGCAAGTTGGCCTCATTTCTGATGAGAATACTTTGAATTTTGTAGAGGACTTCTGCAGAACGAGGTTTCATTAATAATTTGAGTTGGCAATGCACTCGCCTCAGTCATTTGTTAATCTTCTGAACTTGTGTCTCATCTAGCAGACTGGTTGGACCGTATTTCTTCAGACTTCAGTACACTGGCTCACTTTGTTTGCAAAATGCTACTTGGAACTAGGAAACTCCCATCAACCCGACTCCTGGGCTCAGATGGTGGACTGTGTACCAATTTGGTGTCTGCATTGGCCTTGTAAAGTCTCCTTGTTTACCTGCTCCTAAAGTCCCATATCTGGTGAGAGCCACTAATCGTGTGTAGGCTCCCATTTTTTTTTTAACCCTAATCCCGCTTGACTTTATCCAGCCATTATTTTAATATGTATTCGTGACTAATGTTTGTTTGGATTTGTACTTTAATCATTTGTCCTGCATTAGTTCAGCAGATTTTTATCACACAAACCGCTTATAACAGAAGCACAGCACGTCATCGCTGTATACAGCTTTGCTTTTAAAAATTCTTTTTGGCTCAAATATCTTCACCAGTTACACAGAACGGACCCATTGTGTCTAATTCCTTAGTGACACAGGATATGAACTGCCCCCTCAGCTAGGTCCGTATTCCTAAAGCTATTGGCATTGTAAATGACAATGCCATTTATTTATCTGTTTTCAAATCCAACACATTAATAAAAAAATTGTCATTTACAATGCCAATAGCTCTAACTTTTGCAAAGGCGAGACCGTTGCATTGTAAATGCTTGTTTGTGGTATACTGTCACTATTACCTTGTGAACTTTAATTACTGATTCCATTATCCATACATTTTACCAATCTGGACAGTACTGTGACTACATTTTTCTTTATAGACAACAGAAAAAGGATCCAGGAAACGGAGTGAGCCTTTTTCCTGCTCAAGCCTGATTTCTTAATCCAGACAAATTCCCCAACATTCCATCTCTTATTTTTCACTGAAAGTTTCTGATCATTCCGATTTTTATACTTACGTTCGTACATTTCACATTGAAACTTACTTATTTTCCTTTTCTCAACACTCTCCATCTTTCCAAAGAAAATCCATGCAGGATTGGTTTAGAAAAAGCCACCATTCACTTCAGAAGCTCAAAAGGAGACTTCAACATCACCCCATTGGGAGTGGTGCGATGTGCCCACCAAGTCTCCCTGAGAACATTTTTTAGAGGTATTCTTTTCTCTCATGTAATATATGCACACAATTTCACTACTTGATTAATTCTCAGTCAGGCCATTTCCTTGCGGCAAAACCATAGCTGTCTTGAGATGACTGATACCCAAATCCTTCAAAAAAGAACTGCATCTCTTGAGACACAAATTGCCCTCCATCGTCTGTCAGAAACTGTTTTGGGATTCCTTCACTGACAAATGTATCCCTCAAAAATGTAAGTACTATTATCAGGCTTATTGTGCTCACACACCTAGTAGAGAACCACTTCGACATGCAATCAACAAGAAGTAACACATACTGCTCAGCCGGTGGCGACAATTCAAATAGACCCAAGATATCCAAGCCCAACTTTTTGCCATGGTCTGTACGGTGTCTCAACAGGAGATAAGGGGACTTTATGAGTCACTTGTGACTTGTCATTGGTAGTACACATGTAGCACTCCTGGAATGCACTCTCCAATTCTCGATGAACTCCAGGCACCAATATCTTTCTTGCACTCTCATTTGGCCCGATTCCTACACAAATTCCCCTCATGTGCTAAATGAATCGCCTTGGTTATCGTTCCTGCAGGAGGAACCAGTCTCTAATGCCTCAAAAACTCTCCACTTTTTTTTTTTTTTTTTGGTGTAAGATATTTATTGTACAAGAAAGAGGTAAAAGGGTTACACTGCGTCACGCCAACAACCCGGAGGCAGGCCGCTATATGATATACATTGCTCAATGTTCATTAGGGCAGTGAGACACAGCATAATCCGGACAGTTTCAATGGTCACAGAAAAATATACATCGCAGGAGATATGTGAGCGTGAGCAGTGCAACGGCTGTACGGTAAGTAATCTTACATTATTTTCCAGCGCCGTGTAACATCAAATGTCCTAGGAAATACCTAGGTTGTTCAAGAGGAGGCAGCCGGAGGCGGCCCTTTACAGCTATCAATTGATAGTGTACGTCTAACAGCGCTTTTTTCCCCACCCAACCTTTCCTTTCAAACAGAAAGAAAACGAGAACAACAAACAACGGTGCAAGTGCATGTAATCAACCACACAGTATCCCATATATACACGGGGCTGCGTATCTCTGCGCTGAATCGTTAACAATTAAAGATGTGCATCAGTGAGGAGTGGGGACGCGGCAGGCTCCAAACTGGCTCCATAAAGACGGAGGGAGGGTGAGGGGGAAGGGGGGGGGGGAAATAATGGGGGGGGGGGGGAAGAGTACCGCCAATCGGGGCTACCTGTCTGGACGTGTGATCTCAATAGGGTTAAGGGGGCCAGGGAGTGCAGCAGTCGATAAAGCAATAGGGCGGCAAATTCAGAATGCAACTCAGTTCGGGGGCAGCCCTATTCCAGCTAGAGACATCCGAGCATTAATCACATGAACTCGTTACCAACACAGTCAACCCATGTCATCTGACACACTCACATCAGGCGATGGTCCAGAGGCGGCCGAGCTCGCACGCTCTCTAGTCCACTGTAGGAATGGTTCCCAGATATCATTAGGCCTGGAAGCGGTTGGCATCGTCTCCCAATAATGTGTCAGCTGCGCATGTCCATATGTCACATCCTTAATCCACCCCGTGAACGAGGGGAGAGCCCTTCTGCCCCAGTGTAGTGAAATTTGCCGCTTGGCATAGAGGAGGAGCAAGGCATGTAACTTCCTGTCGCAGGGATCAGTCTCTTTGACATAACCCAGCAAGCCCAGGAGTGGTGATGGCGTATCATTTCTATGTGTGATTTGATTGATAGCCGTGAATACTGCTGACCAGTATTCCCCCAGCTTGGGGCAGCTCCATGCCACATGGAGAAAGGACGCATCCTCCCCTCCACATTTCCAACAGGAAGCATCCGTGCGGATGCCCATGCGGTGTAGCAGTATCGGCGTACGATAATACCGGTGTAGGAATTTGAAGTGGATGAGTCGGAGCCGATAATTTGGAGACAGTTCCGTGAGCTGTTGACAGCAGTACTCCCATGTTTCATCCGTGAAAGGGACTTCCAGATCAGCAGCCCAAGCCAACTTGGCCGTGGCTACCGTGAGCGGGGCCTGCTCCTGCATGCAGTTGTATAACCTCGACACCAGTTTCTTGGGGGAGGGTCGCGCAAGCAGGTTTTGGAGGGTGTCCAATGCCGGCGGTTCCGCCGGGAATTGGGGCCCCATCTTTTTGCAAGATTCCCTGAGAGAATGGTATAGCAGCGTGTCTGCAAAAGATTCAGGCTGGGCATCGTCTCTCGCACACAACTCCGCAAAGGTGCCATCGGGATATATATCAGCAAAGGTGAGTAGGTTCTTCCCACGGAGCGTGAGTATATCCCCCCTGGCGCTCAAGCATGGAAGCATCGGGTTACCCCGCAGGGGGATGGCCGGCGCGTAAAGTAAGGAGAGACCTGCTCGTCTTTGTAGCTCGCGCCAGGTCCAACGAACCATCTCCACAGTGTCAACTTCCTTTGAAGGACACGTGACTTTCCCGTATAGCGCCACTCGCAGTGGCAACGGGGCAACCGCGGCAAGCTCCACTGCCGCATGTGGCTGGTAAGGGGTAGGGAATGCCCAGAAGTGCAGAAATTGCGCCTGCGCGCAAAGGAAGTAGAGTTTCAAGTCTGGAGCCCCAAGGCCCCCCTGCCGGAGCGTGAGCAGGTCCCAGGAGACCCTCGCCTGTCCCCCGGCCCACACCAATTTTAACAGCAAAGAGCGGACACGTGCGTGAAAGTGCGCCGTCATGGGCAGCGGAATATTCACAAACAGGTACAGAAATTTCGGGAGTATTACCATTTTCGCTAAGGCAATTCTTGCAACCAGGGACAAAGGTAGTTTGTTCCAAACTTCGATTTTACCCTCCAGCCAGTCCACCGCCCTGCCGAAGTTAAGCGACCACAGTTCTTGTACATCACGGCTGATCCATATCCCCAGATATTTAACAGCGTCCGCCTCCCACCTCAGGGGGTATTCCGACACCGGTCGACTGGTCTCAGCGGTCAGAGGGAAGGCAACAGATTTAGACCAGTTTATGGACACTCCCGCCAAGCCTTCAAACCTCACAAATTCTCGGAGTAGCGGACTCAAATTATCTTTGGGGTTAATGACGTATAAGGTGACATCGTCCGCATATAGCGAGATTAGCAAGCTGCGGGAGCTAAATCCAATGCCTCTCGCAGTGTGGTGTTGCCTGATCCGAGTCGCAAGCCGCTCCATTGCAATGGCAAAAAGGAGTGGGGACAGTGGACACCCCTGTCTGGTCCCTCTAGAGATAGCAAAGGGCTCGGACACAAGGCCATTCACACTTACCCTAGCTCTAGGTTCAGTGTACAGAAGTTTGATCAGGGTCACGAAGTTTCTACTGAACCCCATCCGTTCCAAAATTTTAACGCCGGCGTTTTGCAGGAAACAAACATCGGACCTAAGCACATTGACGTATCCGCTCAGATTTTTCACATAACTGCTTACAAGAAGCACTGTCAATTCCCTGATGAAGGGCATAGCAAAAATGCCCGAAATGCATTGGACACGCCTTGAAAGACAGTGCTTAAAAGATTAACGCTGCAAATGATTGTTTAAAACCATCAATGAGTTTTGAAAAAAAAAAAAAAAAAAACAAAAAGAGAACTTTAATATGGAATAAATATGAACTATAATGAACATTGAATGGAAGTCACTTTCTTGTTTTCAAGGAGGGACAACAGTTTGTGTGCCAACTAAGGGATGAGACCAGAGATTCTCTGGCCTCACGTTTCAGTATCTAGCCTGACGTCGTTGGGCCCTCGACGCCACCTTGGTGAGCACCTATAAAACTACAAGAGACTTTTGATCCTCATTTCAACTTTTTCAATTAAATAGCTGTGCATCTATCCGCTAAACAGTAAGTAATGGAGGACAGAAAATATAGTTCTGAGGTTGTGGGATGTGGCACGGCCAGGGATAAACCCAGACTGGTCAGGAAGTGCGATGATCGGCAACATTGGCTGTAGTTTGTCCGCTATTATCTTCGCGTAAATTTTAGCATCTACATTTATCAGGGAGAGGGGTCTATAGGAGTCAAGGAGTAGCTCATCTTTGTCAGGTTTTAAGAGTGTTATTATTAAGGCTTCACGCATGGAGTCTGGCAGGGAGTTAGATTCAAGGGCTTCAACGAATACAGAATGTAGTTTCGGCGCCAACTCTTCCACATAGGTTTTATAGAAGGTTGTTGTCAAACCGTCAGGGCCAGGGGCTTTATTGGCCGGCATGCTTTTGATCACCTGAGCGATATCTTGGACTGTTACAGGTAAGTCCATGTACTGTCTGTGGTTGTTATTAAACCAGACTAGGGCGATAGAATCAAGAAAGTGTTCCAAAGAGGGTGGGATCGCGGGTTGTCTGGAAGTGTATAGGGATGCGTAAAAATCAGTGAATGCGCCTAAGACAGCCTCCTGGCCAACTGCCAGGGCCCCCTCCTTGTCACGGATGGTGTGGATGTGGTGTGACTGTGTACGAGGAGCTACCAATCTGGCGAGGGTCCTGCTTGGTCTGTCTCCCTCCCCATATCTGCGTGCTTCGGCATGTCTCCCCAGAAATCGCACTTCGCGCTCTGCTTCCTCCGTAAAGGCAAGCAGCTTGGTTTTTAGGACTCCAGCAATCTCTAATGTCGGGTCCATGCTAAAGGCCGCATCTAGCTCCTTCAACTCCCCCTCCAATTTGGTTAGGGTGTCTCGAATGGCACGCAACACTCCCGCCTTTCGCGCTATGCACTGGCCTCTGATTACAGCCTTAAAGGCGTCCCATTCGACGGCTACAGAGGAGACCGACCCTGCATTCTCGGCAAAGTATTTAATGATGTCCGCCCTTATTTCCTCTACAAATACAGGGTCTGTGAGCGCATGCGGGGGAAGGCGCCACGTGAATGCTCTGCTGATAGTGTCTGGGAGGCGCAACTCCAGCATACAAGGGGCATGGTCCGACAGTGATCTAGCTTGAATATCAACTCCCGTCACCCACGTGGCAACCTCAGGTGACACCAGCCAGAAGTCTAACCTGGACCAAGCTGCTTTGTGGCACGTGTAACAAGTCCCCATTTTAACACCTTGATGTCTAACTCTCCACACATCCGAAAGCAGCCCCTCACCCATCACATCAAGGACTGCTTGGCGCGCTTTAGCATGCGTTGGTCTGCTCGCACCTCTGCGATCCATGTCATCATCAAGCACAACATTAAAGTCCCCTCCTATCACAACCAATTGGCAGTCCAGCAATGCAATGTCCGCCCAGACACCCCTGAAGAAGTCAGGATCATCCACATTTGGACCGTAAATTGCTGCCAGCACAATAGGTCTCCCTTGCAAAGAACCATGTAACAAAACATATCTCCCATCTACATCTTGCACCTGAGCATGTTCCCTCCAATCCAGCCCCCTGCGTATGAGTATAGCCACCCCTCTCGCATAGTTAGAATAGATGGCAGAATACACATGTGACCATCTGGAGTTCCTCAATCTAGGTGAAGGGGTAGTGTTAAGATGAGTCTCTTGCAAAAAGCAAATGTCTACGTTATGCCTGGCCAGTGCACCGTGCATCAAGCGGGCTTTCCTGTAATCCCCAAGGCCTCTAATGTTCCAGGTCCATACCTTAATTCTTCCCATATCTGAAGTTATGTAAATGCAGTCCCATCCCCAGGTGTCGCCTCCCTCCAGAGCCAAAAAGTCCTGCACATGTCGTAATCACCGATCCTCGGCGCAAAAAGAAAGTCAAAGTGAAAATTACATTGCACCGTATCAATACCAAACATAGTAACTTTACAAACCCCCCCTCCTCCCTCCACCCTCAGCAACCTCCCAATCAGGTCGTGACATATCCCATAGAAAAGCACGCAAGGCGTGAAATAAACCCAACAGCAGGAACAGTGGGAGACACCCCATGGGGCGTGGTGTACCCAGCTTACGCCCCCGTTTCGGCGGGGTGGCTACATTCAAATTTAAATCTCCATGGTCCCAGCGGCGTCCCCATCCCAGGGCCGACTTAACCCAACATTGGCAATAGACACATAGTCAAAAGGTTACCAGTAAACTCAGCTGGGCACCCGGGGAAGTACCAGTTTCTCACCGCACATGTGCTCAGTCCGGGTACAACAGCGGTGGGCACAAGTAGTCTTCAAACATCCATGTAAGTCGTGAAGGAGGCAGAGCTATAGTAACCCAAAGCTCTCAGTAGTAGCATTGTCAATCAGTATCACTAAGTGGCGCCGAAGTGTCATCCAGTCTGGGCGACTTCCGTCTGGCTCCAGCACCGCCGATATGTTTGGCGAATTTGAGTGCAGATTTCGCATCAGTGAAGAAGTGTGCCGAGTCGTCATGCATCACCTTCAGTTTCGCAGGGTATAACAGAGAATATGGCACACCAGCCTGCAGCAGCACTTTTTTAGCTGGCAAAAATTCCTTTCGGGCAGCTTGTACCAGGGGGGTAAAGTCCGGATAAAAGGAAATGTTGTTACCCTGATGCGTAATTTTGCCCTTCTCCCTCGCCAGTCTCAATATGAGGTCTCTGTCCTGGTAGTTCAGCAATTTAGCAAGGATTGGACAAGGTGTAGCACCAGGCGGAGGTCTTTTCCCAAGCGACCTGTGTGCTCTTTCGACCGTAAAGGCTGGGGACAGGTTCGGGTCGAAAAGTTCGTGCAATAAGTCTGTAACAAACGCCTCCATCTTGCCAGTGTTTGTTGTCTCCGGAATTCCCGTTATTCGGACATTAGATCTCCGGGAACGCGCTTCCAAATCATCAGTCTTGGCACGCAAATTGTCTATTTCCCGCTCCAGGGACGTGATATGTTGTTTGGTTTGCGTTTGGAATTCGCAGCATTCAGTCTGCCTGTTCTCTAGGCAATCCAGCCTGGTGTCGTGGGCATCAACCTTAGTTTTCACAGACTCCAGCTGTGAGGACATGGCGTCAAGTTTAGTGTCAATGCTTCTCAAGCTGGACCTCACCTCCATAATGAGCGCCCCAAAGTCGATGTCCGGCGGTGTCCCCTGCGACGACGATTCGCCGCCGTCCGTCTCCGGTGGTGTGTGTTTCGGCGGACGCTTGTTGTCAAAGCTTATTTTGGCCTGTCTAGCCTCATTTTTCCCCATCTTCGAGGCAAGGACGAGTCCACGAGATTTGCGGCGGAGCAGGTCTAATGTGCACTGACCGGTGTGGTGTCCAACCAGCGCGGGTATATCCAGGTGGCGACGACGCACCCGCTTAGCCCCCCGGTCTCAGCTGTGGAGCCGTATGGAATTCACGCGGTAAGCCTCCGAATGTTGCCAGTGTACAAAATGGCGGGCGTTCGAGGTTCAGCAGTGGCCAAACAACCACCCGGGTCTGGGTGCAGTAATGAAATATTCGGGGCCCAGTCCCACGGGGTGCAAAGACATGAGTGGCCGTCCGATCGCAGCACCTGCCAGCAGTCGCTCCACCACGGCGTAAGGGTGCGGCGGGCGGGCGCTCGCTAGTTCCCCGACCTGCTTGGCACCGCTTTTCCCACTCACAGCACTTTCGGGAATTGCACTGCCGCAGGCACCGTTTCCCAGCCTGTCCCGGCAGCCCCAACCAACGCACGTCGGCCCCGATGGACTACCGGAGCGGCTGCAGCGTCTCGGCGGGAATCACCGTCCCTGGGGAAGTCCGGCCGCCCTCTGTATTCCAAGGATCTTCAGCTGCTCAGTCAGCCTCCCAGGCAAAGCAGGAACTCACCGGAGGCAGCCAAAGCGACAGCGCCGTCCCAGGCAAGGTTCCGCACCTCCGGCCGCCGGGGGTCCAGAGGCCCGTCAGGCCTCGGTCTGTAGTGGTCCGCTACGCCTAGGGTCTGGCACTTCCGCCGGGGGTCAGCGCAGGCGCATAAGTCGGCAAATATCCGAAGGGCTACAGCTCCTCCACCTCACCAGCTGTATGCACCAAACTCAGATCGGAGGATCTCCCGGGTATCCGACGTCGACCCCTGAGGTCTCGGGGATCCGCAAGCACCAGGAGGAGGATAACTGCAGGATTAATTAACGTAGCCGGCGGAGCACTCTTACAGAGCGGCCATCTCGCTGCTCGGCTAGCCACGCCCCAAAAAACTCTCCACTTTTAACTGTCAACTCATACCTTAGATTCTAAAAGGAGCATGCTGATTGGTCCAATGAACTACATTCCAACCTTGAACAACATAGTCTTGAATGACTAACAAAGGAATATCACTCACCTTGCTATCTTCCTATTCCTGTTGAGACAAGGCACTCTCCTTGACCCAACAGACTATTGGAGTCACAATAACTTCCACATCATTCTCTATCTCCACCAGCAGTCATGACAAGCAATCAGCAGACTTATTCTCAAGTCCCGGTATGTATTGTACTTGTAACCTAAATTCTTCTAATGCCACACTCCATCTCTTCAGACGAGAGGTCAGACTCTCTCTTCCCTTATAGGAGATAATTTGTACAAGAGGATGATATGTTTTGATATAAAAAGGCAAAAACCCACAGATCGAATTTAAAATAATGCACAGCCCACACAACTGTCAACTTTTCACTCTCAATCATTGAGTTGTGACTCTCCGCCTCCTTTAGGACTCTTGAATCGAAAGATACAATCTCTTCCCCATCAACTACTTGTGCTAAAATCACTACAAGCCCTTCAGAATCGCAACTGTAGTCAAAACAGTCTTCATTTTTACATCAAAATGCCTCAGACCAGGCATGTTACCAATCTCCTCCTTGACTACTCTAAATGCATCTTCACACTCTGTTGACCAATGAAATGTACCACCCTTCTTCAGTAATCACTTGATCAGCTATACCAATCATGCGAAACCCCTGATGAACATGGAATAACATTCTGCAAGCTGAAAGAATGATTTTACTTTATCCTTATCTACCGGTCAGGGAGCTTTCACTATGCTATTGGTCAACTCAAACTATGCCCTCACTCCTTCATTCAAAATCACATATCCATGGTAAGAAATTGATGGTACTTCAAGTTCACATTTTCCCTTTGCACAGTCAATCCACTTTCCGCCAATTTCCTCAACGCCAATCGGAGGATCTCACCATTCTTGCCCTAAGCCAAGATGTCATCTTGAAAGGCTAATGCACATGGAACTCCTTCCAAAAGAATCTTCATAATTCTCTGGTAACAAGAGGCACAGAATCTAACCCAAAAACCATCCATTGTAATCTGTAGGCACCTAACAGAATGACAAACTTAGTCAAATGTCTTGATTCATCATGCCACAGCACCTGGTGGTAAGAAGACATACCAGGACACTAAAAACATTGGTCCCTGACAGCATGGTAAAGGTCTCAAATGTTAGGCAATGACTGACGATCAACCCAAATGCACCCACTGTGATCTCCAAGATCAACACATGTGTGCCAGCCCTTCCCACCATCCTTGTGGGCCAATACCACAGGCGCCAACCATTCAGACGAATCAATCTCTTTGATGACACCTGCCTTAATTATTCTGTTCAATTCAGCCCTTAATATTTACATCATCAGACTGGGCACTCTCCATGCTGTGTGAACAATGGGATTAGCACCATCTTTCAGGACGATCATGTACTCAAAATTCTTTACTAAGGCCAGTTCACCAGAGAACCCCTGCGAAAATTCTGTGCAAATGGTCTCACAGTCACCACCCACATCCACCAGCATCACTTGCTCACACACACTGTAATTACGAGTCATACCCATATCCCTTTGTTGGTGCCAACTCAACAAATCATCACCTCTTTGGGCAATATACACCTTCCCTGTAGTCACTCCGTCCTTAAAAGGACATTTTCATTATCACATAACCAAGCACATCAATTTTCATCCCACTGTAACTAACTGGACTAATATCTGGAGGAGTAAGGACAAAATGATCAACCCCAAACATCTCTGCCCAGATCTCATCACCAATCATGATGTACGGTGTGCCCAAATCAGCCATAACTACATACGTCTTTCCTCCAATGTCCACTCCACACTCTGGCATCACCAAACGTCCTGTGTCCACGACAGAAGACTCACCCTTAACATACAGAACTTCCTTTTCACAACATCAGTAATATTGTCAACCATCTTAACTTTCTCAGATTTACACAAGCAAGCATTACATCCTCAGATACCACAATCCTGCAAATAGAATTCTTTGCAAAATAATTCGAACTGTTAGACAAATGAGAAGCATTACCACACCAACAACATTTATTTCTGCTATCTTGGAAATCAGGAGAAGATTTAGATTTGACATTTTTGGCAGATACCCTTTGAACATTAGTGTCACCCTCCAATTCCCCACTATCGTGGGAAACAACAGCTACACTACTGTTTAGACAACTGCTATCAGATTTCTGACTTCTAATTTCCTTCACCGACCCAGATGTATTCTCCATACTCTCCACAATTTTGATAGCATCCTTAATCATGGGGTTTTTGCTCAACAATTTCTCTTGCTTCTTATTACAGTTGTACATCTCACCAAGTGTTCCCTTGTCAAGGAGTCTGTGAGATCCCCCAAATGGCAAGTGTGGGCAAGAGTTTTAAGAGAAGCAATGTAATTGCCAACTCTTTCTTACTGTCCTTGAACTCTGGGGAAGAACTTGTCTCTCCAGAACCACATTTATATGAGGTCCAAAATATTGTTCAAGCATACACAGTGAAGTTTCATAGATGTCCACGGGTTCTCCCTCTCCATTGACCACAGTTAGCTCCTAAATGCTCCAGCCATAAATCCCCAAGTTTTGCATTTAAATATTTTGATTACTTGCAGGAGAAATCCTTTCACCTCTAAATGCAACTAAGAAAAAATAAAATAATTTCTTCCAATGTTTCTATGGCAAAATAGGTTCACCCTTTTCTGATAAGAAGGGGGGGTTAAGACATACTAGGAACGATTCTGAAAAGAGATCTGTTTGCTCTTAATAGCCAAAGGAGAAGAAAATTTAAATGTACTAACAATTCTTCTGCACTTGGTTATAATCTTGTAAAATAATGATGGAGATGGTACTATACTGCAGCTGAAAACAGAACTTTAAGAGAAATAAATGACTTACGGAGAAATTCAATTCAGAAATCACAAGGACATTACTTGACACAAGCAGAGCTTCCATCATCCCGGTGTGAAATATTGTACAATAACACTTTGACTTCAGAAGTCACACTGAAAAATGACACAGGGCGAGCAGAGCTCTGAGCGCCTCAGTGTAAAGGTGAAAACTGCCACCAATGTGATGATGATGCATGTTGGTGACTGGAGCAAAGCTCCCAAAGTCACAATTCACAGTGTTGGCTGTAGCGGCCAAATACCTACACGCTTGGGACTCCTCGTGTTTCCCTAGCAACGTTGGTGGCACTTGGGCACTGCTCCAGGCACTCCAGCCACACAGATGGAGACGCGCTCGACACTCCACACGTTGCTTATGCCCCTACGGATTGTAATCGCACCAAAAATAGCATGAAAACCAGGTTCAGAGTGGTTGTAGAAGTTAGAGTAATTACAAAGCATACATGCATGCAATGGGTTCAATACTCTTCGCTGTCTGCAGGATACGATGGAGGGGAATTGGGTTTGGTGTTGAAATACTGGTGCCCCTTCAGGTTTTGGAAGCATCAAAACACAGCACTGATGATGATGATTAACAAATCTATTGCAGATGCTCACATAACACCACTAAAAGCTCTCTCTCATACCAGTTCCTCTCAGCTCCACTGTCCGCTTACTAACTTTTAACCCTGGAATCCCCTGACACTTCTAGAACATGAACCTCTGGTACATGCACGCAACCTAAAGCCATAATCAATCAATCAATCAAGAATTTGTAAAGCGCACTACTTACCCGTGAGGGTCTCAAGGCACTGAGGGGAGGGGTTGCTGCTACTGCTCGAAGAGCCAGGTCTTGAGGAGCTTCCTGAAAGTGAGCAGGTCCTGGGTCTGCCGCAGGTCGGTGTGGAGGGTGTTCCAGGTCTTGGCGGCGAGGAAGGAGAAGGATCTGCTGCCGGAGGTTGTTAGTTGGATGCGCGGGACGACGCCGAGGCTGGCGGAGCGGAGCTGGGGGGCGGGGATGTAGAAGTTGAGTCTATTGTTCAGGTAGGCTGGTTCGGTGTTGTGGAGTGCTTTGTGTGCGTTGGTGAGGAGCTTGAAGGTGATCCTCTTGTTGACGGGGAGCCAGTGCAGGTCTATTAGGTGGGAAGTAATGTGGCTGCGTCGAGGGATGTTGAGGATCAGGCAGGCAGAGGCGCTCTGGATGCGTTGCAGTCGCTGTAGGTGTTTGGTCGGGATTCCTGCGTAGAGTGCGTTGCCGTAGTCCAGCCTGCTGCGGACGAGGGCTTGGGTCACCGTTCTTCTGGTTTCGTTCGGGATCCACTTGTAGATCCTGCGAAGCATGCGGAGGGTGTTGTAGCAGGAGGAGGAGACGCTGTTGACCTGATTTGACATGGAGAGGGAGGAGTCGAGGATGAATCCTAGGTTGCGTGCGTTGTCCGTGGGCGTCGGTGCTGTTCCCAGTGTCGTCGGCCACCAGGAGTCGTCCCAGGCCGAAGGGGTGGGGCCGAGGATGAGGACTTCCGTCTTGTCCGAGTTTAGCTTCAGGTGGCTGCTCCTCATCCACTCGGCGACGGCCTTCATTCCCTCATGGAGGTTGGTTTTGGCGGTGTGTGGGTCAGTGGTGAGGGAGAGGATGAGCTGGGTGTCGTCAGCGTAGGAGATGATGTTCAGGTTGTGCTGGCGAGCCACTTGTGCGAGGGGGGCCATGTAGACATTGAACAGGGTAGGGATGAGCCCTGGGGTACGCCGCAGATGAGGTCAGTAGCTTCGGATCGGTAGGGGGGGAGGCGGACTCTCTGGGTTCTGTCGGAGAGGAAGGACGTGGTCCAGTCTAGGGCCTTCTCCTGGATTCTGGCTTCTTGGAGGCATGTTCTTAGTGTGCGGTGGCAGACCGCGTTGAAGGCGGCATACAGGTCCAGGAGGATGAGGGCTGAAGTTTCGCCGTGGTCTAGTTGGCGCCGGATGTCGTCTCTGGCGTCGATGAGGGCTGTCTTGGTGCTGTGGTTCCGTCTGAATCCGGACTACGATGGGTCTAGGATGTTGTTGTCCTCGAGGTGGCGAATCAGCTGAGTGTTGGCGATTTTCTCGATTACCTTCGCTGGGAAGGGGAGCAGGAAAATGGGCCGGAAGTTCTTGAGGTTCTTGGGGTCTGCCTTGGGCTTTTTGAGGAGGGCGTTGATTTTGGCGTGCTTCCAGCTTTCCGGGAATGCCGCTGTGTCGAAGGAGATATTGATGACCTTCCGTAGTTGGGGTGCGATGGTAGCTTCTGCTTTGTTGAACACGTGGTGCGGGCAGGGGTCTGCTGGCGATCCTGAGCGGATGGAATTCATGATCTTGGGACCTGTGCTCAGCAGGTTGCTCTCTGTGTCACTTGAATTCCTGTTGGCAGATAGGTTAGCCATTTGCTGACCCAAGGTTGGGGCTAGCATGGATCTTTTTCCAAGGACACATTGTGTCAAAGGACTAAATATAAACCTAGTTTCTTAGGGGGTTCCAGTTATGTGCTCTAGTTGGGTTTCATGAGAATCTTAATATTTGGGTAAAGTACCAGAGCTGCACATACTTAAACACATTCTAAGTCTGTGAGCTTTACTGAGCAGACCTGTATGAATACTCCTCAATAGTCTCTTTGAAGCACTGAGATTTGTCAGGATTTGTCAGGATACAAATAGCCAAATCTTGGCCCTGAACATACTGTTATCATTTTATTTTTAGCAGAGGAGCTGCCGCTGGTAGTCTCAAAGACAGAGATAAACTGCTAAACATTGGTTGATGAGCAATGTTTTTTTACATTTACATTTTACATTTACAAAGTGGAAAAAGAATAGCCCTTCAAGGAGGACTGGAGGCCCGAAGGTAGGTCAACTCACACAAATTCTTAAACAGACTGCCCAGCCCATAGCATTCCTTATCTCTCACTCAGGCGGCAGGATAGCCTCCAGGGTGATAGTGCGCCCTAAAAATCTGCATTACATAACTTAACATAACATACTCATGGTAGTGTTAGCTAGGCCAGTTAACAAAACATTTGTTAGCGGGAGACTTCTCAAATTTCGAATAGAAGGAAACGGAGCACAGCTCACCAGATCTGGTAAACAAACCTACACAATATCACTCAAACTGTTTTTTATTTAACATAAAGGGACTATCCTTCTGAATAAGAAGAAACAGTTCCAGAGGTACACAAAGAGGTATTACCCCAATGTCATCCTCCTGCAGGAGCCCTACCCACTGCAGTGGGAACAATTTGTATTGAGGCACAAGGTCCACCTCAACAAATACTGGACTGCCACACAGACAAAGACAGCAGGTGTGGCAGTCCTTTGCAAGAGCCACATGGATGGGGAGGGTACCATGGTCAAGAGAAACAGGGAGGGGTATTAAATTAGGGCCTAACCCACATTTGAGCTACAGTCCCATGCCTTCATACAAATCTACACCAAACACAACAGGGACCTTTCCTGTCATGACTTCTGAGGACTCTGCTGCCGATGTGGAAGGTCAGTGGGTGGTGGGGCGTGAATTCAACCTAGAGGTGGGGGGCTCCAGTACCAACAGATTAAAGAAACCTGCCCTTGCTGTGGGTGTCATGTCCCGGAACTGTAGAAAAATCTGATTACGCTGGGGTTGCATCAAGAGGATTTCCACTGCTAGTGAGAAACAAAAGCGGTGCTTCTTTGCAGACAATACATTACTGTTGCGGACAGATTCTGAGAGGTATTACAGGACAGCACACCTTTGCATCAACAATGAATGGGTAGACTTTCTGAAAGTAAGGATGTGGGGGGCTCTCTTTGAGACCTGGCTTGGCTGGGGATGCCAGTGTTTCTGAAAACCTTACAGGCAACTAGGTGTGTGTATAAAATTATGGCAAAATTAAGTGAAATTACTCAATTATGCAAAATACAAATAAGGTTATTTTGCAAATACAAATCAGTTATTTTGTACTAAATTTCAACGCGAAATACATCCCTGCATCAATTTTTGGCATCAGTTTTGTTGAAGAGCACTGCGAACAGCAGCTCGGTTTTGTTGTTCCCTGTAATTTACCGCCATGTGCAGTAACTGTTTACAGCAAACGGCACAAAATTACGCTAAGTGGTGCAATTTCGAGAGTTCCCGAAATTACACTAATTATGTTAACCTTTCCCATCAGAGAAAAATCAAGTGGGTCACTCAGTGAACACCAGATTACGCCATACAGGAAAATTGACAGGGTTCAATATTGCCAGCTCAGATATTCAACTTACCTGCCATCTACTTCCCAGCAGCTTTTAGAGACCAAACCCAATTTAAGAAACTTGTGCAGACTTAAGGAGGATCCTGTGTCTGCTTCTCCAAAATTCACAGGAGGGAGTGATATGGAGTAGCAGTTTATTTAGCGGATAAGAAAACTTAAAGAGAGAAACGACTGATGAGGAGTGGGAGCACCTTTGGTCAGATATTCCAAAGACAAGAAGCAGGGCAATACATTATTCTGTAAGAAAGTTCCTAGCCCCATCAAGGGGGTGTTGGCATCGACTGCTAGTAGACCAGGTAAAAATTATCCGGGGATTGCAAGAAAACTCCCTAAGAATTACCTTTCATGACTGCACTTCCCCCTTTTGACAAGCAGAGGCGCAAGTAGTTAACCTGTTTTGGAAGAAGGGGGGAGGCGCCATCCATCGCCCTCATTTTCACTAAACTTTATTATGTGTTGTCAATGGAGAAGCTTACTAGAAACAAAAATAACTCAAGTTTACCACATGGTGGGATCTACTGATACAATACATTACAAAACCGGAAAGTCTGTCCTTTTCTCAACCAAGGCTGAGAGCCCTTCAATTGTTCTAACCGGACGTTAAAGGAGACCCAGCAACAACATTTCTCTGCACACACGCCCGAGTTAGTTTAGGCAAATGGGCAACTACAACACAGGCTAATCATTATCCTAATATCTGGGTATGCCTTCTCTTTCTCAAAAATACTTTTAAGCTGCACTTGCTTGAGGGATGATAAGCTGAAGATTTCATTTTTCTGACTAGCTCTGTTGTACAACCAGGTGCTATGATAACCTGCTTACATCTTACAGCCAGTGTACGGTTATTTTCTAAGACTGCACATTAACTGAAAACTAAAAAAAAAAAACTTGGCTGATGAAGGTACAGACAAAACAAAACGTGAGTAAATGACAGATGAAAAATATTGGGGAGTCACATATTGGGAGATAAATGGGAGTAACCATCTGAAAAACACCACTGTGTCCAAAATAGGAACGATTATGTGCATTTTAAATTATAGTCCTGGGAAATTGACAAAATGGTTCCCAATATGATACAACATTATCTGGTAGAGCTGCTTATCTTTAGCAATGAAATACTGAGCATTTTCACGGATACACTGGGGTATCTAGATTCTGAAATGTAGGGGGAAGTGACCCGAGGAACCACAGTCCTATTAAAGATGATGCATGCTGCCTTGCGGCCTACTCTGGTATTTCTAAATACCTGCAAAACTGGTAACCGATCCACTGGCTATTCTGAAATGTTAATAAACACAAGGTATTTTAGCTGTGGAACAAATGTCTTACTAAAATGCAATTGGGGTGGGGTAGCACTTAACTCCTTGGAAATCTATACTGAGATTAACAAGGAGGGATTAACATTGCAACACCATGTTCTACTATACAGAGGATATGGAATATGGTGTCATAAATACCTTACTTTTGCTGGCTTGTGACAAATGCAATGTGCAAATAAAAATCAAACCAGCAATTTTCAGCACAAGTTTGAGCTCCCATCCTGGTCACTCTCTGGCCTCAACACCCACAAAATCAATATCTGATCTACTTCCATTTCTGCGGGAAAGGATAAAGCTTAGGGCACTTACCACTACTCCAACATGTGAATGTAACAGCAAGTGAACACCTTTACCAAACAATTATTGAAAAACCAGGAAAAGGCCTTTGCCACTCACCCGAGAGACTGCTGCACCGCCAACTCCTTGGGGTCTGCATTCTACCGAAGGAATAAAAGCAATCGAGTCAGTGTAAAAAAGTAGTTAGACAGCATGCCTTACACTACAGTGGATTAGGTGAAATTATAATGAGAACAGGCTCACATTATCCACACTTCAGAGTGAGTAGAAGGTCGGCGAAAAGAAAACAATTCAACATTACAGAACTCCGGTGGAGTGGATCACAAGAAAAGGGGATGGGGCTACTGAGATTGCATTGGCCTGCAACTGTAAACGTAAAACTGAAATTACTTACCATTTATCATGTTTCTCCATAATGGGTATCTTCTTTGATCCATATATGAGATCCATTTAGAGATCCATTTAGGGATCTCTCCTCCTCCCCCCCCCCCCCCAAAGAAAAAAAACCTTTCTTTGAAAATCCGATGATTTTTATGAGGAGCAAAATAATACACTAGCACCAGGATTAAATCCTGAATCCGGTATATAAAAAAAGTTCATAAAATCCCAGAAATAAAAGGAATTGCAAGAAAACTTTTAAAAAAGATGGAGAGAAAAGAAACCAAGGAAGTATGGGTCTGTGCAGTCGGTTTTCCAATGCCTAACAGAATCCAGACAAAAAACAGAAAAGGTTAATTAAGTACATTAAAAAGATGGGGAGGGATTGGAAAAACAGGAGATATGGCGCCAGAGGTGTTCCAACACAGTGGGGTGAGGAGTCAAATGCAAGCACAAAAAAACTGGGAATAAGGATGATTTTGGGCATTAGAGTGTGTGGGGGCTCCACCCTGCTGGAAAAGACAAGACTGGGGTGGGGTTAAGTATAAATAGTGGTATTCAGAGGAGGTCACAGGACAAGGGGTAATCCCAAATGAAACAAGCATTTGCAATGCAATAGGTCTCGCATTAGGAAAGTTTGAGCTATTGGTATTGTAAATGACAAATCTTTTATTCATGTGTTGGTTTTAAAAATAGCGAAATTAATAGCTTTGTCATTTACAATGCGAATAGTTTTAACTTTCGCAAACGTGACACCTATATCAATTGTAATGCAATATGTGTTGTATTTACATGACTTAGATGTATTAATATGACAAATAACAATAGCTTATTTTTTTTAATAATTAATACTTAAATAAAAGTTATTGTAATTTATAATGGCAATAGCTTAAACTTTTGAAAATAACTTTTTGGAAGATTATGTTCAGTGTATTTTATTGTGATGAAAATCCAAGAACAGCAGTGAAATATTAACATCTTTTTATGACATTTGTAATAAAACTTGAAACATTGAGAGAACATATTAGAACCAGTTGTTGAATGGTTGCGCCGAGTGATGCTGTGGCGGTCAGTGGCGCCGAGTGATGCTGTGGCGGTCAGTGGCGCCGAGTGATGCTGTGGCGGTCAGTGGCGCCGAGGCATGGTGTGGCGGTCAGTGGCGCCGAGGCATGGTGTGGCGGTCAGTGGCGCCGAGGCATGGTGTGGCGGTCAGTGGCGCAGAGGCATGGTGTGGCGCAGAGGCATGGTGTGGCGCAGAGGCATGGTGTGGCGCAGAGGCATGGTGTGGCGCAGAGGCATGGTGTGGCGCAGAGGCATGGTGTGGCGCAGAGGCATGGTGTGGCGCAGAGGCATGGTGTGGCGCAGAGGCATGGTGTGGCGCAGAGGCATAGAGTGGCGCAGAGGCATAGAGTGGCGCAGAGGCATAGAGTGGCGCAGAGGCACAGAGTGGCGCAGAGGCACAGAGTGGCGCAGAGGCACAGAGTGGCGCAGAGGCACAGAGTGGCGCAGAGGCACAGAGTGGCGCAGAGGCACAGAGTGGCGCAGAGGCACAGAGTGGCGCAGAGGCACAGAGTGGCGCAGAGGCACAGAGTGGCGCAGAGGCACAGAGTGGCGCAGAGGCACAGAGTGGCGCAGAGGCACAGAGTGGCGCAGAGGCACAGAGTGGCGCAGAGGCACAGAGTGGCGCAGAGGCACAGAGTGGCGCAGAGGCACAGAGTGGCGCAGAGGCACAGAGTGGCGCAGAGGCACAGAGTGGCGCAGAGGCATAGAGTGGCGCAGAGGCATAGAGTGGAGTAATGTGTGGTGCAGAGTAATGTGTGGTGCAGAGTAATGAGTGGTGCAGAGTAATGTGTGGCGCAGAGTAATGTGTGGCGCAGAGTAATGTGTGGCGCAGAGTAATGTGTGGCGCAGAGTAATGTGTGGCGCAGAGTAATGTGTGGCGCAGAGTAATGTGTGGCGCAGTGGCATGGAGGGGTGCAGTGGCATGGAGGGGTGCAGTGGCATGGAGGGGTGCAGTGGCATGGAGGGGTGCAGTGGCATGGAGGGGTGCAGTGGCATGGAGGGGTGCAGTGGCATGGAGGGGTGCAGTGGCATGGAGGGGTGCAGTGGCATGGAGGGGTGCAGTGGCATGGAGGGGTGCAGTGGCATGGAGGGGTGCTGTGGCATGGAGGGGTGCTGTGGCATGGAGGGGTGCTGTGGCATGGAGGGGTGCTGTGGCATGGAGGGGTGCTGTGGCATGGAGGGGTGCTGTGGCATGGAGGGGTGCTGTGGCATGGAGGGGTGCTGTGGCATGGAGGGGTGCTGTGGCATGGAGGGGTGCTGTGGCATGGAGGGGTGCTGTGGCATGGAGGGGTGCTGTGGCATGGAGGGGTGCTGTGGCATGGAGGGGTGCTGTGGCATGGAGGGGTGCTGTGGCATGGAGGGGTGCTGTGGCATGGAGGGGTGCTGTGGCGTGGAGGGGTGCTGTGGCGTGGAGGGGTGCTGTGGCGTTGAGTGATGCTGTGGCGTTGAGTGATGCTGTGGCATTGAGTGATGCTGTGGCGTTGAGTGATGCTGTGGCGTTGAGTGATGCTGTGGCGTTGAGTGATGCTGTGGCGTTGAGTGATGCTGTGGCGTTGAGTGATGCTGTGGCGTTGAGTGATGCTGTGGCGTTGAGTGATGCTGTGGCGTTGAGTGATGCTGTGGCGTTGAGTGATGCTGTGGCGTTGAGTGATGCTGTGGCGTTGAGTGATGCTGTGGCGTTGAGTGATGCTGTGGCGTTGAGTGATGCTGTGGCGTTGAGTGATGCTGTGGCGTTGAGTGATGCTGTGGCGTTGAGTGATGCTGTGGCGTTGAGTAATGCTGTGGCGTTGAGTAATGCTGTGCGCTGAGTAATGCTGTGCGCTGAGTAATGCTGTGCGCTGAGTAATGCTGTGCGCTGAGTAATGCTGTGTGTAGAGAGAGGGGGTTTATTGAGAGAGAGATATATATATAGAGAGAGAGGGGTTTTGAGAGAGAGAGATAGAGAGAGGGAGAGAGAGAGAGAGATAGAGAGAGGGAGAGAGAGTGAGTTGTGTATAGAGAGAGAGAGCTGTGTTTAGAGAGATAGAGAGAGAGAGGTGTTTAGAGACAGAGCGAGATAGAGAGGTGTTTAGAGAGGTAGAGATAGAAAGAGATGGAGGTGTGTAGAGAAAGAGAGTGAGAGCAGTGTTTAGAGAGAGAGAGATGTGTGTAGAGGGAGAGAGAGGTGTTTAGAGAGCCACAGTGGCGCCTGTTGTCTGTTCCCAGCTAACACTTGCTAACCGCGTTGCACGCAATCACTGCAGCTTTGCTCCTCAGGACTACCTGCAGCGGCCCCGGGGTTTGAATTTTCGCATTGAGCGGCTCTCCAGAGTTGAAATTGTCTCAGTTAAGAAGCAAAATGTGCCGGATACGGAGATTAGTGCCAGACAAAAGGCATCAATGCGCAATGTTTTCCATTTTGTACACAGCCTTTGTTCCACGTTAATAGGGTGAAAAGTGGATACTGTCTTATTGCTGATCTGAAAAGTTAGCGGGTGGGAATGGCCTCTGTGTGGAAGGGCGCAAAATAAACGTGGGCAGTAGGCGGGTGAAGGCATCCTCTAAATGGAAGGCGGGTGCAAGTAAGGACGGAGTAGGAAGGGAGAGTAATTGCTAAAAACATGCACTCGTATCTATTTTGGTCCCAAAAATATATACATTATACTTTAATGACATATTTATTTTCCACATTTAGAAAATGCAAGCTTTTAAACTGCTGTGAGGGAGCAGCGGGTGGGAATAGCCTCAGGGCAGTTCCAAACGTGCTTTTATAATATCTTTTTGTGGGTGTGCTGTTGCTGCATCGTGATCTCAGCTGAGATGTTGTTACAGTCCAGGAATGCACTGTCTGTCTGTAAGCAGTAAGACATATGCAGCTGACCCATGAAGTAATCGGGCTGAAGGCTCTCACCAGGGCAAATGGTGTGCTCCTTGGCAAATTAAATAGTTGTGTTTGGCTTTAGCCGGGTAATGTAGGTGCCCTACGACTCCTTCTGTGAAGTGCTTTGTTTGTGTAAATAACCGGGGCACGGAGGGGAAGGGGAATAGAAAGAGGGCGGTGCAAGTAGGAAAAAAGCATTGGCTGCGCGGCAGTAATAGTAATGCCGTGCAGCCGTGAAAGAGTTGCATCTCACAGTAAAGTACACATTAAGCATGAAGAGTAAATCAAACAAGCTCTCAGCATTGCTGTGGGGGGGGTGGGTGGGTGGGGAGCAGCAGCCTTTGATGTCTGGTGGTGTAAGAGAGACAACTGGCATTGCGCAGAGGGGGGCGGGGAGAGCATTCCTTTGAAGTCTGAAGCTCTCGCTGTGGCGGGTCTGATGCGTGCGACAAATGGTGGTTTGTGAGGTGGGGGGGAGCGGAAGGGATTCCTTGGGAGCAAATGGGTGCGAGGCTACGCGCGTCTCTCACGACTGGATAACATGAAGTGCACGTGAAGTCTGGTGCTGCGAGGCTGATGGGTTTGACGAATGAGAGTGAGGCTGATGGGTTTTGTGCACGTGCGTCTCACAAGAGTGCACCACATGAACTGGATGTAATCCGCTTGGTCAAAGAGTTTGTTTCCCTTACAATATGTCAGAGCTATAAATAGCTCGACCTAAAAACAGGGGGGAAAAAAAAGTCAAAATCCGGAAGAGCATCCAAATGCAATTCATATTAATGAACTGCAATGCAGAATTTACGCCATTCACAAGGTTGGTCTTGTTGAGGTGGTGAATGTCATTCGTAGTAAAAAATTAAATAAAAAGTGGGAACAGGGTTGACAAAAGGGGTAGTCAAAATCGGTTTCTACAAGTTTGTTTTTTGTCAACTACATAAAGGCATAACAAATAATTTTGAGTGTTAAATGGCAGGAGAGTACACTATCTAACAATGCTCCAAAATTATATCCTAGTTTCATTGTTGGTCCCTCTTCACTTCCTCCTAGCACTGCAGCATGAATTGGAGGCCTTTGAAAACATTTCAGACTAATAAAATCGCTGGAAATGTCTGAACTTTGTCAAAGAAACAATAGGAATAGGTGGTAGAGCTAAATTAAAGTTGATACATTACAGATTGAGTCTAAGAAAACATTATTTCCATCAACAGCAAGGTGCTCTCTCGGTTCCGGTGAACACACTATGCAGCACAAACCTATAGCACAAACCTATAGGAGGCGGTTGAATGTGAACTTCTACACTGAGTTGCTCCTCATGCCCCTTAGAAAAAAATCCTTCCATGGTAGTCTCCTCACCTACCTGGACAGACACCAAATCAAAATAATCGACAACACCATATTTAGCTTATTAAGGCTGACTAGATGGATAGCTTCAGTTTCTTTAAGACTGAGCTTTACGAAGAATTGTGCCAGGACCTCAAAGGACTTGCTGACCAGTGTCCACATCTCGGTGCCAAAATAGACAAGCTGCAATCAAATGTGGATTTGGTGAGACAGCAGCTGCTGGAAGCCAAAGGACGGCTTGAGGCCGTCATGATGGATCAATCTGCCAAGACCGAGAACTGCACCATATTGGAACAAAAGCTAAAATGTGCCACCGATAAACTGGAAGATCTCGAGAACAGCTTGAGGAGAGAGAATCTGCAGCTCATAGAACTGGGGTGAAGATGTTATGAATATCAATCAGGAGCCCTTCGTTGAATGAATGCTTTTATCCCTACGAAGCAATGACTACCCCGAAATACGGATTGACAGAGTACATCGGATTGACTCCAAAAAACTCTCTCAGGAGCAGAGACCAAGAGATGTACTTGTCAATTGTCCTCACTACTCAGAAAAAGAGGAATTCCTACAGCAAGCTAGAAAGACAGGAGATGTGACTTTCCAAGACCACTCCAGCACAATCTTCAAGGGCGTCTCTAAGTACACTACAACGCTGGGCTAAATTCCATCCGATAAACTCAGAGAAGATGGTGTCCCCTACAGAAGGGCTTATCCTTTTGGCCTCTTTTGAACTTGGAGATAAATGCCATAATGTTAAGGAGATACCCAGGTGGGTCTTACCATGAGCGAAACGCCAGGGAATCAGCAGTTGACAAGATCCGGTTTAAAGCATCCCCTTATGGGGGAGCGAAGCTGGAATTACCCAACACCCCATGTGAGAGAGATCCCATGTGAAAGAGACAGGTAACAACCAACTGAATGAATCCCAGTCATATCTGGAAACATTGAGGGCTTAGAGCCGTCTGACGGAGGGTTGAATTGTGGACCGAAGTTCTTGCCCTGGGAGTCCAGAACAGCTCGTGCCCCACAGGACCACTGTGCTCCACACTAGCCAGCAGGTGACAGGAGCAGCAGGGGTCCAGCCCAACTGTTGCATACTTCAAGTTGGCAACTGGCCTCGAAAAATCTATTCGCCCACTCACTATGGGAGGCAGATTTTATCAGTTCTAGCTATATTTAGGACCTGTTCTGGTGAGTGGACAAAGAACATATTTCAGTAACCGAGAGCCCATTTTCAATACTTTTGTGTGATGGAAAGAAATATCTCAATAGGATGAAAAACAAATCAGAACACTTTGCTTGGTGATGTGCAAATGATAAATATGTTTTCTGAAACCCAAAACCAACTTTCATAGATCGTTAATACACAATATACTTTTACCAGCAAAGCTGAGGTTTTGGGCCATTTCTTGGAAATACACTGTCTGTAAATGATTGTGTGCTACCGCATCATGCTTTAGTAATATATTTATTGAAAGTGAGTGTTTAAACATGAACTGAGAAAACACTTCTACCACAGCCCCTGCCCTGAGGAAAATGCTACCAATAAACTGAGAGAAGTCAGGGATCTTGTGTACCTTATATGTGGGCTAGATTCTTATTACACAAGGAGCAAACGTTTAGTCTATTTAATCTAACAAAAGAGTTTTGTTTTGGATGCAGTCAAATGTGAGAACGAAGACAAAGGCGACTGTAAAATTAAATAATTGCCAAAGATCGTATAATTTGAGACTAGTTTACGGGTCAAGTACATTACAATTAGGACAATAAGATTATTCAAGTTACTCAGCCTCCAGATCTAGCAATGTCTTCATGATTTATTGAGGCCTGGGTAATCCTCCGTTAAGAGCCGGTGGAAGAAGGGCACGGTAGCCTGCACACTGGGGACGAGGCATGGAAATAGGCTACCATTCAATGCTAGAAAGCTACTGCTGGTGAATGAATGACTGATATGGGGGCATGGAAAGTATTTGATTGTTTCATTGGCTGTCTAGGAGGGAGACCCGGAGATTTCTTGTTGGCGGACTGACCATGCCTAGACAGACTGGATCTGGTCCGAGGGTCACCAGAGTAGCGGGAGAAGAGCGTCTTTTTGATCCCCCCCCCTCAGCCCGGTGACATGGAGTGCAGCCCATGCCCTCGCGCACCGACCCACTTGTGCACCCCATAGGTTCTGCTCAATGGATTTATTTTCTACTTTTGTTTTTTGATTACTGCTTTGTTTGCAGATGGTATATGTTTCTTGATTAGGAGGGAGAGATGAATGAATGCATTGTCCACTACACCAATACCTTCATGGCGATCATAGGGTCCACCGCCTACGTGAACCCCTTTTCCCAATCACAAAAATGATCCAGATAGTCTCACTTAACACATGGGGTCTAAACTTGCCTAATAAACTTGGAGCGATCTGGCAAACACTCCAAGAGTCCAATCTGGACATTATTTTGTGAGAACCATCTCCTACAGAGGGAACAGGGGAACCTTAAAACACACTACACACCTAACTGTTTATCTCTCTTCAGCTCACAGTGAACAGCGAGGGATAGCAATTTTTCTGAGGCATAATCTCACTCTGGCAATCTCCCTTGTTAAATCTAATACAGAGGGTAGATATCTCATTCTGGTTGTTGCACCGAAAGGGAGACCCATCACTCCGATTATGGTACATGCACTTAACACATCACGAGACCTTTTTCTTGTAGATTTTCTGGAGGCACTGGCAGGAATGACCAGAGGAGAAATCCTCCTTACTGGAGACCTTTATCTGGTGTGGGTCCAAAGCAGGGACAGGGAAGGTGGGGAAGGGGCACATCAAGGATCTTTCTCACAACAATTGAAGAGGACCCTGGAAGACATAAGCTTGGAGAGACTCCACTTATCTACAACTCATTCAACAATAACTTATGTCCTTTATTTGGCGGGGAAAGACCCTTGGAGTATCCCAGAAACTACTAGCCTACTCATGGGAATTGGATGGCATGTCAGTCCCCCGTATTTCCCACTATTACGTAGCAGCCAAACTAAGAGTGGTGGTGGTGGACTAGTCTACAATGGTCTCAGATACTAAATGGTGGCGGATGGACAGTGCTGTGGTGCACAGACCTCTCTGGGATTTGATAAGGTTAGATCGGCGCCACAGACCCCTAATGCATACATTAGTACTCCGGTATTCACTACCCTCAAAACATGGGATAAATATATGGAATCATCTGGCCAGGTGTCTTACCTTTCACCCTATACTTCCACCCTATACAGACCAGCCTAGAGGGACATCCACAAATAGAGAGAGAGGTTGCAATATGATCTCATAACATGTATGTTAAATGAATTTATATCACACTACGTATACCAGAGGGTGTCTTGGTGCTAATAGGAAAGCATTGTACAAGAGCATGGTGTGAGGAGTAATTTACAAGTTGAAAAGCCAGGTTTTGGGAAGCCTTCTAAAAGCCAGCCGAGAGGATGCAGATCCAATGTGGGAGGGTAGAGTATTCCACAGTCTGGTGGCGCCTCAGTGGAAGCTACTGCCACCCCATCTAGCTTTCTTTAATCTAGATGGTGTAGCTGTATATGTACCCAGAGATCTAAGGTTCCTGTTATGAGCACACCAAGAAATCAAGTTTCTCAAAGATTCTGGATCTGTGACATGTAATGCCTTAAAAGTAAGGCAAAAAGTTTTGAATTTGATGTGATTTCTGACCTTCAACCAGTGTATTTCTTTAATGGCCGAAGTGACAGATTGATGTTTTGGCAGGCTGAGTAGGACTCTGGCAACTGAGTTCTACAGAACCTGCAATTTATTTAGATATTGTTTCTGCAGATTGGTGTATAGGCCATTACAATAGTTAATTTTCGATTAAATGAGTGAGGTGATAACAGTTTTTCTTGCGCTAACTGGAATATCAAGAAGAATATTTCTGATGATTCTTACCATACTATAGGAGGTGGATATAATAGAATTAAATTAAGTTTGTCATCCAGAATAACTCCCAGGTTTATAACCTTGGTAGATGGAGTAGGCAGCGGGCCCATCTCTGGTGGCCAGCAGTCAGGGGTCCAAAAGCAAAGATCATTTCTGAAGACCATGACTTCAGTCTTCTCTGAATTCAGCTTGAGGAAATGCCTGCCCATCCAGGTACAGAATTCTTTCATGTAGCTGTGAAGCTCAGCACTCTTATTATTGGCTTTATTTGAGATTTGTTTAATCTCCATAGGAGATGAGTGAAAGACCAAAAGATTGAAGCAGCGGGGGAAGCTCTGCCGCATTAAGGTAGAATAAAGAGGGGCTGAGTGAGGACCACTCCGGCACTCCACCTGGAAGTGAAATGGTTTTTGATCTGACCTAGTCTAGAGTCAATATATTTTCCCTATCAATTAGGAATGATCTAAATAGGCCTAGGGCTGCTGCTTTAATACCTATGGTCTCAAGACGAAGGTAAAGTGCAGAGTGGTTTACTGGATAAAAGGCAATGGCTAGATCGAACAAGATCAGAGCTGCTTTTCCTCCATCATCAAGAGTAGTTTTAAATGTGTCTGTAAGTTTGATCTGTGTGGTCTCAGTGCTATGTTCTGATCTAAAGCCAAATTGAGTTGGGTCTAGCACATTATGTTCCTTCATGAATTGTGTGAGTTGTGAATTCATGATATTTTCAATGAGCTTAGCCAGAAAAAAGGGAGGCTAGAAATAGGTAAAAAAAATTAGATGGAGTGTCAGAGTTGAGGTTAGATCTTTTTTTAGGAGCGGAAGACTGCACGCCTTTTTCCATGCAGTGTGGAAGATGCCTGATTGGAACATGGAATTATAGATATTGACTAGGCACTTTGCAATTGGCTCATAAATTTGTTTGAGCACTTGGGGGGAGGGGGCATGGATAGCTCGGGGTTCCTGTTTTAGTTGTCAGGATAACACATCAGAACATGTTTATTTGTAAAGCGCACGGATCACCCAAGGGTATCAAGGCACTGAATAACAGATGTTTATTGTTACCCAACTCAATAATACTCATTTTATCAACCTCAGATGGATGAAAGGCTGAGTGGACCGACCGGGATTTGAACCTGTAACCATGAGGTCAAACACAGGCCCCTACAGTGGACGCATTAGCCCACTGAGCCACCAGACCAGACTAAGCTCTTCTACTTGCGTTGTCGACACTGGACTGAAACTGAACATATCAGAATGGGAGACATTTTTACTAAGGTTTGCTGCGACATAGGGTAATGATTCCTTGATGCAATGAATGTATTATAAATATGCGCTACCTTGTTCCTAAAATAAAGCGCAAAATCGTCGCAAAAGGTTTAACTGCTGGTACATCCTTTAGCTACCGAGACTTTAGTCAGTTTATTGATCACTTTAAAGAGTTCCCTCAGTGAATTGTTGGACAGTTCAATTTGAAGTATAAATTAACTTGTTTTTTCCTTGACCAATAGATTTTTATATTTGGCCAGGAAGTGTTTGTATAATTCTTTTCAGGAGGTTCATAATTAAGCCTCCATCTTCTTTCCTGTTGTCTACGTTTGTGTTTTTTCCTCTGACTACCAGGGATCCAAGGGCTTATTTCTCTTACATATAGTAGATTTCCAAGTGATGAACTGTGAGAGGGCATGGTTAACCAGGTCAGATAGTCCTGGGTGGCCTTTCAGGATCAGTTAAGGTGAGGTTAGGTCATCAGATATTTGGCTTGTTGATGGATAAAGTTTATGCTCGTCCATGCTCGGTAAAGGGTTGGACCATGTAGTGAGTTGGTAGTTATTATTACTGTGGTATCCCTGAGCGCAAAGATAATAGCAGAGTGATTAGATCAAGGGAGAGGTAGAGCCTCTGGACTAGCGACCACGTCATGGTTGCTAAAGATGCCAAATAGAGTGTGGCCAGCAGTCTGATTCAAGTGGGTAAGGACAAAACGTCTCTAGAGTCTTTATCTTCAGTTTGGTCAAGGCGGAAATGTAGGTCTCCCAAAATAGTCAATTCTAAGTTACAGACCAAGCCTTTAAGTAGTTTACTGATGGAATTGAGTAACCTATTTTTCGGGACAGGTGGACGATAAATGAGTAAACCACTAAAGGATTTATTTTTGGTTACTTCGAACCAATAAGATAGAGCCTACAGTCCTCATTTGATGACGCATTAACTTGACTTTAATCTGGTCCCTGTAAATAATTACAAGTCCCTCTCCTCTTTTTATTGGTTAATCGAGTCTAAAAAGGGTGAAGCCAGGAGCGTCTGCACATATAAAATCAGGCATGAATGAGCAGTTGGCCCAGGTTTCAGTAATAAACAGAATGCCGCTTCTGGGAGTTGATAAGATTGGCCATTTCTGTGGATTGTTTGATCAAAGATCCGGCATTCACTAGTGCACAGCGTTATAGCGGAGGAGAGTGAATATCTAATGGCGGGACGGATGTTATTGGGGAGTAACCAAAGACTCCACAACTAGCCCTGTTACCCATCCATAGAGAGAAGACGAGGGCACCCTTCATTGCATTCCTTGAAATTGAGTAACTCCTTACTTGTATATTTTATGTACCTCTGCTGTTCTGAGCTGAAACTCAATTAGGGGTTTGTTAAGCGCAGCTACTCACCCGGGAGGGTCTCAAGGCGGTGGGGGGCGTGCAGCTCCTAGGCACTCAGGGAGTATTGTCGGACGCCAAGTGGGTCAGAGGTCTTCTGTCAGGGGTTCCGGTGCTGGGCACTTTGCAGGCCTGGACTGACTTCGATGGGCTTGCCTTTGGCACGCCTTCTGCGTGTCCAGCCCAGCATGATTTTTTTTATAGCTAGTCTCTAAGAAACACTAGACTAACCTCACCGAAAGCTTGTTTAATCAATGGAGAGGAGCTGCTACCATCCGCGCGATTTGCAGGAACTGCTGCGGCGGACCGATTTTTCCGTAAACAATTCACCGGTTTTGGAAGCAGGAGCGATATGCGCGGAAAGGATCCGTGACCTTTTGACTTAGAGCAACTGCGGAGAGCGGCAGCACTTCCCCGCGGCGGCAGTGATAAAAACGGACACACTGGCGCCTACTTTGGCTTTTCCAATTGAGGAAGGTTATTGCTGTGAACACACACCAGATATAAAAAAGAGCCTTTATTTCCCGACGACGAAAGAATATATTGGTCCGGAGGAGAACCCTAAAACTACTGGGTTCGAAACGCGTCGACCTGGCCCCTTGTCATATATAAAATATGCACAAATCTTGTGATGAACTTCAGATTGTATGAGAAAGCCATATAATCCAAGGAACAGAGTGTACAAAGAAGAATTGCTTCATCTTTTGTTTAACAAATTTTGACATTGGGCTTTTGTGTTTGTCCCCCAAGGAATGTTGTGTGTGAGTGAAAGAAGCATGAGGATAAGTGAGGTTTGTATCTGATGGCCAAAGATGTGAGTGGGTGTGTGTTGAATTTGTATATAGCAGAATTTATTGTATATAATTTGTTGTCATTTGTATCTTTATGCACAAAAAAATCTCCAATCTTCGCAAAAAAAGTGTTATGATTGCAAAAAAGTGAATAAATCATTTAGTGGCGTAATTCAAAAAACGGACCGGTATGTTTTATTCATAAAGGTCATTTTAAAAAGTTGGTAAGTTTAGTCCAGTATTGGCATTTGTTTTGTTCTTTGCGGCAGACCGAGGAAGCAGTAGGGAGAAGACAGGCGAAAGGCTTAAAATAGGCAAACATTTTTAAAAATCAATTAGTAGCGCGTTTCAAAAACTAGCTAAGCGGAGTCAGAATATATACAAATAATTACACAGTATGCTGCTTACCAGGTGGCTATCTAGTGAGCGTCCGGCCCAGCATGCTATTTTTATAGCTAGTGTCTAAGAAACTCTAGATTGTAACCCCATCGGAAGCTCGTGTAATCAAGGGGTAGGAGCTGCTACCCTCCGCGCAATCGTCAGGCACTGCCACGGCAGAGCCGGGAAGCAGTAGGGAGAAAGCAGGTGAGAGGTTTAAAATAAGTCAAAGATTTTAAAAATGCCTTAGCAGAGCGATTCAAAAACTCTCTAAGCGGAGTCAGAATATCTAAAAACAATTACACAGCATGGTGCTTACCAGGCTGCTGGTGTGAGAAAAATCCCAGGACGTCTAAATGTACAGTGTGAACAATCGGGATAGATCAGTGGTCAAGAAGGAATAATCGAAGAAATAACAATGTTTATATAAAATAAATATTTTTAATGAGTATTTGTTTAAAAAAACATATAGTATATGACCATGGGGTCAAACCATATGATAAGGGTAAAAGATGCTTCAATTACATACAGTTCTAATAATCATACAACATAAAATTCATAATCAATACAGTGAAATTTATACACAAAAATACACGTAATGAATCAAATAGTAAAAAAAGGGAGCATAAAAATACCAGGCTGCTAACATGTATGATTATGTAACCTCTAAGACTTGTGCAAGGTAAAACTTCATATGAACTACCAGAGTCCGAGAGACTTCATTACACCCAGATTCTGCACTAGGTGATACCCCCCTCAATATGAGCCAAAGCCACTAGGCCCAAAACATCCTGTGATACTCCCTAAACTAATAGTCACCTGGGGTACAATCTTGAGTACCTTTAGGCTCCTGTTAATGTGCGAAACCCCACAGACCTGGCGTAGCGAATGGGAATGCATCTTAGCCATATAAGTGTCACCCAATTGCTGGGACAGACTGCATAGGAATATAAACTCCTCATCCACCTTGTCCATGGGGTGGAAAATACACTAAGGTGTGGTACAGATGGCAGTATAACCCCCAAAAACTATGTTGTATGCACTAAAACCCTTTCCCTAGATGCTGGAGGGGGCGCATGGCCTTGAAGGGGGTGCTGTATACATGGTGATATTGTCCAATGATCAAGCACTTCTGGGAGGAAATTTCCAAATCCTTACACAAAGTCCTGAAATATCCAATACTGCCCATTACGGTGGTGATGCTCTTGGGTCTCAAACCCCAAGACTTGAAAATGATGACTACGACGAGTGGCACGTGTCTTCAATGCTTGGGACCTGGTAGGCAGGCAATTGCTCACCTCTGGACACAAACGGAATGACCCACATTAACCCAGTGCCAATATAGGCTGTGGACTAAACTTGCCATGGAATGGTTGGGGAGTAATATGCAGGGAACAACCTTCTTGTTTGAGGTTAAATGGAAGCCACTATACGATTGCCTGAGCTGCAGGCCCCCAAACTCAGCCCTTTCGCCGCAGTGGAGAGCTTTGGGTCTTTTTTCACTGATATTGCAAGGCAATTGGAAAATAACTCATATGATCTGTCATGCAGTGTTTCCGTGAGGTCTTTGAAAATAACGAGGGTGCACACTGAGGAATTTTCTGCAGTTGGGGTTGGAAGAGGGTAGGGGAAGTGAATAGGTGAGAGCAGGGACGAGGACTTGAAGGAACCGGAGAAGCACATCACCACATTGAACTAATGTGCTTTCTGCAACCATCTGCTTGCTATCTATGATGATTTTTTTTTCAAAAGCGGATATATTGTACAAGATGTTCCTACTACTGATATATTGTACAAGATGTTCCTACTACACCTGAAAGACGCAATCCAAACATGAATATAAAAAAAGAATATACATATGCTTTACTGATTTTAAAACCAACAAAGAAAAGTAATGAAGGAGATTGCAGATCACTCCTTAATTAGTAATCAATCCCTTTCCCACTCCCAGGCTTCATCTGTCTGCCCCACATCAAACCCACCCTACATATTATCAACTTACATTTCGGCAAATCAATCTTGCCCTGTATTTCCAAATTAGCCATGTGGCAGGGCAGTGACACCTCGAGGAAAGTTAAAATCTCTGGATTCACTTAGGCCACAAAGATCAAATCCTACTACAGCTCCAGATGGTCTAGCAGGAAGTGCTGTCTTCAAAGTGGTAATGTGTAAAGATAGAGGCATGGGTAGGACCATTATAAACCATCTACATATATACAAATACACCATGTGTAGTAAGTTGCGCTAGCCTTACCGAGACTAAACAGCCACTTCTCTGTAGTGCCTAAGGGTGCTATCCCAATCACTATCCTCAGTAGTTCCATGATCCATCCATCATCCATCTTTTCCTGAAGCATCTAGAAGATTACACGGGAGCGAGTTGGATATTGTGAAGAGTGCACTACTGGTGATATCCTCCATAAGCTCTCTGGAGTCCGCAGGGTTGTGGTCGGGAACAGTTTTGCACTACAGGTTGTAGCTAAGCATGGTGTATCAGATTCCCAAGTATTGTCAAAATTTTGAGGATTCCAAATCATAGTCCACCAAAAAGACAGGGGAAGGGCTTCATTCTATTACCTCCTACAGATCAATCATTTTGGAAATACCAATCAAATATTAAGACCTGCATGAGGTCAGAACTACCACTTAACTGAGCACCATACTAGAACATTGGCAGGACTCCTTTTATCTACCTTTCGATCCCACTGCTTTCAAAGCTTTCACCTAGACCCCAATAGCTGAAGCTATTGTCTGCAATTACGTCCTAAACCCTGCCCACAAAATAGAAAGCGCAAGCACATTTTATCTACCATTACTAATTTATAGAGTTATATCTATGGTTACTTTGGAAGACAGGAAACCCATTCAACAACTGAATGCTCTACTATAAAAAAAAGCACCATGAGAACAAAGAAATACCTCTACCCAAAAACTGATCAGCAATATTTTATTTAGGATGTCCTTCAAGATCTAGCTCCCCAAAGTACAGTTAAAAAAACTGTGTTAAGTCTATGAGGTAATTTATCTGGAATCCATTATGGGGTGCTCTACAGAACATGAAGGAGATATTGTTAAGCAAATCATAAACAAGGCAGCTCCTCCAAGAACTGGGGAAACTCATCCCAATGAGGCACGCCATCACAAGAGAGTAGCAAGATTGTATTAAAAAAATAATTTCTGGTCCCAAATAATTATCATGACTCAAACACTAGCACATTCACTTTAGGTTGGGATGGTGCAAAGGACTCCCCAGAGAAAATCAGTAACGGCAACAGGGTGGTTTTGGTCCAGTAACTACTGAAACCAGAAAGCTTCCCATAAGTCCCAAAGACAGAACAACCAATGAATCAAACCAGGGGTTAGGAGTGAATAGAAATGTATGAGGATTTCCAATCCTCAGTGCCATCACGTTAGAGGAACCACACAACTAGGGGTTCCTACTTGATCCCACCATGCAGAAGTTCTATTACTAGGGCAAAAACCTTTAGAGACTGGGACACGCTTTCTCATACCTCTCCCTAAGCAAAATGTACCTAAAACATCCAATTCACCCTTACAGTTGCCATAGGTCCAGTTTAAAGGAGAGTGAACAAGGATTGGAACAAAAGAACAAAAACTATTCTGAAGGACTCTGAAGAGAAAACAATTTCATGGATTTAAACAAGTTCTCAGCATCAAAGTGTCATATTGTCAGGAAGCCCTAGCTAGACCATTAAAGAGAGCACGCATTTAAGCATGACAATCGACAAGGCATAAATATCGATTCAGCTGGATTCATCAAATAAAAAATGGAAGATTGTGGCCCATTAGCAAGAATCTTAACAAGGATCTTAGTCTCTATCCTCAGGAGAAACACATGCCAAATTGTGTTATTTATTATTAATGTATTTATTTGGCATACAATCAACAGTTTTCCGGCAGGAAATGTTGAACTATCATTGAACTATTCACCATCATCTGAAGGAACACTCAATTAACAGGCTTCATAAACATTCATACAATTCTAGCTAAAAGCTTACAGGCGAATATGACACCCAACCCACAAACCAGTGTCTTCCCACACACCAATGAATGATGGGCCTGGAAAAAACCATTCACATTCATTAAGCGCTTGCCATCCCAACATAATTTTAGAGAAATTTTACAGACAAAATAGAGATAAATCTAATAAAAAAAGACAGAGAAGTTCACAACAATGATTCGGTCATTCTGGCTACGTACGCATATCTAATACACAAATAGGCCCTTCACCTAATGGGATAAACTACAGAATGTTATTTCTTCTACCAATACTCAGGGCTTCAACAATGTTTCCTTCAACATTCTTGACATTTTCACTAAGATTTCGATTTGCAGAACATTAAGAATTCCGAAGTTGTTTTGGGATGGCCCAGATGAAGGAGCGGTTTACAAGAAAGGAAAGTGATGGTATATCATCACCTCTCAGACTCTCCGGCATCCAATTCATATTAAATTTGGATTTTGAGTTGCCTCGCATGGAGCTCTTCAATATGCCTTATTAGTCCCCACCAGCATGGGTTCAGCAGCAGTCTATTCAGAGGAGTGACTTCCCATAAGATCATCACGGTCATTAAAGATTGCATGGACTATGCCTGGCTCTCTAATTGAGGGGTGGAAGGGAGCATCATCGCCCTCACAACATCAAGGTTCCTCTGTTTCCAAATCTTCCAGCCAATCACAATTCGCTCTGGGTTTCTAGAAGTGCCCCAACTTACCATTAAGAAGCACTGGAAGACTAGCTAGGAAACACGTCAAATATTTGAGTAGGATATCCCTCAGTCTCTTTCTGATGGCAGTAAAATTCCTCTGCTACTTTTGGACTAGCTGTGTGAAGCCCCGATGTGTGAGTGTGAAGCATTTTTGTTGGATAGCAGGCACGACTTCCAACAGCCTGTAGAACAGTATTGTGCTAGGTAAGAAATCTAAATAAGACAGCCCTCGAGAGGCACGAGGGGAAGGCGAGAGAAGGCGGAGGAGAGGAGGACTGTGGCTCTATGAGCCCTTTCAACAGAAAATGAGGCAGAGAGCCCAGCTGGTTTCAAAACTGGCTTGATCCACTCCTTAATGAACAAGTTAACATTAAGACCTTCAGCCCTATCTGGGATTCCAATGAATTGGAGATTGTTCCAGCGAGAGGGCCACTCTGCAGCTTCTGCCGCCTGAAGCAAACATCAAGAATCATATGTAAGGCACAGCAGTCGCCTTAACTACTTTCACCTCTCTGGTAACCTTGTTTAAGCCTGTTCAATAGCTTGGATCAGGACTGATATTTTTCTAAAGTCACTGCGCAATAGGTTAAAACAAGCATACTTCTAATCAACTTTGTGTTTCAGTGTCGAACCTGAGATTATTTGTCAAGAGTAATTTGAGAGAGAGCTATGGTCAGAAGATTAGCCCAATCAGAACCTATCTTGTCCAGTCATTACCCTAGCAATACTGAGTTCTAAGCATTGTGCAAGCAGAGTATGTTAGTGGAGAGTTAAGGATGAGTGCACCTCTGGGACAGCAGAAGCAACAACATCACAATGTTCAAGCATGTCACAGCGTTTCAAGGTCTAGCAAGAGCACCACTGGACATAACTGTCTACCCTTAGATATCAGGGAAGAGTAGGAACATGAAAAAGATCCTGGCCACAAAATACTAAGTTAGAAAAAGTCAAGGAAGAGACCCATAGACAACACTCAGTCAGCTGGGTATGAGGGCCTTGCTCCGCACCATGTGTAACTTGCAGGGCTATGATTAGCTAAACAGATGGCAACTTTCCGACGGGGCCAGATGCAAAGATGTTAATTCTGCTGACTCACCCAGGGCAATGTAAGCTATAGAGGTACATACTTCACACAGCTAGCAAGGGTTGTAACTTAGTGAAGCTAGTACTGACTGCCGGTAATCCCCACTCCAAACATCCACCCTGTAATGATCATAGAAAACCGGCACTCAGGCAATGCATAAAAATGCTCCCCAAGATTTGCTTAGTTCAGCTTTTCCTTTAGCAACATAATGTACTGTGCACAATCTTCCTATAATGAATGTAGCAGACCATGACGTTTTGCACTCTCAAAAGCCCTACTGATGGCATTTGTGCCTCATTCCAACATATCTGTCTTTTGAAGTAAGACAAAAGGGCAGCCAAGACAGTCACCTAAGTGATGCGGTCATCCCTAATTCACTCGCCCCTCTGCCCCGGTCAAATCAAAAGGCGCCACACACCCTAGGAATGTCTCAACGACAACTGCTTTGCGTCTATTCCAGGCCATTGGTAATGCCTAGGAGATGTACAAGATGGTAAGTCAGTGGACACTTTAGGCGACCTTACTGGTTTCTGTATCCATGAGAGGAACACAAGGCTTGTTCCAGGGTCACCTGAGGTAGAAGTTGTGAAACTTGATTTGCTTTGACACTGCCAGAGGACTTACAGGAAAGCTCACAGGAGGCTACAGTGGGTGAACTTTCTTCTATGCGGACACACATTTTTTAGGGAACAGAGACATCAGGAGAGTTATGGAGAGGACCCTTCCCCCTTAAAAAAAACAACAGCAACAAAAATGACTGCAAGTTCAGTGGCTGCCTGACCCCACCACTGCAATGGCCAGTGATAGACAACATGAATTTCATTCAGGAACTGCTTCTTCCTAAGAAAAATCTGATAGCATGGACAATAGTTGAGACAAGCAAGGCATGAAGTTGACCCTCCCCACCAGCCATAGGTTTCCACCGCACACAACCCTACCCCCTTTCCCGAGAACCTCCAATCTGAGGTTCATCAAGGAGAATTCTATTCCAGATGTTGAATTCCTCCCACACAATAGCTGGGGGCAGTCTCCTTTCAAGAGACGCAGGGGATACTTTGCGATAGAACCAATATCCCCTGTCAGAATCAATCAAATCCAGTTTGGCAATACTTCCACAGAGGCTAGACCAATCTGTTGCCAAAGGGGTCACACAGATGGGGCTAAGCCAATTCAACCATTAAATACAATTATTTTCTAGTCTGCTAAGTGAAGGAGGGTTAACAGGACAGGGGGTTGCATTTTTCCTTACATCCTGCAAGTGAAATAGTCTGTGAGGTGAAGTGTTGGAAGGTAGATGAACGGATGACTAAGACACGGCAGACATCCCTTCTCAGCTCTTTGAACAGAGGCTAGGAGCCCAATCCTGATTTACATTAGCCCATGAGACATGCTGGACAAGGTATGAGCTATTTAGAGGAGCGTTTCAATTAGAAAGGAGGAAACGTGATCCTTTTCCAAGACATCTGGCTCGACATCACAGAATTCACTGCCGACTTTGGGACTAAAGTGAGAAACCCCCCTGAATTTTGGGTTCTGCATATCAGGATGATTTAAGATGCTGAACAAGTGTCTTCTGATACTCTTAAAGTCAATGGATTAAATATTGTTCAACATCAAGCACCTTGACTATAGAAAAGAAAATCTATTTGAAGGGTAATGCTTTAGAGGATAAATTTAGGTTTAAAAAAATATATATATATTTCAAAAAAAGGATTAGAGGATCTATTAAGTATTACTAAATTCAGGAGACTGGCTAAATTAACAGGAACTTCCAACGATTTAGAGCACTGCCTGATCCTCTGGTAAAGCACAGGTAATTTAACATTACCAGGGAAACTGAACTGGTATATATGAAAAATAACTTTGCAATCACAATAACCTTTTGGAAGTAATAATAGACCTAGATATCATCTGAATATTAATGTTGACTCAACCATTTACAAGGAAAGAGTAAGACTTAACATTTTTTTTCTTGACTGAGTTGCTGGCAAACATGCGGACTAGGTTGATTAGCAACAGTGCCTGCCACAATACAATTGGCCTTCATTTTAAAAATGAATGAAGAGGTTTATGATTTGAAGTAGAAAGTGGGGATTGACACATTTTCTTTTTATCATGGGATCTTTTCCTCCGTCATCACTGTCTTAATTCTGATCATGTTTATTTTTAATTCATATTAAATTGTATGACACAGCGTTTGCAAAAACAAAGTTGTGTGCACATTAGCACAACAAAATAAAACTAATGAACAGAAAACAATGTGTTGAATTATTTTACTTTCTGAAAGAATTCACCCATTGGAACATTTAGATGAACATTACCCTATTTGCAACACCATCTTATTGTTTTGCTCTCTGCAATAAACTAGCTGTATTGCTTGAGTGATGGTGTGGACTATAGGGTTTGGGAACTAGCAGCATGACAGGACTATGTCTGAATGTGCAAGGAAGCTGGTGGGTCAATGTTGCTGTCATACTCCAGTGTTTCGTACTCTGCTTTGGTTTTTTTCATGTGCCAGTCTCCATGTTGCCAAGTCCTGACTTTGAATCCCCCCTTCTGCATTTCCCATTTCTGTTTGCAGGGTTTCTGGTTGGTGTTTTGGCGTTTTGAGAAGTGAATGGGACCTCATTGGCTTTAGGACATAAAGTTACCCAACAATGAGAGGTAAAGGAAATGTAATGTTTTGAAATAAAAGTTTGACAATTGTGATTACAAGATGAACTACACTTTTGGAACATGAAGGGCATCAATCAACTGAGTCTTCAGCAGCAAACAAAGTTTAGTCACTTGAAGAAGGTATGCAGTACGTTTGGTCCAATCCAAAAGGTTCAGGACTGAAAGCTCAATCTATCCAGATCTAGACCACCAGTTTATGCTCCACTAACAAACGATACATTGGGTCTTGGAGATAACCAACATCAGGTTGCCCAGTACACTATTTTCAACTATTATGGCAATGACAGCAAATTAAGAAAAAGTACCTATTTAATATTAAACTGCAATAGAGGGTATGACTGGAGCAGAGATGCATTCAATACTTAAACTTTGACTGTTAACATTAGCTCTTCTTGAAATTAGTTAAACATTTTATTTTGCAGGAATACAAAATTATGCGCCAACATTTGTAATTTTGAGCCATTTTTTTCACCAACAAAGGATGCATGAGACTTTAGTCTCTGATGTAAGGAATGCCTTCAAGGGTACAAGAGGAAAGCGATTCAGTAAGTAGCTACGAGAAGATAGAAGATTGCTATAAGGTCCTTTAACAAAAGACAAGAAAACAAGTTACTTACCTGTAACTTTAGTTCTCCAGTATTGGCAACTTTCATAGATTCACATGCTTGAATCATTCCCTGTCGTCGAGATGGGAGTCCCGGTATATATAAAAATAGCAATACAAACCATTATGGTTAGAAACTAGGCCTAGCCCCAATCTAGTTTTGTAACATCTCCACCTCTTTTTGTAAAAGAGACCAAATAAAACCAACAACCAATCAGATCAGCCTCACCCTCTAGAACACTCCGGAGAGAGCCTCAGACCATCAGATTTTCATAGCCGTAGTGCCACAAGATAACCATAAAGAAGCAGAAGGTCAAGCTTTCCCAGTGGAGGAGGATGGGTCGCATGTGAATCTATGAAAGCTACCAATACTGGAGAACTAAAGTGACAGGAAAGTAACTTGATTTTTTTTTTACTTCTGTATTTGAACTTTCATAGATTCTCATGCTTGAATCAGAGTAGCTAGCAGTCATGAGCACACTGCTTTGTATCATCTTCAAGAGAGATCAAACAATGAGTCAATAGATTAACAAAAGAAAAGAAATGTCCTATTTCGCAGTTTAGATATGTCATCTTTCCCTCTTTCTTTTTTAAAGTGAAATAAAGAAATCACCCCACATTGAAATGCGAATCACATACCTATATATATATATATATATATATATATATATATATATATATATATATATATATATATATATATATATATACATACATACAGAAATAACAAGAAGCAATCAGTTGTAGCAACGAATGCGCGAAGAAATACAAAGGAAAAGGAACAAGGGATGAGAGGGAAAGCTCACCACTTATTGAAAGAGGTTCCTCAGGAATGCTTGGCCCACTGCCATGTCGCTGCGCGACAAAGAATCCAAGCAGTAATGTCTTTTGAAGGTATGGGCACTCTTCCAGGTCGATGATCTGCAGATGTCCCGGATATGTACCCCAGCAAAGAGGGCTGTCGAAGAAGCGATCGCCCTCGTGGAGTGAACACGGACTTTCCCTTCAAGGGGCTTACCAGCTGCTTGATGACAATATTGAATAGAGGTGTAAATCCACTGTGCAATCCTCTGTTTGGAAAGGGGAAAACCTTTACGAGGAGCGCTGTAAGCCATGAAGAGCTGAGGTGACTTTCTAAAGTCCTTAGTCTTATGAACGTAGAACGTCAAACAACATTGAATGTCCAATGAGTGAAGTGACCTCTCAGCCGGAGTCGTAGGTCGAGGGACAAAAGTTTTAAGTATCACAGTTTCATTTAAATGAAAGTCCGAAGGCACCTTCGGGATGAACTTTCGGTTGGTACGGAGAACTCTGTTTCATTTTTAAATTGAAGAAAAGGCTCTTGAATGGTGAGAGCCTGCAACTCGCTGACCCTTCTAGCTGAAGCCTAAAAGAAGGGCCACCTTCCAGGAGAGAAATTTCAAGTTTGCTTTAAGTATCGGCTCGAAGGGATGTTTATGAGCTGGGTCAAGACCAGATTAAGGTGCCACAGTGTTGGAGGAGGCTTCACTGGAGGGAAGCCTCGAAAAAGGCCTTTCATAAACGGTTTAATTATTCTTGTTGGCCAGAGCGAAGGGCCTGAGGATGTCCCCCTGAAGTGAGAAATGGCCGCGAGATGCTCTTTAATAGATGAAAAAGCCAGGCCCGCCTTTGCCAAGGAAAGAATGTAAGGAGGGATTTCATGCACTGAAGAGGCGAAAGGGTTAAGCCCTGAATCTCTGCAACAGAGACAAAATTTCTTCCGTTTCATCGGTAGGTTTTGTTTGTACTTGAGCCCGAGCCTGAGGCAGGATTTCTCTACATTCTGCAGATAACCAAGTCGAGAAACTCTCTGTGCTCAGGAGCCACACCACGCCACGTCATCAGCAGTAATGGAATTGGTTGCAAAGGAACCGGGTGTTCAAAGTATAGGAGAAGAATCTCTGTGTACCAGTACTGGCGAGGCCAAGACGGTGCTATGACATCAAAAACGCATTCCTCGAGGATCCCGGATGGTGATGAAAGCTTCTTGTTCTCTGGTGTAGCAAAGAGATCTATGGCTGGCCTGACCCAAAGTAGAAAAATCTCCTCCAGAATCTTCTGGTCTAGCTCCCACTCATGGCTGACTGACTTCAGTCTGCTCAGTGTGTCTGCTGTCTCGTTTAGATTCCCTGGAAGATGCTCCGCTTTTAGTGAGACTCCATGCCCACTCCCAGACAGCCTGAGTTTCCACAGACAGCAGACGAGATCTTGTGCCGCCCTACTTGTTGATATAATGCATGGCTGAAGTATTGTCTGTTCTTATTAGAACCGACAAATTTATTTATCCTCTGGAGGAAAACCTGTGGGGCTAGGCAAACTGCTCTGAGTTCCAGTAGATTGATGTGCAACAGGTGCTGGTGGTGTAGCCATCGACCGCTTATCTGGAGGTCCTGCAAGACCGCTCCCCAGCCTTCCAGAGACGCCTCTGTAGTAATAATCTGAGGAGCCAGAGTAACCATGAAGGAGAGACCTTGGGAAATGTTCTCCTCGACCGTCCACCATGAAGCAGCATCTCTCATTGACATAGTGATTGTGATCATGTCTTCGAAAGACCCTCCCACTTGGCGCCACTGTAGGTCCAGTTGTTCCTAAAGAGGGCGCATTTGTAGCCTGCAGTGAGGAATCACAGGAATGCAGGACGAAATGGACCCTAGAAGGGATTTGTAGAGGCGAATTGAAAGTGACTTGCTTTTTTGAAGTAGACGCGCCATTGACATCACTTGGCTCGTCTTTCCACTGACGGAAAAGCTTTGTTCAGGGATGTGTCCAATATGGCTCCCAGGAATTTGGCTTTCTTTGAAGGGCACAAAATAGATTTTCCTCAGTTGAGAGTAAGACCCAGCATTTTGAACAGCTGTGTACAAGCTGTCACTGACCTCTCTGCTGCAGTCTTGGTAGGAGCCTTCAGCAACCAGTCGTCCAAGTAAGGGAAAACCTGGTGCTGTTTCCTTAGAAAAGCCGTTACCGGAGCCAGTATCTTTGTAAAGATCTGGTGCCGATCTGAGGCCGAAGGGAAGAACCCTGAATTGAAAGTGGCTCTCTGCTACTGTGAAGCGAAGAAACTTCCTGTGGGATGGCTGTATGGGAACATGAAAATATGCGTCCTCTAGATCCAAAGTGGCCATGAAATCTCCTGAATTTAAAAGTTGAAGTATGTCCTGCAAGGAGATCATCCGAAACGACTGTTTGATGATGTAAGTGTTGAGCTCCCTCAGATCTAGAACAGGGCGTCACTTTTCTACAGTCTTTCGAACTAGAAAGAACCAGGAGTAGAAACCCTCTCTTCTTTGGAAGACAGGGACAGGCTCTATAGACCCCTTCTGCAGCATCAGTTGGACCTCTAAGCCCAGGAGACGAAGATGTTTTGTCATGTTGGCGCAAGGGGGCTTGCTTGGAGGAGGATGGACAAATTCCAACGTGTGACCAAATTAGACTATATTGAGAACACAACGATCCGATGTTATCCATAGCCATTCTTGGAAGTAACACAAAATCTTGCCCCCCACAGGTGTTAAATGAATGGTAGGAACAGTAGACAGAGCCAGCAGGCTGGCGCCCCCCTCCCCCTGTTTGATGATCTCGAATAGGACGAGGACTGCCCCTGACGCTGGTTATATTGCATGCGGTAAGATTGCGAAGCCGGCGTATACGAGGAGTACCTATATTGCTGTTAACTTCCTCTGTACGAGGGAAGACCTCTGTCCCTTGCACCACGAAAAAGGACCTTTTGGGATTGTGGTGTCCCTAATGATCTTGCCGTGTCCGTATCTTTTTTAAGGTCCTGAAGCGCATCCTCAATGTGCTTACCAAAGAGCGCCTCGCCATCAAAGGGGAGGTCCAGAATCTTGTTCTGAACCTCAGGCCTAAATAAGTTCGCTCAAAGCCATCCCTGGCGACGAAGAACTGCCGCTCCAGCCAGTGAACTGAACGCAGTTGTTGCAATGTCCATTGCGCAATCAATCACTTCTGAGGAGGCCCTCTCCTCTTCCTGAAGAAGGTTTTTCGCTTCGGCCATGCTGTCATGAGGCAACTGGTCAAGATAGGGAAAGAGGTCACACCACATCTGGCGGTCTTGGCACCCCAAGATGGCTCAAGCGTTAGCCGCTTTTACGAGAAGGCTTGACATTGAAGAAAACCTTTCTCCAGCATTGTCTAGGTGTCTGCCTTCCTTGTCTGGAGGTGTTGTTAGAGGAGCCGCCGGATTTTGGGATTTTCTCTGTGCTGCCTCCGACATCACTGAGTCCGGTGTAGGCTGACTCACAAGGCATGCTGGGCTATCCTCTGGGACTTTATACTTTTCTCTAAACGAGAAAGCACCGGAATCACTGTAGCTGGGGTCTTCTAAACTTTGAGCCCCTCTTCCCAAATATGACCAACGATAGGAATTGATCTCACAGATTTCAGGGAGGGAGGGGATGGCGAATCCTGTTGCCCACTGGCGTTTGATGGGCTTGAAAGGTCAGACTAGGAGGTTTGGAGGCTACTGCAGAGGGAGAGGGGTGGGTGCTGGATGGCCCGCCCGCTGGCCCCCGGAACCACAACAGTTGTTTCCACTCCCCGGCCGCACAAAGTTTGGGTAACTTGCTGCGGTCTTTGCCTATGGAAGGGATATCACGGGGCACACCTTCAGTATTCACGAAAGGGGCGAAAAGCAGACTGCGCAGGGTGGGTGGAGAGGCCCCTGGACTTGGCCGTAGCCCGTGAGTCTTTGAAACGCTCTAGAGCGTTGTCTACTTTGTCGCCAAAAAGGTGACAGCCATCAAAGGGCATGTCCATCAAGGTGTTCCAGAAATCGCCTGAAAAGCCAGTCAATTTCATCCAGGCGTAGCGACGTAGTGCTACTGACGTTGAAATGGTCCTGCCCAGAGAGTCAACAGCGTCCAGCCCACAAAAGATTATAAACTTCGCCGCATCCCTCCAGGCAGTGACAGCCTGGGAGAGCACTGCATGGGTCTCCTCCGGACACTGAGGCAGCACCTGCGCAACCATATCCCACACTGAGTGGGAATAACGGCCAAGAGACATGTAGTGTTTACCGACCGCAGTCCTAAGATGGCGGAAGAGAAAATTTTCTTTACAAGATGGTCCAGCTTCTTGTATTCTCTTTCCGGTGGAGCATGAGGGAATCCGCTTTTGGAAGTGGAGGCTTAGACTACCAAGCTCTTCGGGTGGGGTGATGGGAGAGGAAAGTGGGGTCGCCCAGAGCTGGGCGGTGGCGTTGGGCAATCATGCTGTCCACACGAGCCCCCGTGTTGGGCCTTGACCACGTATCCAAAAGGGCGTCTGTGAGGGCCTCATTAAACGGCAGCAACGGCTCCGAAGAGCTCGCAGCCGGTTGAAGCACCTCTGTCAGGAGGCTAATCCTGACCGCCACCGTAGGAAGCAAGGTTGAGAGCCTCGGTCGCCCTACGCAACACCACTACGTATGACGCTTCGTCTGTAGCCACGGTAGGAGGAGACAACATGCCAAGGTATGGGGAGGTGTCCAAACAACTGGAATCCCCCAGTTCCTCCATCCCCTCTCGGCGACAGATCCAGCATCGGGCAATGCTGGCCCGGCTCCAGATCCACGTTGGGATGGAGGCCGGGGTCGACGACGGCTGTGGGGCCGACCTGGGCCGAACGCAGTAGTGATGTTGTGTAGCATTTTAGGATCCAAGCGTAATTTACCAATTCATGCCCTTATATAGGTATAATTCACATTGCCCTTATATAGACATAGAAATCATACCCATATTTAGACATAACCCATCCAGTCCAAATACAGGCATGGCTACTTCCACATGTTCCAAAAAGCCACAACGATTTCTTGGAAAACTCCGTTTCAGCAGCCAGGGGCATCCCCTTGCTTGAATATTGATTTGTCCTAGAAATCATGGAGTTTTCAAAGAACTACCATTCCCTTGGGGTTCTTTAATGACGTTATTATGTCCGACTTCACGTCAAACTAGGCACCTTCAAGGTATAAATATGCCTACGCTCGCCCTAGCAAACACACGGTGGTTCAGAGCAGCTCGACTATCTACTTGCCCGGCGCAGCTCGCTACAGTAAGTGCCGAAGGAAGCCGACCCTCCAGCTGACGCAATGATCGAGAAGCTGTCCTTTCTCTCGCTGAGAATCCAGCTCCAGTGTTTCCAAGCTCCCCTCGCGGGGTGTTGGGAAATCGAGTCCGAGACAGAGATATCAGACCTCCTTCATTCTAAAACCAAGGTACGGAGCTGATTAGACCCTAAGAGAAATCTTGGTTAGATTCTTGGCAAAGAAAACGAAACCTATGCTAAACCTCACTTCTTCCCTCGTACAAGACCTAGGTTAGGTAGATTGGGGTAGGCGTATTTTAGAAGCACTAGTTGCTTACTTTAAAGCCTTTGTTATTTATGTATGTATTTATCTATGGTTTAGAAACCATACAAGGCTTTTACAGTATTATTTTATAATACTTTTCTTACTGTACGCATTATACTTTGCAACCAGTATTACGATCGTAGCAGTTCACTTTAATTGCATGAGGAAGAAGACTGTTCAATAAACCATTTTATTGAAAACGCCCGTCTCTGCACCTCTGATGAAACGAGGCATGCACGATTGACTGAGTAAAATATCTATCTATTGTTTCCACGACACTGAAGATCAGTTTTATTCTTGGGGAAACAAAGTTGTCATGTTTACGCAGTTGTCAGAAACTAATCCCTTCTTGTTCATTTGAGAACGTTTCTAGTGACCTCTGAGCTAGCTGGCACTCACAATTAAGTCTAATATATTTGATAGAGACCTAGTCGACCTAAGTCCTCCGTCAAATCTATAGGATATATTATTCCAATGCGCAGAGCCTATTGGGAATATAGGAACTACACTACAGTGGTGCAGGAGGAAATCGCGCCGGTGGAGGCGTAATCAGGTCAATCGGTGCCGATCTGGATCCAGTCTTGGATCAAAAAGGGGCCTGCGTTGCAGGGGCCGTCGGCGGTGAAGGCCAAGGCCCCCAACCGATTCCGCGGGGCCCGAAGTTGCGCCGGCAGTATCAGGCCGCCTAAAGATGGCATGCATCGCCTCGTAGAACGTTTGAAGCTGGGAGGGAGTCGCTCCAGGTCCCGGAAAGGGGGGGGAAGCGTGGAGTCGTCTCTTCGGGCTCCGTACGCGGAGCCACGGGAAGAGCACCACCCGCGTCTCTGGTCAGGTCAGCCGACCGACGAGAAGTCGAAGAGCGACGATGCTTCTTTGACTTTTTCTAATGCTTCGACTTACCCAACACAGGGTGCGAAGACTTCGAAGACTTGGACGAATGGTGGTGGCTATGCGACGGGTCCCTCGACCTCCCTCGCGACGACGAACAGCACAGAGCAGACTGCCGGTGCTCAAGCAGCTTTCGGGACCGCTCTAGCTAAGTCTTCGGCGTCATCGACCAGCAGGCGGAGCAAGACTTGTGATCAGGTCGCGCTCCGGGCAAAAGAGAAACACGCGGATCCATCACAGACATCATCCGATGACAGGAACCACTTAGCTTGAAGCCCGGCATCCCTTGTGCACCAGGAGTCGAAGACTAAAAAAAAAAAAAAAAAAATCGACAGAAGTCGAGAAAAAGTCAGTCAAAAGGTGACTGGAGGTACCGCTCTTCCCGGATCTGCGCTGGCTGACGCGGAAGAAAGAAAGAACTGACGTCAGAGCACGAGGGCGGCGTCTAAGTAGCCGCCGCAACTTCACCCCGGCGACCACGACGCTAACGACGGACGTGGAGCCAACCGATGCCACCTTCTGACGTGCAGAGGTATTGCGGACAGAAAACTTTCCTGATCCCCTTCTCGCCCCCCACAGAGTCTTACTCTATCTCAGCGCTGGGATGCCTCCTGGTAACCACGCGCTTTACAAAAACGCCATACAATACAATACAATACAATACAATCCAGTCTGACGCCTGGGGGTAATTCTAATGTAAGGAATCTATAATGAATGTGTTTTTTTCAGTTAAGTGTAACATTCTACTCGCACATAAATTGCTACCGTCCCCATTTATAACCACATTCATGTCCCACACCATTTCAAAACAACTAGGTTCATGTTATTCATTCAATACAGAAGACTTTAAGGCTTTTCATCTTTGCACTGCTGTAATACCATTGGCAAAGCAATCACAGAGACCTAAAAGCCAAAACTTGTAAATGATTACGCAGAAGTTCAAGCAAGACCATACTGGCATTAGGATAAACAGACCCACAGGGCCCAGTTAAGATCTTTACATATTCCTAGCCAAATATAAATCAGTTAAGGGTATTTAAAAAACACATGATACCAGTCCCTACTGGCCTTCTTTTACAGTAAGGGTAAAACTTGCACAGCTGTAGTACTTCTTCAGGTGGGTTAGAGTCCAACAAACTGTTAAGGGTAAAATATTAGATTTTGCCATACAATAGACCTCATCACTCATTTATGTATTAAAAGAGGGAGAGGCACCCACTCATAGCCTGAAAAGTCAATATTAGAGCCAGTACACCCATGCCATAGGCAATGCAACTAAAGCAAAACTAGATATAACCGCTGGCACTTTATGGTCTTATCAGTAAAGAGTACGGTGCCTCGGCAGCTGCAAAGTTACAGGTATTTATTATGGAAATAACGTCACAGTGTTTCAAACTGTTTCTGTAACTACAACTATAATTTAAGACTGCAGATGATACTAGATGCCCAAACATCACGGCACCTGATCTCCCAAATTTAGGACAATTTTTGGAGGAAACTTCAGCTGGTATAACTGGACTGTACTATGTTAGAGAATATTAATGTCAATAGTTATATTATGAACGTAAAACAAAGATCTAATACAACCCTAATAGTTTTTAATTTGGGATATTGAAATGTAAACAAACCCCACTTGTGCTCAATCTCAGTTTTACACTGTAAAGATTCTGCTCTAAAGCTTCTACAAGATAGGCCTCAGATAACTGATGGAGGTATGAAGTGGCTGACAAAAAAGGTATTAAAATCTGGGAGAGGCATCATCGATTTTTAACTGAATGACGTTTGTTTCCCGTTTCAGATTCAGATTCAATAACTATATTAGGGTGCAAACAGTATCCATAAAATTAAACACTCCACAAATAAAACACAGCAATAAAAATGTGTTAAGTGCAGTTAAAAATGCATTAGCAAACAATTTTATAAAAAAAGACACATTTTATTTCAATAAATACACATGCATACAGTTTTTAAAAAAAATACATTAGTCAAAGTGCATTGTGCTTCAGGACAGCTCAGAAAGAAGCCAACATAGTAGCATACCTTATCATTAGTCAATTGTTGCAAAAAATTCAACACTGGGCTGGATTGCCAACATTTCAGGGGTTTCATAAAAGGATTCAAAATAGTTTAGTGTACTTAATATAAAATTTACAGAAAAAAGTAAAATGGAACATAGTTTGCCCAGACTTGCCATCACATGTGCAGGGAATAGTGCACATATTTTTCGGATTGCCCAACAGAAAACACAGTAAATACTTAATTGTATCTGCCCTAAAGTGAGAAAAAAGCAACGTTCCGAGTGCCTCTGTGCACCAAAAAGATAATTAGTCGATGGACTATCTGTGCTCAAGCAAGCTGCAATCGTGGGCTTAAATGTTTCAGCAGTAACCCTAAGGATAGGGCTTGGTTAAATAGTAGCAATTGCACATTTCTTTTTCTTTATCCTACTGCTACTGCTAGGCATAGAAAATAAATGAGGCAGACAGATCTCTTGGAACATTTTCTTTAGGTAAGCTATCCAAGGAATGGGAAGGCCTTTATCGCAAGCATGGCCAGCATTAATAATATCTCTTGTTAAGGACGCCTCCTCTGTTTTCCAGATGGCTAACCATAACTGAGGAGGGCGTACACTAAGACTACCACCCAAGTAGGTCAAACCAAACACCTCATAAAAAATAAAATGAGAGGGGCAGAGAGGGATTTTCTGAAAAATCTATCTTCATCCACCTGAAAAGCTTCACAATTAGGAATGCCTATAGTTTGGCCCGATATAGTGCACCATATTTTGCAATGGGAACACACTGAGTTGCATAAATATGAAGCAGAAGAAGAGCCTTGCTCCCCAGAGGGTGAGGTAGAACAAAAAAGGGAGCCTACTGCCCTGGATAGCTTCACCCTGCGCTGTGCAATGCTTGGAGCCCAAGAGACACCTGCAACAAACGTAACCCCTAAGTACGAAAAAGTGCTAGTGCTTTGTAAACAATTTGTGCCAAGAGCAAGAGTGGAAAGCAAGACGGTGGGTGGAAGAGAAGAGGAAAAGTGCTTTGATGTAAGTCAACAGCACTAATACATTCTATGTGTGGCCATCTCGAAGCAGTTTCCTTGATAAATGCTACCACGGCGCTCCATGCTATGTTATGATAATGAGGTATCCTTCGCATTAATTTACATTTTTCGTGAAAATATATGTCATATTCCTTGCAGTATCGTAACTAAAGAATAATCATGGTCTGCCGAAGTAATATCTTAAATTAATTACCACAACAACAAAAATATAATTAATATTTAATAACTTTATTTCGGCATTCATGCCATAAAAGTTTCTACGATACAAAAGGGGATGATGGACGGAGCGTTTGAACAAATTAAACACTCACCCCCAGTCAACTGATCTGGGTTTAATCCATCACCATTCTTTAGTTCACTCAGCCACCCCAGTTCAGACATGGCTATATGCAAATCAGTCTGACCCTGTGCCTTGTGGGAACAGTCCAGCCCGAACTGCCAAGCCATGTCTTCCCTGGACCGGAAACAAGCATCCTGGGACCGGTTTCGGATTCATAATCCTCATCAGCCAGGGTATCTTGAATCCAGTGGCCAAGTGAACAAGGGACTCACGTCTGCATCATTTAGCCAAGCAGCAAATTAAAAGCCATAAATAATTAAAACATGTACAGTGCTCAAAGTGCATAAGACTATTGCTCTCATGTCGCAGATGGATTAGTTACTTACCTGTAATCCTAGTTCTCTTCCAGGGGTATCCTCATCAAAGTCATAAGCATTAGAATATACCCGCCCATGCGCGGGACCCCGGAAACAATATATTATATGTGCCCCACATATATATAGAAATATATATATACATATATATATATATATATAAAATAAGCAATTGCAGCCAAACAAAACAGTGGAGTTGGAATATGCTGTGAAGAATTTCCACCATACATTTGTATTTGCATTAAAAACATGAGAAACAACACCAATGCTTGTTTAGAAACTGTTTTAATGCTTAGAAAGCAGTAGAAATTCTTATAACACACTGTAAGCATATACAGCTCCCAGGCTGCATTGCAAATACCCAGTCTAAAAAGGCTGGAAAGCTAACTTGTAGCTGTATGTACTAAAACTGACGCCGTGCCTTTAAGGCACCTCTGCCCCTAGCTTCCCATCATGCCTCAGGGGTTACAGTTAGGTCAGTTCTTTTCGGAGACTGAAAACCAAACCATGGTAATAACAGGTTAAAATATCTCCTATTGAATAAACAACGTCCTTTGCCCGGGGAGGCGGGAGGGTTGCTTATGACTTTGATGAGGATACCCCTGGAAGAGAACTAGGATTACAGGTAAGTAACTAATCCTTCTCTTCCAGGGGATCCTCATCAATAGTCATAAGCATTAGAATAGAGTAGCGAGCCTCACCTCATCCCTGCGGGCAAAGGAATCAACAGATAACATTCAGATTCTTAGGCCCCAAAAGTAGGCCTCATATTACCCAAATAGGTTTCTCAAGGAGGCTTGCCCTACTTGAGATTCCGCTCTGGAATCAGACTCTAGGCAATAATGCCTTGTAAAGGTATGGACTGATTTCCATGATGCAGCCTTGCATATTTCTGACATAGGAATGTCATGTAAAAACGCTATTGTGGCTGCTTTCCCTCTAGTGGAATGAGCTTTGGGTGATTGTAACAAAGGTTTGCCAGCCAGCTGGTATGACAGTCTGATACAGGATACAATCCATCTGGAGATGGATCTTTTGGCTGCTGCAAACCCCGTTCTTATTGAACCATAATTGACAAAGAGTTGATCTGTCTTTCTGGTGCCCTTCGTCTTTTCTAGGTAAAACTTTAGTACCCGTTTAAGATCCAACGAGTGCAACGACCTCTCCGCTGGGGTCGATGGGTTAGGAAAGAACGAAGGAAGGGTAATCGTTTGATTTATATGAAAATCCGAGACCACCTTTGGAAGGAAAGATGGATGAGCCCTCATTACCACTCTGTTATGGTGAAACACAGTGTAAGGTTCCTTGGTGCAGAGTGCTTGTATCTCGCTAACCCTGCGCGCAGAGGTTATTGCCACCAAGAAGGCCGCCTTCCAAGTGAGATGCTGCAAGGAGGCCTTGTGTATAGGCTCAAACGGTGTCGACATCAGCCTGGAGAGAACTAGGTTCAACTCCCAGAGAGGAGAAGGATTTCTCACAGGGGGATAGACCTTCTTTAACCCCTGAAGGAAATCCTGAACCACTGGAACTTGAAAAAATGAAGTTTGTGTAGGTGATTTCCTGTACGCTACTATGGCAGATAGATGGACCCTAATAGAAGCGTATTTCAACCCTGATGTAGCCAAGGAAAGGAGGTATGGAAGGACTACCTCTTCTTGACCTTTGGTGGGATCAAAACCACGGTCCTTACACCAAATGAAAAACCTTTTCCACTTGAACGCATAAGACGCCCTCGTGGAAGGTCTTTTGGACTCTTAAGATATGCATACACTCCGGAGGCAGATTTAAGTGTCCATACTGTAAGACCTCAGGAGCCATGCAGTCAGGTTCAGTGACGGGAGGTTGGGATGCAGGATCCTCCCGTTCAACTTGCTCAACAGGTCTGGCCTGCACGGCAGGCGTCTGTGTGGACACAGCGACAGATGTAAGAGATCTGGATACCACCATTGTCGCGGCCAATCCGGGGCTATCAGGATCATGTCCATGCTCGATCTGATGAGCTTGGCCACCACCTTCGGAATCAGAGCCAGAGGGGGAAACGCATAGGCGAACATTCCTGTCCACTCCAACAGTAGAGCATTCCCTTTCGTCCCTGGCCGGTGGAACCTGGACGCAAAGGAGTGGCATTTGGTGTTTTCGTCGTCCGCAAATAAGTCTATGTGTGGACGACCCCAGCAACGGAAAAGCTCTTAGACTACCTCGTCGTTTAGCACCCAGTCTGGCTGATCTTCGAAGTGCCTGCTGAGCGCGTCTGCTTTTGTATTTAGCTCGCCTGGGAGGTGCACTGCCACCACCGACAATCCCCGAGCCAGAAGCCAGTGCCACATAGTCTGGGCCTCCAGAGATAGAGGGCGAGATCGAGTTCCTCCTTGTTTGTTCAGATAGAACATCGTTGTAGTGTTGTCCGTCTGAACCAGGATTTTGTCCGTTGTTATTGCTGGAAGGAACGCTTTGAGCGCCAGATGAACTGCTCGAAGCTCCAGCATGTTGATGTGGTATGTCTGAAGGTTGGTCGACCAACGACCCTGAATCTGAAGGTGACCCATGTGAGCACCCCAGCCTTCCAGAGATGCATCCGTTACCACAGACAGCGAAGGAAGAGGTTGCTGAAAAGGGACTCCCTGCAGGACATTCCGAGGACGAGACCACCACTGTATGGAGGTCAAAGCTGCTTGAGACAGGTTGATTCGATCCTCCCAATCTCCTGTCGCCTGGTCCCACTGGTCTTCCACAGACTGTTGCAGAGGCCGCATCATCAACCTGGCGTTCGGTATTAGGAAGATGCAGGACGCCATGGAGCCCAAAAGAGATGCCACTTCTCGAACCTTTGGCCGAGGAGACTGAAGCAACTTTTTGCATTTCTGCCCCATGGATGATAGTCTCTCCTGCGAAGGAAACGCTCTTCCTAACTTTGTGTCCAGAACTGCTCCCAGATAGTGTATACTTTGCGTGGGAAGCAGGACTGACTTTTCTGTGTTCACATGCAGGCCGAGTCTGTGCATTTGTTGGAGACATAGGTGACAGTCTTTGGTGACTTGACGATGGGACGAACTCTTCAAGAGCCAGTCGTCTAGATATGGGTACACAAAGAGACCTCTTTTGTGAAGACATGCCGCTACCACTGCCATGCATTTGGTGAAGACCCTTGGTGCGGATTTGAGACCGAAGGGGAGTACCTTGTACTGGTAATGCTTGTTCCCTACTAGGAACCTCAAGTACTTTCGATGACCTGGTGTAATGGGAATGTGGAAGTACGCGTCTTGTAAGTCCACCGAACACATCCAATCCCCGATTTGTAGATGAGGACATATTTGGTGCAGTGCCAACATGCGAAACTTCTTTGACCACCACTTTGTTGAGGAGTCGAAGATCCAAAATCGGTCTGAACTTGCCTTCTTGGTCTTTTTTGGGGACTAGGAAATATCTTGAATACACTCCTTTCCCCCTTTGGGATGGAGGTACCTCTTCGATTGCGTTTTTCTTTAAGAGGACGCTTACTTCCCTTTTGAGGAGCTTTAGTTGGTACAAGAGATTCTTTTTTGGAGGAATCGGTTGCGGTTTCTTCCGGAAACGTAGCGCATATCCATTGCGCAGTATATTCAGCACCCACCGATCTTTTGTGATGCTGACCCACTCTGCTAGGTGTTGTGAAGCACTTCCTCCCACTGGAGTGGGTAACGGTGACAGAGGAAGCCACTGCTCAGGCTTTGCCTCCTCTAGGCGTAGTAGAGGACTGAAGATGTCCGCCTCTGCCTCTACCCGACTTTCCTCCTCTGTATTGAGGCTTTCCTTGTGGCTTGCTTTGAGACCATTGAGGGGTTTGAACCCTCTGTTGGCCTCCCCGGTTCTTATTGGTCTTGAAGCGTCGTTTGAACGGCCCTTTCTTTTTTTCCAGACCAACCGCCTTCACTGTGTCTAACTCCGTCTTCATACGGGCCATTTCCTGATCGGCATGCTCCCCGAAGAGTGAAGATCCGGAAAAAGGCAGATTGAGGATGCGCTGCTGGGCATCTGGCTTGAGACCAGTTAAACGCAGCCAGGAGGATCTCCTCGCACATACCCCATGTGAGTAGGCATGTCCTGCCAGAAGGGCGTTATCTGCTGATGAACTAATCATTTGGTTAGCCACCAAACAGCCCTCCGTCACTGTCTCCTCAAAATCTTTCTGGTCCTCTTTGGGCAATTTCTCCTTGAATCGTTCCATGGAGTCCCATAGTGCTCTATCGTACCTTCCCAGAAGAGCTGATGCACTCGAGACTTTCAGGGATGAAGCTGCTGTGCTGCATACCCTGCGTCCCCAAGAATCTTGCATCCTGCTGTCTTTGTCAGGCGGGACCGAAGAAGAAGGGGCGACAGTGTGAGTCTTTCTAGCTGAGGCTACAATGACTGATCCGCCGCAGGCTCTCCCTTAACAAAGATAGGGTCTGATTCGGCAGGCCTATATTTCTTCTGAATACGTGCCGGTACCGCCCTGACCGTTGCTGGTGTGAGGAAAACGTCTTTGATTGGATCCAATATCCCTGGAACCAATGGGAGTAAAGGCCTTGTAGATGATTTGGGACGAAGGGTCTCAAAAATCACAGTAGTGGACACTTCTGGAACAGCCATCTCTATATTTAGTTTGTGAGCCCCCCTTTGTAAGACGTCCAGATACGTGTTGACGTCGTCCATCGGGGAAGCTCTGGAGCGAGGGCTGTCTGCCAGCGTCGGAGAGTAATCCCCTTTAGAATTTCTAGCTGAGGATGAAGAAGAAGAAGGAGAAGATGGAGTTCTCCTTCTCCTGTGATGAGATTTTTCCTTCCGCACCGGAGATCTTCTTGATCGTTCTTCCCCTCGAGGCGATTGTCTCCGATGCTCCCTTCGGGGAGATCTCGATCTCTCCGCCCTTTTCGGTGTTCGAGATCTGGATTGTCGTGGAGATCGGGAGATCCTGGGGGTACGTGACCTTTCCGCTCTCCTCTCCCGAGAGCGTGATCGGTGCCTGGTAGGATCCGGTCTGTCTACCTCCTCTATTAGTCTCTGAAGAGGTGACCTGTGGAGCGGGCTTGAATATCTTTGTAGCCTCTTCGTCGCTCCAGAATCCTTCCAACTACTCAACGAACCATACCATCTTGGTGAGAGTCTTGTCTGAGTGATATACCGTCGTTGTGGTGACTGTTGCACTGGACTCCTGCTTCTAGAAGAGGACCTCGATGAGCCAGAGGTACCTGAGGAGGAGTGGTGAGAAGCAGATTGCGTTACAAGAATGGTCGAAATCACTGAAGGTGATCTTTGTCTCACCGGCGTTGGTGGACGTCTCAAAAGTCTTTCTCTCGACGTCGAACGCCTCTGTGGCGTTGACGGAGCGATAACCTTTGGCGCTGAACGCCTCGACGGTGACCTGTGGTCCCTCCACGTCGACCGGCGATGTTGAGCCGACAACGGAGTCTTCTCCCTCGATGTTGAACGGCATTGCCCTGCCGTCGACGGAGGTCTCGACGTCGAACGGCGTTGTGCTGCCGTCGACGGAGGTCTCGACGTCGACCGACGTTGGTCTGCCGGCGACGAAGATGGCCTTTTCAATGTCGGACGACGTTGTCCTGTCGTCGACGATGCCCTCGACGTCGACCGGACACGTGGAGACGACGGAGGATCAGCCATCCTCGACGTCGAGAGCCGACGCGCCGTCGACGATGTCCTCGACGGCGAGCGTCTGATGGGGCTCTTGCTCCTCGACGTCGAACGTCTCCGTGGAGGCGTCGGCGGAGGTGTCACGCTCTTAGAAGCCTGTCGATGTTGATGCGACAGTGAGTGTGATCTGTCTCTCGACGCCGACCGTCGCCTGGTTGACGGCGGCGGAGTTGACTTATGTCTCCACGTCGAACGTCGTCGAGATGATGACGACGATGGAGACCTGTCCTTCGACGCCGATCGTCGCCGAGTTGACGACGGCGGAGGAGATCTTTGTCTCGATGCCGATGTTCTCGACGACGCTTCTCTCGACGCCGATCGTCGTTTCTTTGTCGTCGGTGAACTTCTTTTCGAAGACGCTCTCTTCCTCGACGCCGGTCCCGACGTCGACGGAGTTTTCTCTCTAGAACTGTCCATCAGAAGTTGTTTTTTCAGCGCCGAGCCCGGCGTTGAGGTCGATGGACGCTCTGACTTGCCTTTGGAGGGAGTTCTGGGTCTCTTTGGACTCTTCCTCTCTGTAGATCTTCCTCTCATGGATCTCTGAGCCAGACCATAGAGCCTGTTCCTTTCTCTGTCTTTAAGAGTCCTCTCAGACAGGTTTTCACAATGTGAACAGACTTTAGGATCATGATCCTCTGGCAAGCATAAAATACAGACCTCATGAGTCTGTTTTTGCCTTCTTGTGGCCACAAGAAGGACATTCATCAAAAAGAGTGGGCATCCTGACAGGAAAACCTCACAAAAAATTGACTGTTAAGCAGTTATTTACTTGACACTGATGCTAAAAGTCAAAGTAAATCAAAAAAATTGTTCTTTAGAAGATTTTCTGACTGAAAAAGGCAGAAAAGTGTGGAGCTATGTAACCAGGGTCCTTCCTGAAGGAGCCGGAAAGAACAACTGACCTAACTGTAACCCCTGAGGCATGATGGGAAGCTAGGGGCAGAGGTGCCTTAAAGGCACGGCGTCAGTTTTAGTACATACAGCTACAAGTTAGCTTTCCAGCCTTTTTAGACTGGGTATTTGCAATGCAGCCTGGGAGCTGTATATGCTTACAGTGTGTTATAAGAATTTCTACTGCTTTCTAAGCATTAAAACAGTTTCTAAACAAGCATTGGTGTTGTTTCCCATGTTTTTAATGCAAATACAAATGTATGGTGGAAATTCTTCACAGCATATTCCAACTCCACTGTTTTGTTTGGCTGCAATTGCTTATTTTATTTATATATATATATATATATATATGTATATATATATTTCTATATATATGTGGGGCACATATAATATATTGTTTCCGGGGTCCCGCGCATGGGCGGGAATATTCTAATGCTTATGACTATTGATGAGGATCCCCTGGAAGAGAAAATTCAATTCTGTACTACAAGACTGTAAGAAAATGGCTCTGTATATATTGGTAAGGTACAGTGTGCAACGAGTCCACAGGCCCCAGAGGTATGGCAGAGGCTAAAATTAGATATAACCCTACTCTCTAAAGTGGAAGCTTGGTCGAGCAGTAAGGTAGTATCAGAGGACAGTGTAAAGCATTTGTTGTACACACTCAGTCAGCAAATGGTGTCACACACTCAAGAACTGAACTCTAGGCCAATTGTTTTGTACCTAAAAATATATAGTGGTTTTATTTTAGAACCACAGTAGGTATCAAATACTTTCTCAGAATGAGATGTTGCAATTCAATGCTTTCAAATAGCAATAGACGTTTAAATGCAATAGCTACAGTTGTTGCAATAGGCAACACAAGTTAAACATAAAATAACATTGAGCTCAATGGGAGGTTTTAAGTAAATGCAATAAAATCACTTTACAAATGTTTTTCTTACTCAGGGCTGGATCCTGGATTTAGCCCTGGTGCATTTCCCATAAACAGTTGAAAGAAATTATTTTAGTTACACAGGTGATTTTTAAGGAATATTTGTAAGTTTTGAAAATCGAAAATTAGAATAAAGTTTGGAAAAACCAAGCAATGTATTCCTGAGGAGGAAAATTAGGTTAACAGTAGATCACGGTTATAATTACTTTCCAGGTTCAGTGCTGCGCTCAAAGATACAGCAATGGGATCTCGCCTGATAGCAGGTGAGTCATTTTGTTATCGTTGATTGGCTGATTTTTAGTGAATATTTTAAAGTTGCAAAACTCGACACTTCAAAGAAATTCTGAGTGAAACCCAGCCAATGTCACCCAATGGGGAAAATCAAATTATCGGTCTTTGGGTACATACTCAGCTGGCAGGATTAAGGTTTTGGGGGAAGACTCAGGGGTCTCCCAGGGTCAGGTAGGTACAGTCGTTACACCCTCAGCGGCACAGGGGCAGCCGGGTGCAGAGTGAGTAGGCCCAATGTTATCCTATGGAGGATAGGGGGCCTTTGGTTGGTGGCTGCTAGCAGGCAGACCACGCGGCTGTGGGAGCTGAGCTCCTGGTCACTTACACAGGGCAAGTGGGGAAGTAAGATAGGGTAGTTGCTGCACTTCCAGTGGCACTCGGGCGGCTGGGTGCAGGGTGCTTTTGGGCATTCGGGCGCCTAATGTATTTCAATGGGAGAGCTGGAAGTTGAACAAAGGCTGCAGGCTCGGGGACGGAGATTCTTCAGGTGCGACCACCACTTCGAGAGGTAAGTGGGGATCTTGGAGGATAGGTAGACACCCAGGAGTAGGGCACAGGGGGCCGCAGGGCGCCGTGTGCAGGGGTGTCTTTTGGCGTGGGGAAATCTTCCCCTCAGTTGGTAGCGTTGGAGGGTTCCCTTGTTGTGAGGCTGCAGGCGTCGTCAGGAGCGTCGAGGAGGGTCCTTGGGTGCTGGATTCCTCGTCACAGTCACCGGGGGGACGTCCTTGTTGTCTTTGTCCACTCAGGCACGGGCTCGGCGGGTGCAGAGTGAGCTCGATTCGTAGTTCCTGGCTGGCACCAGGGGTTGTTGCTGTTTGAGCAGAACCACTGCTCATGGGAGTCCCAGTCTTTAGATGAGCAAGGCAGTCGGGTCCTCCGGGGTTTTCGAGGTTGTTGACCACAGGAGACGCCAGGGTTTAGCAAGGGCAGGTTCAAGGATAAACACGGTAGGGTGGGGGCCAAGTCAGTTGGTGTCGTCCTCTTGTTAGCAGCTGCAGGGCAGGTCTTTTTGTTTCAAAATCGGGATCTGAGGAAGGAAGGTTCAGGGTGCCCCTAAATAATAAATTTAGGGGCATTACAGGTAGGGCAATGGGTCCCTGCCACTGTTCCCTCTAGGCCGCGCGCGCGCGCGCACCTTCCCTGACGTCAGCGCGCACCACCTAGCGTGGAGCGCGCACACAGGCCGTCGCAAGAGATTCGCGCCGCCCGCCGCTTTTAAAAAGCGAGTGGCGCGAACATGACATGCGGCACTTTTCCAGTGGTGGCGGCGGTGCGGGCGTGAGGAGTTGCAGGTAAGGAGCGGGAGGCGGGAGGCGGGAGGCGGGAGGCGGGAGGCGGGAGGCGGGGGGAACTGGTGGTTATTGTGGGGATTATGGCAGTGTGGGAGCAGGAGAATTGGCTTGTCAGGGGTTTGAGTATTCTCCAGACTGCCGATAGAAAGCCTTCTTAAAAAGCCTTGTCACAAGATTAAAAGCTTTTCAAGTTACTGTCCTCGGAAATTTGGCTGACGGAAATGACTCGAGAGCCTTGTTTTAGTGCGTGCCCCTACTGCGAGTCCTACTGTGCTTGTTTAATAAGGAAAACTAGCCATCCAGAGAGGTGTATGTTCGCCATGCTTGAGTGTCTAGCAGCAGGGGCGCGGGCGCTCTGGTGTTTTCCTTTTCTAATTCTCACTCCACAATGCCGGTGATTGCTTTCGCCGAGAGATGCATGGGGGTTTGGAGACATTTAATTACGGGTCAGCACAAAATCTTTAGGTTCTGTTTTGCCTTCTGCCACGCCGCTTGAATTAAAAATCATTGTCTGCAAATTGGTCGGTGCGTTCATGAAAACAAGGCACTTGGAAGACACGCCGTGTACACTTAGAATACATAATTGACTGGACTATTATTATGACCACGAATGTACCTTGGAAGAAATGATAACATACTGCAGACAAGGAAAACTTGTTTTTTTTCGGTATTCACTGACTATTATTGGCAATTGTACGCAAGCTACATATGGTAAGTTGACCGCTTTGCCGCTTAGGTGACCGAAATATTTCTGTCTAGACTAGCCCTATCTTTCACTGTTTAAGTATTGCTGTTAATCGGAGCCCGTGAGGGGGCTCTGATTGTCAGCAGTATTTAAACAAAAGGCCACAGCAGACACAAAAAACGCGTGTCACACAGGACAGGAAGGCACAAAAAACGAGTGAGGCACAGGACAGGAAGGCCCAAAAAACGAGTGAGGCATAGGACAGGAAGGCACAAAAAACGAGTGATGCACAGGTCAGAAAGGCACAAAAAACGAGTGAGGCACAGGACAGAAAGGCACAAAAAACGAGTGATGCACAGGTCAGAAAGGCACAAAAAACGAGTGAGGCACAGGACAGAAAGGCACAAAAAACGAGTGATGCACAGGTCAGAAAGGCACAAAAAACGAGTGAGACACCGAACAGAAAGGCACAAAAAACGAGTGGGGCACAGGACAGGAAGGCCCAAAAAACGAGTGAGGCATAGGACAGGAAGGCACAAAAAACGAGTGATGCACAGGTCAGAATGGCACAAAAAACGAGTGAGGCACAGGACAGAAAGGCACAAAAAACGAGTGATGCACAGGTCAGAAAGGCACAAAAAACGAGTGAGGCACAGGACAGAAAGGCACAAAAAACGAGTGATGCACAGGTCAGAAAGGCACAAAAAACGAGTGAGACACAGGACAGAAAGGCACAAAAAACGAGTGGGGCATAGGCCAGAAGGGCAGAAAAAACGAGTGAGACACAGGGCATAAAGGCACAAAAAACGAGTGGGGCACAGGTCAGAAAGGCACAAAAAACGAGTGAGGCACAGGACAGAAAGGCACAAAAAACGAGTGATGCACAGGTCAGAAAGGCACAAAAAACGAGTGAGGCACAGGACAGAAAGGCACAAAAAACGAGTGATGCACAGGTCAGAAAGGCACAAAAAACGAGTGAGACACAGGACAGAAAGGCACAAAAAACGAGTGGGGCATAGGCCAGAAGGGCAGAAAAAACGAGTGAGACACAGGGCATAAAGGCACAAAAAACGAGTGGGGCAGAAGGGCACCAAAAACGAGTTGGACACAGGACAGAAAGGCACAACAAGCATTGGAAATGCAATAGGTCTCGAATTAGAAAAGTTGGAGCTATTGGTCTTGTAAATGACAAATATTTTATTTATGTGTTGGTTTTTAAAATAGCTAAATGGATAGCTTTGCCATTTACAATGCCAATAGTTATAACTTTCGCGAATGTGACACCTATAGCATTTGGAATGCAACATGTTTTCTATTTACGTGACTTAGATGGCAGCTCTGGTCGTTAGGCCACATCTCTAGAGAGCACGAAAGTGCAGCAGGGGAGAGAAACACAGAGAGGGAGTAGAGAGTGCAGCAAGGAAGAGAAGCATGGAGAGGGAGCCCAAGAGTGAAACAAGGGTGAGATGCACGGACAGGGAGCCTGAGAGTGCAGCAGGGGACAGAAGCATGGAGAGGGAGACAGAGTGTATCAGGGGCGAGAAGTACGGACAGGGAGCCCAAGAGAGAAGCAGGAGAGGGAGTCTGAGATTATAGAAAGGGAGAGAGTTGAGCATAGAAAGGGAGAAGATGAGTTTGGGAGAGAGGCATGAGAGGTGGAAGGCAGAGCAATGGAGATAGACCAGGGAAAGGAGTAACCATGGGGGAGATGAAGATGAGAGCAACAGGGAAAAACTAGTGGTGTTGACTAATGCCGAAATGGTATAAATGATGCTGTGTTAGTGCTCATTGACAATCGTGTGTACCTTGAGGAGAGATGGGAGAGGGGAGGGGAAAGAAGGGAGAGGGAGGAAAGAGGGGAGAAAGGTAGGAGAGTGTGGTGAGAGAGGAGAGAGGGTAGAGGAGAGAGTGGTGGGAGATGGTAGAGGGGAGGGGAGAGGGGGGAGAGAGAGAGGAGAGAGAGGAGACAGGAGAGAGTAGAGTTGTGAGAGGGGAGAGTGGTGAGAGGGAGGGTAGAGTGGGGATAGAGGGGGAGGGGAAAGTGATGGGAGAGTGAAGAGTGAGGGGAAAAAGAGAAGGGAGGGGAGAGTGATGGTGAGAGGGGAGAGTGGTGAGAGTGCATACTGGTGAGGTGGGATGCGAGAAGATAGTTGTTATAGGGGAGAGTGGCGAGGGGAGAGTAACAAGACGGAGGGCATTGGTGTGGGGAGGGGGGAGGAGAAATGAGACACGGCCGCAGCGCGGGGCCGAGCGGCGAGAGTGCCATTTGGCGCCGCAGACACGCGCGGTTTGGTTCCTGGCGCACATAGCCATGGTTGCAGCGCACAGAGACCCTCCACTGCCGCACACAGAGGAAAAAAATTAGAGGGAACATTGGTCCCTGCCCTGTGGTGAGTACACCCCCTATCCTGCTGGAAGGGGGCAGGAGCCTGTCTCTGATTGGGTAGGGCTCCCCATCCTCAAGATGGGGGGAGCCCGGAGTTGTGCTTCACCTCACCTCTCCCACCTGAGGGGTGGGGTTGGCAGAGGCTGGCACACCCCCTTTCCTCACTTAGGGTTTACCGCCTGTCTTCCCGTCAGAGTGGGGGTCAGAACCGGTGGGGGCCAGTTGCTGAGTACAGCAAGTGGCCTGGAGAAGCTCACAAAGGCGGCATGCCTTTGAAGCTTCCCCTGCCCATCCTGGGGGGGAAGAGGCTTGGCACCTCGTCCCAGAATGTGCATTGTTTCAGGCCCCGACCCAGGGGTCCAGAAACATGTCTGGTGGTGGCAGCCTCGGTAGCCACGCAGTCAGGTCGTTGGGAGTGGGTTAGGTTTCAGGGGGTATATCTAAGATGCCCTCTGTCGTGCATTTAGCCTTAAATCCCACACTGGCATCAGTCTGGGTTTAATGTGCTGAGAAGTTTGATATCAAACTTCTCAGTCTTCAGTGTAGCTATTATGGTGCTGTGGAGTTTGTAATGACAACCTCCCAGCACCATATACTGTTAATGGCTTCACTGCACTTACAGTGCCCAGGAATGACCCTGGGTACTGGAGGGGCACAGGGCTCATGCACCTGTGCCTACGCCACTGGCATAGTGCACCCAGCTAGAGGGGTGACTGAGGTATGCTAGGGAAGTGTGTTTATTGGGCATGGCACACAGGGATGTGTGCCATGTCGACTCTTTGTGTAGTTCTGCGCCAAGACACTCAGCCTGCAAAGGCAGTGTGTGGGTGTCAGGGTACAGGGCCTCTAAGTGTGGCGCAATAAGTGCTGCAGCTCATAGGGGCTTTCTCTGGTCCCAGTGCCCTGGGTACCTAGGGTACCATTTACCAGGGGCTGATCTGTGGCCAGAGATGCCTATTGGGTTTAGGCTTCAATGCAGTTTTAGGGAAGAACACAGGCCCTGGGTACCTGATTGGCAGGAACCCAGGGCACACTCAGTCAAAGTACATCAGCAATTCAGCAAAAAGTGGGGGCATACCATGCAAGAAAGATGGTACATTCTCGCAAAGACAATGAAAACAATTCTAAAATTCCAGCTGGGATTAAAAAAACGTGTACAAGTACTGGCTAGAAAATGAGAAAACTATACAAGCAATTATCAACTGCAATTTAAAATGAGTATGGTATAACTTATGGGTTTTCCTCCTAATGCCCCACATAGGTCCTAGAGATTTGGCAACCGTGCAAGCAAATTAGGGTCTAGTATCTGATCTTAATATTTGTAAAGCTGATTGATGGTTGCGTGTACCCAGTAGCTTACAAATTGGTTTAATACACTTGGCTCTAGGAAGAGTGTATGCTGCATAGGCAACGACTATATGGGCAACAGATTCAGAAGCAATGTTGCAGCAATAGCATAAACAAGGTGACAGCAGAATGTGGTGCCAACCACTGGTAAAGGGTCCAATGGGAGGGTGTCAATCCTAAACGGGATGTAAAGCTTCGGTACCTGGATAATATCTAGATAGTTTTCCAGTGTGCAAACCCATTTGAAATCCAAGTACTCACTGATTAGCCTCCCACTGGCTGAATTGTTAATCTCTGTTGTGCCATCCACTCCCTTTAGGGTGATTTCACCAGATCTTTGAAAGGGAGCATGGCAGGAATAGAGATGTCCACAGTTTCTAGCAACCTAATGGCAGACAACAAATTATTTACATCGCGTATCCAAGCTATCTTATTAAACTTGACTAGAGTAATAATTTCCATTAGCTCAATGGCATAGGGATCTGTTCAGGTGCAGAACTAATTCTCCTCCAGAATAACAAAGGACATATCTTGGCCTTATGGGCAATTGATTTCCTGCTGATGTCCAGTTTTAATAGGAGAAGTGGAGTGTTTGCGGGCAAAAGAACAATACTCCTCAAAAACGTATGTTAGGTTCTAGACAGATCTTTTATTTTTTTGTGAACTACACAGTACAGCCCCATAAAGGGTGGCGCTTGCAGCTTTCAAATCGTAAATGTGAAGGGCAGCTACAACTGGTTAACCAGTCAATGTATCATGTTCCTTCAAAAGTGCACCTACACTTTGCCTGTGCTTCAAGGACATCTTGGTCACATGTGGTTTCCATGATAGATTGGAAGATAATTTTATAACCAGATAAAGTATTTACCAACACTAGTAAAACCCCACCTATGGTAGGCTTGCCCTATAGGATTTATAGTGTTTATCACCATATATTAGTCTTCAAAATGTTGATCTCAGTAGCTTCTGAAGACCCCCTGGCATTTTTAGATGCTAGCAGGGTATCATCTGCAAATAATAGTCACCATTTTTTCTCCTCCTTGGATCATCTGCAGAATAGAGAGACAATAATTTGGCTACATTGTTAAGATACAGGGAAAAAAATAATTGATGCAAATACAAACCCATGGCAAACTCCCCTGTTGAAGTCAATTGGGTCAGTGAGCTGGCCTTGGTCCCCCTCCAATGAACTCAAGCAAAGTTAGCCTCATGGGGACGAACGATTAAAGATAGAATCTCCTTAGGCATCTACATTTCGTGCAGCTCATCCCATAACTTGCATCTTGTAACCAAATCAAAAGCAGACTTTAAATCAATAAAGGCAACATACAAGTTTCCTTTACCAAAGACAACGTTTTTCGAAAATAAAAGAAGAAATTAAAAACACCTGATCAATTGTCTTCAGTCTAAAGCCTGCTTGGTAGGATGTTAAAAAGTTGTTGTCGCTTATCCACTCCTGGATCTTGGCTAAGAAGGCACGACAAAACACTTTTTGGGTAGAATGGAGGAGGCTAATGGGCCTGCAGTTGCAAGGTTGGTCCCTGCCACCCTTCTTAAATAAAGGAATCAACTCTGCATCCTTCAAGGAAACAGTTTGGAGGACCCATTGCTATGGTGTTTGACAAAAGCAAAATGTACTGTGACCAGTTAACCCGCTCCTGTAAAAAGAGGTCACCAGGAATACCATTATCTCAATGGCTGCCTGGATGTCGCCCAGTGTGAAAAAAGATTGTTGAAGGACAAAAGTCTGGCTATCATCAGAGTAAAGCTAATCAAAATGATGGCACAAAGCAGAAACAGAAAAATGGTTTTCCAGAGGAGTTGCACCGAAACGATCACCCCAGACAACCAAAGACCAAAACCGTAGGAATCTTGGCAGTCACAAGCTTCCTTGATAAGCTGCCACCTAGACTCGTCCCATTTCTGTTTTGCCGTTACCTGGGTGGCTTGTAAGAGCTCATAGGAGTTCTTTTGAGCACCATATATCTAGATTTAACAGCCTGGCATAATTGAGTTCTTAGGTGCCTGCACCCCCGATTGAACCAAGAGTTGGATTCCCTTTTAGTGGGTCTATGGTTGGTCTTGGACGCTGACACAGTGAATTGAGAAGCCAACTTGAGAAAAAGCGGGTGTGCATCTGAAAATGTATACAACCCTCCAGGTTCTGTGGTCGGGGCAGCAATCTCTTAACATGCATAAAAGCAGTGCCCGGTTAATGAACTGGAGCTTTTAATCGATTTTCACCATGCTGAAGGGCTGGTCCTTACGCCCAATGCCACCAAATTTTGTCAGCCAGGAACCATCCGCGATACGTAATTTGATACGGTCGGTGGAACTGTTAGGGGACATGCATATTCTTGCCCTCAAGCTATCTTCCATTATCACAGACCTGCAGCCTCTTAAATGGCAAATCCGATGGATCTCCTTATTCCTAAGGGAGTCCTTCCCCTCATATCAGGGGTACGAAGAGATTTTCAGCACATAATATAGATTGTACGAGGGGCGAAGGAAGCTCCAGGCTCCTGCACTAAAAACTGTTCCCTGAGGATACTTCTAGCATGTGGTGCCTCGCGATAACAGTTCCTCTTAGGAAAGAGTGTCTTGTATCAGCTTAAATTGGCTCATTATAAGATCACAAATACCTCCTACCAGAAACAATAGTAGCAGGTGTTCTAGCTACTCTATCAAACAATGATCAGGGGGGAGCAGAGGGAATATTTGCAGTCGCAATAGTTGGATGTGGATCAGGAGTTTGGACAATGGGTTTCCCCAGACAGGATGGGCACTACATTACTAAGCAAACCAGGACCCTCTCTCCCGCTAATAGCTGTTTAACCATATCAGTAAGATCACTAAGCAAGGACAAAAGGGCATTAATTTCTGCTCTTAGACCACTAATGTACACATGTGTATCTAGTTGGAGGGGGAGAGACCTTGTTGCTGAAGTTGAAAAATCCCCCTCTTCCGCCCGAACCTCAATATCCTGAGGAACAACATCTGTGCTGTGGAGGGGTAAAAAATGGTTGCTACATGTAAAAACCTGATCGCGGAGACCGTGTTCCGGCAAGGCACAAGGCCCGACGTCTTTTGAACTAACGGGGGAGTACCAGGCGACTGTACCAGAGTGAGAGATTTTCTAAACATCTGTGGGATTCATTTTTGCTTGGTGGAGCCTGCGCTTACAGGGAAGCACCTAGGGCTGTGGGGCTGGTCGGTAGCTGGTGGAGTTAGGATCTCCTTACATTCACCGAGAACACTGTCGATTTGATCAAGAACACAATTCGCCCAGGGGGGTTTCAACGCCTTTTTAACTTTTTTCCACCTCCCCTGTTTCACCTGCAGCAGCCTTTCTCTTCTCCCTCGCTATGCTTAGGATGTCAAGAACTCAGTGTGGAGCCAACTAGGGTCCTGGGATGGCCGTTGTTTTGATCCTTTTCCAACTTGTTAGCAAATAAAAGTGAACACACAGTACCTTTAGTGTACAAATTAAAATCCTTCGAGGGGTGGCACAGCCCTGTCTCTTTCAGGCCTGCCCTTGGCCCGTGCTTTGTCCGACAACAGCCCACACGTGTCCTGTGCTGCGGGACTGCAGTAGCTGCTCCATCTGGCACTTAGCGGTGTGGTGGACCCAGAACTGGAAGCAACAAAGCACACGCTGCGGCATAGCAGAAGTGCTATTAGGCATGTCGGGAGAGAAGGTCCCGCCCCCTACTGGTCATTGCCTGCAGCAGCACTTACTGGCCCTTTGTGGTGTGGGGACAGTGTCCAAAGGTGTCCTCAATGGCTGCAAGGATCAGAGTACCCAGAACTGGAAGCAACAAAGTCATGTGCTGCGGGATGGCAGGAGTGCTATTAAGCATTTCAGGAGAGGAGGACTCACACCCCCCCCCCTCCTGGTCACTGCCTACAGCTGCGCCTCCTTGGGCTTTGCAGTGTGGGGGATAGAGTCCCCAGGTGTCCTTGTTGGCTGCAGGGGTCAGAGAACCCAGAACTGAAAGCAACAATGTGTTATGAATGTAATCCCCGGTCTTAAGTGCACTTCGAAAGCTGTCAATAATACGAGGGTTTGGTGGCATATGTGAGCAAAATCAGCATTAAAGATAAGACAGCGTATCCTAAGGCGGTCAGATGAACTGGTGACGATCTAAATATACAGCGTTCTCACGCAATCTTTTTCACATAAACCCACTGAACTGCTCCCGAGTCCCTGCTCTGGCATAGCTTAAAATCGCTTACCGTTATACAAGTGTTTCTGTGCTTTCTTTCTCTGAACAGATTAGAATGTTTGCATTCCTTTTAGATAAGACTGGTTGAGGCACCAGTTTCATTAATGAAGCAATAAAATACCCTAAGGAGCTTCTAACAGGCTTCCATGGAAAGAAGCAAATGCGGCTGCACACGGATGCCAGCCAACATAATTAAGGTACTACAAAAGGCAAAGTTACTTAACTTTGATTATTGTCCACCGAATTAAAACAACATTTAACACAACTTTTAAGAAGTATTGTCAAAGACAGTCACTCCTAAATGTAAAGTACTTCCAGTTCACATAAGCACTGAAGGGCAGGAGTCCTTGCAGGGAGGCGAAGAACGGCTGACTGGCCGTTCCCATCGAGAGCTCACATCAAATGCCCTCCCCTTGCAGCGTGCAATTGCTCTCCCACCTAAGAGGTTTGGTTGCAGCCCAAACAGCATATGTATATATATATATTTTTTTTTTAACAAGCCTGCTTCATACATGTATTCACTGAGCACCTTGAGAAGGTTACATGGCTGTGGCATCACCATCAGTGAATGGGAAACGGGTTGACAAGGCACTTCTGCGGTTCAAAATAGCGCCCCCGACTCATGAAATGCACCCAGGAAAGACCCTCGCTTGAGCGAGACTTAAAATGTAGTAGCCAGTGGCTTGTGTTGCACACTATGAACCCTCCGGTTTCCAGCAGAATTCGATGTAAAAATGAAACCTGGCGCCCTGTACACTCACACTCAAACAAATGTTACTAGAATGCAGATTGTTAAAACAAGATCCAGTTGCCTGAGCGTGTTTTGTCCTTCACGCAAAACCACACACACAATATAACCTCTTCCATGCGTCGGACGGCCCCTGCAGTCCGACGCCACTGGGCCTGTGCGGACGGCTGGGGGCCATCCGATTTGCGCACGTGCAAAATTCGCCCGCACAGCAGGGGAATGTGCGCCGCATCGAAGCGGATAAGCGGGCACAAATAAATGGGATAAATATAACAAAGACTCCTTATACAGTAAACATACAAATAAAATCATTGAAAAAACCAAATTATTAACACGTTAATGTAAAAGAATATCTAGGGATACTGTGTTCAAAAGATAAAAATGCTGTCGTATAAGATGGTTTGGTTCAAACAGTCAAATAAGACATCAGAAAACACGAGCCAAGGCAAACAGGAAAAAAAGTGTGCTGAAAACAACATAAAGGCCAGAAGAGAAATGATACATGTAATAGGGCCAGTCTCCATGGGAGAGAACAAAACACCAAAAGGAGAAACAAACGTCAACGGTTCACCACAGAAAAGCAAGGAATTTCGAAAGGTACATGAAGGAGAAGAATGGCAGAGCTGAAAGCCCACAGAGTAGATAAAGCATGTCACGAAGAGACTGTGCATGCGCTGCCCAAGTGAGACCTAATAAAAAAGAAACGCAACAGTATTATCTTTAATAAAACACATCTAGAGTGCTGAAGCAGGAGCGATCTTTCTTTAGAGTAAATAGAACCCTACAGCTAATTTGTTGCCAAATCATTAGCAAAACATATTCTGAAATTAAAGTAGGAATCCATCAATGACTGCTCTCGATCCCTTTTCCTAAACATCCATGCATTTGAGAGACTCCATCAATACAAACATCATGTTGATATAGCTATGATGCAAGAAAAACATCTTCCACCAGATACACCTCCCAGGAGTTGGAAAGCAGATATCATAGGGGCAGACAACAAAGGTTTGAAGTAAGATTTAGGTGAAGTCGAATAAGGCTGATTAGATTGGAAACTACACTCAACAAACCTAGAGGAGAAGACGGAGAGACTACTGTGTATAAAACAGGGTATGGGGTAGGGAAAAATGTCATCTGGGAGCTGTATCAGCAGGTAACCAGCTGCCTGATGCTCGCTCCCTATACAACATTCTTTATTGCCATCTGTGTCTCTCGACTACATATTTCAGTTGCTTACACCCCTAACCATCCTATACCCTGCCTGTCTACCCTTCTTTCAACAATGCACACCTCATAGAACAAGTGCCAACATCTCAAAGAAGGAAATAGTCAGGTGAAATCAAAGAAGCTCAGCAGGCAAAGTGGAGGTAGGTGGATGCTCTGAAGGAACTATAAGCAGTGACAAAGTTTGTGCCTCTGACATTAAAGAGGCTCAAGCAAACCATGCAAGGTTGGAGTGTTTTTTTTAAGTGATGCTCATATTGACTTATTTCACTGGCTCTTGCTTCTTGATGCCAATGCTTAGACCTGTGGAATGGAGCTGAGCGCAAGAGAAAAAGACTGAAAGACGTGGTTACAGGCTGCCAGAACTGATGCGAGCGTAACACCTATAAGACGAGCTGAAAGAGCTAGGTTTCCTACCTATTAAGTGTCTTTTAAGTGTCAAAAAGCAAGTGAAAAAGGAGAAAGACTTCTAAGTAGTTTTGAACTGAAAGCAAACCAATATCAAAAAGGGAAATGGCTGGGAGTGAAAGGTCCATGACACATGAAGGTAGGAAGCATCTACAGTTCCAAGAACAAGGTCTAAATACAGATGAGCTTTGGTAACTGTGGAAAGCGAAGCTGGAGTGTTTTGATGACTAATGGACAATTAGGTGTACTGAGATGACTTACATGCAGATATTCAGTAATCAGGGCCATATGCAGGTCTTCCTGAAAGTCCTGTCAGCTTAGTTCTACACTTGATAACTGAGTTCCCCGAAGTGTCAGAGAAGAAATTATTTTCCAGTACTTTTTAAGCCCAGTCTCATAAGTGAGCAACCACCTGTAAGTGGCTTGTCTTAAGCACCTATCCCTTCCAAGAACTATGTGACGGGACTCTGAGGTTCAGGCAGAGCATGAGTTACTGGGGCAGTCTTTATTTTAGTTTGGAAGAACAGGCAAGAAAACTAGGATAAATGAAGTACAGCTTCATTTACAGTTCAAAATGCTTCTCCAATCTTAAAACCAGAAAAAAGGCAGAAGGTAATTACCTTAAGCTTAGACAGCGCAAACACATTCACAATCTATTCAAAGGTTAAATGAGTTTCAATCAAGTTGATAGGGCACTATATGCCTCTGAAGTTAACCACCAAGAGAAAACATTGAGCACCTCAGCATTATAAGCTGTAGGAAATAATTCAAAAATTAGTAAATTAATCACAGCATGCAAAATCAGGAATACTCCTTCACAACTAAAGATTGACGGAAGACTTTTCAAATCAACGGGTAAGCCCTATACAACTAAGTTGTTTGCCCCACAGCACTCACCTCTCTAAAACTTCAACCCTCTGTAACTGTGATTATTTGTAAAAAGTGTTTCAGAAATTGTAAATGTCTCTTTTAAAGTAGAAACAAACTGCTTTTTTCAATGTAGTGCTCCAGGTGCACAATGTTATAATATTGGAATTCACATGTGGAGACGTCTACTAGTGAGAGATATTGTCAGACTGTATGTGGTCTGCATTTTGTCTATCGAGTTTCCCTGCAAGCTGAAAGAGGCTGCAAAGATCGTCAAGGACTATCTCCTTCCATTCTCTGACCCACGAGGTGGGCATGTTGTACGCTTGATTGGTGGTTTGCCTTAGTGGGACAGCTGGGTCTCTAACTCCTCTAACATCAGTAGGCCTACTTATCTTCCCTACCAGAGAGCTCAGGTAAAGGGCAACAGGTTATGGGAGTCTTCCATTTGGGTCTGTAAAGACCTACCCATCCACATAGCACATGAAGGCCTTGTCACGATTAGGAAGCCTTAAATAAATGCTAATACAATAGGCAAATAATCCCCCTGAAGGTGATTCGTAAATTACTTTATAGTACTGAAATTGGCAAGATAGTATTAAAGTTGCATTATAACCAGATTACGTTCTTCTGAAAATGGGGCGAGTAGAAGACAACATGCCCCCAGATGGTATTTCTACTCTCCACAGCATGCACAGCATGCAATAAAAGACAGCCCCCAGTAACGAGGAAGCACTAAAGCACAATGCACCATAGTACAGGAAAAAGATATCTGGTTAAAAATTGTCCAGCAACAATATTGGAAACAGAATTTTAAGAAAGTTCATACTTTGGAACAGTGAAGGAAATCCTGGACAGGCAAAAGCTTAATAAAGTGCCTCCCATAAGAACTCCTTTGGTCACAAGCCTAAGACTACCATGCAGTACGGTTCAGAGATGTTGTAGGTGGGATACAGCTGCAGTGAGGGAAGAATTTTAAAATGGCATACACAGCAAAGGAGAGCTAACAGAGTGGTTTTCATTTCCCTTCCTTCTCAATCCCCAAGGCAACATCCCTCAAAAAAGGTGGGAGTAAATGTAGTGAAACTCTCCCCCCCCGCCCCACACGCAATGTGCGTGTATTTTGAAAAAGGTACTGTGGAAAAAAGTGTGGTGCAAGAATGTACATATTTGTTTTCCTAAAAACATCATCATCAAAAGGTTTTCTGTGCTACGATCGGCCTCTCCCCAGATTTCAGGAACATATAAGGTAGTAGGAAAAAGAAATGCCATAAAGTTAGCATTTTTCTAAATAGTAGATGATTTTTCCTGTTTTATGTGGTTTCTACCTACTATCAGTTTGAGGTGGAAGCAGGAGCGAAAACCATGGGTGAACCTGAATGCAATACATTTCTGAAAATTAGACAAAAATTGGAATTTAGCAAAAGCGTCATTCGTGCAATTTGCTCCGAGTTTTCCAAAAGAAACGAATAGATACATTAAAAAAAATAAGATAAATGGGGAAAAAAATAAAAATAGATAATTTTTTTATCTGTAATTTTTAGCTCCAATGGCAGATTTAGAAAAGTAACATTAATTTACATTAAACAGCCCTTTCTAATTGCATGGATACATAGCATTTGCTGGTTGTCCAAACACACAATTTTCAAAGTCAACAACTGAGCAGCTTATATTGATTTCTCATTGGATACCGACCATTTATCAATTCATATGGTAAAATCTAATGTATGAAAAGGGTGTGAAGGAAACGTATGCCTTTTTTTAAATGGGTCCAAGACATTGAGGTTAGGAATAATTGTTACTTGCACAACTCAGAATTTGGAATTCGCCATACAATCATGTGGTTAAGAGGGCATCTTCCAAAACATTGCCTTACATTGGGAAGCCAAAAACTGAGATAAAGTCAATGGATGATAACGAAAGGGTTGCTTGCCTGCAGGAGTAGTTTCGCAGCTTCAAGAGCTTCCTGGATTCACATGCTGTTTATTATTTCGCGATCTAGTAGTTCGGTCCAGAACAGGTTTTTTTCCTTTTCTTCTGGGCGTTGTCGACCACCATTTGGTACAGGTACTTCCCTTGCGTGATGTGAGACGGCACCCTGGAGGTTGCTGTGCGTGGTAGCCATCTTCAGATTCTTTTTTCTGTGTTTTAGTCTTATAGTCCTTTTGATGGTACTTTAGAGAATTGTTAGATATGATTCCCCCCCTGTTTGTATTCCTTGTAGGGGTGGCTGGGTGGGTCGCATGTAAATCCAGAAACCTCTTCAAGCTGCAAAACTACTCCTACTGGCAAGTACCCTTTCGTTTTGCAGCGGGAATCGTTTTCTGGACTCACATGCTGTGCATCAGATTAAGTAGCAGTTTCTCCCTTCTTGGGGAGGCTGTGGTAAGAGGAAGACTTTGCGAACAAGTGCTGAAGTACCTTTTATCCTTTTTGTACTTCCTTATTCATTTGTATGTCCACATGTGAAAGTGTGTGGGGCTGCCCATGTTGCTGCTGCACATATAGTGTCCATAGGTACATTGGCCATAAATGCAAGAGTTGCTCCTTTCTTTCTAGTTGAATGACCTCTTGGTTGTACACTTAGTTTTTTCCCTGCAGTGGTATAGCATAGTTGGATGGTTTGGACTATCCATCGTGAAATTGTTGCTTTTGTGACAGGCGTCCTTGTTTTAGTATGCGAGTAGGCAACAAACAGCTGCTTACTACTTTTGCGAGTATGCTCTGTTCTCTGTAGATAGTATAGTAGAGCCCTCCTTACAGCCAGGGTAGGGGGTCTTCTTTCCCATCTTGTTTGCGGGTCTTTGATGAAGACTGGAAAGAAGATGCTTTGATCCAAGTGATACTTGGACAAAACTTTTGGCAAGAATTGTGGGTTCGTTTTTAGGATAACCTTGTCTTTATGTATTGCATGTATGGATCTTATATGGTTAACACTTGTAGCTCACTCTTCGTAAGGATGTAATGGCAATTAGAAATGCTGTCTTTAAAGTGATGCGTTTGAGGTCTGCCTTATGCTTGGGCTCAAATGGTTCTGTCATAATTTGCGTGAGGATTGTATTTAAACTCCACATGGGGGCTGGAGCTGTTCTTGGGGGGAGCAACTTTTTTGGACCTCTCTAGGAACCTTTTTATGACAGGTCTTCTGAAAAAGCTTTTGCATGACTTTCCCCTGGTGTAGGCTAAGATGGTTGTGAGGTGTACCTTTATGCTTGAGCAGTTGATGTGACTGTCTAGGAGGTGAGTTAGGTATATGATCACTGTTTCTTGTGTGTTGATTGAGTCCATTCCCTTGTTAGCTGTGCACCAAGTGGTGTACCGCTTCCATTTTGAGGCATAGCATTTTTAGTAGTTTGTTTTCTTGCTTCATTTAGAATTTTGATTGTTCGCGGAGGCAAGTTTAGGCGACAAAACTACCTATTCAGGTGCCAGGCTGCTAGGCGTAGTGTTGCTGGCTCTGGATGGAAGATTTGGCCCTGTTGCATTGTTAGTAGGTCTTTGTCCCCTCCGAGTTTGATTATTCGTCCTTTGGACAGTTCTAGCAGACATGAGTACCATGTTTGTCGGACCCATTGTGGGGCAATGAGAATCGGGTTTGTCCCTGGTTGTCTTGCTTTTTCCAGAACTCTCTGGATTAGAGTATTGGTAGAAAAGCGTATGCAAAAGTCCCTGATCAATCCTGTGACAGGGCATTACCTCTTGACAGGTGGTGAAGAAACCTCAAGACAAAGAACTGACATTTCTTGTTCTGTATCGTAGCAAACAGGTCTATCTCTGGGGTACTCCAGAGTTTGAAGATGTATTGTATGGTCTTGTTCTTCAATACCCACTTGTGGTCACAGCTGTTCTGCCTGCTCAGTAGATCTGCTTTTGTGCTGTATATTCCCATTAGATGTATTGTTTGCAGATTGGTCCTTTGAGAAAATTGCCCATTGCCAGATCTAGTTTGCTTAGCAGGAATGTTTTTGTACCTCCCCGTTGGTTGAGGTAAAACATTGTGGTGGTGTTGTCTGTTTGAATCAAGCCAGTCCTCTTGCCAATGTGTTTCTGAAACGATTTCAATGCTAGGAATACTGTTTTCATTTCCAGGTAATTGATGTGTTTTATGGAGTGGAGGTCGTTCCACTCGCCTCCTTATCTTCAGATGTTGGAAGTGTGCTCCCACTCCGTTGAGGGATACATCTGTTGCGACAGTCACAGAAGGAGTGCCGGGGCTGCGGCTAGGCACCTGGTGAAGACATGTGGAGCTGATTTTATTCCAAAAAGGAGTACTTTGAACTGGTAGTGTGTTCCCTTGTGTAGGAACCCAAGATATTTTCAGTTGTTTTTATTCATGGGAATGTGTAAATAGGCGTCCTTGAGATCTATTGTTGCCATGTAATCTCCCTTTTGAATTTGCAGTATTATTTCTTGGAGTGTAGCCATTTTGAAATGTTGTGTCAAAATGAATTTGTTTATGAACCTTAGGTCCAGGATTGGCTTTAATGAGAGGTCCTGTTAGGGCACTAGAAAATATGGTGAGTAGTTTCCTTTGAAAAGGTCTTGCCTTGACACAATTTCTATTGCTTGTTTTTGGAGAAGCTCCTTGATTTCTGAATTTAACTGTACGAGTTCTGATTTGAGGAACTTCTTTATCCTTGGGGTGTTTGCTGGTGGCTTTGTCAGTTCTGTGCAATATCCGTAGTTTACCAAATTTAATATCCAATTGTCTGCAGTGATCTTTCTCCACTGTTATAGGTATTGTGAAATCCTGCCTCCCACTGGTGTTGTGTGCGGGCCATTTTTTGTGCAGGAGTCAATTTGAGCCATTTCCTCTTGACTATAGAGCTGGCCTCTGCCTCTTCCTCGAAAAGACTGCTTTGGCTGTTGCCAGTTTTGGAATCCTGCTCGTTGATTTGTTTGTTGACCATTCCGTTGGCCCAGTTGTTACTGAGACATTTGTTGTCCTTGAACAAAGATTCCTTTTCCTGTGGGTTTTCTTCTGTTAAACCCTACCTCTTTGCTGCAGGGCTACCATGGCTCTTGCAGATTCGTTGTCTTTTTAATCTGCTGGAGAGATTCATCTACTTCCTTTCCAAATAGTGCCTCCCCTGTAAACGGCCTGTCAATGATGGATGTTTGCACATCTTATTTAAAGCTGGATATTCTGAGCAAGGCATGCCTTCTTAGTGTGGTGCCTGTGCACATCTATCTGCTGGCAGTGTCTACTGCGGCGAGTGCTGATTTTAGGCATGTGATTGCAATGTTTTTGCCTTCTTGAACGATAGCTTTTCCCCCTTTTCTTATCCTTCTCCGGGACCTTGTTGATGAGCTCCTCAAGTTCAAGTATTTATATAGCGCACTACTAACCCAGAGGGTCTCAAGGCGCTTGGGGAGGGGGTTAATTATTTATCGAATAGCCAGGTTTTAAGTTCTTTTCTGAAGGAGATGTGGTTCTGTGTAAGGTGGAGGTGAGTGGGGAGTGAGTTCCAGGTCTTGGCCGCCAAGTAGGAGAAGGATCTACCTCCCATGGTGGATCTTTGGATACGTGGAACTGCGGCGAGGCCTTGATTGGAGGATCTTAGTTGGCAGGTGGGTGTGTAGAAGGATAGTCGAGTGTTAAGGCATTCGGGCCCTAGTTTGTTGAGGGCCTTGTGTGCGTGGGTGAGGAGAAGGAATGTTATTCTCTTGTTGACGGGAAGCCAGTGGAGGTCTTTCAGGTGGCTGGTAATGTGATCTTGGCGGGGGATGTCCAAAATTAGTCTTGCCGATGCGTTTTGGATGCGTTGGAAGTTTTTTCTGTAATTTGGCTGTAATTCCGGCGTAGAGGGTATTTCCGTAATCTAGTCGACTCGTAACCAGTGTGTGGGTGACGGTCTTTCTTGTCTCGGTGGGGATCCAATAGAAGATTTTTTGGAGCATACGAAGTACGTTGAAGCAGGAGGATGAGACGGCGTTGACTTGTCTGGTCATCGAGAGGGAGGAGTCTAGGATGAAGCCTAGGTTACGTGCGTGGTCTGTGGGTATGGGTGCGGATCCCAGATCCGAAGGTCACCATGAGTCGTCCCAGGCAGAGGGGGCTGATCCTAGGATGAGCACTTCCGTTTTGTCTGCGTTAAGTGTGAGGCGGCTGTTTTTCATCCATATGGCTACTTCTTTCATGCCTTCGTGAAGATTGGTTTTGGCGGTGCTGGGGTCCTTGGTGAGGGAAAGGATCAGCTGGGTGTCGTCAGCGTAGGAGATGATGTTAAGGTTGTGTTGACGCGTGATGGAAGCGAGTGGGCTCATGTAAACGTTGAAGAGGGTGGGGCTGAGTGATGATCCTTGTGGTACTCCGCAGATGACTTCTGCGGCCTCTGATTTGAATGGAGGAAGTTGGACTCTCTGAGTTCTCCCAGCAAGGAACGAGATGATCCAGCCCAAGGCTTTTCCTTTTATGCCGATGTTGTTGAGGCGTTGTATGAGGGTGCTGTGATGGACAGTGTCGAAGGCGGCGGAGAGGTCGAGTAGAATGAGAGCCACTGTTTCTCCGTTGTCCAGTAGCGTTCGGATGTCGTCTGTTGCTGCGATGAGGGCGGTTTCGGTGCTGTGTTTGGCTCGAAAGCCGGACTGTGAGGGATCGAGGGAGTTGTTGGATGCGAGGAAGGCGGCAAGTTGGCTATTGACGGCTTTCTCAATGACTTTGGCCGGGAATGGGAGGAGGGATATGGGGCGGTAGTTTTTAAGTTCAGAGGGGTCTGCTGTGGGTTTCTTCAGGAGGGCGCTGACTTCGGCATGTTTCCAACTTTCTGGGAAGGTAGCAGAATTGAAGGAGCAGTTGATGATATCACGGAGATGGGGTGCGATGATGGAGTCTACTTTGTTGAAGATGTGGTGGGGACATGGGTCGGTTGGCGAGCCAGAGTGGATGGAATTCATTAGGCGGATGGTGTCTTCAGTAGTGATTAGGTTCCAGGCGCTGAGGTTGTTAGAGGGCGGTTTGGGTTCTGAGGGGGGTGGAGAGGATTGTTCGTTGGAACTGTTTTCGAAGCTGTTATGTATGTCTGCAATTTTGTTGTAGAAGGAGGAGGATAATGAGTCGCAGAGGTCTTGGGAGGGAGTGATGTCGTTTGAGGCTGCGGTGGGGTTGGTGAATTCTTTGACGATGTTGAATAGTTCCTTGCTGTTATGGGAGTTGTTGTCGAGTCGATTCTTAAATGCGAATTTCTTGGTGGATCGAATCAGCTGGTGGTGTTTGCGGGTGGCTGCCTTGAAGGTGGTCATGTTGTCGGTGGTTGGGTTTTTTCTCCATGTTTTCTCGAGAGTACGGCATAGCTTCTTGGATTTCTTAAGGTCATCGTTGAACCAGGGGGCCTTTTTGCTGTTTTGTTTGATGTGCTGGTTTTTCAAGGGTGCAAATTGGTCAGCGCTGTGAGTGATCCATTGTTTGAATTTGATGGCGGCTTGGTTTGGGTCCGATGAGAGGGCGGGTGGGTTTTGGTTGAGCGATGTGAGGAGTTGGTCGGTGGTGATTTTGTTCCATTTTCTTCGGGGGATAGGTTGTGGGGGGTTGTGGGTCGAGGTGGTTTTGTAGCTGAAGTGAACAACAATGATCCGTCCAATGGAGAGCTGTGGTGCGGTCGAAGGAGATGTGTTTGCTGGAGGTGAAGATTGGGTCAAGCGTATGTCCGGCTACATGGGTGGGGGTGTCAACAAGTTGTTTGAGGCCTAGATTGGCCAGGTTGTCAAGAAGGGTGGTGGTGCTGCTGTCTTTTTTCTTTTCCAGGTGGAAGTTGAGGTCTCCTAGTAGAATGTAGTTCTCGGAGGCGACGGCAAGTGGACTGATGAAGTCAGTGATGTCTTCGCTGAATTGTTTACGGGTTCCAGGAGGCCTGTAGATGAGGGTGCCTCTGAGTGTGGTCCTAGGGTCGATGTGGATCTGGAAGTGGAGGTGTTCGGCGATTGTAAGGTTAACGTCGGAGCTGGTCGTGATTTTGATGGTGTTCTTATGGACGATGGCGATGCCTCCTCCTGTTTGGACGGTGCAGTCTTTTCGGATGATCTTGTAATTGTTGGGGATGGCAATGGCGATGTCAGGTGTTGATGATGCGTTCATCCATGTTTCAGTAAGGAAGGCGAGGTCCGGTGATGTGGTGTCGAGTAGATCCCAGAGTTCAGTGGCGTGTCTGTGGACCGAGCGGGTGTTCAGTAGGATGCACTTCAGGTGGTTAGAGTCGGAGCAGTGTTTGGGGTTAGTGGATGTGGTATGGGTCTTGACGCTGGTAAATTTGCAGGAGTGGCAGGCGAAGGGACCGTGGGACGTCCCGGGGCAGCTTCGTAGCATTGTGGTTTGTGTTCGGGGTTAAGGGCGAGGAGAGTGGCGGCGTCATACGTTAAGCGAGTGGGGTGGGTATGGCGGGGACCAGGGGGTGTGGCGCTGGGCGCGGTCCAAGCGCGGATGGGCGTAGACGGGCTTACCTTTGGCGCACCTTCGGCGCGCATGGGGCGCGACCGCTGCGCGTCAACGCTGCGCGCAAAAGTATATGTCATAAATGGATGGTGGAGGGGGGGAGGGGCGAGGGAGGGTCATCTGGGAGGCGGAGTGTAGGTCCGGTCAAGGAGGCACAACAACAGACTTCAAGATGGCAACAGGCAAGAAACGAAACTGGATTGGGGCAATACCTATCAAAACACGCTATGCAATCATACAGTGAAATAAATTATTTAAAGGCACAATGCGATTCCACTGACTGCACGCTTGTAAATTGTAGCGTTTCGGTAACTGAATTCACCCGCCAGCAGACTGTCACAGATGCGCGTGTACGAGGCTAAATTAGTTAAATATTGAGTTGGCAGCAATGATAAATATGAAGAGCAATGCGAGGAAGGCAGATAGCAATAGTGAGGCGCTACGATACCACTGCAGTCGGGGTGGGGAGCTGCGAGGGGGAGCGACCGCGTCTGGATGATTCAGGACGGTCACAGAGGAGATGCCGGAGGGTAGGGCCAGTTGAATCAGTGGGAGGGAGGGTCATCTGGGAGGCGGAGGGCGGGGTGTAGGTCCGGGCAAGGAGGCACAACAACAGACCAAGATGGCAACAGGCAAGAAACGAAACTGGATTGGGGCAATACCTATCAAAACACGCTATGCAATCATACAGTGAAATAAATTATTTAAAGGCACAATGCGATTCCACTGACTGCGCGCTTGTAAATTGTAGCGTTTCGGTAATTGAATTCACCCGCCAGCAGACTGTCACAGATGCGCGTGTACGAGGCTAAATTAGTTAAATATTGAGTTGGCAGCAATGATAAATATGAAGAGCAATGCGAGGAAGGCAGATAGCAATAGTGAGGCGCTACGATACAACTGCAGTCGGGGTGGGGAGCTGCGAGGGGGAGCGACCGCTTCTGGATGATTCAGGACGGTCACCTCGATGTCATCCCATTGTTGGTGCCAATTACAGTCGAAGGAAAGGCTGCCCTATATGTTTAAATTACTGGCTCGAATGAGTCCAATGATTTCAGTTGCGCAGTTGTGAGCTCACTACATTTCAAGGCCGCACCACATCATGTACAAAAAGGCGATAGGAAGATACAAACATCATAAAAACAGCCCCACATTACCCTAACCGTCATTCATTCAGATACAGCAACATCACACATCTAACATATCCTCATACACACCATTCGGCACATCCAATTTATAACAAACAAAACATCATAATCCAAACAAATCCCAAAGTTGTAAACTGCAGATACAGCACAATGCCGGAGACCCAAGGTGGTAGTCTTAAGGCTGTGAGTGGAAGCGCCAACGCGCGTTTCGGTGCCAGGCCCGATCTACGGCCGCACCTTCATCAGGGCAGATACACGTAGGGAAATGAGGGGGCAGACAAACGAAAAGCAGCCAATCTATGATAGACAAGAAAACATAAGGTGGGGGTTATGCAATCACCAAAGAATTCTTATCAACGTTTATATCTCAAAGCATTTACATAATTCAAAATTACATACGGCTATTTTGCATACTAACAACAAGCTGGTCGTTGTTTAGTTATTATATACATCTTATTTCATAGCATGAGTAGTGAGCTCAACAGTTGCAAACAACTGTGTATAACCTAAAATTTCGCAAAATCATCACCAGCAGGTGCTGGCAAAAGTGGGATACCCTAGAGACAAGACTGAAAAGTTCATTAGCACACATATATATAGAGAATTTATTTTTTTCCTAAAATTGCACAGAGAATAGAGCTAGCGCAGGAAGGCTGTGTGCTAAACACAAGACAGATCAAACAACACACTCGCTCATACACAGTTATTTTTGCGGCATTCATTGAATTAGATTCATGGCAATACGCCGAAAATATCGGAGTTCGGCAGCGAACCTATTCCTAACTAAGAGAAAACAGTTTCAGTGAAACACATATTGCTGCACATTTTTAACTTATGGTGACTGCTCACTACCAATCAAATTTAAACAGGCGATTCTTTCCAAGCTAGTTTGTTTTATATTTACCTACACCCAAGACGGGGGATCTAAGGTGGGGAAACTCCAAGCTGGAAAGCGCGCCACTATTATCGAGAGGAGCGCGCCAAGGAACGACTTAAATCCCTGAGTGTCTCTGGGTCCATGCGAGTTCTACAGCGAGTGAGAAGTAGAAAAGAAAGGGTTGAAAAGAAAATATTTAATATCACTCGATAGTCCTTTTTTCACGAGATTCAAGACAAAGACAGGGAGGACATGCGTCAAGGGGACTCACCAAAGGGCTCCCGTCTTAGAATCGGCAGGTATTCAGAGATAAGACAAATCCTTGCATAAAGGTAACTGTGTTCTTTTCAGAGTGGGTTTCAATGCAAACAGTCCTGATCTAGCAGTCAGGTGTAGAGACTAAAACGAAAAAGCAAACTGGTCATAAGCTGTTTTTAACCTGACGGGGTCTAATGAGGGAACAAAACTCTTTAGACTGAGGAATGCACCCTGATACGGACTACTGTCGAGAAGGATATTCTCTGCTCTGCAGCTCAGAGGGGCTGATAAAAACAACAAACAAACTAACTACCTGTCAGCTGGTCGATTAACGGGCTCCTCGATTTCTTCAAAGGGGGCCTCGAGGGAGGTCAGGATCAAGGGCTTAGTCACTGGGACACTTTACAGGAGGGGCCCCGGTTCAGTGGCTTGTACGCTCTACAAGGAAAAAATAAACGAAAGTAAGGATCAGGGGCGGCTCGCAAAAAAGAAGGCAGCAGATTTGTCTTATCTCTGAATACCTGCCGATTCTAAGACGGGAGCCCTTTGGTGAGTCCCTTTGACGCATGTCCTCCCTGTCTTTGTCTTGAATCTCGTGAAAAAAGGACTATTGAGTGATGTTAAATATTGTCTTTTCAACCCTTTCTTTTCTACTTCTCACTCTGTGCTGTAGAACTCGCATGGACCCAGAGACACTCCGGGATTTAAGTTGTTCCTTGGCGCGCTCCTCTCGATAATAGTGGCGCGCTTTCCAGCTTGGAGTTTCCCCACCTTAGATCCCCCGTCTTGGGTGTAGGTAAATATAAAACAAACTAGCTTGGAAAGAATCGCCTGTCTAAATTTGATTGGTACTGAGCAGTCACCATAAGTTAACAAGCATTTACAATGCAACGGTTTCGCCTTTGGAAAAGTTAGAGCTATTGGCAATGTAAATGACAATGCCATTTATTTATCTGTTTTCAAAACCAACACAAATACAAATTTTGTAATTTACAATGCCAATATCTAAAACTTTTCCAAAGGCGAAACCGTTGCATTGTAAATGCTTGTTAAATTATAGAATGTTTTCTTGAACTAGCCAGTGGAAAAAATAACATTCGTGCCCCGGCAAAGCGACTGTTGCACAGCTGAGAAACATTCAGCGTAGTAACAAAGTAACAGAATATCTTTCAGAGAACTCCCTACAGCAATGGTGACCGAATCACTGCTGTCGGGAGGTCTCGGAAACATAGCCTGAAAATATATTCTTGAAAAGAGTTCTTGCCTGATAAAAGCGCCGGCGTGATTTGTGACAATATTGCAGCCCATTGCAAGATGCGTTTCAGTCATGTCAAAACAAACGTCATTGGTTAGCGCTGCCTGTAGCCTTCCCACAAATACAGGTTTAAACTTCCGTGACACATACATATAGACTGCCAAAGCCAACTGCTGGCATCCCTAAACCTACACACAAACACCCGTAATGCATTGCACTATGAGCAGTAGATTAAAGTGGTGAATAATTGTAAAGCGCCCACATCTTTTCCATTGCTGGGCGCTATAGAAACATGTTAAATATATACATAAAAATAGCCGCTGCAAACTGATCACTTTCTTTTTTGTGGGTATCTCTCAATGCGTGCTCCTGGGTTTAGACAAAAGAACGCATTCTCTTGCATTCTCCAGTCTTAAAATTCCAGGCTCCCTGCCTGCATACCCCCTGGGGCCAGGAATGGTTGGGGGGGCTTCCTTAGTCCAATGTATAGCATACTGAAACATCCCACGCGCAAAACGTGCACCGCAGCACGGGTGTGAGAAAGGGCAGTGTGTTCCTGCTCTCTACACCTGGGTTATCGCTGCAAAAGACACGCCTTTGTTTCATAACTACACGCAGGAGACTTGACAAGCAGGAGCGGGGCGGATGTGTAGCAGCTCGCAAGGAATTCTGGAAAACCAAACACCAGAAGCCCAGGGCTGATAATCACAATGTGCACTAAACACACACAAACACACTGAAGGTGACTCCTAGATTGTGCTGCGCGAAGCAGGGACCAGCTACAAATGTCTCAGGGGCCGAACACGTAAAAAGAAAGGGCCGCGCCTGACATGGAGGCTAACTCCCCAACTATGCACTGGCAGAACCCCAATTTTTGAGAGCCGAATGAGGCGAGGGTTTGGCCTCAAGTTACACAGTGCATGTCAAACTTACTTCCCACTGACGTTTCAAGGGCTCGCATACTCAATCCGAAAATCTAATCCTTCGTTCCTTCTCATGAGACCACCGAAGCACAAAATGAGCAGATATAAATAATGTAAGATACAATGTGGACTTTGCAGTCTCTCGCTTATACTCGTTGATTTCACAGGGGTCTGCCAATCGCCCCCCACGTGAGTCACAACAGTGCTCCTCTCATCACCTTTTAAACTGGCAGTGTGGCGCACTGGCCCATTCTCTGAAAACACTACATGAACCGGAGGGGGTGCACTAGGAAAGGGTAGAACAGCTTAAAATTGTTTCCAGGGGCTCCCTCTGGGAAACCGCTAGGCCGCCCAGACTCCTAAACTTTCCCATCCTGCTGCCAACTCAGCCCCGAGTTGCACCTCGGTTCCACGCACCATGGGGGCTTCAGGCGCCCCTGCCTCTCCTCTCATACCCCAGGGCAGCAGCAGAGAGCGTGTCCCGGGGCTCCGCTGCCCTCCCCAGGCTCTCAGCCGGCCCCGCTCCCCGGGCAGCGCCATGTTGTGGTCCCCCAGCTCCCCCGGACTCACCTTGGCGATGGCCTTCCTGTAGCGGGTCACCGCCTGCTGGATGAGGCTGGAGACCTGTAGGTTGCCGTCCCCGCAGGGCACCACCACCCGGGTCCTCCCGAAGCACACGGTGACTTTCATGCTGGTCGGCGCCGCTCCCGGGAGCAGCAGCGCGGGGCCGGCTCAGCGCCGCCTCCAGCCGCGGCTCAGCAGGGCACCCACAAGCTGCGGCGTCGACCTACCTGGCGATGGGTCACACGGCCACAGCGCCCGTGCCTTGCCGATCCACGGACGGCGGGAGGGAGCGGGAGGGGGCGGGAGAGGACACGAACGGCGGGAGGGGGCGGAAGAAGACACGGAAGGGGGCGGAGAAGACACGGACGGCGGGAGAAGACACGGACGGCGGGAGGGGGCGGGAGAAGACACGGAAGGGGGCGGGAGAAGACACGGACGGCGGGAGGGGGCGGGAGAAGACACGGACGGCGGGAGGGGGCGGGAGAAGACACGGACGGCGGGAAACGTGCACAGGACAGCGAGGGGGGGCGGGGAGGCACACAGAGGGGGGCGGGAATGGACAGCGCATCTGAATTCACTTTCAGTGAAGGGGGAGGGAACTGGAAAAAACGTAACTCCGCCCTGGGAAAAAAATCTCCGGAACGCCCCCGAATCTGGTCCAGCCTTGATGGACAGATCCGGCACTCAATGGCTAGCCTCCATTTATGGAGCTAGCCAATGAGAGCCGGGGGACGTTCCAGAAGTCCTTATTGACGACATAGGATTTCACCTGCGCTGAAGAGCTGCGCAGAGCGCAGCCTTCGGCAGGCGAAACCCAAAAACGTGCAGCAATAGGTGTTTCACTGAAACTGTTTTCTCTTAGTTAGGAATAGGTTAGCTGCCGAACTCCGATATTTTCGGCGTATTGACATGAATCTAATTCAATGAATGCCGCAAAAATAACTGTGTATGAGCGAGTGTGTTGTTTGATCTGTCTTGTGTTTAGCACACAGCCTTCCTGCGCTAGCTCTATTCTCTGTGCAATTTTAGGGAAAAAAATGTCTCTATATATATATATATATATATATATATATATATATATATATATATATATGTGTGCTAATGAACTTTTCAGTCTTGTCTCTAGGGTATCCCACTTTTGCCAGCACCTGCTGGTGATGATTTTGCGAAATTTTAGGTTATACACAGTTGTTTGCAACTGTTGAGCTCACTACTCATGCTATGAAATAAGATGTATATAATAACTAAACACGGACCAGCTTGTTGTTAGTATGCAAAATAGCCTTTTGTAATTTTGAATTATGTAAATGCTTTGAGATATAAACTTTGATAAGAATTCTTTGGTGATTGCATAACCCCCACCTTATGTTTTCATGTCTATCATAGATTGGCTGCTTTTCGTTTATTGCAGAGGTCTTCAAACTGTGGGGCGCGCCCCCCTGGAGGGGCTTGGATGGGTTCCCAGGGGGGCGTGAATGCCTCTGTAATTGCATGTAAATGAAGATGGCCTGGAAGTGCGGCGATGTTTATTTGCTGCATTTCCAGGCTGTCTTCATTTACTTCGAGCCCTTTTGAGAATGGTGCTCAGCATGCCAATGGGGGCGGAGGTCAGGAAGTGTGCTGGCAGGGTCAAGAAAGGTTGCTAAAAACAAAAGCCATTTATGTATTTTTATTTTTGCCCCATTTCAATTCCTGACCTATGAGAATTGCTCAAGAATGAAAGAAAAGCACCTGATGCCACGTTCCTTGTCCCAGCAATTTTCAAAGTATCAATAAAAATGCCAGGATAACTCCAGTGATTAATGTTCTTTCTGGGGAGAGACCGGAGCTTTGTCTGGAAGTGGAAGTTTCTTTTGACTCATAGCATAGAAGGTTAATATGCCTGCTGCACAGAACATGTCCGATTCAGATCACAAAGTACATACACTATAAAGAGGTCAATGGGTCATGGTTTTTCTCAGAGAGATGTTTTTGTTAATTGCAGTTTAAAAGTTAAAATATTAATATATAGCTGAGTGCTAGTAACTGTCATCAAAGAGCTGCCTGCAAACTGCAAGGAATATATTATAGCTACATATTTTTTTGTCCAGTTTTTCCTTATCCTAGTATTGCAAAAAGGGATCATTTGGGTAGAAATCAAGTCTTCTTATTAAAGAAAACCACTCACAATGGTGTTACATTTTAAATTCTTAATTTGTGCTTTTCCAGACCAAGGACTCTTAAACTATACTGCCTACCAGTATGCATGACATGTGACTCCTACAACTTGTAGGCCACTGTCTTATGTAACATTTCCCATACACGGATTAACACTTGTATGATTGTCTCCGTGCAACGTATGTGTGATGTAACGTGTTCTGACACCTTAAACTGGTATGAGTGGCGCTATAAAACTAAATTAATCTAAAAGACAGTGGTAATGGAGACTTGGGGGGCATTGTCAAATGGTGGTAGTGAGGGAATCCGTAGCGAGGTGGTCATTGGGGGGAGGGGGGCGTCATTAAACATTGTCGCACAGGGTGCCACCAGGACTATGGCCGGCCCGGAGGCCTTTATTACAGAAATGTCCTTAGTCCTGAATCTTGTGGTAGCCCTTTTTTTCTGCTTGAATCATGATTATAAGAAATGTGGTAATTACAGAACAACAGTGTTGGTAAATTCAATTGTTATTTCCTATGAGGTTTAAATGCACACCACACAGGAAGGGACTTGCAGGGCACTGGGTGGATTGGTAGGTACTGCCCTCTTCACCCCGGGAGTTTTGGGGAGTGGTAATTGCTTCACAGCACTGAAATTGTTAAAGGGGGTGGGAATTGTTTAGCGGCCAAGGGAATAGTTAATGTTTGTTTGAGTGCTGTGAGGACATATTAATCTGAACGGCAATAAGCAGATGTTTTTTTTTTTAGTACCTGAGCTCAAACGTCCTTATGGCAACAGCAACAAGGTGTCCGTGGTGATCCAATCCCAAAGTATGTTTGGGAGATTAAATGGCTGCTGAGTCCATGTTCAACATATTTAAAAAACATGGCAGAAGACCACAAAAGAAGTGAATTGTGCAGCAAAATAAACCGCAACATACATAGAACTAGGTTCACTTAAAAACACAAGTGTGCAACAAGAATGTATTTGTCTTCCTGTACTGCACAATAAAGCAGAACTATCGAAAATACATAAATCTGTCCTCCAGAATAGAATGTTTGTAAGTACTAGTTTACAGCACTGAAGAATTGGATATGCAGTACTGTGCAGCAGATGATGGATTACGTAGCAAATGCGGTAATATAAGTGGCCTTTTTTTTCTTTAAAAAGGCCATTCATTAGTGAAGCAGGTACTGCTGCCAGGTGTGTAAGTGGCTACTGCTGATTATCAATAACTACGCAGATGCAGAAGAACTGGGGCCCATGGGTTTGAGGGGCCCACTGCTTCACAGTTATCACTGTCTACCTTTAAAAAAGAGGCATGGGAGCTTATTATCCTTTTTAGCATTAGGACCGAGGGCACCTTTGCAGAAAAAAGGGAGACATACTGTGGGAGCTTTCTGTTTTTTCTGAATCGGACAGAGAACCTTATTCAAAATCGGAGTGATGGGCAGGCATGGTGGGTAAGAGGTGAAAGATGTAGAGGAGATAGCCTGCTACTCAGGACTGCTGTTATCAATAATATAGCAGGTGTAGTTGCATTTGGGTCCAAGAGTGTGGGGGGCTACAACACCCCAATAATGGGGAGCAGTATTTTTGGGACCACACATGTTTTTGTTTGATGCATTTGCTGTTTTATAAGTACCATACTTAGTGTGGTTTATGAGCTATAGAAATAGTATAGTAGCACAAGAAGGGTACAAAGTTCCCCAAAGTGAGTGAAGAGTAGGAGTGTGTGTGGTGAGAGCATAGAAAAGAAAAAGGGGGGGAATTCCCTTTTTGGAACTAAAACCCTCACACACCTAGCAAGCTAGGTGTCATGCTTCATCATATGGGTTCTGCTCCTCGTCAGACTGGCGCTGCAATGTCTGACAGGCACCCGTTAAGGGGCTCTTTATCGGAGATCTTTTGTTCCAGCCTTATGAGAGTAAGAGGGCAGGTGGGAGTGTAGTTGTGGGAAAAGTGGTGAATTTAAAAAAGGTGAGTCAGTCCACAATGAACTTTATTGGCGTGGCTGGCGCCTTTGATTAAAATAGTGGGAGGGGAGATATGTGCTGAGGAGGTACAGAGCAAGATACCTATGACCCTCAGGTCGACATGTTTCTCGCCAGGTTGGCAATTCTTCAGGACATAATACAGTACTACACGGTGAAAAATTAAAGAAAAAGTGTATTTACAACCTTGTTCCTTGAGGTCGTAATAGAGCAGGCCAACAGGTCTTGCCAATTCGTAGCGACCCTAAGGGGATTCCTAAGGTGCCCCGCAGTCTGCTCCTGTGGGACCTGCACATGTGGGTCAGGTACCCGTTCGGCGTGCGGTCAGAGCCGATAACACCTACCCCCACCGTCTGGTCAGGACAGAGCGACTTTCTATAGAAATATTATTCCTGAAATCATCTCATAAGCCCGTCGCATGCACACAGCCATGTCCCTCCCGCTCCACCAATCATTGCCTTAAAGTTTTGTAGGGGGGCCCGACCTCAAAACATTTTGCTTAGGGGGGGCTCGGAGCAAAAAAGTTTGAAGACCTCTGGTTTATTGTCTGCCCTCTCATTTCCCTACGTGTATCTGCCCTGATGAAGGTGCGGCCGTAGATCGGGCCTGGCACCGAAACGCGCGTTGGCGCTTCCACTCACCGCCCTGAGACTACCACCTCGGGTCTCCGGCATTGTGCTGTATCTGCAGTTTACAACTTTGGGATTTGATCGGATTATGATGTTTTGTTTGTTATAAATTGGATGTGCCGAATGGTGTGTATGAGGATATGTTAGATGTGTGATGTTGCTGTATCTGAATGAATGACGGTTAGGGTTATGTGGGCCTGTTTTTATGACTGAACTCTTTGTCATATTAAATGTATTTTTATAATGTAATTAAAAGAAAAAATGTATTCTCTGAAAAAAGAAAATAAATAAAATTATGTTTGTATCTTCCTATCTCCTGTTTTGTACATGATGTGGTGCGGCCTTGAAATGTAGTGAGCTCACAACTGCGCAACTGAAATCATTGGACTCATTCGAGCCAGTAATTTAAACATATAGGGCAGCCTTTCCTTCGACTGTAATTGGTTCTTTTCCCCTGCTGGTTTGCCCTACATCGTTCTCAGGGGGCCCCTTATTGTATTGGTTATCCCATTGTTGGTGACCGTACCTGTTCAGCAGGGCATTTGAGTTTGCAATGAGCCATTGCCTCGCTGCCTCTCTTTCCATTTTTCTGCCTACCATATCCATCCGCTTACTTTCCTTCACTGGAGGTGGTCCACTGTTAGAGAGGGCATTTGCTCCTCTCCTGGCCATGGCGACAATGATGGAGTCAGGCACTGCATTTCCCTGGATATACTCAGGGCACTGCATTTCCCTGGATATACTCAGGGCACTTGGAAGAGGGTTTGTACTTCTTTTCGACCCTTGGTGTCTCCCCTTTGCTTGAGGCAGGCTCTTAGAAGGCTTATTTACCTTGATCCAGGATGCTTGGTAGCATCCGTAGATAGTGTGCCCTTGTTGGCTGGGGCTAGTGTATCTAAGAGGAAGCATGTGTCCCCTTTTTCTTCTTCGAGGGTGACCCCGAAAGCATCAGCTGCTCTCTTCATGAGGCCATTGTAGAAGGCTATATCATCTGGCGGGGAAGCCTCCGAGGGATAACAGCATATCTTCTCCTCTGGGCTTTGTGTGTCAAGGTCATTCCATTGATCTTCGAACGTTTCAGAGGCTTCTTCCTCTTCAGGTGCATCAATGTACTCTTCACATTAGTCATCGCGTGGTTCAGGAGTTGGAGGTGACTTGAGGTTCTCCTCCTCTTCCACTTCTGCGTCTTTCGCCCCTTCGGTGTCAACATTGTCTGAGTTGGCAAGGGAATCTTTGGAATACGGTATTGCCATTTCGGCTTTGAGCCATTTCCTTTTCAACCTTGAGGGGTCTCTCTGTGTCAGAGATTTTCTCTTCTTTGACGCACTTGACCTTGCTTCGAGGGTGGCATAGTTCCCTTCGGGGGTTCGTGTTCTACCCTGGTTTTCGTTGCGATAGGTGATCATTCCCACATCGGCGTCCTGTGGTAGTGTCAGGCCGGATACTGATGTTGACTCGGAAGTACCACGGGGGTGAAGCCCAGTCCACAACTCCCCCCTTACCGGTTCACCATATGCCAGGAAGTTTACACTGGAAACAAATGGTGATGCCCGCGAGGAGAAAAGGGAAACAAAACAAGGTAAGGAGGGGAAACACAGGGTCCTCCTGCACATTGGAGATGGCTGTCAGTCCTGGAAACAAGCATACCTATGTCAACCGTCTCCTACAAAGATAAAGAACAGATATTCGTATGTTCCCTCTGTCTCCTGTATGAATGAATGGGAAGGTAATTATATTAATATACCTTTTCTCTGTCTACAGGATGTATGTGTGTTAGAAAAGAATAGCTTCTGTACAGGAATGAAGATACTGAGCATGCCCTGCGAGGTAATATGTTATGTTATGTTATAGTTATTTATTGTGCGCGCAGCCGCTCCAGCGAAGGAGCGTCCTGGCGCCCGACAAGGTAAAACATAACACCACTAAAGCAAGAACAGCAAGAAGGAACGACTATGGGACAAAGCTAGAAGAAGAAAGTTTTAATGGCCCTACGAAACTGCAGGAGATCCTCCAACAAACGAATCTCAACCGGGAGAGAATTCCAGATAACCGCAGCTCTCACTCGAAAGGATCGGCCCCCGGCACGGCAAAGCTTGAACCGGGGGACCACGGCGAGGGCCTGGCCCAAGGATCGGAGAGAGCGTGTCGGGACATACAAGGATAAAAGATTGGACAGGATCTGAGGGGCAGTGCCTTTCAGAATTTTGAAGGCCAAACATAGGACCTTAAAATGAATTCTCATCCTCACCGGCAACCAGTGCAGGGAGCGAAGGGTGTTGGAAACGGGGCAAAATCTGGGCAAGCCAACTATCGCTCTGGCTGCAGCATTTTGGACGCGCTGCAGGCGAGTGATTTCTGCCTGGTTAGCCCCCACCAGGAGAGAGCTGGCGTAATCAAGCCGGGAAATTACCGTTGCCTGAATCACCAGCTGCCTGGTCGGGGCATCAAAAAATTTGAGGACAGGTCTTAAGCCCCGAAGAACACCAAAGCAGCAAGCCGCAGTTTTCTTAGTATGGCCAACGAAGTTAAGACTCGAATCCAGCCAGACTCCCAAGTTTCTTAATTCCGAAACCGGAGTCGGAGATGGTCCCAATTCCGAAGGCCACCACCTGTCCCCCCAAAGCTCCGCTCTCTTACCGACAATCATAATTTCTGTCTTTCTTGCGTTAAGCTGGAGACAGTTCGCCCTAATCCAGCTGGCCACCGCCTTCAGTCCATTCTGAAACCTAGGGGCATCCAGCTCCGCATCCCCACTGAGAGTAACCGCCAGCTGAGTGTCGTCGGCATATGAAACCATAGTCTTGCCCCACTGCTTTACGACCTCAGCCAGCGGTCTCACGTAAAGGTTGAATATCGTGGGATTTAGCGAGGATTCCTGCGGAACCCCCATGGCCAGAGGCTGGAATTTGGACTGATAAGGTGGGATGGCCACGCAAAAAGAACGATTGTCGAGAAAGGAGCGAAACCACTGCAGAGCCTGTCCCCCGATGCCAATCTCCTCCAGCCGGTGCACCAGAATGCTGTGAGAGACGGTGTCAAAGGCGGCGCTAAGGTCTAATAGTACAAGCGCCGCCGTCTGACCAGCATCCAACACCGCACGCAAATGCTCCACCATGGCAAGAAGGGCCGTCTCCGTGCTGTGCCCAGCACGGAAGCCATTCTGCGTGGGGTCCAGGACATTGGCCCAGAGCAATGTGGTCTGACAGGGCCAGATTGACATGGGCCTCCGCGACCTTCGCCGGCCAAGGGAGTAAAGAAATAGGGTGGTAGCTCTCGGGTTTCGAAGGATCCAACGAAGGCTTCTTCAAAATTGGAGAAACCATTGCCTGCTTCCATTTGGTTGGAACCACACCCGAGGCCAGCGAGAGGTTAATTAGGGAACACACCGTAGCGCGTCCCAAAAAAGACTGATCTCTAAAAAGAGCTGGTCTTAATGGATCCGACGGAGAGCCAGACTTAATTTGCTGAGCAAATTTATTGAACCCCTCCGGAAGTAACGGGGGGAAAACGTGCAAGATGGTATGACCTTGAGCGCCGTCTAAGGCTCCCGAAGCTGGCCCTATACTAGGGAAGGCCTGGTAAATAACCTGGACTTTCTCCAGAAAAAAGGAAGCCAGAGCCTCACAATGGGAGATAGAGCCGGCTGCCAGGGGGGGGGGGGAAGTCCTTTTCGCCAAAAGATCTTTAACGGCTTTAAATATAGTCTTAGACGGATTCGAGCTGTTGCGGAATTCCAAGGCATAGAACGCCGCGCGGGCTCTGCAGATAGCTCGATGGTAGAGCTTGACGGAAGCAACATATGCGGCTTTCTTGTCGGCCTCATAAGACTTCCGCCACGCTCTTTCCGCCCGTCTACATATGCCCTTCAAAGCACGTAATGCACTATCATACCAGGGACTCGACTCTAGAGCTCAATTAGCTCGAAATGATGGGAATCAGAGAGTCCAGCGCCCTGGAGATCCATCTACAGAACTGATCGTAGCCCGTTTCCACGTTATCCAGAGGGCCTAACGGCTCTTCCACTAGGATACGATGCAAGTCGTCCAGCCTGAGTTTGTTCCAATGCCGCCTAGGGACCCGTCTGACCGATGGAGTGGAGGGCGTCTCAGGCAGAGGGTACCGAATGGACACAAGGAAATGATCCGTCCACCCTAATGGGGAGATGGACAGAACACTAGCCTCGGCTAAGTTGGTAAAAAAGGGGTCCAAAGTGTGGCCCCCTACATGGGTAGGCTGAGATACCTGTTGGGAAAGCTGAAGGGCCTCTAGATCAGCTAAAATACTGCTCACCGCCGGGATGGTCTGATTGTCGAAATGAAGGTTCAGGTCACCCAAGATGGAAAAATTGGCACAGCCCATAGCTAATGCACTAACGGCATCTGGAAAGGCTTCTCTGAACGCTACATCACTACCCGGAGGTCGGTAGACAACCATCCCAGAAAACATAAACTGGGGGCTGTTTAAGATCTTAAAAGAGGCACTTTCGCAGCCAGCGATGTTAAGGGCATTCCAATTACAGGTAAAACAGGACCTAACTATGAGGGCAATGCCACCACCTCTAGTAGGCCGATTCAAAGTGTACATAGAGTACTCAGGGGGACAGGCTAAGTTGATAATGGCCACATCGGCCTCCTGAAGCCAGGTTTCTGCAATGGCAAATATATCAGGAGACTCGTCCTTAATGAGGTCATAGATGGCTTGGTGGTGTTTCACCACAGATCTAGCATTCAGATTCAACACCCGAAGGGTGCGCACGGAGCTATTGCTCCGGGGGACTGATGAAATATACCTCTGGCGTATAGGCACAGGGGGGTCGAGCATCCATCTCTTGCAGGTACAATGGTAAGGACCGCATAGAGGATGGATTGGTGCTAGCTCACACCTCGGGACGGTCTGCCCTATAGACCAAAGGCTCTCTCTAGAGTAGGTAAGCATCGCGATACACAAGGGGGAAAATATCTCGGACAACCCACTGGGCCCCCGCGCGACCTTAGCGCAGACGGGCCCCCGCGCGACCTTAGCGCAGACGGGCGCAGACGGGCAGGACTCTGGCACGACTCAGGCTAAGCGAAGGCGCACCCGCTGCGCGATACCGCTGCGCTGGGCAGGGAGCTTTAAGTAGACGTCCCACCTAGGCTTCTGCGCACTCGAGCGCTCGCTGAAGACGGCGCCCAAACAACTACCCCACTCCAAGATGGCAGCTACTGAGTGAGCCCACCCCGGGAACCGGCCCCGCTCGAGCAGCGGTGGACTCCGATTAAGGTGCAGGTAAGAGGGCTATTAAAAACCAGGGCTAACAACAAAAATAAAAAAGCAAATACAAAACGGGTTGAATTAAAAACGCAATACATGAATCTATAATGAAATAACTGCAGGTTTGTATGTTCTATGAATTACCTGTGTGGAGGTTATGGAGGGAACCTAAATAACGTCGGGGCTACATCACAATCCTAGAAGCCCGAAATACAGAATAGTAGAAAGCCTATTACACTTTAAGTGTGATAAAACTGTAATAATGAAGAAAACAACGAACGGCAGGGAGACTAGACTATAATAAATGGTTCCCTTAAGGATGCCAGGGAGCCAACGAACAAGGCTTAAGCGGATTCAATTCATCCACTCACATGAACTAAGTATCAAAAAGGACGCTGCCACCAAATTGCAGTGAAAACAAACAAGAATTACACAACGCCGAACAAAGTTCGGAATACCTTAATACTAAAGGGAGTTAGAGCTTGCCGAATGTGAACCGTCGACAGCCGCAACCCGACGTGGCCCGCAGAACGCCACCACCGCGTCCCGGACGCCAAACGTAACCCCGGAACCGGAAAGGACGTGAAGCGTTCTTGGGTTTGTGAAGCGGAACTAAATATCATCACCAGAGCTTACACGCATGCGTTGCTCTTCGCGCATGCGTGTTCTCCCTCCGTGGCCATCTTGCCAACCAACTGTGCCTGGGGTCTTTACCAACCACGGCGGCTGCAGGCACGACAGGTAGGATTGCATGAGGTTCTTTGGATCGCGGCTGGCCTTTGATCGACTTTTTTTTTTGGCGTCGAGGCTGTCTTAGACTGTGCCTTATTATCGTGGCCCTTGGACCAGACAGATGTATATGGTGTCTTACCTTATCCGTTGTCTTCTCTGTGTCCGTCACCATCTTTTTGTGGGGTATTTTCCATGGCCCCTACTTCGCCATTTGTCGAACCTTGATGTCTTCCGTATTGGAGATGTTGTTCTCGGGGCGAAGTTGTGTTCTCCGGTTGCAAGGTCAATGTTGGTTTTCTATTCGAAATCAAGTTTTGGGGGGGGATTTTTTCTGAAAACATCTGAGCGTCCCCTCTCGCTTCCAGACCCAACGGCGGAAAAAAAACCTGAAGATGGCTACCACACACACGAACCTACAGGGTGCCGTCTGACGTCACACAAGGGGCGTACCTGGCACCAAATGGTGGTTGAGTAGGTTCAGAAGAAGAAAAAAAAAAAGACTATTCCTGCCCCAACCACTAGATGGGGGGAAAACGCACAGCATGTGAATTCAGAAAAGGATTCAATCTGCAAAATAAATGTTATACTATTTTGTGTTCCCACCCATCTCCCAATAAAAATGGAACCCCACTTGTGTTCCTGGGCCTACTACCCACAACATAATCACCAAAAAAGCAATGTGGAGACATCAAGATTTTGCCATTCAAATGTACCCATTCTGGCAATGTGGGTAGCTGTGGTATTTGGGGCCAGGCTCAGCTGTCACCCAGGGAAACTTAGAAAATCCAGACATTTCTGAACACTAGACCACAGGATAGAGTTACAAGCCCGGATTCCACTAGGGCTTCTTATCTAGAAGGCCCTACAAATGTCAGACTTTGGCTAAAATCAAAGCTTTTACTCAAATTTCTATGAGGGGTAGTCTCGCAATCTTCAGGGAGCCACATATTTCCTACCACCAAGTGCTTCCACACTGCTCCTAGTATAAATGGTACCACACTGCATGTAAGTATCACCCATAGCAGAAACAAGTCAAAATAGGAGCATTTGAAGTCAATGTGGGGTCAATGAGGTTTTCACATGGTTATAGTTTTGGTCATTCCAATGATACGCGTTTGGTCCACCTACACCTTGGAGGCAGCAGTTCAAGTAGCAGAAGTGGAAATGCAGGGTGGTAAGACTGACCATTTGCTGGAACTGATGTTACCAACAACATAAACATGGAAAAATAAAAAATATTGACCAACACTCTGCAGTTTGCATGGCAATTTCGGTACGAAAACGTGTTGGGATTCAAGCAAACCACACCACCCTGGTTTCCTTGGGTCTCTAGGTTTCAGGAAAACACCTAAGGTTGGTAGGGTTACCGGGATGCTAGCGGACAGGACCCAAAAAGTGCCATTCACCATGCACTCAAGAGGAAACCTGAGATTTCCTTTGACGTAGTTTTGAAATATATGCTGGCAGGGAGGGGGTAAATCATCCTGCCTCCTCCTTGAGGTTAGAAAAACTGCATGGTGCACATGTATGGGGACATATGCTATGATGGTCCTGCACAAAACCCCTTCCTTTCCTCAGTTATACTGGGAACTCACGTATGCTACCCACCTGAGCACTGATCAAAGTGAAGGCAATCAGAACTTCTTTCACTTTCAGACTGTGATGTCACACAGTGCAGGTAAAAATATTTTGGGATAAAAGGGAAGCTCATACGTCACTTAAAGAAAATGTTTCTGGTACAAGTACCAGAAAGATTTTCTGTGCATGTACAAAGGGCAAGACACAGCTTCTTCCCCAATGCAGAGGAAATGTAGATCCTCCGTATTATAAAAGGACAAAAACAGCAGTAAATTTATAACAATAAAAGGAGCAGTTACTAGTGTTAAAGTGATCTCTATCACCTGCCGAAGTGATGATTGACACCAGAAGATTTATTATTTGAGGTTTCTTCTACAGATTCCAAATTCAATTAAACTTGTCAGGTGTCACATTAAAGCCACAAGGCCATGCCCCATCAACATTTTGAGTCAGCCTGCATTACTTTCATTACTCTTACTTGGCAAGGACATACTTTTCTACCTGCTCTCAACCTTTTTCAATTCACAGTGCCTCTATGCCCCCCAGCATTCCTGCACAAAACCTATATCACAGATTACAGAAATCATATCTATTTTAGCGGAGTTTGCATTCTCTGGCTATCAAGTAACAGATGAACAATGTGGATGTCAATCTTCAGTATGTAGGCTACACAGATTTCCTGATTTCATTCTTTATTTTATTGCATTTATATTCCGTAAATATTTTATTATACTAATTTTATTGTAACACTCTAATGTTTTTTCCTTACTTGGTTGTATAAAATCCTTCTACAGTTTAGGATGTAAAGATGCACCCTCCAACAAGCACTGGCAAAGCCGATATGTCTGTAATAGTGCAAATGTGCAACAGTTTTATTTTGGCAGGCATATGCAATTGGAATTAAAAGTAAAATAAATATAGTCGCTAAAAACTAATAATTAAAGGGAATATTGGTCCACCAGCCTTGCATTGAATTGCACTGCGTTTTAGTCAGATGTGCAAGAGATTAGGAAAATGCTTAACACTCACAGTGCAAGCAAGCCAATTGCTGAACTTGCCTTACCCACTTGCCCTATGCTATATGCAATGATGAGAGAAATAAAACAAAAAGTCAATGATATATTTACAAAACAAAGGACAAAGACATCTGAACCAAAGCCTCTCTATGAATGTATTTATGTATTATTATTCATTACTTTTTAGGTCTCGTCTAGCATTGCAGCGCGCATGCGCTGTTCGCTCTGCGAGGCCTCTTGTAATCATGACAAGGCCTCTTGTAATCAAGACAATTTCAGAAGTTGAGTCTAGGCTCAGCCCATTTTTCCCATTGGCTTTCGTCCTTGTGCATGCTAAACCCTGGCTTTCCATTGCCAGTGAAGCTTTTTAGTCCCTCCTTGTTGCCGCGCCCTGTCCTTTTGAGCCCGCCCACCCGGACTGGATATTTTACTCCTGGCGTGACAGTGTCTTTTAATTAGCCGCTAAGCACTTTTTTCTTGTTCCATGCTGGTGGCGGGCGACATTAGTCTCAGCCCCTAACCTGTACAATATGATTGAATACATTGGCTAGCCTGGTCTGTATTTAGGCTAGCAGGTTCTGAGGCTAAGTCTGCCCTAGCCTTGCACTCTGCATTTTATAATTCTCCAGTCTCATTCGAATATATCTTGTTTTTTCATACAGGTTCTGAGGTAATCTTGTCCTCGCCCTGCACTCTGCATTCTTGAATACTGCTCATTGGCTACAGCAGGTAGTGGTGTGGTACACTGGTTTTGTTGCTTCTCTCTCTACGACCCTGCAATCTGTATTCTGAAGTCCTGTCCCTTGGTTAGTCTGTGTGAGATTTACTCATGCACGTTCTGGGGCACGTGTAGTGATTCCTCCCTTTCTCTTCCCTCGTGAAGGTTCTCGTGAGAGGCCCCACGAGGGAATCCTAGAATCTCAGTGATGTAACAATAGGTTTTCTTTTGAATGTTTAGAAATACGGCAGTGTCAGTTGACAGTTGTACCTGTGCATGGAGGCTTGCTGTCCCTGTCTGGTTGAAGTACTTCAATAATATTCATATTTATACTTGTGTAGTCCGGATCTTCAGTACACAGATTTTGGCGATGAATTCGGCCAGACTGTGTCCACGCATCTACACACTTCATTGTGTTTCCTGAAGTTTGCATCTACAGGATCATGTGACAGCTTCTTCCCACTTCGCCTGCGTTAATTGGCCTGCGTCTCTCCGACTCCTCCTCTGGGGCTGGGATCAATCCCAGCTCCACAACGTTTTTGGTACCTCCAGGACACCGTCAATTTCAACCGGAGTATCACGAGTTGTGCTGGTGTTACTCGCTTCCGTACGCAGCTCTCACCCTCCTGGGAGTCTTCGTACGAAGGGTGATCGTGTAGTGTTGCAGTGGTGAGTCTCTACGTGTCCTCAATTTATGTGTGCCGGACTTACCCTGGAAAGGTGAGACGTGTCCGGATTAATTTTCTATCATATGCGCATTCGGAACTGTTCTATCGGAGTGCCTGCTAAGTGACGAGTGTTTTTATGACTGTGGATACTTCAAAGCTATTTTCTGCCAGTCCACTTCGCAGATTCGCACAGCCTTTCCTGTGTGAACACGTTAAACTCTAAATACTGTAGCCTGCAAGTCTTCATACACAGATTCACACAGGCTTCTTCTAACTGTGCATGTTTTCTTAAAATGTTGTCACTGTATTTAAAGACACTTTCTCTGCAAGTCTCGATACACTGTTTTGCACAGTTTTTTGGGGTATTCACATTATTTGTCACTGCATTATTTTCTCTACAAGTTTTCGCACGCTGATTCGCACAGCTTTTGAGTGCATGTTATGTTTTCACTTTTGTGGTCACTGTTGCAAGTTTTTTTCATGAGAATTCTCATATGTTGTCTTACACAGTTTACTTAAGTTCCCATTACATATTAACTGTGTGTTGAGCTTTTGGAACCAAAGGGTTTTTGTGAACATTACAACGCTAATTAGCACGGTTTTCTTCACTCAATCTATTTTTGCTCATTTGGCTGTACCATGGCTGCTCCTACAACCAATATTACCGTCAACCCACCAAAAGAGTTTATGTGCACTCCAGGTGATCCTCCTTGGTTACAATGGAAGGAGTACTTTATCAATTACCTTCTAATTATTGACCATGCTAATAAGTTATCTGGTGAAAGTAAAAAAAACTTTGATACATAGTTAAGGTTCTGAAGGGTTAAGACTCCATGTTAATTGAACAAGGATACTGTGTCTGTTGATGAAAATGTTTTTAACCAAGCAATTAGGCATTTAGATAATTACTTTTCACCTAATGTTTGTACAGGTGTAACCCATGTTAAGTTTTTTCAAAGAAAACAACTTCAGAATTAATCTATTGATGACTTTGTTACTGCTCTTCAGAAACTTGCTATTGACTGCAGATTTGGTGTAATTGAAGAAGAGTTCGTAAGAGATCAAGTTGTCATGCATGCGTTTGATCCTTCCATACAAGATATTTTATGGGTTAATGGTGACAATTCTCTTAAATATGTTCTTCCTATTGCTAGGAAAGCTGAATTGTCTGGCAGGTGCGTCAAAGCCCTCAAGAAAGAGAATTTTGATAATGTGCATGAGGAAACTGTTGCAAGAGTTCTCTCTAACAAATCTAAAGTCAACTCTGCGAGCAGAGTTTCCAGTAAAAGAGATGCAAGTTCTAGCAAAAAAGAATTCAGATGTTATCGATGTGACAGTAGATATTATCTTGCCAATGATAAGAAATCCAGCCCTCAAGCAAAGATGCACTATATGCGGGAAAATAGGTCATTTCAGTAAAGTGTGTCACACCAAAAAACCCAACAAAGATAAAGTTAAATGCATTGAGGAGGGTCTCTTATCCTCCCCCAATGAGGACAGTGATGATGAAGGATGTTTTGCTTCAAGTTCTATGGGCAAGGTGGTCCTTAATATTTCGCACAATAATGATTCTAACAAACAGATGTGTTTAATGTCCATGGTAGGAGTTAATGTACACATTGCAGCTCATTCGCTATAGTAAATGAAGCTGTATGGTCTGACAAATTTGTTAAAAAACTTGGTCCTGAATTACTTCAACCTGATATTGCTCCTGAGAGTTACACTAGGGAATCTATTTATCTGCTTGGTTTTAGGAACCTTATCTTTAGATTCAAGAACAGAAGTGCTTTGTGCAAACTTTATGTTTCCAAGAAGGGTCCATCTGTTCTTGGGTGGAAATATCAAAGGAAACTCAATATTATTCTTGATCCTAATGGTATAGAACAAGTTCTTCTTTTAGATGAAGGTGAATGCTTAGGCAAAACTATGAGAACATTTTCCTGGTGTTTTTTCCGGCACATTAGGCAGATTGGAAGGTGTTGAGCATCACATTCCCCTCAAACCTGATGCATCTCCAAAGGTCCACAAACTTCGAAATATTCCTTTTTCCGGTAGGGATGTGGTTGAGAAGGAATTAAGTTAGCCAATGATGGTGTCATTGAACCTATAGAATCTTCCCAATGGATTTCTCTGTTGGTCGTCGCGAGGAAGGCCAACAGAAAGCTTAGGTCATGCATGGACTTGCGCCATCCCTATGATAACATTTTGATAGACCAGTTTCCTATTCCCAAAATTAAATTAAATGCTTACTAAAACCAGAGGCATGGAAGTTTTTTCCACTATTGACCTGTCTCTAGCTTACCACCAAATTCCCCTTTCTGATGATTGTAAAAATCCTACTGCCTTCATTTCACACATTGGCTGTTTTCAATACACCAGAAAGCCGTTTGGCTTGGCTTCAGCAGCTGCTGTGTTCCAGCGTTTAATGCAAAAGATTTTTGGTCATATGAATTATGTTCTCATTTTCCAATATGACATTCTTGTCATGGGGAAGAACAGAGGTGATCACAAAACTAAACTCCTTCATGTGCTTTCCCTCTTAAATACATTTGGCTTAACGGTAGAGTTCTCTAAATGCAAGTTTGCTGCCAATAGTGTGAGTTGTCTTGGTCAAAAAATTTGTGCTGTCTGCATTTATCCTAAAACAAAATTGTTTTCTGCCATTACTGATGCCCCCAGTCCAAAAAGATAAGGCTGAGGTTAAATCTTTTAGGACTTGTCAAGTTCTTTTTTAAGTTTGTGAAAAAAATTTCTAGCAGAACTTTTCACATTAGGCAACTTCTCAAGTCCAAGTCTGAATTTGTGTGGTCTGCTTCGTGTCACCAGCAATTTTCCGACATTAAATTAACCATTTCTTCTGCTCCTACTCTTCAGGGTTTTGACACTTGTAGCAAAAATATAATTACCACTGATGCCTGTGGTACTGGTATTGGTGTTTGTAAGAAAAGTGGCTCTGTATATACTGGACCCTAGTAAGGTACAGTGTGTACAGAGTCCACAGTCCCCAGAGGCTTGGCAGAGGCTAAAGTTAGATATAACCTTAATCTATATAGTTGTAGCTTGGTCGAGCAGTATGGCAGTATCAGAGGACAGTGTAAAGCATTTGTTGTACACACTCAGTCAGCAAATGTCTCACACATTCAAGAACTGAACTCTAGGTCAATTGTTTTGCATCAAAAGATATAGTTTTATTTTAGAACCAACAAGGTATCAAACTATATTTTCTCAGAATGAGTTACTTTAGTTAAATATTTTTCAAATAGGCAATAGACTTTGTGATTACAATAGATACAGTTGTTGCAATAGGCAACACAATTTCAAACACAATGCAACATTGAGCTCAATGGGAATTTCTAGTTAAATGCAATTAGTTACTTTGTAGATTACTTTTCTAACCTCAGAACTGGATCCTAGATTCAGTCCGGGGACATGTCCTGTAAACAGTTAAGTAAAAGCGTTTTGGTTACAGTATTGATTTTTAAGGAATATTATTGTATTTTAAAAGTTGACAAACGTTTCCGTTGAAATTACCAATGTTATCCTATTTGCAGGTAAAGTATGTTCGCGTTACTTTTGTAATCCAGTACTGGGCTCCTAGGTTCAGCACTGGGATATCTATCTAAAGCAGGCAAGTAATTTTTAAAGAATATTTGAAAAGTGAGTTATCGGCTTTTAGCCAAGTACTTGACTGGCAGAGTTAAGGTTCTGGGCATAGACTCAGGGGTCTCCCAGGGTCAGGTAGGTACAGTTGGTACACCCTCAGCGGCACAGGTGCAGCCAGGTGCAGAGGTAGTTAGGCCCAGTGTTATCCAATGAGAGGCAGGGGGCCTTCGGTTGGTGGCTGCTGGCTAGCAGGCCACGCAGCTGTGGGAGCTGGGCTCCTGGTCACTTGCTCAGGGAAAATGGGGAAGTAGGATAGGACCAAGGTTGCACTGCCAGTGGCACTCGGGCGGCTGGGTGCAGGGTGCTTTTGAGCCGACGGGCACTCAATGTTATTATCTTGAAAAGGTAACAGGGGCTCGGGGAAGGAAATTCTTTAGGAGCGACTAACACTTCGAGGGGTAAGTTGGGATCTTGGAGGATAGGTAGGCACCTGGAGTTGGGCACAGGAGGCCACGGGGCGCAGGGGTGTCTTGACGTTGGGACATTTTATCCTCTGTTGGTCGGGGTTGAAGGGGTCTCCTGTTGTGAGACAGCAGGTGTCGTCTGGGTCGTCGAGGAGGGTCCTTGGGCACTGGATTCCAGGTCAGAATCGCCAGGGGGACGTCCTCAGGGTCTTTGTCCACTCGGGTACAGGCCGGGCTCGGTGGGTGCAGTGTGCGCTGAATTCGCGTTTCCTGGCTGGCACCGGGGGTATTGCTGTTTGAGCAGAACCACTGCTCGTGGGAGTCCCAGTCTCTAAGAGGGTCAAGGCAGGCAGGTCCTCCGGGGTTCTCAAGGTTGCTGTCAGCAGGAGATGCTGGGATTTAGCAGGAGCAGGTTCAAGGATCAACAGGCCGGTAGGGCTGGAGCCAAGTCAGTTGGTGTTGTCCTCTGGTTAGCAGCTGCACGGCAGGTCTTCTTCTTCTTGGTCTTCTTTCTTGTTTCGAAATCGGGATCTCAGGAAGGAAGGTTCAGGGTGCCCCTAAATTCTAAATTTAGGGGCGTTACAGGTAGGGGAAGGGCAGGCACCAATAGGTCCCTGTCCTGGGGAGAGTACACCACCTATACGGCTCCTTTCCAGTGGCGGGGGGCAGGAGCCTATCTCTGATTGGGCAGGGCTCCCCATCCTCAAGATGGCCGGAGCCCAGAGTTGTGCTTCACCTCGCCTCTCCCACCTGAGGGGTGGAGTTGGCACAGGCTGGCACACCCCCTTTCCTCACGCAGGGTTTCCTACCAGTCTTCCCACCAGAGTGGGGGTCAGAACCGGTGGGGGCCAGTTGCTGAGTACAGCAAGTGGCCTGGAGAAGCTCACAAAGGCGGTATGCCTTTGAAGCTTCCCCCTGCCCATCCTGGGCGAGGAGACCTAGCACCTCACCCAGGATGTGCATTGTTGCAGGCCCAGGACAGCAGGGGGCTCTCCACCCAGGGGTCCAGCAACATGTCTGCTGTGTGGCAGCCTAGGCAGCCTCTCAGACAAGATGTGGATTGTAGATTAGGTTTCAGGGGGCATCTCTAAGATGCCCTCTACAGTGCATTTTACATTAAATCCCACACCGGTAGTGTGGGTTTAATGTGCTGAGAAGTTTGATACCAAACTTGTCATTCTTCAGTTTAGCCATTATGGTGCTGTGGAGTTCGTAATGACAACCTCCCAGCATCATATAGTCTTAATGGTATCACTGCACTTACAGTGCCGAGGAATGGCCCTGGGTACTGTAGGGGCACAGGGCTCATGCACCTATGCCCACACCACTGGCATAGGGCACCCAGCTAGAGGAGTAACTGATGTATGCCAGGCAGTGGGTTTGTGGGAATGGCACTCAGGGATGTGTGCCAAGCTCGACTCTTTGCTTAGTGCTGCACCAGGACACTCACCTTGCAAAGGCAGTGTGTGTGTGTCAGGGTGCAGGCCCCTAAGGGTGGCACAATAAGTGCTGCAGCCCTTAGGGGTCTTCCCTGGTCACAATGCCCTGGGTACCAATGGTACCATTTACCAGGAGCTGACATGTGGCCAGAGATGCCAATTGGGTTTTAACTTCAACACAGTTTTAAGGAAGGAAGACAGGCCCTCGGCACCTGATTGGCAGGAGCCCAGGGAACACTCAGTAAAAGTACATCAGCAATTCAGCAAAAAGTTGGGGCATACCATGCAAGAAAGATGGCACTTTCTCACAGTGCTATCCTGTCACAAGTTGACAAAAAAGGTTTTGAATCCAAATCCATTGTTGCATATGCATCTAGGTCCTTGTCTCCTGCAGCGTGTAAATACGCTGTCATCGAATGTGAGGCACTTGCTTGTGCTTGGGCTTTAGAGCAATTTCGTACATTTGTTTGGGGCAATGAAGTCACCATTAAATGTGATCATAAACCTTTAGTTAAAATCTTATCAAATGTAGGTATGGTCAACGTTACTGTCAGATTAGCACGCATTTCCATGCGACTTGGATTTTCTCTACAAAGTGGTACACTTACCTGGTAAGAAGAACGCAGTTGCTGATTTTCTTTCTCGCTTGCCTGTCCAGATGGTTGAGAACCAGGATGACCTCATGGATAGTGTTCAAGTTGCTTGGTTGTGGGACCACAGAGTGGATTCTTTTCAAAAAGAGGAGTGGAAGAAGGCTTTGACCAAAGACGAGTGTTTAAAAAATGTTTTGGAATTTTTGTGCAATGTTTAGCCTCGCAAAATGGTAAAGATTTGAAAGCTTTCTAGGAAGTCAGTTATCCTCTTTGGACGGTAACCTTATGAGAGGTGATAAATTAATTCCTCCATTTAGACTCAAATTATTTCTTTATGCCATGATGGAACTTAGGTATTTTTAAAACCAAGTGCATTGTTAAAAGCAGATATTGGTGGCCTGGTTTGGACATAAAGGTGGAGAGGGCTGTTAAGAGATTGTGGTTTGTGTTCCTCTGCTGACAAAACTTTAAAAACTTTAAGACCTCCTCTTGAGTGCTTTTATGTGCCCCGAATCTCCCTGGAAGCAAGTTGCTGTGGATATCATGGGCCCCATTGGCAGTTCTGGAAAAAACATAATTTCTATGATGGATGAGTTTAAGTGGCCTGTGGTTAAAGTTATCAAAAATGTAGATACTGACACCGTAATCAAATTTTTTGATGATCTTTTTCTTAGCTAGGGTAACTCCGCTCTCATCATTAGTGATAATGGTGTACAGTTTACTTCGGATGTCATGACTCCGTATTTGTCTAAGTGTGGAACACAACACAAAGCCACCTCTCTGTACAACCCCAGTTGAAATGGTTTGGTGGAAAGGTACAATAGAGTTTTGAAAGGTGCCATTCAGTTGGCTGTTCAGAATAACATTCCTTGGGAGACACAATTGTTCAAAACACTTTGGTCTTATAGAGTTTCTGTTATTGACTCTACAAAATTCTCTCCTTTCGAACTCATGAGGGGTAGGAAGCCCAGAGCCAAGTGGCATCCTGGTTGGCTTAAAAGTTGCGGGAGGCGAGTTGGTCTTCTTTGGACGTAAAGAATAATTGGATTCTCAAACATGACAAGTACAAAGAATTCTATGACCGAAAGCATAATACCCAAAATGATCAGCTTTATGTTGGTCAATGGGTCAGAATCAAGAAGCCTGGATTCATTCCAGAAAATGAAAAAGTTTATTGAGCCTCAACGCATTGCTCTATTAAGGAAAAATGCTGTCATTTTAGATAACAGGAAGTGTTGGAACCTCAAAAGAGTTGCGTTATGTAAACAATTTGGTATGAATCGTGTGGAAGATCCTACTTTCAATTCCTACCGGGAGGCTCCTGTTGCATTTGATTCTGTTAACAAATCGTCAGTTTTGGATGACTTTTCTGATATTCCACAGGATCATTCTGCCAAAGGAGGTGAAGTCGTTGTTTCTCATGATGTTTCACAGAAGAAAGATACCAATACTACCAACATCCTTGGCAAAAGTAGCATCAAACGTCCAGTTATTTTAAATGATTATTTTTGTAACTAATGCTTTGTTTTGTTTGTAAAGGAGGAGATGTGTAGTGTTTCCTTCCTTGACAGTTGTACCTGTGCATGGAGGCTTGCTGTCCCTGTCTGGTTGAAGTACTTCAATAATATTCATATTTATGCTTGTGTAGCCCGGATCTTCAGTACTATGTATGGAGGCTCGCTGTCCCTGTCTGGTCGAAGTACTTCAATAAACGTCATATTTATACTTGTGTAGTCCGGATCTTCACTACAGCACGCTTTCTTGCCCTGCCCTGCCGTGTGTCGTTGCTTCTCAGTCCGTCCGAAGCGGCCGCAGATGGCGCACATCTCTCATGACTTAAATATGCACGAGAGCTGTGCTTTATATTTTAGCACGGCACCCACTTTCATGGGCGTAGGAAGTGTGGGGGATGCGGGGGATGTATCCCCCTCAGATTTTGGAGTGGGGGGGACACGGGGGACAAGGGTGGGGGGCGAGGGAACAAAAGAATTTCCCCTCTCTCTTCTGTCATTCGCAGGGCCATTAGCGCGCAAAAGCGCTACCTAATGGCCCTGTACTTGACCTGCCTGGAGTCAAAGAGGCCACCCGCCCTCTGCCCTTTGTTATGCTGCAGGAAGGCTCAGCCTTCTGGGAAGGGCAGAGAAGGAAAAAAAAAAACTGTCTCTTTTCCTTCATAACCTGGGAGAAGGCAAGGACAGTGTCAACTTCTCCTGTGCTGCCTCTGGCAGCTGTCCTCCTCCCATCTCTCTCTTTATTCCTCCATCTCTCTGTCTCGGTCTCGCTCCTCCTTAAGTTCTGATTTCAAGAGCTCTTACGTACTCTCTCTTGCCTCTCCTTTTGAAATACCGAAATAAAGCAATACATAGTGGTCAGCAGACAGGCCAGATTGTTATTTACTGCCACACACATTAGCGCCACTTTACAGAGTTCGCCAGTGAAAGCGCTACTTTCTTTCTTCTTTCTATGAACAACATTGTTTTCCCAGGGTGGGGAACCATTCCTAAAAGGACTGAAATACCTGGTTGATGGATGGAGTGGAAATGTTTAATATGATCATTTTCAACTGTTTTAATTATTTTAGCTTATAAAATGGGCACTGCGGCTCTGTGTCCGGGGCTGTGGTCTTTTTTAAACCAAACTGCTTACATTTTGAAAGGATATAAACAATGGACATTGAAACAGGCCCCTTCCTGGTCCTGTAGCCATGTCCTGAAATTTTCAGGCAAAATCACTTACTGATTTCTGAATAATGAGTTTTAAACTGTTACGGTAACCATGTTGCTCCTGAATACATTTCACATGATTTGCTTATTCTTGCATTCCTTATGAGTGTTTGCTTTTTCTAGGGTGTTATTCATTTTTTCAGGCAGCATTTTACTGTTGTCTAGTGCTTAATTTGAATTTAGTCGCAGCACAAATGAGTTGTAGCTGAAGGCAGTGCACGTTTTTCTCAGTGGGGCAGTATGGTGTTCAGTGTGGGAGAGGATGTGGCACTCTGGCCAGAGCTGCTGAATTTGGAACTGGAGCACCATTTTCAGCCTTCATGACCAGTCCACCAGACCACACTCCTGACAGAGCTCATTCCGATGCTACACCTTAGAAGGCCCGATAGACCTTGGAAGCCCTCATGTCTTAGCACCAACCTTGAAGGCCTGTCCACCACAATCCATACTGCAGTTCATCTCCAGTCTTGCGAGCAGGCATACGAAGCACACCCTAGATCGACAGTGACACTGAGGTCACAAGATCCTTGAGGCCAGTCCACCGCACCCATCGGTACCTCCATTGGCCTTTTTCAGCAGTAGTGGTGCAACTTACCAGGGGTTGGCAATGTAGGATTTGCATGCACACCAACCTTAGGGGGTGATTATAATGGAGGTGGGACCGCCACGTCACGTCACCCCGTCAGTGGTGGTCCCACCACCATCGGTGACTGCATCACCACCAACCATATTACAATGGCGGGTGGTTCCCTGGCGATCGGAAAGACCAACCGCCACGCACTCGACTGGCTCCTTGAGCCCTCCAGTGCAGCGGAGAGGCTTGTTGTTCCTACAATGCTGGTGGTGCCTACCAGGCACTACAGTAGGTATTACGATACCCCTTACCCGCCAGCCTATCCATGGCGGTTCACCCGCCATGGAAAAATTGGCAGAAAGGGACATTGGAGGCCTGTAGCAGGCCCCTTTTCCCCCAGCCCCCAGACATGGGACCTGGGGGGCATCTAAGAAGCCCTCCTACATATCACTGCACCATGTGGCAGGCACCGCATTATGCCTGCCGCGTAGTGCATTGATATATGTAACGTCAGTTTTTACATTGCGGCAGATGATGCAGCCAGCAGCACCTGCTGCAATGTAAAAAGATAGGCACTGCGCACGCCATAGTGGCGGTCGCATTGTAATGCCTATCGTGGGGCCGCCACCTTGGAGGCCAGCAGTCCCATCCCCCGATTCCAGAGCGGACGGACTGAAGTCCACCTGCCATCGTAATCAGCCCCTAAGTTTGCAAACTTCATGGTCTCTGCTTCATGCACAAACACTTGCAGCCTGCTTTCGGACCACTGGAGTTATGCAGCAATGGAGGCCAAAATTAAGTTGCAGTGTTGACTAAATGATGCAACAATAAAAAGGCTGCAGCGTAATGCAGTGCATTTTATGATACTTTATTATTTTTACATACTAACAGCTTCTGCAAAGCTTTTGCCTCATTAGTACCTGTGTAACATACAAATGTAGCAGTGGGAAAGGTGACCAGTCAACCTTGGTAGAGGGCCCTACACTTCACAGAGACATAAATCATATTTCTTTCAGTAATTTTTGATCGGTTTGAGTTCCAAAATTGTTTTGGGTCAAATCGTTAGATTATGCAGCAGATGATGTATTATGTGGCAAATATGATACAGCCATAGTTAAGTGGAAAACATTTTTCCACTTAACTTAATTTTGCCCCAGCATTGTAGTTGATCAGTTTATAAGTTCCCCAACCCCAAAAGTCGAGTTTGGGCACAATTTGCATTTTAAAAGCAGTCCTACAACACAGGGCTACTTTTAAACTGACCTCAGGCTTCAGCAGCGCACAAATGCAAATGCAGAAAGGGCTGGCCTCTAAACTGCCATGCCCTATTATATTCTAGGGACTTAAAGGTAGTTCTAATCCCCTTGCCCTATTATGTACTAGGGCCTTATAGGAGAGGTCATGCCAATCAAAGGGGTACCCTGACCCATAGTGCACCCTAGTGTATGTAGGGTGTTTTCACAGTATCTTTAAGTGTCTCTTTCAGAATAGCACTAGCCCTGTGCCTGTTCAGGCAGAGGCCAGGGTCAGTCAGAGTCAGGTACCACCAGTACCAGTCAGCAAAACATTGGGGAGTGCCCAGGGCACAGGATGGCTTTGCAACACTAAAGAAGCACAAACTCAGAATTTAAAACATAACACCATGGTTGGGGGGTTCTCTTTAATAATCAGAATTGATTTCATATCCTAATGAACCCATTTTCCAACATTAGGATAAGGAAAGACTGGGGAAAAATCATAACGTTCTAATCTATACCTTGAAGTTTTCATGCAGCTCTTTGATGACGTTTAATAGCTCACTGTTCAATGTTAGGATTTTAACTTATAAACTGCAAATTCCAAAAGAATCGCTCAGACAAAAGCAGTAACTCACTGACCTATCTACATGATATGCATTTTGTGATCTGCGTGGTACACATTCTTTGCGGCAGGCATGTTACCCCACTGTGGCTACCTTACCATGAGTCAAAACTACCACTAGACAAACCTCCGATCTCTCTCAATAAAGAACATTAATCACCAAAGTTATCTTCACATTTGTATTGTTGCCTGAACATTTCTGGAGACCAAGAATGCAGGAGCAGGTACTTTTCAAACCATAAGGTACTTGCAAACATGACGCCCCCAACCTAAGTCAGCGACCTTTGTTTGCTCAGTGCATGAAGATGCAAGATTCATATACATTTTTTTTTAAACATTTGGTCCGATTACTATATGAATGTAAATAACAATAAAGCATACATGCAAACTGTGACAACATGCATGCTTTTCTCAATATTTCACTTCGGAAGTATGCAATTGTATTTGTTTAATGGGCGGTGATTTGTATAGGGTCACTGGAAAGTCCACAAGGTTGTCCCTGTCCCCCCCAGAATTTTAGTGTCTCCTACGCCCCTGCCCACTTTATACAAAAAAATTGTGCATACTGCGGACCTCTCGGGATGACATAATCAGTGGCTGCAGAGATAAAGGTCCTGGGCGGATAAACCCGCCTCCCCTTTTCTGTAATGTCTTCGGGAGCAAGGGGGAGGAGAGAGATTTTGCTTGCTGCGAGGTGTGGGGTAACTGCCGACTATCACACACCTATCTGAGCGATGCTGCACTGTAGCTGGTAACAGGTGGCTGCCGACCAATTCACAGGTAACCCCCGCCGTAAACTCTTTTAATCTAGCGTTTAGGCAGACCACAAGACCCTGATGTGTGTCCAAGTGGGGAATGGGGTATAAAGGAGGTGAGTTCCCGCTTTGTTTCTTGTAATCCTAACAGCGTTTATTTTCTCTCCAGTTTTTATAGGGCATCGAAGCGCTTTACAAGAGTTTGTTCCCGGCTTGAAAACTAATTGAAACCCGTGAGTTTATTTCAAGCAACTTATACAGAGTGCTTACTTCAGACAACTCCATTGATTGCTTCGCTTCTTGTTTACAGACCACTTGAGTTAGCCATGTGTGATCCTAGGCATCATAATTAAGACCGCATTTATATCATATGCACATACTTTCATGGACTGTATTTTTCCTGAACAAAGCGTCTTACGCCTCCTGTGATTTTTATAGCGCCTACGACCGCCTGTTTATTTCGTATGTACTGTACTTTTCGTACCCGGGGTATCGGTTTTAACCGCCATGTACTGTATGTATTTTCTCTGTGGTAGTTCTCTTCTGTGGGTATATACTGGACACACCTAGGGCAGGGCGGTACTTACACATTATATATATATTTCTTGTACTGTACGCATCGTGCCCTTGGGGGTAGGGGTGACGTATACCGCTGTATGCCTCTTTTCTACTGTCCATAATATGCCCAGGGCATTAGTTACACCTTCTGTTTGTCTCTTCTGTTTGAGTGCGGTAGTTAACGGTTCTTTGTGTTATAAACTACACTTCTCATGACCTGCAGGCAGTAATTAAAACTTCTAAGGGCATGTACTGCACCTATGATTTCCTGGGCGCTGTTTGAAGCTTTTCTTTATTGCTCGTGATGCACGTATGGCGGCTGCACCTAATGTGTGTATGCTATGTGCCACACATGTCCTGGGTCACAGTTTCTGTAGGTTTTCATCTAAATAGTGTATCGTGCCCTGGTCGATAGCTGCACTTTCAGTATAGTTGTGTTCTGTACTTCTGATGTCATGGGTGGTAGTTACACGTTCTATATGTTTATTATGAACCGGATATATCGTGCCTTGAGCGAAAGCTGTGCCTTTTGTATGTATGTCTGAAAATCTCATGTCCTCGGTGGTCCTTATACATTCTGTGTATTTCACGTCCCATATGCATGATGCCCGGTGTAGTACCAACACTTAGTGTATGCTTCTGTCCTGGGTAATAGTTACACCTTTCTTATGTTATGTACATACGTACCATTTCTTGAGTGGTTGTTACCCCTATTTTGTATAGGTTTATTCCATATGTTCCATATGCATGATGTAGGGGTTGGTAGTTGCATCTAATGTATGTTTTGGCCAGTTAGAACTTCTGTATAGTCCTTGTATTCCCACATGTATGACGGCTAGGGGGATAGTAGCACCACCTTCTATATAGCTGTAATGTACTGTGTGTATCACTTCTTGGGCAGCAGTTACGCCTTCTATATGTTTATCTGCTATATGTGTTCTGTCCTGTGGGGTAGCTATACCTTTATATGCTGCTTGTATACCGCATATCTCATGTTGAGCGTGGCTGTTACACTTTCTGTATATTCCCAGAGCTACAAAAAGAATTTCTGAATGCTGCTGACGCAGGGGGATATTCACAAGGTGAGGAATCACCGGCAGATATATCTATCAGAAGCCACTCTTACTGAGATCCAGGACCGAGGCTGAAATATCTTGATCTTAACCTCAATGTCCTGGACTCATTGTAACAGAGGGAAGGCAGTGAACTGCACTGTATCCAAGATAACTCCAATTAATGCCAGCCTCTATGAAGCAGCCAAGATGTCCGCCGTCGTCTGGAGATGGTCTATGGCAAACTAAAAACTGAAAATACTTCTGGCCAACTGTGAACCTCAGGTAACACCTGTGGGACTGCAGGACACTTATATGAAAATGTGTCCTGCAGGTCCAAAAACACCATCCAGTCCCCAAGCCCAGAGCAGTCAAGACCTGAGGTAGCACAAGCAATTTTAATTTATTGTTCCACAGTCAGAGGTCATAGTTCCAATATAGGCCAGAGGTCATAGTTCCAATATAGACCAGAGACCTTCATGCTCCTTCAGCAGAAAGAAACAGCCCTATCCTCATTCAGAGTCAGTAACACCAGCTCAATAGCAAATTTGGAGCGTAACGCTCTCACCTCCTGTAACAGAAGGGAGAAGTGATCCTCTGAAAGTTGGTGGGGGGTCAGATTTGGCAGAACAAAAAGAAAGGGAAGGGAACTGCTATGCTTAAGGGTTTGAATGACCCACCCTGGGAGCAAATGCTGAATGCTGCATCCATGGACAGCAGTGTGTGGTTCTACTCAGTCACCTCCAGGGCAGTACAGAGCTACACAGCTTCTCCATTGCTGGAAATTGTTCCAATCCCATGTGGCATCTGGTGTATTCATAGGTGTAGAGTCTGTTCCTAGAATTATCTATCAGAAGTCTGAGGTCTACGACCGGTCTTAATTCCTCTCCTTCTTGGGAACTAGAAAGTAATGGAAGTAGCAGCCTGTCCCACTCCTGGCTCCATTTCGATTGCACCCTTGGTGAGCAAAGACTTAATTTCGGAGGATAAAATAACAGCATGAGCCATCGAGATTTGAGTTGCAACTGCTGCGATGAGTGGAGGAGTGTATCCAACTTAAACAATCTTGTCTGAACTAACGGTGCATCAGGCGGGCGAACACAAATGGACCCTGTCCCCTAATGGCTTCAAAAGACTAAACAAGCGGGGCACTAAATTAGTTTGGCAGCAGGAGGTGAGGACCAAACAGAGGAGTGCTGCCCTGATTAGCAGCTGCACCACTGCCTCTGAAGACACAAAAACGCTTGTTAAGCTCTCGAATAGGCTGTGAAGGCTGCCTTTGACAATGGGGAATGCCTATTGTGAACAGCACTGGAATTTCCTAAATTAGACAGAAAACTAGCAAACAAGAGAAATCAATCAATCAATCAGGTCATTTGTAAAGCGCACTACTCACCCGTAGGGTCTCAAGGCGCTGGGAGGGGGGGGTGCCGCTACTGCTCGAACAGCCAAGTCTTGAGCTTCTTCCTGAAGGAGAGGTGGTCTTGGGTCAGGCGCAGATTGGTGGGAAGTGAGTTCCAGGTCTTGGCGGCCAGGTAGGAGAAGGACCTTCCTCCTGTTGTCTCTCTTCGGATGCGGGGGACGGCGGCGAGGGCGTGGTTGGTTGATCTGAGGAGGCGCTTGGGAGTGTAGAAGTTGATCCGGTTGTTGAGGTAGCTCGGGCCTTGGTCGTGTAGGGCTTTGTGCGCGTGGGTGAGGAGACGGAAGGTGATTCTCTTGTTGACCGGGAGCCAGTGCAGATCTCTCAGGTGTCCGGAGATGTGGCTGCGTCGGGGGATGTCGAGGATGAGTCTCGCCGAGGCGTTCTGGATCCGCTGGAGTCTCTTCTGGAGTTTGGCCGTGGTTCCGGCGTAGAGGGCGTTGCCGTAGTCCAGTCGGCTGGTGACGAGGGCTTGGGTGACCGTCTTCCTCGTCTCGGTGGGGATCCACCGGAAGATCTTACGTAGCATGCGCAGGATGTTGAAGCATGACGAGGAGACGGCGTTGACTTGTCTGGTCATGGAGAGGGAGGAGTCCAGGATGAAGCCCAGGTTGCGTGCGTGGTCCGTCGGTTTGGGCGCGGTGCCCAGGGCGGGGGGCCACCAGGAGTCGTCCCAGGCGGAGGGCGTGGAGCCCAGGATGAGGACCTCCGTCTTGTCTGAGTTCAGTTTCAGGCGGCTGGTCGTCATCCATTCGGCTACGTCTCTCATCCCTTCGTGCAGGTTGGCTCTGGCGGTGGCGGGGTCGTTGGTCAGGGAGAGGATCAGCTGGGTGTCGTCGGCGTAGGAGATTATGTTGAGGTTGTGTTGGCGTGCGATGGCCGCGAGGGGGCTCATGTAGATGTTGAAGAGGGTGGGGCTCAGTGAGGATCCTTGAGGGACGCCGCAGATGACTTTGGTGGCCTCTGACTTGTACGGTGGTAGGCGGACTCTTTGTGTTCTTCCGTCGAGGAAGGAGGTGATCCATTCCAGTGCCTTCTCCTGGATTCCGATGTTGCTGAGGCGCTGTACTAGGGTGCGGTGGCAGACAGTGTCGAAAGCCGCGGAGAGGTCCAGGAGGATGAGGGCCGCTGTTTCTCCGTTGTCCATCAGAGTTCGAAGGTCGTCGGTGGCGGCGATGAGGGCGGTCTCGGTGCTGTGGTTCGCTCGGAAGCCGGACTGTGAGGGGTCGAGGGATCCATTCGTCTCGAGGAAGGCGGCCAGCTGTTTGTTGACGGTCTTCTCGATGACTTTGGCCGGGAACGGGAGGAGCGAGATGGGACGGTAGTTCTTGAGGTCGGTGGGGTCTGCTGTGGGTTTCTTGAGGAGAGCGCTGAGTTCGGCGTGCTTCCAGCTCTCAGGGAAGGTGGCGGAGTCGAAGGAGGTGTTGATGATGTCCCGTAGGTGGGGTGCGAGGACAGCGTCGGCTTTGTTGAAGACGTGGTGAGGGCAGGGGTCAGTCGGAGATCCGGAATGGATGGAGTTCATGGTGCGGATGGTGTCTTCGGTGCTGATCGGGGTCCAGGTGCGGAGGGTGGTGGTGGGTGGCGTCGTTGCGGTTGTGGCTTGCGTTGGTTGGTTGTTGAAGCTGTTGTGTATGTCCGTGATCTTGTTGTGGAAGAAGGACGCGAGGGAGTTGCAGAGTTCTTGCGACGGGGTGATGTCATTGTTTCCGGCGTTGGGGTTGGATAGCTCTTTCACGATGTTGAAGAGTTCCTTGCAGTTGTGTGCGTTGTTGTCCAGCCGGTCCTTGTATGCATTTTTCTTGGTGGCGCGGATCAGTTGGTGGTGCTTCCGGGTGGCGAGCTTGAGGGTGGTCATGTTGTCCGTCGTTGGTTCCCTTCTCCAGGCTTTCTCGAGGGCTCGGCAGTTCTTCTTGGAGCTCTTGAGTTCGTCGGTGAACCATGGTGTTTTCCTGCTGCAGGATCTGCTGGGTGGGGTTCTCAGAGGGGCGAGTTCGTCCGCGCAGTCGTTGATCCATTTCGTGAGGTTGTCGGCGGCCTGGCTGGGGTTCGCTGAGTTGGCGGGAGGGTGCTGGCTCAGGGAAGCGGTGAGCTGGTCGGCTGTGATCTTGTTCCAGCATCTTCGAGCAACCTGTTGCTGGTGGTGGTGGATCGTCGTTCTTTTGAAGGTGAAGTGGACGCAGCTGTGGTCCGTCCAGTGGAGTTCTGTGGCGTGGCTGAAGGTGACGTCTTTGCTGGATGAGAAGACGGCGTCGAGTGTGTGTCCGGCGAGGTGGGTGGGGGTGGTCACCAGTTGCTTGAGTCCGAGGTTGTCGAGGTTGTCGAGCAGGCTGATGGTGTTGCGGTCGTTGTTGTTCTCCAGGTGGAAGTTGAGGTCCCCCAGGAGGATGTAGTCGGCGGAGGGGAGAGCGTGCGGGCTGACGAAGTCGGCGATGTCCTCGCTGAATCGTGTGCGTGGTCCCGGGGGTCGGTAGATCAGGGTGCCTCTGAGGGTGGTGGTCGGGTTGGTGTGGATCTGGAAGTGCAGGTGTTCAGCGGTGGTGAGGGTGTCATCGGTGTTGGTAGTGATGCGGATGGTGTCTCTGTGGATGATGGCGATGCCTCCTCCGGTCTGGTTGTCGCGGTCCCTCCGGGTGATCTTGTAGCCCTCTGGGATGGCGATGGCGATGTCTGGGGCTGAGGAGGCGTTCATCCAGGTCTCGGTGATGAAGGCAACGTCGGGGACGGTGGTGTCGAGCAGGTTCCAGAGTTCTACGGCGTGTCTGTGGACGGAGCGGGTGTTGAGCAGGATACACTTGAGGTGGGTGCTGCTGGAGTTCGGCTTGGCGGGTGCAGGGAAGGTCCGGATGCAGGTGAACTTGCAGGCGTGGCAGCTGAAGGGTCCGTGGGTGTGCTTCGGGGCGGCTCGGTGACATCCTGGGATGCGGCCGGTGTTGAGTGCGTTGAGGTCGGCGGCGCTGTAGGTTCGTCGGGTCGGCTTCCGTCGGTGGGGGCCAGGGGTCCTGGCGCTGGTCGCGATCCGGTCGCGGACGGGCGCAGACGGGCTTACCTTTGGCGCGCCTTCGGCGCACAATCGGCGCGCCCGCTGCGCGTGACCGCTGCGCGTTCGCACGGTCGCCATTTAAGGCGAAGTGCGCGGGTGGGCGGGGCAGCTGGGAGGCGGGAGCGGGGAGGGATACAGAGGAGAAGAAAGGGGCGGGGCCAAGCGGCGGTGGCGGGAAGGGAGGGTGGAGGGCGGCGGAAAACACGAAGGAATAACAAAACAGGCGCAAATCAGCAACAAAACAAGGGGTATGAGGGGGAAAGATACCAGGAACACGGAGAAAACTAGACAAGCACAACTGTTGGACAAAACAGGCAAATGCGGAGGAAAAAAGGAGATGCACGGAGTTTTAAGGAGAAAAAAACAGGCACAAGTGTTAGACAAAACAACCCTACTGCGGGGGCAGCCGGCAGCCGGCAAAACGAGGCAGTAGCGAGGCAGAGGGCGGGCAGGGGCACACACAGCAGCTGGTGGCCGTGCGGCGCGGGGGTGTCCCACAAGTGGGTCACACTCACCTGCGTCGCACGGTCGCCATTTAAGGCCAAGTGCGCGGGTGGGCGGGGCAGCTGGGAGGCGGGAGCGGGGAGGGATACAGAAGAGAAGAAAGGGGCGGGGCCAAGCGGCGGTGGCGGGAAGGGAGGGTGGAGGGCGGCGGAAAACACGAAGGAATAACAAAACAGGCGCAAATCAGCAACAAAACAAGGGGTATGAGGGGGAAAGATACCAGGAACACGGAGAAAACTAGACAAGCACAACTGTTGGATAAAACAGGCAAATGCGGAGGAAAAAAGGAGATGCACGGAGTTTTAAGGAGAAAAAAACAGGCACAAGTGTTAGACAAAACAACCCTACTGCGGGGGCAGCCGGCAGCCGGCAAAACGAGGCAGTAGCGAGGCAGAGGGCGGGCAGGGGCACACACAGCAGCTGGTGGCCGTGCGGCGCGGGGGTGTCCCACAAGTGGGTCACACTCACCTGCTTCGCACGGTCGCCATTTAAGGCCAAGTGCGCGGGTGGGCGGGGCAGCTGGGAGGCGGGAGCGGGGAGGGATACAGAAGAGAAGAAAGGGGCGGGGCCAAGCGGCGGTGGCGGGAAGGGAGGGTGGAGGGCGGCGGAAAACACGAAGGAATAACAAAACAGGCGCAAATCAGCAACAAAACAAGGGGTATGAGGGGGAAAGATACCAGGAACACGGAGAAAACTAGACAAGCACAACTGTTGGACAAAACAGGCAAATGCGGAGGAAAAAAGGAGATGCACGGAGTTTTAAGGAGAAAAAAACAGGCACAAGTGTTAGACAAAACAACCCTACTGCGGGGGCAGCCGGCAGCCGGCAAAACGAGGCAGTAGCGAGGCAGAGGGCGGGCAGGGGCACACACAGCAGCTGGTGGCCGTGCGGCGCGGGGGTGTCCCACAAGTGGGTCACCCCCCAGAAAGCAGCCCCAGGGAGCAAGCTAATGCCCTGCTGTCCTTGAAGTGCTTTAACTCGGTCCTCAATCATCACAGGTGGAGCCTTCATGATTCTGTACCAAGACAGGGGCTGAGCAATTGCCAAAGTTAGTCCAGAACAGGCAACCGATTCAGTGCAGGTTCAGGAGCCAGCTCACCTGGTACTCTGGCGAGCATCAGAGCAGGTATCACTGCTGGAGACTACACTTAAGACATCAGGGCGCCAGGGAAGTTTTATGGTACGGACAAAGAGGACAATTGCCCAGGGCTTCCACCTTCTACGGGGGCCCCTGGGAAAGTGAACTTTCTGTCACCTCTATTTCTGTACTTCAACCATTCTCACACTAACTGCCATTCTCTACCTCTCAGCTCTTTCGCCCTCTACCCCGTGTCATTCTAAGGATTTTTTGGATACCAGACAAGACCTATTTCAGCTGTTTTAGTGTGCCCAGAGTACAAATCAATACTGTCTAGCATCATGTGAGCTGCTTGAATTAGCAGAAAAAGTTGAATAATCTTCAATGCTGTCCAAATAGAGGTGTCTAAAATAGGAGATGCCCAGGGTCCCAAAAATTTAAAACAAGACTGCAAGGCGCAGCTTTGGTGGGTGGCAGACAGGCTCAGATAGTACCAGAGAAAGATCGCTAGCAGAATCCCACCTGGAGCTGACAACAGATCTGTGGGGTTTGAAGGCAGGCTAAAGACAAATGAAACCACTCCAAACTGTAGCATGGACTAGGGATCAACAATGGCCCAAGGGAATTAGGTGCATAGGCTCCAGGACCGGGATTGAGTTGGAGTCTGACTATGCAGCCAGATTTCGACCTTTAGCGTGCTGAACACACAACCACTCTCTAGAGTGCGTTTGGGGAAAGGGGGTTGGGTTTAACCACAATTGGACTCACTTAGAGGCAGTGAATGAACTGGGAGAGACTCCAGGACGTAACACAAGACCGGCCACTTCTCTTATGTTCCGCAAAGTAGAGTTTGTCCATTCACTCCTTGAGTGCACCATGAAGCATTTACCGCACAACTTCGAATCCTGTTTCAAGCCAAAACGTCAAAGTCAAACATCATGCGGCTTCATGACTGACATCTGTTTGAAGCAGTCGCAGCATGGTTTGAAATCTTCGGGGGAAGTCATTTTCCTGGCACACAACCTGTTTTTGTTTCTTCCAAATTTAGAAAACCCTGAGAAAAGTGGGAAGTAAAGCTCCAGATCCCTGTAAAAGGGTGCAGAATTGGTCAGCGTGCAGAGGTAGCACCTGTGTGTGGTTCCATGTCATCACATCTGGAAGTGGTGAAAGTGGATGGAGAGACAGCAACACAAGCATGCAGTGGCCATTGAAAAGTTATAAGATCTAGTATGGTGCCTTGGAGGACTCAAAAGATGAGGAATCTGCAGTGAGAAGTATCCATCACAATATCTTACAACTGCAGTGTCATACTAAACATCCTAGCTTCCAACTGAAGCCTTTTACATTTTACTCTGAGTGTACATTTCAGCCATTATGTGCAGCACATATATTTTTCATTAACATGTTCTTTGTGCTATTGAACCCTGCAATGTGCCCAGATCCTAAGATGATGATACTTCTCAAAAAGTCTGACATTTGGTGTTAATGAAGACAACCTGAAGACAATGACCATCACACTTGAGTAGCCAAGCTGTTAAATATTGCATAAGAGTTGCAACACTGATTAACGTAACTCTGCTAGAAATTACCTGTTCAGGATCCTCTTCAGGTGCATCCGCAACGTCATGGAGGACAACTGCTAGGAACCTATGGCTAGATTTTTCAATTGGTGATATGTTCACCCCCAAGTTTTTCTTCCATTTCTTGTTCCGTTGTGCTTTGTAGGTCACAGGTGACTTGCGTGACACTGATGTTTCGCTAAGCAGTCCACCTTCTACCTTCCTCTGGAAAAAAAGTAATGTAGGACAAATGCTGAACCTCACTCACGCGATGAGTCGAAGCAATCATAATAAGGAAGATAAGGAAGGAAATAAGGAAGATAGTCTTGAAAGTAAAGAAACAGCAGACAGCTCTGCATCAGCTCAAAGGGGTTGCACATGAGAAATGATTAGACCAAATTAAGATCCCACTGTGGCATCACAAATGGTCTGACAGGAAACGTGTGTCAACTCTTATAAACCTTAACACAACAGATGATTTAAACAAGGACACTTGATCAGGCAAATGTAAAAAGGCTGAAAGGACCCACAAATGACCTTTTACGGTGTCTCCTCCAAGTCCTTGTTGGGCCACTGACCAACAAGAAAAAACCACCAAAAAATCTGAAGATTTGGCTCGTAACGGGTCAATCTTGAAAATGCCACACAAGGTCAAAAATCTATTCACGTGCCTGTCATAAATTGATTTTGTGCAAGGGCATCTGGAGGAGAGGGTACCAGGCACCACTTAAAGCGGCAGGCCGAATGCAGTCAAATGTAGCTGCTCAGTCTCCACACATGAAAGTGTAGATCGGGTGAAGGACCCTGCCATGCTGCTGCGAACCAACATACTCTCTAATTCGGAAGTGATAAGGGGACAGATGCTCATGCTCAAATGTTCCATGCCCACACATTCTTGGCACAATCTAAACTAACTAGGATGACTCTGGCCCAGTTGCTACTATTTCTTTTTGAGACTTCAAGAAATGGTAGGCAGGTACCATAATGCGTAATTTTCCAGTCGAAATGCATCTAAAAAAACCTGATGGTTCTCACAAAAATTCCAACATGCAAAACCCTAGATACAATGCGTTCGACAATGGCAAAAAGATCTAGCCACGGTCCTCCATACTGTTGGCAGGCACCCTTTCTCACCTCAGGATGTAGACATTTGTGCCCTGGCAGACACGGTCTGCTTAGCCTGTCTACTCTGGCATCCCACCAGATGATTCAAGATCAAGGAAATACTCCAACGCCCCAAAGAGGTTCCCATGTGTCCCTGCTTGTTGCAACACTACATGGTGGTGGAGGTGTCTGTGAGAACCTGTACCAGCCTCCACTTGATGGATGCCAAGAAGTCCTTCAATGCCAGATGAAAGGCTCCAACTCCACCAGACTGATATGGAACTGAGCATTCATTTGATACCAAAGTCCTTGGAGCTCCACCCTCAACATATGAACGCTCTACCACAGCTGTGATGCTTCCGTCACCACTGTCAGCTGGGAAGGTAGAGGGGACTGTAGCTGGACCAACTGTGTTTGATCAGCCATCACTGCAGATTGTAAAACATTTTCTTTGATGGTGGGTTCACTGGAACTTCAAATTCCATTGCAGATACCACATGTGCCACCTGGTGTAGCCCACAAGGAAGATGCAGGAGGCTAAGAAGCCACTCTTACTGAGATCCAGGACCGAGGCTGAAATATCTTGATCTTAACCTCAATGTCCTGGACTCATTGTAACAGAGGGAAGGCAGTGAACTGCACTGTATCCAAGATAACTCCAATTAATGCCAGCCTTTATGAAGCAGCCAAGATGTCCGCCGTCGTCTGGAGATGGTCTATGGCAAACTAAAAACTGAAAATACTTCTGGCCAACTGTGAACCTCAGGTAACACCTGTGGGACTGCAGGACACTTATATGAAAATGTGTCCTGCAGGTCCAAGAACACCATCCAGTCCCCAAGCCCAGAGCAGTCAAGATCTGAGGTAGCACAAGCAATTTTAATTTATTGTTCCACAGTCAGAGGTCATAGTTCCAATATAGGCCAGAGGTCATAGTTCCAATATAGACCAGAGGCCTTCATCCTCCTTCAGCAGAAAGAAACAGCCCTATCCTCATTCAGAGTCAGTAACACCAGCTCAATAGCAAATTTGGAGCGTAACGCTCTCACCTCATGTAACAGAAGGGAGAAGTGATCCTCTGAAAGTTGGTGGGGGGTCAGATTTGGCAGAACAAAAAGAAAGGGTAGGGAACAGCTATGTTTAAGGGTTTGAATGACCCACCCTGGGAGCAAATGCTGAATGCTGTATCCATGGACATCAGTGTGTGGTTCTTCTCAGTCACCTCCAGGGCAGTACAGAGCTACACAGCTTCTCCATTGCTGGAAATTGTTCCAATCCCATGTGGCATCTGGTGTATTCAAAGGTGGAGTCTGTTCCTAGAATTATCTATCAGAAGTCTGAGGTCTACGACCGGTCTTAATCCCTCTCCTTCTTAGGAACTAGAAAGTAATGGAAGTAGCAGCCTGTCCCCCTCTCTGGCTCCATTTCGATTGCACCCTTGGCGAGCAAAGACTTAATTTCGGAGGATAAAATAACAGCATGAGCCATCGAGATTTGAGTTGCAACTGCTGTGATGAGTGGAGGAGTGGACAAAAGACTAAGAGTGTATCCAACTTAAACAATCTTGTCTGAACTAACGGTGCATCAGGCGGGCGAACACAAATGGACCCTGTCCCCTAATGGCTTCAAAAGACTAAACAAGCGGGGCACTAAATTAGTTTGGCAGCAGGAGGTGAGGACCAAACAGAGGAGTGCTGCCCTGATTAGCAGCTGCACCACTGCCTCTGAAGACACAAAAACGCTTGTTAAGCTCTCGAATAGGCTGTGAAGGCTGCCTTTGACAATGGGGAATGCCTATTATGAACAGCACTGGAATTTCCTAAATTAGACAGAAAACTAGCAAACAAGAGAAAGCAGCCCCAGGGAGCAAGCTAATGCCCTGCTGTCCTTGAAGTGCTTTAACTCGGTCCTCAATCATCACAGGTGGAGCCTTCATGATTCTGTACCAATACAGGGGCTGAGCAATTGCCAAAGTTAGTCCAGAACAGGCAACCGATTCAGTGCAGGTTCAGGAGCCAGCTCACCTGGTACTCTGGCGAGCATCAGAGCAGGTATCACTGCTGGAGACTACACTTAAGACATCAGGGCGCCAGGGAAGTTTTATGGTACGGGCAAAGAGGACAATTGCCCAAGGCTTCCACCTACTACGGGGGCCCCTGGGAAAGTGAACTTTCTGTCACCTCTATTTCTGTACTTCATCTAACCATTCTCACACTAACTGCCATTCTCTACCTCTCATCTCTTTCGCCCCCTACCCAGTGTCATTCTAAGGATTTTTTGGATACCAGACAAGACCTATTCCAGCTGTTTTAGTGTGCCCAGCGTACAAATCATAACTGTCTAGCATCATGTGAGCTGCTTGAATTAGCGGAAAAAGTTGATTAATCTTCAATGCTGTCCGAACAGAGGTCTCTAAAATAGGAGTTGCCCAGGGTCCCGAAAATTTAAAACAATACTGCAAGGGCCACAGCTTTGGTGGGTGGCAGACAGGCTCAGATAGTACCAGAGAAAGATCGCTAGCAGAATCCCACCTGGAGCCGACAACAGATCTGTGGGGTTTGAGGGCAGGCTAAAGACAAATGAAACCACTCCAAACTGTAGCATGGACTCGGGATCAACAATACCCAAGGGAATTAGGTGCATAGGCTCCAGGACCGGGATTGAGTTGGAGTCTGACTATGCAGCCAGATTTCGACCTTTAGCGTGCTGAACACACAACCACTCTCTAGAGTGCGTTTGGGGAAAGGGGGTTGGGTTTAACCACAATTGGACTCACTTAGAGGCAGTGAATGAACTGGGAGAGACTCCAGGACGTAACACAAGACCGGCCACTTCTCTTATGTTCCGCAAAGTAGAGTTTGTCCATTCACTCCTTGAGTGCACCATGAAGCATTTATCGCACAACTTCGAATCCTGTTTCAAGCCAAAACGTCCAAGTCAAACATCATGCGGCTTCATGACTGACATCTGTTTGAAGCAGTCGCAGCATGGTTTGAAATCTTCGGGGGAAGACATTTTCCTGGCACACAACCTGTTTTTCTTTCTACCGAATTTAGAAAACCCTGAGAAAAGTGGGAAGTAAAGCTCCAGATCCCTGTAAAAGGGTGCAGAATTGGTCAGCGTGCAGAGGTAGCACCTGTGTGTGGTTCCATGTCATCACATCTGGAAGTGTTGAAAGTGGATGGAGAGACAGCAACACAAGCATGCAGTTGCCATTGAAAAGTTATAAGATCTAGCATGGTGCCTTGGAGGACTCAAAAGATGAGGAATCTGCAGTGAGAAGTATCCATCACAATATCTTACAACTGCAGTGTCATACTAAACATCCTAGCTTCCAACTGAAGCCTTTTACATTTTACTCTGAGTCTACATTTCAGCCATTATGTGCAGCACATATATTTTTCATTAACATGTTCTTTGTGCTATTGAACCCTGCACTGTGCCCAGATCCTATGATGATGATACTTCTCGAAAAGTCTGACATTTGGTGTTAATGAGGACAACCTGAAGACAATGACCATCACGCTGAGTAGCCAAGCTGTTAAATATTGAATAAGAGTTGCAACACTGATAAAGGTAACTCTGCTAGAAATTACCTGTTCAGGATCCTCTTCAGGTGCACCCGCAACGTCATGGAGGACAACTGCTAGGAACCTATGGCTAGATTTTTCAATTGGTGATATGTTCACCCCCAAGTTTTTCTTCCGTTTCTTCTTCCGTTGTCCTTTGTAGGTCACAGGTGACTTGTGTGACACTGATGTTTCGCTAAGCAGTCCACCTTCTACCTTCCTCTTTTTACTCCAATCCTCATCATTACTCAGATAAGCTCGGTCTTTGCGCAGAGCAGGGGCTCGCGTCTCCATCAAGTTACGGGCGGCACTGTTGTGGAGAGGTTTGTGTTGGTTGGCTGCTTTGGCCCTAGGTGTTTGGTGGGGAGTGGCACAAGACTGTCCTGTTTTCTGATCTTGATGGAGAGAGGCAAACTGCTCCTCTACCAGGCTTTCAGGAACAGCAATACTGGGAGTGTCATCAGGGTGGATGGTACCAGATGCCCGCAGGGGGCTGCTAATTGTCCTCCCTGAGCTACAAGGAAGCGGAAGAACAGGCGAGGATTTTTCTGCAAAGTTCTGTATGACACCACTGGGAAGAGGAGTGTCCTGGTGGACAGGCCTGGACCTTGGCGTCCGGCGAAGGATGGAACAGGTCGGAGCAGAGTCCTGATCCTCCTGGAAAGTGGTGGGCTGCATCTGTTCCAGGTTCTGATTGACAACACTGGGCAAAGGACCATCTTGATTTACAGCCCTGGGTGTTCGGCGAGGAGTGGTACAAGATGTTCCTGTGTCGTGAGCTTCCTGTAGTGAGATCAACTGCTCGTCTACCAAGTTTTGGGTGGCACTGCTGGAAAATGGACTGTCACAGTGAACAGTCCTCAACCTGGGCGTCCGGCGTGGAGTGGTAGAATTTTGCTCTGCGTTTTGAGCTTCTCTGAGAACAGGAGAGCCTCTCTCTACCTGGTTGTTAGTTACACTGCAGAGGAATGGGTTGTCAAGGAGAGAAGATTTGGACCTTGGTGTTCTACGAGGAGTTGTGCAGATCTCAGTGTTAAACGCCTCCTGTTTTCTGGGGGTTCGTGAATGCAGTGCTGGGCTTTTGTCATCAACAGAGGGTCTACGAAAGGAACAGCAAGAAATTAAATGCATACGATTATCACACACATGTTCCAACAGTGAAAATAAATGCATCCAGCAAATAAATGGACATGTCAGCGAATCGTACAAATGGATAAAAAAACATACCAAACAGTCTGTGCATTAACGGAAAGATGTTAGTTTTGGGAAGGACTCAATTTGCCTAGGTGACAGATAGCTTGTATTGTGTGAAAGCGCTTAGTTCAAATATTGTCAGCAGCGACTCTCTCTCCCACACTGATTCCGTTTTACGATGCAAAGCAAGATTAAGGTGATCTGTGATGAATGTGTGAAATGATTTTGAAATATACCAGAGTGTTATTCTTTTGCTATGTAGGCAACTAAAAAGTGGTTATTAACTGTAATCATAACTACTCTTTATAGGCACATTTATGAACCTTAAAGTCTTTCAGTATCGCTGCTTAAGTGTGGTATATCAGCCCACTTAACAAGGGGAAATCTTTTTTATTTAGACCCAAACAAAATCAAAGGAAACAAACAGGCAAGTCACCTTATGTGAAATCACTGAACTGTAATTTAATGTAACCAAGTTGTCGTTTGAGTTAAAAAACATTAATTGAATTTATAAAAAAACCTTAAATAAGGAATTAAACTTAAGTAGTAAAGATACTTAGTTAAAATCCTCTTTCTTAAACTTGTGCATCGCCTGTAAGGTAAGGTACGGTAATACTTTATGTGTTGATTTATAAAAATCAATACAATCTAGAATAAAACACAATGGGATACGAGCATTATTTTTTGCCGATAGAGCACATATACTACATTGTATTGAAATATACATTAGTAAACAATATCATATTTCACACCAGTCATAGGCGATGTCCCTTCAAATTAAAGCTATAAAGGTCACAATGGGACGTCCACACTGCCCCCATTTTTAAAAAATTCAAATTTTATATACCGTAGTTGAAATACAGTAGGTATCTCGTATTTAACAGTAATGACAAGAGTGCACTTAACTAGACCAAATCAATCTATCCAATATGGAGGCTATAAAAAACAAAAACACATAATACTAGTATTATCGAGGTTCCTTTTAGGATTCTTTCAAATTTCACACCTATCAGAAAGACCATCGCCTATCAGTTCATAAGCACTGCATATTTAAGCCTACACTCTGGAAGGCTCTTCCACATAAAGAAAACGTTACCAACCTCTAACACTATTTCTGGTAGATACTCCATCTACCTGCAGATTCCACATCCGTTGAATATTTCCAGTTGCCAGAATGGACTGATGTAGGAAGCTAGCTCTGTATATACTATACCAAAGTAAGGTATAGTGTGCACATAGTTGAGTGTATCCCCAGAGCTTTAAGTAGATAATCCTAAATGCTCTAATTGTGGCTGTGTGGTCGAGCAGGTAGGCTTTTTAGAGGGCTGTATTAAGCATTTGTTGAACACACTCAGGCAAGAAATGATAGCACAAATTCAAACACTGAATCCAGACAAATTGTTTGTTATCAAAAATGATTTGGTTGTTTTATTTCAAGAACCAAGAAGTACTCCGCTGCAGGTTAGGTAACAGTTTTCAAAGTAGCAATACTTCCCAAATGCAGAAGGAATTGGTTTGCAAGGCAATAAACGATGCTTCACAGTAATTGAAATACTTTAGTGATATCAGTTTAGAACAGTAGAACTTTGCAATAGCAATAGCTAGACTTTTGTATGCAATAAGATGAGCTAAACAATGAAGTCCCGGGGGCGAAAAAGTGTTACACATTACTCTTCCAGTCTTCAAGGGTTTAGACCAACACTGAGCCAAATGTTAGTCAATGGCGACTATGGGGATACACTAAGAGGTGCAGGATTCGGTATATACACCACAGCGGTCGATACAGGCAATATTTACTCTCACGGTCAGCAGAGAGCAATGAAGATGGGTAGGATTCAATAGATCGCTAAAACCATTACAGTCGCAGACGTCGTCCGCAGGTTACTGTAGATCGAATGGAGGCACCGCCAACCTAGCAGTCACGGTCGTGGGAATGGAGATGCGTAGAGGATGGAGGAGTTCAGCTGCCGTTGACAGCCAGTCACGGAGAGGCAGCAGCCGTGCAGGCAACGCAGGAGGAGGCCGACAGGGCCCCTTGCAGACTGGTGCAGGCTCTCAGGAACAAAGCTGGGAACCACTTGGTTGTTGTGCTGAGAGGACCTCTCTAGATCGTGGAAGCAGTCTCGCTGCAGTGCTTTCTTCTGGCAGAGAAGAGATGTGTTGACACAAGTGCTGGTCCTCTACCACTGCCGTCTTGGGGTACTTTTTGCAGGAGTGAGTCGCGTTGACTTAAGTGTCTGTCCTCAACTACTGCGGTTTCTAAACCGGCAGACATTGGGGACTGAAGCCTCTAGCCCAAAGGGAGGTTCTTGGTGATTGGGTGAAGGCTGAAAGCTCTCCAGGGTTCCTTGGAGGTCTTGCGGGGTTTCTGGAGGGACAGCAGCTCCAGTTATCGAACAGGTGGCGGGGTTCTTGCAGAGTTCTGTCTGCAGCGGTTCAGTTCCTGGTATGGCAGTGGTCCTCATCCATCTTCTTAGGTCTGTCGAGATCAAGGTTCAGGGGTGCCCCTAAATTGAATATGCTACTTACCAGAATGCATCTGTTCTTGGCATGTAGGGCTGCTGACATTCATATCTATAGCATAGATCGCCGCCTAGTGTTGGGTCCGGATGATTGCACATTGTTGTCCTGGAAGAGTCTTCGAAGTATCACGAGATAGGTGGCTCCTCCCCTGGACTACAGTGCGCATGGGCATCGACTCCATCCCCAGATTGTTTTTAGCCATTGTGGCGAAGATGGAGTGTAACAGTGTGAGCGATGTCCATGCTAAGAGTAAGTGTAAAATCTGCAGCCGCTACAGGCGCCGGGGAGGAGGGTGGGCGATATGAATGTCAGCAGCCCTTCATGCCAAGAACAGATGCATACTGGTAAGTAGCATATTCAGTTCGAGGCATGTGGGCTACTGAATTCATATCTATAGCATAGAATATATTGAATATGCTACTTACCAGTATGCATCTGTTCTTGGCATGTAGGGCTGCTAACATTCATATCTATAGCATAGATCGCCGCCTAGTGTTGGGTCCGGATGATTGCACATTGTTGTCCTGGAAGAGTCTTCGAAGTATCACGAGATAGGTGGCTCCTCCCCTGGACTACAGTGCGCATGGGCATCGACTCCATCCCCAGATTGTTTTTGTGGCAAAGATGGAGTTTAACAGTGTAAGTGATGGCCATGCTAGAGAATAAATGCAAGAAAAGTCTGCAGCCGCTACGGGCGCCGGGGAGGAGGGCGGGCGATATGAATGTTAGCAGCCCTACATGCCAAGAACAGATGCATACTGGTAAGTAGCATATTCAGTTCGAGGCATGTGGGCTGCTAAATACATATCTATAGCATAGAATACATAGCAGTCCCTCCATTAACGGCGGCCGCACGTGCCAGCTGCAGAAGTCTGAAAAAGTGTTTTAAGAACAGCCTGTCCTACAGCTGCCTGCTGTTTGGAATGCACATCTACACAGTAATGTTTGGTAAACGTATGTGGTGTAGACCATGTGGCTGCCCTACAAATGTCTTCCAAACGAATGTTACCCAGGAATGCCATGGAGGCCCCCAACTTGCGTGTGGAGTGTGCCCTGGGGGGGACCGTTAAAGTGCGCTTAGCCTTCTGATAGCATATCTGAATACACTTAACGATCCACCTGGCTATTCCTGCTTTGGAAATGGGGTTGCCTTTATGCTGGGCTGCAAAGGCAACAAAGAGTTGCTGTGTCTTTCTAAAAGGTTGTGTTCTGTCAATATAGTACATAAGCGCTCTTTTGACATCAAGCGTATGGAGCATCCTTTCTGCTACCGTTTCTGGGTTTGGAAAGAATGCGGGCAGTTCGATGGTTTGATTGACATGAAACTGCGACACCACTTTCGGGAGAAATTTGGGGTTAGTGCGCAGCACCACCCTGTTTGAATGAATTTGTATAAATGGCTCTTGAATCGTGAGCGCCTGTAGCTCACTAACACGTCTTAGAGACGTGATGGCAATGAGAAAAGCCACTTTCCATGTGAGGAACTGAATCTCACATGAATGCAGAGGTTCAAACGGGGGACCCATCAATCTGGTGAGTACCACATTGAGGTTCCACACAGGAGCTGGCGGGGTCCTGAGAGGGATGACCCGCTTCAGCCCTTCCAGGAATGCTTTAATGGCAGGCACCCTAAAGACAGAGAGATGCTGCCTGTTTTGGAGATAATTCAGAAAAGGGGGTGGTGATGAACAGAGTGTCTGAATTAAGCAGACCACTCTTACCCAGTCCAAAGATCAGGGCTTGATCCATCACGGTTATTTAGCTCACTGCCCCATCCCAGCTCAGAACCTGGCTATATGCAAATTAGTCTGTCCCTGGCCCAGTGCATCATGGGAACAGGGCAGACCAAACTACCAAGCCAATTCTTCACCAGAAAGGAGACAAGCTTCCGGGGACCGGTTTCTGCCATTTCAGGCGTCGTCGGCCCGGCTTGCTTGAATCCTGATGGAGCAGTGAGCAAGGGACTCATGTCTGAGTATACCCTTCCACGCTTATGGTGGAAGCTTGTTTCCTTCCCAGTACAAGAATTGGCTTGGTAGTTTGGTTTGCCCTGTTCCCATCATGCACTGGGACAGGAACAGACTAATTTGCATATAGCCACGTTCTGAGCTGGGATGGTGCAGTGAGCTAAAAACGGTGATGGATCAAGCCCTGATCTTTGGACTGGGATAGAGTGGTCTGCTTAATTCAGGCATTCTGTTCATCACCACCCCCTTTTCTGAATCATTTTGTCCACCATAAGCGTGGAAGGGTATACTCAGATGTGAGTCCCTTGCTCATTGCACCATCAGGATTCAAGCAAGCCGGGCCGACGACGCCTGAAATGGCAGAAACCGGTCCCCGGAAGCTTGTTTCCTTCCCAGTACAAGAATTGGCTTGGTAGTTTGGTTTGCCCTGTTCCCATCATGCACTGGGACAGGAACAGACTAATTTGCATATAGCCAAGTTCTGAGCTGGGATGGTGCAGTGAGCTAAAAAACAGTGATGGATCAAGCCCTGATCTTTGGACTGGGTAAGAGTGGTCTGCTTAATTCAGGCACTCTGTTCATCACCACCCCCTTTTCTGAATTGTTTTGGAGATAAGCCGCTATGGCGGATAAGTGTATCTGAATGGAAGCGTATGCTAGATTGCATTTGTAAAGATGCAACAAATAGCAGATGATATTAGGAATGGATGCATCGAGCGGGTTGATAGCGTGCTCTGTACAGTAGATGACAAACCGCTTCCATTTCGCTGGGCTTCCTTGCCTCCCGGATGATGTCCATGCATTCAGGGGGCAAATCAAGGTAGCCAAACTCTAAGACCTCAGGAGCCAGATCGCCAGATTGAGCTGCTGCGGATCTGGATGCTGAATGTCGCCACGGTTCTGCGTTAAGAGCCGGGGTGTGAGGTGCAGTCTTTGATGCGGCACCACAGAGAGTTCGAGGAACGTGGTGTACCATGGTTGTCGCGCCCACGTTGGAGCAACTAGGATGAGCGTCAGCGAGTGTTGCTTTAGCTTTCTTGCCACCAGCGGAATGAAAGGCGCTGGGGGAAAAGCGTACGCAAATCTGCCTGACCAGTTCATCCATATCGCATTGCCCTGCGATAGTGGGTGAGGGAACCTGGCGGCAAAGCTTTGGCATTTTGCGTTTTCCTCCGTGGCAAACAGGTCTATCTCTGGATAACCCCACTGCTGGAAGTACGGGCGGAGTACTGATGGATGTAACTCCCACTCGTGCATCTGGTGGCTGTACCTGCTGAGCAGATCCGCCATCTGATTGTCCGTGCCCGGGAGGTGTTCCGCCATGAGGAAGATGTTCCTCTGAATGGCCCACTTCCACATGCTCTGAGCCAGATGAGACAACTGTGGAGAGTGCGTACCTCCCTGCTTTTGAATGTAGTACATGGCTGTCATGTTGTCCGTCCGGATCAACATGACTTTGTTGCACAGATGTACTTTGAAGGACTTGAGTGCCATGAAGATTGCCATCAGCTCCAAGTAGTTGATGTGCATCTTCTTTTGTTGCGTCGTCCATAGTCCCTGCACTGTGTAGTGGAGCACATGAGCCCCCCACCCCTGGAGAGATGCGTCCGTCGTCAGTGTAATCTGTGGCACAGGCTCTTGGAACGGTCGGCCCTTGCAAAGGTTGTGTGGATTCCACCAATGCAGAGAGCTGTATGCCCGACCCGTCACCAACACTAGGTCGTTCAACTGTCCTTGAGCCTGAGGCCATCATGCCTATCAACTGCATGAACACTCTCGCTGGGAGTGAGTGTTGCGGTCTGAACTTTTGGATCAGCGACTGGATGTTGGCGATCCTCGCTGGGTTTGGCTGAGCTGTGGCAGCCAGAGTATTGATCGTCGCGCCCAAATACTGCCGCACATGGGCCGGCTGAAGGTGCGACTTCGGGTAGTTCAGTGAAAATCCTAGACTGTGAAGGATGTGAATGGTGTGGGACATATCTGCGGCGCACTGCTGGGCTGACTTTGCCTGAACGAGCCAGTCGTCCAGATAAGGGTAGACATGTATACTTTGTCTCCGGAGGTGGGCCGCCACTGTCGCCAGACTATTCGTGAACACTCTGGGAGCAGTGGTCACTCCGAAGGGGAGTACCTTGAACTGGTAATGCCTGTTTTGGATGGTGAACCTGAGGTACTTTCTGTGGGATGGGTGGAGTGGTATGTGAAAGTAAGCATCCTTGAGGTCCAAGCTTGCGAGGAAGTCTCCCTGTTGTAACAAGGGAAGAACCTGCTGCAGTGTCAACATGTGGAAGTGTTCCGAAAGAATGTACTGGTTCAAGGGGCGTAGGTCTAGAATCGGTCTGAGTGAGCTGTCCTTTTTTGGGATTAAGAAGTACAGGGAATACACCCCTGTGCCTTCTTCCTCCACTGGCACGAGCTCTATTGCGCCTTTTTGCAGCATCACTAGAACCTCCTGCTGCAATAAGTGCATGTGCTCTGCTGACATAGGACGGTGTTTTGGGGATATGTTTGGTGGAGTGGATGTCAGCTCCAAACAATAGCCGAACTGGATACGTTTCCTGACCCACCTGTCTGTGGTGATGGACTTCCAGACTGGCAGGAACTGTTGGAGTCTCCCACCGACAGGTGTTGGATGGTCGGGGGGCAGTGACAGGGAGTCACTGTTTGTTGGCGGCAGAGGAACGTGAACTGTTGTTGCCTCTGCCTCTACCTTTGGCACTGTTTCCTCTGTATCCATCTCTGCCCTGCTTGCTGTAGGAGGATTGCGCACCACCTTTATTGAATGGCGTCTACTGCGACATGTTCCCTCTGTTAACACCTCGATTGCCTGAGCGACGAAAAGTGTTCCCTCTAAATTGTTGTGACTGGAGAGCTCCCATGGACTTGGCAGTCTCGGTATCTTTCTTGATCTTCTCCAGTGTGGTGTCCACCTCTGGACCAAATAACCTGTCTGGATTAACGGGCTGGTTGAGGATAGTAGTCTGTATCTCTGGCTTGAATCCCGAGATGCGGAGCCATGCCTGACGCCTCAACATCACACTAGTGTTGATCGCTCTCGCTGCTGTGTCCGCAACATCTAGCGCACACTTTATAGCAGCGTTGGAGATGAGCTTCCCCTCCTGGATAAGCATTTCATCTCCCTCTTTAAACTGGTCTGGAAGGTGTTGTAACAGCTGCTCTAGGGTGTCATAGTGTGCCCTATCGTATCTGGCCAACAGAGCCTGCGTGTTTGAGATGCGCCAGATGTTGGCCGCCTGAGCTGCTACCCTCTTCCCAGATGCCTCCAGCACTTTCGACTCTTTGTCTGGGGGAGGAGCTTCACCCGTGGTTTGAGAGTTTGCCCACTTGCGGGCAGTAGAGACCACCAAAGAGTCCAAAGGCAACTGACCCCTTATGTAGGTCGGGTCGCCAGGTGCCGGTCTGTATTTCTTCTCAATTCGTGGGTTGACAACCCTTGATCTCGTGGGTTCCTTGAAAATGTCTGCCGCATGCTTAAGGACCCCTTTTAACATTGGGAGAGTCTTGACAGTCTTTTCAGCAGTAGAGAAAGTGTCCAAAAGGAAATCCACCTCCACGGGGTCAGCATGCATTTCCACTTTATGGTTTGTAGCTGCCCTTTCAATCAAGGCATTAAATGCCACAGAATCTTCAGTGGGAGACGGCTTGACGTTATAAACCTGAGGATCCTGGACCGTCTGCTGGTCCCCTTGATCACCTGTGTCCATCCATGAGTCCTGCTGCTCATCAGGCTCTGTATGTGCAGGAAAATTGTACTCCTCATCCTGCTCTCCATCATCCCCATCAGAGTATGTGGATAAAGGTGTTGCACTCCTCCTGGGCTGTGGAAGAATCTGCTCAACCAGAACTGGTGTTTCTGGTGCAGGCTTCTTTCGTTTCAGAGGAATTGTAAACGACTCCAAAGGCTGTGAAGTTATTTTCCTCTTGTATAGCGTGAGTTTCCCGGTGTCGGCATCGATGAAATGCTCCGACCGTTCTTCAACTAAAGGGTGTCGATGACCCAAAGTCCCAGCCAGGTGAGTTGACTTCGACACAGTGTCCTTGGGCACCCACCGCGGTGCAAAGGCCTTCGGCGCCACCTTAGGCGGCAACGTGTAGTGGATCGGCGCCGAGGTGGTTTTCGGTGGGTCCGCCGGCTTTGGTGCGGAAGGAGTCTTCGGTTCCGATGCCAAAGCCTTGTAAATGTAAATGTATTTGAGCTTGTAAAGCGCACTGCTACCCGTCCGTAGGTTTCCTGGCGCTGTATAACTCTGGGGAACCCGTCCTGGCTTTCCCTGTGGGATGGTCCCTGCTGGGAGTCCCCAAGGTGGAGCCAGGCATCCCCGGAATTGATGGGGCCGTTGTGGAGATTAGGCAAGCTAATGCCCAGAGTTGCCGAGTGGAACCCCTGATTAGAGTAAGCACCGAAGCGAGAATTATCGAGTCGCTGACCCAAGTTCACGACCCTGCCGCGTCAGGAATTGAACCCTGGTCCCAGGGCGACTTTTGCTCCCGGGTCTGCCGCCTCTAACCAGTGAGCCACACTACTCCACTAGCCTTGTCCTTAAGGCGCTTGAGGGAGTCCGAGACCTGCTTCGTAAAGGAAGCGGACGGTTTCGTCGACCCGACCGAGGTCCGTGGACCGCCCCCAGGGGAAGACCCGAGCGTGGATGACTTGTGTTTGTCTTGTCGAGGCGCAGGAGCACCCTTGACTGGTGCGCTTCCATCACCGTCCACGGCCGCAGACGTCGATGCCGACGGCTTCGGATCGACAGGTGTTCCTTTAGGAGTCACGACCCCAGACCGTGGCCCTGCGCCCTTCACTGACTTGGCCTCCACGGGCCCCTTGGCCTTCGGCGCGACAGACTGTCCCGATGTAGGCTCGACAGCCTTCTTGGATGTCGGCTTGTCCGCCTTGGTGGACACCGGCTCGACGGCCTTCTTCGAGCTTGGCTCCTTGACCACCTTTGGCACCTTTGCCTAGTCGACAGCTTTCATCGGCTTGGAGGCCCCCGAATACGACGGCGTCGATGGTGGAGCAGACGTCTTCGGTTTCGATGGCGTGTCGGCCATCTTTGTTTTCGTCAATACCGAGGGTTTCAGTTTCGGTTTCAATAATGGCGGCTCCGCGGAGGTCTCCGTAGCCGGGCCGGAAGGCGGGGCCGTGGATTGAGGTGTAAGGTCGTGGGTAAGGCCGTGTGGCGATCCCGTGACCTGAGCCTTTGTAAGAGTACGAACGGGGCATAGCTCATCCTCCGAGCTATCTTCCATGGCCCCATATGCTTCGTCGTCGTCCCCTACCTTCCCGACGATTTCCTCAATGTCTTGACTGTGGACGTCCGATCCGTAGTCGGACTCTACCTCCACCGGTAGAGGGGAAATCTGCAGGTGACGCACTTGCTCGTCTGCCTCGGGGTAGTCAAAGATGTCCACTGGTGCCGGAGCCGATCGCTGGGCCTCAAGGCGCGCCACGCGCCGAAGCTTGATCGTCTTCTTCGATAGAAATCTCGAACAGGCCATACAGTGGGCCTCGTCGTGGTCCGGCGACAGGTACTTGTTGCACACAGGATGGACGTCAATGTGTGGGTACTTGGATCCACACAGGACATTTCTTGAACGGACTCCGTTCCATGCCGTCGGAGTCTTGCTGCGTCGACCAGGCCCCGATCACCAAAGAGTCACACGACCCCCCGGATATCCGACTCCACGAGCTGGAAGATATACGGGACCGAACGCGAACAATGCCGACGTTGCAAAGAAGGCCTTTTGGCCTTGAAAAGTTCTATCACGATTCCGAACAGGAGACGTCGAAATCACATCCGAACCCAATGGCGGAAAAAAACAATCTGGGGATGGAGTCGATGCCCATGCGCACTGTAGTCCAGGGGAGGAGCCACCTATCTCGTGATACTTCGAAGACTCTTCCAGGACAACAATGTGCAATCATCCGGACCCAACACTAGGCGGTGATCTATGCTATAGATATGAATTTAGCAGCCCACATGCCTCGAACAGCAGTCCCTCCATTAGCGGCGGCAGCCTGTGCCAGCTGCAGACGTTTGAAAAAGTGTTTTTAGAACAGCCTGCCCTACAGCTGCTTGGAGTGCACATCTACACAGTAGTGTTTTGTAAATGTGTGTGGGGTAGACCATGTGGCTGTTCTACAAATGTCTTCTAAAGGGATATTTCCAAGGAAAGCCATGGAGGCCCCCAACTTGCGGGTGGAGTGGGCTCTTGGGGGGATCGTTAAAGTGCGCTTAGCCTTTTGATAGCAAATTTGAATACACTTAACGATCCACCTGGCTATACCTGCCTTGGAAATGGGGCTGCCCTTGTGTTGTGCGGAAAAGGCAACAAAGAGTTGTTTCGTTTTCCTAAAATCTTTGGTCCTATCAATGTAGTACATCAAAGCCCTTTTGAGGTCAAGAGTGTGGAGCATTCTTTCTGCCACTGTCTCGGGATTTTGGAAGAACAGTTCAATAGCCTGATTGACATGGAACTGTGAAACCACCTTTAGAAGAAATTTAGGGTTAGTGCGCAGCACCACCCGGTTGGAGTGAATTTGTATGAATGGCTCCTGTACAGTGAGCGCCTGGAGCTCACTAACACGTCGCAGTGACGTAATGGCTATCAGGAAAGCCACTTTCCATGTTAAGAACTGAATTTCGCAAGAATGCAGAGGCTCAAAAGGTGGACCCATCAGTCGGGTGAGGACCACATAAAGATTCCATTCAGGAGCAGGTGGGGTCCTGGGAGGAATGACTCGTTTGAGCCCCTCTAGAAAAGCTTTAATGGCAGGCACTCTGAAAAGGGAGAGATGCTGCCTGTTTTGGAGAGAAGCCGCTATGGCGGATAAATGTATTCGAATGGAAGCATATGCCAGATTGCATTTGTAAAGATGTAACAGATAACAAATGATGTTGTGCGTGGACGCGTCATACGGGTTAATGTTGTGGTCTACGCAATAAATGACAAACCGCTTCCATTTTGCTGGGTAGCATGCTCTGGTGGTGGGCTTTCTTGCCTCCCGTATGATATCCATGCAGTCAGGAGGCAAGTTGAGGTAGCCAAACTCAAAGACCTCAGGAGCCAGAACGCCAGGTTGAGCTGTTGCGGATCTGGGTGCTGAATGTCGCCATGGCTCTGCATCAAAAGTCTGGGTGTGAGGTGCAGCCTTTGATGCGGTACCACGGAAAGGTCTAGAAACGTGGTGTACCATGGTTGGCGTGCCCACGTTGGAGCAACCAGGATGAGCGTCATCGAGTGTTGCTTTAGCTTTCGTGCCACCAGCGGTATTAGAGGTGCTGGGGGAAAAGCGTACGCAAATTTGCCTGACCAGTTCATCCATATCGCATTGCCCTGCGACTGTGGGTGCGGGAACCTGGCGGTAAAGCTTTGGCATTTTGCGTCTACCCTTCTGGCGAACAGGTCTATCTCTGGATGACCCCACTGCTGGAAGTACGGGTGGAGTACTGATGGATGTATCTCCCACTCGTGCATTTGGTGGCTGTACCTGCTGAGCAGATCCGCCATCTGATTGTCCTTGCCTGGGAGGTGTTCCGCCATGAGGAAGATGTTCCTCCGAATGGCCCACTTCCACATGCTCTGAGCTAGATGAGACAACTGTGGAGAGTGTGTACCTCCTTGCTTCTGAATGTAGTACATGGCTGTCATGTTGTCCGTCCGGATCAACACGACTTTGTTGCACAGATGTACTTTGAAAGCCTTCATTGCCATGAAGATTGCCATCAGCTCTAGGTGGTTGATGTGCATCTTCCTTTGCTGCGTCGTCCATAGTCCCTGCACTTTGTAGTGGAGCACATGAGCTCCCCAACCCTGGAGAGAAGCGTCCGTTGTTAGGATGATTTGTGGGACAGGCTCCTGGAACGGTCGGCCCTTGCAAAGGTTGTGTGGATTCCACCAATGAAGAGAGTCGTATGCACGACCGGTCACCAACACTAGGTCTTTTAACTGTCCGTGAGCCTGATTCCACTGACGTGCCAAGAACTCTTGGAGCGGACGCATATGTAGTCTCGCGTGCGGGACTATGAAGATGCAGGAGGCCATCATGCCTATCAACTGCATGAACACTCGTGCTGGAAGCGAGTGTTGCGGTCTGAATTTCTGGATCAGCAATTGAATGCTGTTGATCCTCACAGAATTTGGCTGTGCTGTGGCTGCCAGAGTATCTATGGTCGCGCCCAGATACTGCCGCACATGGGCTGGCTGAAGGTGCGACTTTGGATAATTCAGTGAGAATCCCAGATCGTGAAGAAGGTGAATGGTGTGGGACATGTTGGCAGCGCACTGCTGGACCAACTTTGCTTGGACAAGCCAGTCGTCCAGATAAGGGTAGACGTGCACGTTTTGTCTCCTGAGGTGCGCAGCCACTGTTGCCAGGCACTTTGTGAACACCCTGGGCGCTGTGGTCACTCCGAAAGGGGGGGCTTTGAATTGGTAATGCTGATTCTGAATGGTGAATCTGAGGTATTTTCTATGTGACGGATGTAGTGGAATGTGAAAATATGCATCTTTTAGATCTAATGTTGCGAGGAAGTCCCCCTGATTGAGCAACGGAAGAACCTGCTGCAGCGTGAGCATATGAAAGTGTTATGAGAGAATGTACTGGTTTAGGGGCCTGAGGTTGAGTATGGGTCGGAGGGACCCGTCTTTCTTTGGGATCAAGAAGTACAGGGAGTACACTCCCGAGCCTCTTTGTTCTACTGCTACGAGCTCGATTACCCCTTTTTGCAGCATGACGAGCACCTCTTGCTGCAATAAGTGCAAATGCTCTGTGGACATAGGACGCTGTTTTGGGGGAATGTTGGGTGGAGTGGATGTTAACTCCAGACAATAACCGTACTGGATAAGCTTTCTGACCCACCTGTCCGTGGTGATGGATTTCCAGACTGGCAGGAACTGTTGGAATCTCCCCCCGACTGGTGTGTTCTTTAAAAATGTCTGCAGCATGTTTTAAGACACCCTTCAACATTGGCAGAGTCTTTACGGCCTTTTCAGAGGTGGAAAAGGTGTCAAACAGAAAGTCTACTTCAACAGGGTCAGCATGGAGCTGGACGTCATGATTCTTGGCTCCCTCTCAATAAGCGCATTAAATGCCGCAGAATCCTCAGTAGGGGAGGTTTTGACAGCATACACTTGAGTGTCCGGGGCAGTTTGTGGATCCCCTGGGTCTGCAGCATCTGCCCATGTGTCATGCTGATCTTCAGGATCAGTGTCGGCAGGGTAGGTGTATTCCTCATAGTCACCTTCCCCAGCCTCTACATCCGAGTAAGTGGGCGAGATTGGAGCAGTGTCCTGAGCACGTGGATTAATCAGTTCAACAAGAACTGGGGAATCTGTGGAATCCTTTTTCTTCTTTAAAGGAATTGTGTAGGACTCCATAGGCTGTGCTGGTGTGATCTTTCGCGTGTAAATGGAAAGTTTACCGGTGTCGGCGTCGATAAATTGTTCAGACTGCTCCTCGAGTAGGGGTTGTCGATGCTTTGTGCCTAAAACTGCAGGGGTAGGCTTCGGCCCCGTGGACACCTTCATGGACGCCTCGACGACCTTCTTCGCCGCCACTTTCGGCGGCAGCGTGAACTGAATCGGCGCCGTGGACTTTTGCGGTTTGGCGGCAGGCTTCGGGGTGGAAGTATCCTTCGGATCGACCGCGGAAGCCTTGTCCTTAATGCGCTGCAACGAGTCTGACACCTCCTTCGTGAAGGATGCGGACGGTTTTGTCGACTCAACAGGTGCTCTCGAGCCACTCCCATGTGCGGACTCGAGGGTAGCAGTACTTTTGGCCTTGTCGGGCCGACGTGCAGGATCGACAGCCTTTGGAGCTCCGAGTCCTTTGACTGTGTCGACGGCCTTCGGCGCCGACGGCTTTGGGTCGGCGACTTTGGCAAGCGCTTTCGGTGCCCCAGTCTTCGGCTCGAGGCCCTTGAGCGACTTCACCGGTTCGACAACCTTCTTTGGCTTCGCCTGCACCGACAGGTCTGAAGACGTGGAGCCGACCAAGGCGTCAGGCGCTCTCTGTTTCGACGGCGCCTCTAGCACTTTCGGTTTTGTAGAGACCGAAGCTTTCTCTTTCGGTTTCGATTTGACCAATGGCGGCTCCGTAGAAGTGTCCGTAGCCGGGCCCGGAGGCGAGACCGTGGATCTAGGTGCAAGATCTTGGGTAAGGCCATGTGGCGATCCCTCGACCTGAGCCTTAGCTATTGTCCGAATGGGGCATAGCTCTTCGCCTGAGCCAACTTCCGTGGCCCCATAGGCCTCATTGTCGTCTCCTACCTCGTCGACGACGTCTTCTGTATCGAGCATTTCGACGTCTGCGTCATAGTTGGAGTCGATCTCTGCCGCTGGAATTGAAATCGGCTCTCGATCTTCCTGCTCGTCTGCCTCTTCTCCCTCTGTATCGAAAATGTTCACCGGGTCAGGTGCCGTCTGCTGGGCCCCCTGGTGCGCCACGCGCCGAAGTCGAATAGTCTTCTTGGAGCGAAAACGAGAACAAGCCATACAGTTGGCTTCATCGTGATCCGGCGACAAGCACTTGTTGCACACCGGGTGGACGTCGATGTGGGGATACTTCGAGTTGCACACGGGGCACCTCTTGAACGGGCTCCGTTCCATGATTCGTCGTCGAATAAGGCCTGTTGCGTTGACCGGGCCTCGAGCACCGAAGAGCCACGCGACTCCTCCGGATGTCCGACTCGTGAACTGAGCCGGAACAGAGCTGGGCACCGAACGCAATACAATACCGACGATAAGGAAAGGCCTTTGGGCCGAAAAGAAAGTTTCTTTCGAATTCGAACTTGAGTGATCAAATATGCATCCGAACCCAATGGCGGAAAAAAACAATCTGGGGATGGAGTCGATGCCCATGCGCACTGTAGTCCAGGGGAGGAGCCACCTATCTCGTGATACTTCGAAGACTCTTCCAGGACAACAATGTGCAATCATCCGGACCCAACACTAGGCGGCGATCTATGCTATAGATATGAATTCAGAAGCCCACATGCCTCGAACAATGAATTTAGGGGTGTTACAGGTACTGGCAGATGGTAGACAATGAGCTACTTGCCATAAGGGTGACTACACCCTTAGAATGTCCACTCCTTTTTGGGAGGGGGCATCCCCCTAACCGGATTGGGTCAAATCCTTCCATTCAAGATGGAATTTTCCTGAGGAGGGGGTCACCTCAGTCTAGGGCACCTAAGGTATGGTCCTGTCAGAGAGGGGATACAACTTTCCTGACTACTAATTTTCCTGCCGACCATGCCGCCAACAGTGAGGCTTGGTCAAAGGGGAGGCATCTCCACTAGCTGTAAAGGCCCAGGCTAGCATATCGAAGGGCAGGTAACCTTTGAAGTTCACCGCCCTGAATGCTGTTCCTGCTTGGGGGTAGGTGTGAAGCACCTCCACCCCAAGCAGCCTTAATCACTGACCCACAACAGCACAAGGGTTCCCACCTAAAGGGATCTTAAGCATGTTTTTGTTGCAGGCTGTTGCAGACCAGTCAGTTGGACACGCAGGAATTGGTAGTGTTTTCAGAGTGCATTTTATAATAAACCCAACACTGGCATCTGTGTGGGTTTATCATGCGAAGTAGTTTGATACCAAACTCCATAGCATTCAGTAAAGCCATCATGGAGCTGTGAAGTTCGTAATGGCAAACTCCCAGCCCATGTAGTCAATATGGCTCCAGTGCACTTACACTGTCTGTGAATGGCACAGACACTGTAGGGGCACATTGCTCATGCAGCTATACCCTTACCTGCGGTATAGTGCACCCTGCCTCAGGGCTGTGAGGCCTGCTAGACAGGTGACTTACCTGTGCCACAGGCAGTGGTTGGTGGGCATCGCACACAGATGTGTGCCATGTTGACTCTTTTGTCTGCACCAAAACACACAGTTTGCAACAGCAGTGTGTATGAGTTTGGTGAGGGGTCTCTTGAGGGTAGCAAAATACATGCTAAAGCCCTTAAAGACCCTCTCTGGTTAAAAGACATTTGGTACCACTTTTACAAGGAACTTCCAAGTAGGTCAGAGTTGTGCCAATTGTGAAAATAAAGGAACAGTTTTGGGAAAGAACACAGGCACTGGGAACCTGATTAGCAGGGACCCAGTGCACGCTCTGTCAAAGGGCATCAGACATCAGGCAAAAGGTGGAAGGCAACCATGCCAAAAATGGTCAATTTCCAACAACCAGGAAAGTTTTCCATATCTCTCCTATGCTGGTAAGAGGCACTGGCTCCACATCAGCACCAGGAATAACACCAAACTGATGTCACTGAAATCATAAAGCAAACACCCCAGCATGCCAAGATAAGTTAAAAAAAATCTGTGCTTTTACAGGCAGAGACAAGGAAATGAGAATCAATTTGTGGCAGCACAGGCCAGCAATTTAGCCTGGAAACGTTTTAAAATATGATCTATGAACATGCTTCAGAGTGGGGAGGTGGGTGTGATCTACAACTAATCTGCAGATAGCCAGACTACCCACCATAAAAACTGTTACCAAAGTAAATTTGCTTTTTCTCCTGATGGATACTTCTACGTGCAGATTCCTCACCTTTGAATAGATTCCAAAGCTGAACCCTCGCAGGTGGTAGGCCAAAAGCAAAGGTGAGACTAGCAAATAATGAAGAGAATAATTTGACGACGTTGGGAAAGGAAGCCCATGTTACCACCCGACAGCTCTGAGTCACAGAAACAACCATGGTTACTGCGGAGGTGGAAAACTTTGCCCTGATGGAAAAGGCTGAGGTCCTCCTCGGCATCTATTTTTTGCAAGGGCTTAGAACATCTTTAAACATAGGATTATCAACAGAGGTACGGTTCTCTTTTGAACTGACTGGCCATCCTTGCAACCCAAGTAACCAGAGGAGTCAGTCCTTTCAAAAACCCTCATCATGATGGGAGATTTGTCCAAGGATGGTTTTACTAGAAGGAAAAGGAAAAGCTGATAAGGCTGCAATGTATCCCTTGACAATGCCCACTGTGCATTCCTGCAGTATCAGCAAGAGGGATAAGCGAAGGATTTCCGACATGTAAGCCATGAAGGGGTCAAGGGTATGTTCAGCACTCCAGGTACGAATCTGTTGTACCTTCAAGAATAGGCTGCCTTGGTGGAAATGTGACTAGTTGACAATATCACGTTGTCCACCTCTCACAGCAGTTGTAAAGAGCTTAGGTGTTCCCACTTAATCTCTGGACATGAAGGTGGATGCTCTGGATGCTGTATTAATTCACAAAGAAAAACTGCCTTAAGCAAGACTGAGGATAACGTGATCAGGAACAATAAGTGACGGAAGAGCAGGCCCATAATGTAGATATGGAGGTACACAGCTCTCAACATGTTGAAATACAATTTGCATGCATCGCATACACTGATAATGTATTTGTACATGATTAGAAAGGAGATGCTGGTAACTTCTTAACCTGAAGGCACACAAAAATTAGCTGCATTACAAATGATGCAACAGGAAAAGACAGAATAATGGGACAAGTGATTGGTGTGCATGTACCTGGGAAAAATACACCTGTGACAGGCAGGTGTTTCTTTTTGGGGGTGGGGTTAGTTTTCGGGGTGCTGATGGAATGGTGAGGTTTATTCTACGTTTTCTGTTTATTATGTCAGCTGCGCTTAATGAACATGTTAATACATTTCCTTATTAAAAGGGAAAGAAAGTTTGAGACTCAGAGGTTAGGGTGAAGTACTGCTCACTCTGACCAGGTGAAGCGGACCGTCCTAAGTGAAGACTGATAAGTGTCAGATGGAGAGGGGTCTAAGGTCTGCGGACCTAGCTCTTTTTGGCCAGTTCGGGGCAATAGAAATGGCTAGGGTCCAGCCTTGCCAAATCGTCCTCACAATCAAGGGTTTGGAAGGAAATGCATAGTGAAGTGGAAAGTTCCACTTCTAGTGAAACCCCTCAGAGATCCCTGCAGCGGACACTGAAGGGTGCTCCACAGAGCATATATGTGTTGAGCCACCACTGGAAGGAGATGCCACAAATGGCTGGTACGAATTTGCAGACAGACGGTTGGTCCTGGTGTTCACAGAGCCAGCCAGGTGGTTGGTAAATAGATAAATTCCTTGCTGGTGTGCCCACGCACGCCACAATGCTTTCCAACAGAGAAGCCGAGACTCCACTCCTCCCTGAATGTTGATGTACACATCAAGTTCATATTGTCTCAGGATCTTAACTGGCTGACCACAAAAGGAATGAACAAGGCTTTCATTGTCATCCGAATCACCCTCACTTCAGACAGTTTGATTTGCAGTTACCTTCTGGAGAACAGAAGCTTCTGAACTCAAACTACACCAGATAAGCACCCTACCGATGGGGGATGCGCCCATCACAGCTGATAGGAGGGAAGAGGGGTAGAAGGATACCCCCTGTAACAGGTGGCATTCCACTCTGGTGCCAAGTCTTGGGAGATCACAATGCCCCCACAGATCACTCCAATGTTAAAACCGCTGCCGGTAGAGTCATCAGTGAAAGCCCGCATGTGCCAGAGTGCGTATGTGACAAGGAGTATCTGGTACGCCAGCAGACCAAGAAGGAGGAGAACCTTCTAGACTTGAACATGAGATCACTCCAGAAATATTTGCATTATATTCAGAATGTTCCAAGTCCTTTGGGAAGGAGGGAAATCTGGCTCAGATGTTTTTTCCATTACTCCAGCTGAGACTTTGGTATGTTGAGGTTATGTTATGTTAATTATTTAATTAAGCGTGTCGGTTACCCTTGGGTGTCCTGACGCTATCTGCTATCCTGGAAAGGGGAGAGATTGATGGAAAACCATAAGTCTAACAGCAGGGATGCTGATGCCTGCTGGTGGCTCTAAAAAACGATCTGCAGAAAATGTTCTTTGAGCAGCCAGTCATCCAGGTATTTGAGTACAAAGATCCCCAACCTCCTGAAATGGGCCGCAGCCACTGACATTACCGTTGGACTTAAATCAGTGCATCAAGTCTTCACCAACAGAAGGACTGAGAACTAGTACTGAGTGGGCCCAACCGTGAACCACAGGTGCCTCTTGTGCAACTGCAGGATCAGTAAGTGGAAATGTGTGTCCTGCAAGTCGAGAAACACTTTCAAGTCTTCCAGTTCCAGTGCCTGAAGAACCTGAGAGAGGGACTGTAGGAAAGTGGGTTTCTGTTGCAGTAATACTCCACTTTTCACCAGATTTCTGAAGCACTTTGACTGAATGTGCCCTGAGCCCCTGCCAATCAGGTTCCCAATGCCTGCGATCTTTCCCAAAACTGTACTTTTGCTTCCATAATTAGCACACCTCAGTCCCACATGTAAGTCCCTCGTCAAAAGTATCACTGGTACCAAGAGCCTTGTGACCTGAGATAATCTTTAAGGGCTGCAGCATGCTTTGTGCCACCCTCCGAGAACCCTCACATAATACATACACACTGCCATTGCAGACTGTGTGTGCTGGTGCAGACAAAACTTAAAAGTCGACATGGTACTGTAGGAAGATGGCTCTGTATATACTATACCGAAATGAGGTATAGTGTGCACAGAGTCCAGTGGAACCCCAAAGGTAGGCAGACTTAAAAGTAGATAGCACCTTACTGTCTATTCGTGGTAGCGAGGGCAAGCAGTAAGGCTTTATCAGATAGTAGTTTTAAGCATTTGTTGTACACACTCAGTCAGCAAATTATGTCACACACTCAAAGACGGAATTTAGACCAATTTTGTTTGTATAAAAATATTATTGAGTTATTTTATTTCTAGAAATAAGCCAAGCCTGGCACAGGTAAGCGAAATAAATGCTTTGCAAAATCTTATGCAATGTTTTACAATTGAGTGCAGGTTCAAATTCAATTAATTGAAATACAGGAAAGTCAAAATGTTGAAATTACTTTTCATATTACTTTTTAAGTTACTTTTTCTACTAGGTGTGAAATGCATGGATATCACACAGACATTTCCTAGAGAAAAAGTAAGTAAAATCTGTTTTGCACAGTTTGTCAGGTATTAGTACAAATCAACTCCACACTTAGAACATTTTTCAAGGAAAACCTGTCAATGTATTCCAGAAAGAAAGAAAATGTTACTTACCCAGTAAACATTTGTTCTTGGCATGCAGAGCTGTACATTCACATGGTTTACATACTTGCATACTCCTGCCATCTAGTGTTAGGTCTGGATGTTTGCGCTTTGTTTTTCTTCGAAGAAGTCTTTCCAGTCACGTGGTAGGTGACTCCTTTCAGTGATAGTGCGCATGGACACCAACTACATAGTTAAGATTGTTTTCCCACAGAGAGTGAGAATGGACTTACTGAGAGTAGAATGGAGATGTCCATGCTTATATATGTACATACAATAAGAGAGAACTGCAACAGGTATAGGTACTCGGAAAGACGAGTGGGTACAAGTGAATCTACAGCTCTATATGACAAGAACAGAAGCTTATTGGGTAAGTAACATTTTCCGTTCAAAGCATTTGAGCTGTACATCACATGCTTTGCATAGACTATACAGCAGTATTCTCCCAAAGCGGTGGTTTACCTGTAGCTGCGGCAGTTGTCTGAAAGAGTGTCTCAAGTACTGCCTGGCCTACATTATCCTGTTGTCTTGCTAACACATCTACGCAATAGTGCTTGGTGAATGTTTGCGGTGTAGACCATTTTGCAGCTTTACAGTTGTCTGCTATGGGAAGGTTTCCTAAGAAAGTCAAAGTAGCCCCTATTTTGCGGGTGGAATGTGCTCTAGGGGTGACTGGTAAAGTTATTTTTGCTTTTGCGTAGCATGTTTGAGTACATGTAACTATCCACCAAGCAATACCAGATTTAAAAATGGGATTGCCTTTGCAAGGTGGATCAAAAGCCACAAAAAGATGTTTAGTTTTACAAAATGGTTTTGTTTTTTCTATGTAATACAATATGCTAGTTTAACATCTAACGTGTGTAGAGCTTGTTCTGCCACTGAATCTGGTTGAAGTACGAACACAGGTAACTCAACAGATTGATTGATGCGAAAGGCAGATACCACTTAGGGTAGGAATTTGGAATTGGTGTGAAGGACCACCTTGCTTTGGTGGACTTGACAAAATGGTTACTCTATGGTTAGTGCCTGAAACTCACCCACTCTCCACAGTGATGTGATAGCAATGAGGAAAGAACCTTTCCAAGTGATAAATTGCATTTCACATTTGTGCAATGGCTCAAAGGGTGGACCCATTAGTCTGGTAAGGACAGTGTTAAGATTCCATATTGGGGCAGTTGGACGTCTTGGCGGAATAACTCTTGAGTCCTTCCATAAAAGTCTTGATAACGGGTACTCTGAAAAGAGAAAGGTGCTGTCTGTTTTGAAGGTATGCAGCTATTGCAGCGAGATGGAGTAGTTTCTGTCCTGTAACTCCAGTTCTGTAGTAGGGGTATCTCTGTTATAGTCATAATCTAGTGAATAGTCCCGCCCATGTGCGTGGACCCCGGCAATCAAAAATAATCTCTAAAGTTGTCAAAAAAAATGCAGAACTGCAAAGACACTTAAGAGAGAATTTAAAGACAAATAATGCAGCCTATATCCACAGGCTACACTGTCCAGTACTTCAACTAGAAATTCCATCAAAACCAACCACACAATAGTACAGCCTGCCCAGTTTCTTCCACAGAGAAACTTGCTTCTACCAGTAAAAGCCTCTGGAATGATAGAGAGAAAGGCATGGACAGACAAGCCCCATAGGCTCCCATTATGTGGCTTAAATAGGATACTGTGCCTTTAAGATAACTTTCCAGAACTTCTCCCAGTATCCCAGAATGCACAGCAGGTCCCATTTACTTTCAGTTCTTTTTGAAGGCGTAAAACGCCAGACCTGTAGCATTCCTTACATGAATATCTCTCTCCACCGGGGAGGAGGGCGGGCGCTTATGACTATAACAGAGATACCCCTAGTACAGAACTGAAGTTACAGGACAGAAACTACTCCTTCTGTAGTAGGGGATCTCTGTGTATAGTCATAATCTAGTGAATAGAATGGCAAGCCCATCCCCACACCAAAGCGGCGGTGGAGAACAGAGAAAATAACACCACTATTGTGCGAACAGATTTCGCAGCGAAGCCTGCCCAACCTGAGCATCTGCCCTGGCATCAGTGTCCAGACAGTAATGCTTAGCAAAGGTATGGGCCGACTTCCAAGTGGCCGCCTTGCAGATTTCTGCAATTGGAACATTACGGAGCAAAACTGTCGTGGCAGCTTTACCCCTGGTGGAATGAGCCTTAGGTTTGCCCCCTAAGGTCTTATTAGCTTTATGATAACAAAGCTGTATGCAGGACACAATCCACCTAGGGATGGACTGCTTCGAGGTCGCAAGACCCGTCCTGACTGATCCATAATTGATAAACAATTTGTCTGACCTACGAATATCTTTGGTTTTATCCAGATAAAATTTCAACACCCTCCAAACATCCAGGGAATGTAAAGACCTTTCCGCTGGAGATGAAGGATTCTGAAAAAACGTAGGCAAAGTTATCGTCTAGTTGACATGAAAATCAGAAATAACCTTGGAAAGAAATTTAGGGTGAGTACGCATAACAACCTTAGCAGCATGAAATACAGTATAAGGTTCTTGGCAACACAACGCCTGAATTTCACTCACCCTGTGGGCCGATGTAATGGCCACGAGGAACGCCGCATTCCAGGACAGGTGCTGCAACGAAGCCTTATGAATAGGTTCAAAAGGCTCCTTCATCAATCTGGACAGCACCACATTCAGTTCCCATGAAGGCGAAGGAAGCCTGATAGGAGGGAATACTTTCTTCAAGTCTTCCAGAAAATCGTTGATCACAGGGATCTGGAAGAAGGAAGTCTGTGAAGGGCATTTCCTGTAGGCAGTCAATGCAGCGAGATGAACCTTAATAGAATTAACATTAAGGCCAGACTGCGCCAAATGTAGAAGGTAAGGAAGAATGACATCCTCCTTGCACGTCGTCGGGTCATAGTTTTTGGACTTGCACCAGATACAGAACCTCTTCCACTTGTAAGCATAGGAAGTCCGAGTGGAAGGTCGCTTAGACTCCTTCAGTATGTCCATGCAATCTTCGGGCAGATTCAAATATTGCACTATCTCAGGAGCCATGCAGCCAAACTCAAAGACGAGAGGATGGGATGCAACATCTGTCCCCCAAACTTCGTGAGAAGGTCCGGCCTGCACGGCAGCCGTATGTGAGGAAGATCCGGTGAAGCAGGTACGTAACCCACCACTGCCTGGGCCATTCCGGAGCAATAAATATCCGCGCCCTGGACCGTGCCAGCTTGATGAGTACTGCCGGAATCAGGGGAATGGGTGGAAAAGCGTACAGAAAGCTGTTCGACCAGTTGATCCATAGCGCATTCCCCAGGGTCCACCGCTGGAAGTACCTGGAGGCGAAGTCTCGGCATTTGCTGTTTTCGGCGGTGGCGAACAGATCTACGTCTGGAGTCCCCCACCTTGCGAAGACTTCTCCTAGTACTTCGTCGTTTATGACCCATTCATGGTTTTCCTGGAGCAGTCTGCTCAGTGCGTCCGCGTGAACATTCTGCACACCTGGCAGATGAGTAGCCATTATCGTCAGTCCTCGGGACAGAAGCCAATGCCAGATCGCCTGCGCCTCCTGCGACAGGGTGCGCGATCTCGAACCCCCCTGCTTGTTGAGGTAATACATCGTGGTCGTATTGTCCGTCTGTACAAGCAGAGAGCTGGTCTGGAAGGACGGATGAAAGGCCTTCAGTGCCAAGTGAACAGCTCTGAGTTCCAGGAAATTGATGTGATACGTGGCCTCCATCGGGCACCACGTCCCTTGAATCTGTAAGTCTCCGGAGAGCGCCCCCAACCTTGGAGAGAAGCATCCGTCACGACAGTCTGAGTGGGCATGTCCTTGTGGAATGGGACCCCTCTGAGGAAATTCTCCGCTGAATACCACCACTTCAGAGACTGAAGAGCATGCAGAGACAGTCGTATCTTGTCGTCCCAAGATCCTTTTCTCTGATCCCACTGGTCCTCCAAGCACTCTTGCAACGGTCTCATGTGCAGTCGTGCGTGTGGCGTTAGGAAGATACAAGAGGCCATCGATCCCAGTAGAGAAGACACCGTCCTCACTGTTGTAGATTGAGTGATCATAAGAGCCTGAGCCTTCTGAAGCAGTGATAATCGTCTCTCCTCCGAAGGAAACACGCTTGCTGACAGCGTATTGATGGAGGCTCCCAAGTACTGTATGCACTGGACCGGAATCGGGACAGACTTGGACATGTTGATGTGCAACCCCAGCTTGTTCAAGAGAACGCACGTCTTCTGGAAGTGTGCTTGAGCTTCCGAGAAGGAGGAGGCCTTGATCAACCAAATCGTCCAGGTACGGGTAGACGAACACCTTGTTCTTTCTCAGGTGTGCCGCTACCACCGCCATGCACTTCGAGAATGTTCTCGGCGCAGACTTCAGTCCGAATGGCAGTACTGTGTATTGATAATGATTGGCGCCGACTAGGAATCGCAGGAACTTCCGTGTTTGTGTGCAATGGACACATGGAAGTACGCATCTTATAGGTCTATAGCACATAGCCAGTCTCCCTGTTGCAACTGAGGATAGATCTGATGCAACGACAGCATGCAAAACTTTTCTCTGCGAATCCACTTGTTTGCCTGTCGCAAGTCCAGAATGGGCCTGAACTCGTTCTTGTCCTTCTTGCGATCTAGGAAGAACTGGGAGTACAGACCTCTTCCTCTTTGAGACAGAGGTACGTCTTCTATCGCCCTTTTCCTTAACAGGATATCTGCCTCCACCTGGAGCTCGCGCAGCTGAAACTGCGAGCCGACCGGTGGAATTGCTGGAGGCGGGCTGGTGAAGCGAAGACTGTATCCATTGCAAACAATATTCAGCACCCACTTGTCCTGAGTAACTTTTCTCCACTCTGCCAGAAAAAATTGAACGCTTCCCCCCCACCGGAGTGGGTAACGGATGTAGGGGAAGTAAGCGCTCAGGGCCTAGACCCGGCCGGGCCTTTAGTCGCTGTTGCCGACTGTTGGCCACCTCTGCCTCTCTGGCGCTTCTGGAACGGTCTTCGGAACTGCTGCTGTTGTTGCTGCTGCCCCGAAGCCTGGCCACACCCTCTGCCCTGTCCATCGAACCGTCTCTGGAACGGGCAGTACGATTTCTTGTTTTCCTTGGGCTTTTCCAGACCCACAGCCGTGAGCGTTTCGGCCTCCGCCTTCATGCCGGCCATTTCGTCATCCGCATGTTTCCCAAACAGGGTTTCGCCAGAGAATGGTAGATTGGCAACCCTTTGTTGTGCGTCCGGTTTTAGCGACGTGAGTCGGAGCCAGGCGTGTCTTCGCTGGTTAATCCCATGGCAGAAGCCATGCGCAGCCAGTAAGGAAGAATCGGCTGCAGCACTGATGACCTGATTCGCCACCAACATCCCCTCATTCAACACCTCCTGGAAATCTTCTCTCTTGTCACGAGGCAGGAGTTCCACAAACTGCTGGAGGGATTCCCAGAGGGCTCGGTCATACCGCCCCAACAATGCCGTGGCACTCGCAGCCTTCATGGAAGTCGCCGACGTCCCACAAACCTTCCTCCCAGCCGAATCCAGCCACCTAGATTCCTCATCTGGTGGGACTGTGGATGACGGAGTGGTGGCATGTTGTTTCCGAGCCGCCGTCACTATCACAGAGTCTGGAGGGGGTTCCACCCTTAGAAAAGCCGGATCAGAGTAGAGAGCCCGGTATTTTTTCTGCAGTCTCGAGGGGGCCGCCTTAGTCACCGCTGGGGTGAGAAAAAGATCCATGGCCGGTTCCTTCAGGCCCGGTACCAGTGGTAGTAATGGCCGAGACAGATGTTTCTGGTGAAGCGTCTCGAAGATCACCGATGTCTTGGGCGTGGGCACCGTCAAAGAGATGCCCAATTTGCTGCACCTCTTAACAGGACATCATGAAAAGACACCAGATCGTCAACCGGTGACACCCTTGTCTCCGGTGACTCCGACAAAGTCGGAGAATAGTGCCTGGTCCCCGAGGACCTCATCTGGGAACGAGACCTGCGCCTCCTGTGGCGTCGTCTCGACCGCGTGGATGACCTGTTGCGCGATCGTTCCCTCCTCCTGGAGCGAGAGCGCGATCTCCCCTTTCGTGGACGCTCCGCAGGCTTCCGTGGAGGTGTCTTCCTTGGCCTATCCTGGGGTAGTGGTTTCGGAGTCCCCTTAGGAGGTGTAGGGAGCGGAGGCAGTGACACCGACCTCGGTGGAGGAACAGGAGATATCACCGACCGAGGAGCAGGCCCACGTGGCGGAAGCGGTGGTGGTGGTTGCCCCGCGGGAGGAAGTGGCGGTAGAGGAGGATTGACGGGAGGATCCTCTCTAGGTAAAGGAGGCGGGGGCGTCTTAGGCCGAGGTGGTGTATAAACCACCGAGTACTTCTTCGGGGGAGGTGACTGCGAATCAGCCCCTCCAGTAGGTGACCGCCGCCTCCGGCGTCCTCCTCCAGACCCAGCGTGGCTTCTGGCGCCAGAACTCCTTCTGCGCCACTTAGGAGAGCTGGAAAGTCTCAGAGACGCCGATCTCTTACTTCGCGACGTTGAGCGTCGCTTCTTCGGCGTCGAATGCCGCTTCCGCGACGTCGAGCGGTTCTTCCTCGACGCCGAACACCACGTCTGTGACGTCGAACGTGCCGTCCGACGATGAGCGTCGAATCCTTCTCGGTGCCGACCGCTTGTCCGAGGGACGAGGGTCCCCTCGACGCAGACTGCCTGCTCGACGACGACCGGCGGTGTCGCTTTGACGGCGATAGCCGATGTCCGTCGGTCCATCGTCGATGGCTCGACGCAGTCGACGGTGACCTCGACGGCAGCCTACCCAGGCCTTTCGACATCGACTTCTCACGCTGTCTCAACCCGGAGCCCCGGGGAGATGGGGAACACACCGTCGTCATCCCTCTCGACGTCGTCGTCGATGCAATCGCAGTCGACCGGGACCGTATGCTGGGCTTCCTGCCTCTGGGCAGCCCCCCAGAGGCCTCAGCAGAGGCAGAGGGAGGCTTCCCAGCCTGCCCAGACCCACCTGCAGCCGTCTCTCCTCTAGGCCTTGAAGCCTAATCTTCAGCCTGTCCCTCAGGGTCCTTGTTGAAAAGGTCTGACAGATGTCACATTCTTCAGGGACATGTGCTTCAGGGAGACCGAGAATGCAGACGTCGTGTGGATCAGTCTTGGCCTTCTTCCTTCCACATGCTGGGCACTTGTCGAAGAGAGCAGGCATTTTAGAGCCCTAAAAAGCCTGAACAAATACACAGGGAAACACCAAATACACAAACTGAAAACACTTTTAAAGCCAAAAGTGCACAAAATTCCAATAAACCCTTGAAAAAGGGAGAGCTCAATGCACCAGGGTCCTGTTCGCAGGAGCCGGAAAAAAGAACTGAAAGTAAATGGGACCTGCTGTGCATTCTGGGATACTGGGAGAAGTTCTGGAAAGTTTTCTTAAAGGCACAGTATCCTATTTAAGCCACATAATGGCAGCCTATGGGGCTTGTCTGTCCATGCCTTTCTCTCTATCATTCCAGAAGCTTTTACTGGTAGAGGCAAGTTTCTCTGTGGAAGAAACTGGGCAGGCTGTACTATTGTGTGGTTGGTTTTGGTGGAATTTCTAGTTGAAGTACTGGACAGTGTAGCCTGTGGATATAGGCTGCATTATTTGTCTTTAAATTCTCTCTTAAGTGTCTTTGCAGTTCTGCATTTTTTTGACAACTTAAGAGAATATTTTTGATTGCCGGGGTCCACGCACATGGGTGGGACTATTCACTAGATTATGACTATACACAGAGATCCCCTACTACAGAAGTAAGTTTATGAATGTGTAAGCTAATCCTGACTGCTGCAAGTGTAGTAAGTAACAAATAATATTTTGAATAGAAGCATCTTGATAAGGTTGTTATTACAATATATAAGAAACCGCTTCCATTTTTCTGCGTAGCAAGCCCTTGTAGTAGGCCTTCTGGCCTCTTTAATGATGTTCATACAGTCTGGTGGAAGGTTCAGATACCCAAACTCTGATTTCAGGTTCCAGATCACTAGGTTGAGATGTTTGGGATCTGGATGTCTTATCTCGCCATGGCTGTGCATGAGGAGACTGGATGCGAGATGTGGTTTTTGATGAGGAACTACTGAGAACTCCAGCAAGGTAGTGAACCAAGGTTGACGGGCCCATGTGGGAGCTACTAGGATCAGTGTGGGAGATGATTATCTGAGCTTCCGAACCACCAGTGGAATGAGCGGGAGAGGCAGAAAAGCATAGGCAAATATTCCTGACCACTTCATCCATAGTGCATTGTCTTTGGACAATGGGTGTGGATACCTGGTAGCGAAGTTTGGGCATTTTGCGTTTTTGTGTGTTGCAAACAGATCTATCTGTGGAAAACCCCACGTTTGAAAAAATGGGAGGAGAACTTGAGGGTGAAGTTCCCACTCGTGAATCTGTTGTCCCTGCCTGCTGAAAAGATCTGCGATCTGATAACTCACTCTTGGGAGATGTTCTGCCAGGAGATAAATTCTGTGATGTATGGCCCACCTTCAAATGGCTTGTGTAAGGCGTGACAGCTAGAGGGAATGTGTCCCCCCCTTGTTGCACAAGTTACTTACATTCAGTAATGATATAGCTGTAAAAAACATTAGCAGTGATAGATTCCTTACCTTAGAATTACCCCCAGGCATCAGACTGGATCCGGAAAGTTTTTCGTCAGCAGTACCCCTGCAAGTCGGTAGGCGTGGTCGTGTAGCTCTGCGTGCGTCGTTGGCGCCGGGATGTTGTCTCTGGAGCTACTTAGACGCGCCCACGTGCGCTGATGTCAGTTCTGTACACTACTTACCAGGCCAGGAACGCAGAGCTATGCAAAAAACTAACCACCGGTGCCATGAAACTAGGGCCCTGAAAGGGATGACCTTAACCCTAGAAATCAGTTTGCAGAACAGCGAGGATGGGTGGGGCGGTAAGGAATCTATCGCTACTAATGTTTCCTACAGATATATTGTTACCAAAGGTAAGTAACTTGTGCATCTGAAAGAAACACGTAGTGATAGATTCCTTACCTTATAATAGATACCCCAGCAATACCAACCAAGGTGGTGGGTCTGCGAACCAAGATCACACCAGAAAGTCCTGAAGAAGAGAACGGCCAAAGAAGCCGCCTCTCCGGACTTGGTTGTCTAGGCAGTAATTGCTTGGTAAACTTGTGCAGTGAAGCCCACGTAGCCGCCTGACAGATGTCATGCAAGGGAAGTCCCCGTCCCAAAGCAGTAGTGGCTGCCGTCGCCCTAGTAGAATGGGTGCATAGCCCCATTGGAGGCTCCTTTTTAGCCAAAGAATAACAAGCCTTAATGCACAGAACTACCCACCGAGAGATGGTCCGCTTGTGCACAGCCTGACCTTTCTTGGCGCCCACATAGCCAACAAAGAGCTGGTCATCTACCCGTAACTGTGTGTGCCGTTCAGATAGAAAAAGCATACACGTTTTGTGTCCAGACAGTGGAGCCTCTCTTCCTCTTTTGCGAGATGTAGAGGTGGAAAGACGGTGGGGAAAGTGATGGTCTGCCCAATGTGAAAGGCAGTGACAACCTTTGGCAGAAAAGATGGACGAATCCGCAGAACAACTTTGTCCTGATGGACTGAGAGAAATGGAGACTTAGAATAAAGAGCCTGGAGCTCACTCACTCTTCTGGCAGAGGTGATGGCCACCAGGAAAGCAATCTTTAAAGTGAGAAGACGAAGAGGACAGTTGTGAAGTGGCTCAAAGGGAGCACACATTAGATAAGTTAGAACTAGGTTCAAGTCCAACTGAGGCATTGTGAAAGGAACAGGAGGGAAAACATGAGTAATGTCTTAAGAATATATTTACAATAGGGGACTTGAAAAGGGAAGGCTGATCTGGAAGGCGTAAAAAGGCTGAAATGGCCAAGAGATAGCCTTTGATAGTGCCCAGAGCAGAGCCCTGCTGGGCCAAAGAAAGTAGAAAGAGGAGGACCTCTGAAAGAGGTGCAGAAAGGGGATCCACAGCCTTTGCTGTGCACCATGCCACAAATGTACTCCCCCTGCAGGCTTATACCGTTTTAATGGAGGGACGCCTGGATGCCAAGATGACATCACAAACTTCGGGAGGCAAGTCAAAAGACGTCCACTGCCGCCGCTCAATCTCCACGCAGGGCGGTGAAGGCTAGACAGGTTCGGGTGGAGGACCATCTCCTGCTGCTGCGCCAGAAGATCCTCCCGAAGAGGCAGACGGAGCGGGGTATCGATCGCCATGCTGAGTAGCTCGGGATACCAGTCAGGAGCAACAAGAATGACTTGGGCCGGGTAGCGCTTGAGCTTCAGCACTCTGGGCAGAAGTGATATAGGCGGAAAGGCGTATAGTAGACCGCAACTCCACTCACGCCGAAAATAGTCGCCAAGCGAGTGCCACCTTGGAAATTCAAACGTACAGAACTGATGACATTGCAAGTTCTCTTCATTGGCAAATAGATCTAACCAAGGTTCTCCCCACTGCTGAAAGACACCTTGCGCCAGTTCAGACGCCATTCATGATCCATCATGCACCGGCAGCTGAGTTCATCCGCCGTGGTGTTCAGAGAGCCTTCCAGGTGTTGAACCACCAGGAATATGACCTGATGTTCCAGCCATGTCCAGAGGCTCAGAGCCTCCTGACAAAGAATCCACAACCCCACCCCGCCTTGTTTGTTGCAGTACCACATGGCGGTGGTGTTGTCCGTTAACACCTGCACTACACTTCCCCGGACAGAGGGAAGGAATGCCTTCAGTGCAAGCCGGATCGCCCGCAGCTCCAGAAGGTTGATATGGAGCCGGGACTCCGCCGGAGACCAGAGCCCTATGATCTCCCTCTCCCCCATGTGGCCCCTCCATCCCAGGAGGGACGCATCCGTCACCACCTCGTGCCACGGTTGATTGCCGCTGACCCAATCGCGGTTTGTGAGCCTTCACTGCAACTGCCTTGCAGTGCCCTCCGAGATCCGGACGTGGTTGGACAAGTTGCCCTGATGCTGTGCCCACTGAGACTTCAGGTCCCACTGTAGAGCCCGCATCCACCACCTGGCGTGATGCACCAGAAGGATGCAGGAGGCCATCAGCCCCTGGAGCCGCAGAGTCACCCTGACCGAGGCTCGGGATAAAGGCCGAAAGATCAGAATCAGAGCCTGAATATCCCGAACCCGCTGTTCGGGGGGATAAACCTGAAACTCTGATGAAAAGGAGCTTCTGAGAGGGGCACAGGTGTGACTTCGGCACGTTGATGGAGAACTCCAGCGAGTGCAGGTCGTCGGCTGTAGTCTGGAGGTGCGAGACGCCTGTCTGGGGCGAGCCCGCCTTCAACAACCAGTCGTCGAGATTGGGGAAGACTGAAACCCCTAATCTGCGCAGATTAGCTGCGACCACCGCCATCACTTTCGTGAACATCCGTGGGGCGCTGGTAAGGCCGAAGGGGAGCACGGTGAACTGGAAGTGCTTGTGGCCTACCGTGAACCGCAGATAACGCCGGTGGGCCGGCAGGACGGGGATGTGGAAATAAGCGTCCTGCAAGTCCAACGCTACTATCCAGTCTTCTGGGTCTGGGGCAGCTAGGACCTGAGCCAAAGTCAGCAACTTGATCTTCTCCTTCCGGAGGAAGCCGTTGACGCTCCGAAGGTCCAAGATAAGGCGTAGGCCTCCTTTGTCCTTCTTGGGTACCAGAAAGTAGTGGGAATAGCATCCACGTCCTACTTCTGACCCAGGAACGCACTTGACGGCCCCCTTGGCCAATAGGGCCGCAACTTCCTCCAGTAGAAGTCGCAAGTGATCCCCCGACATGCGGTGGTACTGAGGTGGCATGGCTGGAGGGGTTGCCTCTAAGGGGAGGGAGTAGCCCCTTCGGACGATTTGCAGCACCCACCTGTCCGATCTGATGGAGCGCCAGGGAAGGCGGTGATGGCGAACCCTGCCCCCCACTGGCGTCGAATGGGCCTGAAAATTCGGACTAGGAAGATTTTGAGGCAGATGCTGCGGGGGCGGGTGTGGACTGACTTTGCCGGTATCCCCCGGCACCGCCACGGCGGTTACCACGTCCGCGACCGCGTTGAGGTTGGTTCTGCGGCCTGTGGCTAGCTGGACGTGTGGGGGCGCCCCTTCCTTGGCCACGAAAGGTGGAAGTTTGCTGGCGTTGGCCGAGGCCCAAGGACTTAGCCGTAGCCCTGGAGTCCTTGAAATGCTCCGGGGCACTGTCTGCTTTGTCGCCAAAGAGGCGACGGCCATCAAAGGGCATGTCCATAAGGGAAGCTTGGGCATCCCCCGTAAAGTTGGCGGACCTCAGCCAGGCGTGGCTGCGAACCGCCACCGTCGTCGTAATCACCCTGCCCAGCGAGTCCTTGGTATCCAGTCCACACCAAATCGAATACAGTGCTGCATCCCGTCCCTCTGCTAGGGCTTGGGTAAGCTTTGCCTGGACCTCCACCGGGCACTGCGGCAGCACTTCCGCAACCGTATCCCACAGAGAGTGGGTGTAACAGTCCAAAAGGCAGGCGGTGTTGACAGACCGCAACCCCAAACTCAGTGAGGAGAACAGTTTCACCCAAACTGATTGTACCTTTTGGATTTCCGATCGGGAGGAATGCGGTCTGGGAGGTAGAGGCCTGGATCACCAGGCTCTCAGGGGTGGGGTGAATAGACAGGAAGCTGGGGTCGCCCGGAGATGGGCGGTGGCGTCGGGCCACGTTCCGATCTACAGGGAGGCCGGTAGAGGGCTTGGACCAGGTGCCCCGCGGAACGTCAGTGAAGGCTTCGTTGAAAGACAGGAGAGGCTCCGAGGAGCTTGCCTGCGGTTTGAGCACCTCAGTGAGGAGGTTTGTCCTCACGGCCACGACCGGGAGCTCAAGAGCCAAGGCCTTGGCTGCCCTAGTCAACACCACGCTGTAAGCAGCCCCCTCCTCTGTAGCCACGGTAGGAGGGGAGACAAATCCAGGGTCGGGCGAAGTGTCCAGACCACTGGCCCCCCTCAGCTCGTCTGCCCAGTCCTGGCTCAACTGGCACTGTAGTGCCAGAGGGTCCTCAGACCCCCTCCCAGTCCCCCTCGTCATCCATCTCCAGATAGTCAGGAATAAAAGATGGAGCCGGGTCGTCGATAAAGGGCTCACCAATCAGCCAAGACGGCGCCAGTCTGACACTGGATCCGGACCGGGGTTGGGACCAGGGACGACGCCGTCCGGGGACGGCGCCAGGGGCGACACCCTTGGTGACGGCGCCAGCGGGTCGTAGGGTCGACCAGCGTCGTCACGGATCCATGCCTGGATCCTATGCAGCCCTGCGGCCGCTTGGGCTCCCAGACGGACCCATGTCGCCCGAAGGTGCCTCGGCGGGTTCTGACAGAGGGAAGCGCGACCTCATGGCCGTGAGGAAGGCGCTGATCTCCTCTGGCGTCGCGTGCAGCCCAGGGACCAACAGGTGTGGAGCTGGACGCGGCGCTTGCGGCAGATCCGCGTGGGTGGCGTCACCCGAACCCCCAGCTGCGTCGGGAGGGGTGGCGGGGGAGGGGGGCACTTCTTCGACTTCTTGTCCCTCAACTTACCTGAGGACTTGGAGCCCGACGAGTGGTGTTGACTCGCCGAGCTGTGATGACTGTGGCCCCGCGACCGGTCCCTCGACCTCCTCCTGGACTGGGACCTCGAGCGGCGCAGGGCCGACTGCCAGAGCTCGAGACGCTTACGGGACCGCTCCCGCCTAGCCTTCGAGGTCAAGACCCGGCAGTCGAGGCACAACTTGTCATCGTGGTCGGCCAGGAGACAGTAAAGGCACCGACGGTGGGGGTCGGTAACCGACATCAAGCGGTTACAATCGTCGCAAGGTTTGAACCCGGGCATCCCTATCGGCACTGAGAGTCAAGATCCAAAAGAGATCAAAAAGTGTAGTCAAAAAGCGACTAGGAGTACTGCTCTTCCGGATCTGCACTTGCTGGCGCGAAAAAAAGAAGAAGAACAGACGTCAGCGCGCGAGGGTGGCATCTACGTACTCCGACGACATCATCCCGGCGACCACGACGCCCGCGGAGCCGTAGACGACGCCTACCGATGCGCAGGGGTACTGCTACGCAAAACTTTCCGGATCCAGTCTGACTCCTGGGGTTATTCTAAGGTAAGGAATCTAACACTAACCTGTTTCTTTCAGATGCCTGGAACCACCACTGCACCTGTCGCCTACGGCCTGAGTTTGAGTGGCTCACCGGTCCCAGCGATGTCCCCCAGCACACCAGAGTCAGAGTTCACCATGGGTTGACCCCTCCAGGACTCCCCGATGTCGCCTGCAGCATCTGCACAGAGACCCCCCCTCCTAACCGCATGTGACCTGGTAAGGTGAAATCCGACCTCAAAAGACACCCATACATCCAGCCGCCATGCGCCCCGAAGAAAAGAACCTGAGGTGCATTTACATCTCCAAGGCTTCCAACTTACCTGCCCAGCTGTTAGTTCCTCCTGGAAGTCTTCCTGTACCGAGCCTGCAGCTAAAAACCAAAAACGAAAATCCTAATTGAAAACAGGGCACCCAACGCCAAAACAGCACCCTGCACCCAGCCACCGCAACAGGGGCACTTTGTGCGCTCTATCAGATCCTCCTTTGCCTTGAGCCTAATTCCAGCAGCTTTGCTCCCACAACCTTGTGGCCCGCTCATGAGCAGCCACCAACTGGAGGCCCCCTAGCCCCCATTAGATAACACTGGGCCTCAGCACTCTGCCACCCTAGTGTAGCTGAGGGTGTTTTGAGAGTGCATCTTCAGCCAGGGGGAACTCTTGTTCTTATGCCAGAAATAATTAAAGACCAAGTACTTACTGGTTAACCAATAACATAATTTCTCTCCATAGGACTACATGGACTGTTTTCTCTTGAAAAGATTTTTAAGTGTGGAGTTGATTTGCATGAAAACCTGAAAAACTACAAACTGTGCAAAACTGATTTTACTTACATTTTCTCTAGGAAATGTCTCAGTGTGATATCTAGGCATAACACACTGAGCAAAAAAAGTAACTTAAAAAGTAATCTGAAAAGTAATATCGTCATTTTAACTTACCTGTATTCAAATCAATTGCATTTGAACCTTGATTCAATTGTAAAATACTGCATAGGATTTTGCACATATATTTATTTCATTTATCGGTGCCAGGCTTGGCTCAAGAAATAACAACTTAATATTTTTATACAAACAAAATTGGTCTGAATTCAGTCTTTGAGTGTGTGACATCATTTGCTGATTGAGTGTGTACAACAAATGCTTAACACTACCCTCTGATACAGCCTTACTGCTCGCCCACACTACCAAAAATAGCAAGTAAGTGTGTGAGAAAGTGCTATCTTTCTTGCCTTGGTATGCCCCCACTTTTTTCTGAACTGCTGATGTGCTTTGACTGAGTGTGCCCTGGGTCCCTGCCAATCAGGTACCCAGGGCATGCGTTCCTTCCCTAAAAAGAAAAGCTATGCTGAAACAAAAATACCCAATTGGCATCTCTGGCCACCAGTCAGCCCCCTAGTAAATGGTACCCTAGGTACCCACGGCATGGTGACCAGAGAAGACCCCTGAGGGCTGCAGCACTTATTGTGCCACCCTCAGGGGCCCTGTACCCTGGCACCCACACACTGGCTTTGCAGGCTGAGTGCCTAAGTACAGAACTAAACCAAGAGTCGACATGGCACACAGCCCTGTGTGCCATGCCCACAGAACCCACTGCCCTGGCATACTTCAGTCACCCCTCTAGCTAGGTGCCCTATGCCAGAGGTGTGGGCACAGGTGCATGAGCCCTGTGCCCCTACAGTACCCAGGGCCATTCCTGGGCACTGTAAGTGTAGTGATGCCATTTAAGAGTATACGTTGCTGGGAGGTTATCATTACGAACTCCACTGAAGACTGACAAGTTTGGTACCAAACTTCTCAGCACATTAAACCCGCACTGATGCCAGTGTGGGATTTAATGTAACATGCACAAGAGGGCATCTTAGAGATGCCCTCCAAAAACCCGAACCTACAATCCACGTCTGGGCTGAGTGGCTGCCACACAGCAGACATGTTGCTGGACCCCTGGGTGGAGAGCCCCCCGCTCTCCTGGGCCTGCAACAATGCACATCCTGGGCGAGGTGCTATGTCTCCTCCACCAGGATGGACAGGGGGAAGCTTCAAAGGCACACCGCCTCAGAGCTTCTCCAGACCATTTGCTGTACCCAGCAACTGGCCCCCCACCAGTTCTACCCCCACTCTGGCGGGAAGACTGGCGGGAAAAACTACGTCAGGAAGGAGTGTGTGCCAACCTTTGCCAACTCCACCCCTCAGGAGGAGGAGGAGAGGTGAAGCACGACCCTGGGCTCCGGCCATCTTGTAGATGGGGAGGCCTGCCCAATCCCAGCTAGGCTCCTGCCCTCCTCCCACAGGAGAGGAGCAGGGTAGGGGGTGTTCTCACCCCATGACAGGTACCCATTGGTCCCTGCCCTTGCCCTACCTGTAACGCCCCTAAATGTAGTATTTTTTGGGAGCTCCCTGAACCTTCCTTCCTCAGATCCCGATAGCAAAAGAAGAAAGAAGATCAGGAAGAAGAAGACCCGCCGCGCAGCTAACAGGACAACAACAACTGACTTGGCCCCAGCCCTACCGGCCTGTTGATCCTGGAACCTGCTCCAGCCTAATCCCGGCGACCTCCGCGGACAGCAACCTTGGGACACCCAGAGGACCTGCCTGCCTTGACCCTCTCGAAGATTGGGACTCCCATCAGCAGAGGCTGTGCTGCAACAACCCACCTGGTGCTCAACAGGAAGCTCCGGACCAGCCCACTCTGCACCTGCCGAGCCTGGGCCGGGCCAACCCAAACCAAGACAACGAGGACGTCCCCCCGGCGACTGGGACCCGAAGTCCAGTGCCCAAAGACCCTCCTCGACGAACCAGCCGACGCTTGCAGACTCAGAACCAGGGGCCACCCCAACCACAACCAGCCGAGGTTGGGTACCTACCTGTGCTCCATCATTCCAACTTACCTCTCGAAGTGCTGGTCGCCCTTGGAGAGTCACCGTCCCCGAGCCTGCAGCCTTTGTTCCTTTTTCAAGATCCTCATTGAATAACATTGAGCGCCCGACGGCTCAAAAGCACCTTGAACCCAGCCGCCAGAGTGCCGCTGGCTGTGACCCCTTGGCCCTATCCTACTTCCCCCCCCCCTTGCCCTGAGCAAGTGACCAGGAGCCCTGCTCCCAGAGTCGCGTGGCCTGCTAGCCAGCAGCCACCAACCGAAGGGCCCCTTTCCCTCATTGGATAACACTGGGCATTGATACTGTCGATTTTGTTGGTTGGAATAATTGCCTCTGGATGAGTAGCCACGACCTCTTGCTCCTCTAAAGGACCCCCTCTTGTATTGCAGGGTTCCAAGAGATTTCGCTGTATCGGTATCAGTTTTAATAGCCAATAAAGCGTCATCAATGTGCTTCCCAAACAATGACTCACCATCGAATGACATGTCCAAGATCTTGGTTTGGACCTCAGGTCTAAAAGTGGTAGCCTTGAGCCAACCTTGACGTCTAAGCACAATTGCCCCAGCCAATTGTCTAAAGTTGGTATTAGAAATGTCTAGGGCGCAATCAATAATTTCTGAGGCCGCCCTTTCGCCTTCCTGCACAATTCTGCGCACCTCCATCTGTTGATCCTCCGGGATCAGCTCAAGACATTCCGTGATCTCAGACCACATTTGTCTATCATAACGAGCCAGGATAGCAAAAGAATTCGCCGCCTTAATGGATGCTGCTGCGTTTGCTGAAAACTTCTTTCCAATTGCATCAAGCCTTCTTCCCTCCTTGTCAGGTGGCGTTGAAATGGGAGCAGAAGGATTTTTGGACTTCTGCTGCGCAGCCTGAGAAATGACCGAATCTGGTCGAGGATGACCGATTAAACAAGCAGGAGTATCAGCTGGTGCTCGATACTTTTTGTCTATCCTCGGCAAAACTGCCGGAATGGAAGCTGGAGTTTTCATTATATTGAGACCTTCCTTCCATATATAATCGATAATAGGTATGGCTCTGACCACTCTCCGATATCCCTCTTTAAAGTCATGTAAAAAGCAGTCCGACTGCTCAACTGTGACAACTAATTCAAATCGATTAGCAGCTCTCTGCATAATATTGTGAAAACCCCCAATATCTTCAGGTGGAGAGTCTGAAGGACGGGGAGGAGGTGGAGAAGGTGTAGGGATGACATAATCCTCCCAAGGATCCACCGGAGTGTTATCCGGTAACTCTCCCTCTTCCCTACTTTCTTCACCATCAGTGGAAGAACTGTCTACAACTTGAGGAAGTGGAGCAGTATGTTGTTGTGGCGACAATGGAGCTGTTGGCGACGGAGGTCTTGGCACAGGAACTGGAACAGGTGACCCAGCGGGCGCACCTTCATTGGGTGGAAATCTCTGGCGATAATCTGCCAACATAGCCTGCAAATCCTGTATTAAGGAAGTTGGCAAATGTGTTGTGTCCTCAGACCGAGGAAGTCTACTATGAGGTGACTGATATGGTGTTGAATAAACATCATGCACATAATGTTCCTGAACCTCTTCTTCATCATCCTCTTGAAATTTAATATTCAACTGAGAAGGGTGACAGGCAATCCCAAAGGGACCATCATCCTCTTCCCCTTCATCCGACTCCCCTTGCATGTATGTCTCCAAAATGTGCGATGGCAAAAGTGGAGAAATATGTGAATAATCCTGTCTTTTATACGTTTTCATTTGAAAATGAGTGAATTGTATTTTTGCTGGTGGGGAACCGTGCATCCGATGAGCAGAAGTCCCAGTAAATGGATTCTCCGTCGACGGTGCTGTCAATGCTAAAGATCTTGCCGTCGACGAGGCCGTCAATGGTATCTTCGCCGACGAGTCCTTCGTCGCCGGGACCGTCGACAATGCCGTCGTCGACGAGCCCGTCGTCGACGGGTCCCTCGTCGTTGGGACCGTCGGTGGTATCTTCGTCGACGAGTCCCTCGTCGTTGGGATCTTCGTCGACGAGTCCCTCGTCGTCGGGACCGTCGATGGTATCTTCGTCGACGAGCCTTTCGTCGACGGGGCGGTCGATGGTATCTTCGTCGACGAGTCCCTCGTCGTCGGGGCCGTCGATGGTGTCTTCGTCGACGAGTCCCTCGTCGACGGGTCCGACGTTGGTGTCTTCGTCGACGAGATCTTCGTCGACGAGACTGTCGATGACGTCTTCGTTGACGAGGCCGTCGACGGTGGCTTCGACGACGAGTCCTTTGGTGACAATGTCTTCGTCGACGACGGCCTTGCGGTCGTCGACGGAGCAGACGATTTAGTCGACGGAGCCTTCGTTGAGAAGGATTTCGACGATGGTAACTTGGTTTTTGATAGCAAAGGTGGTACAGACATCAAAGGTGACGTGATAGCTGAAGTAGTAACCACAGAAGTAGAAGAGGAGGTAGAAGTCCAAGTAGTAGTAGGTACAGACACCAGAGAGATAGTCTTAGCCTGGGTTGTACTCACATGTGAAGAAGCCGATGCACTGTTAGAGGGTTCTGAAGCTTTCTGAGAGATTTTCAACATTTTCTTTCTCTCAGGAGAAGCATTGTCCGTGGATCTAGCTCTCTTGCTAGAAGTAGAGGCTTTGTCCTCATCATCTGTGGATGAAGACTTCAGCCACAAAAGAACCCTTGCCTCCCTATCCCTGATGGTTTTCTGAGGGAAGGTACGGCAAATTCGACAGTCCTTCACCACATGTGAAGGGTGCAGGCAATAAATACAGTCCGAGTGCTTGTCATCCACATGGACTCTCTTCTTGAAGCAGGTGCCACAAGGTTTGAAAAGAGCCTTCTTTTCAGACATTTTAAGGTTTGAAGATCCAAAAACTGAGTAGGCACTCAGGGAGACTCCCTTACACACGAAGTGCAGTGAAAATCTGAGGAGAACTGCCTGAGCTGGGAAGGTTCTAGAGGGTGAGGACAGCTGATTGGCTGAGGCTACTATTTCAGGTCTTTTTACATAATGATGTAGATAGGCTGCTAAGTTTTGAGGCCTAGTTAGGCCTTTAGGCTTTTCCAGCCTACTACAAGAAATTTTAGGCACTGCTATTATATATTTTATTTACCGTGGGACTCCCGCCTCGACGACGGGGAATGATTCAGGCATGTGAATCTATGAAAGATACCCTAATACTGGATAATCATGCTTATAGTTTTGAGCACAAATGTTGAATTGGAATTATCTGTACTCCGAGTCGTCCAATACTGCTGTACAACCGTTGATGTGCTGCTAATTAATTGGTTAATAAAAAGATTTACATTAAAAAAAAGCCCACCAACGGACCGACTCCAAGCCCGAGTATGTTCTTGGTAAGCCTACAATATTACTTGTACTAGACAGTCCATATGCTATCTTGCATGTTCGACCTATGGAACTCTTGCAGAAGGTGGTGGCACTATTGAAGTCAAGGAGAGAAAATTAATATTGTTTATGCAGAGCATGCCTTTCTCCAGAGCCCCTTATAGGAACAGTGTTCAGCAGAAGATAAAGCTAAGAGTCTATATACAAGAGGTAGAAACAATTTAACGTTCATGGTACCATACTATGTGACAGAAAGCAACAGAACAAGTTACTGGTCTCAAAGACATCTATGCTCATTGATTAAGGAGTTTCCGCTTTAGATCTCCAGCACATGTTCTCTTTTATCCTTCATGTAGATACTGTTGATAAAATCTTTTAGTGAAATAAGGAAAAACATGATCCTATGGTTTGCAGAGAGACTTGCAGCAACTAACCTATAGATGAGAAGCTTCTGACGTCTGTGGTAGCGTTCGTAACTTGAGATGGTGTCAGCACCATGGTCCTCTGGCCTTCCCATCATGAAGCTGGTGTCCATGGCCATGCATCTGCTCAGAGCTCACCTTTCTGGCACAAACTGGCACACACTACCCGCCTATGCATCCTTACTCCCGACAGTACCAATACCATCTACAAAAAAGGAGGGATTAAGAGTTAAAACATTTCTGAGCAAGGAGTTGTAGAGTACAGTCACATTATTCTCCAACAACAATTCCCGTTTTATATTTTTTCACTTCTATACAAGGAGTTCAGCTTTGTCTGTGACAGATTAGAATGCTTGTGGTGCATGGGTTAGCTCTCAGTACATGCTTCAATATCAATTCAGATGAGAAAATGTACCTCTAAAGATCCTAATGTAAGACTAACTGAGGAATGTGGTCACCTCCTCCCCAACCCAACTCTTCCTGACAAAATGCTCAGCACCTCCAGACTGACCTACTGCACCCAGCTTAACAATTGCAATCTACACAACTCCTTGCAATCAAAACGTAACCTGCAGCAACCATGATCAGATGCAAACTTTTCACTGCACCTTTCATCTAATAGCCTCAGCTAGCCCAAAGCACCCTGTCTGATCCACAGCACTTCCAAACTTCATGACTGCCACTCTGACATGATCTGCAACACCATGAGACTGAGCGACACCAACTTTCACAATACCTGCTGCACACGTAGCCTGATTTACAACATCCCAGGTCAATTTACTGCATGCTCAAACAGCAACCCAGTATATGTGCTTAAGAAGTTAACTGCAGTACCTTTGACCAGATGTGCTACTGTTCCAGTAGCACACCTGGTCGAGCCAGTGTTCCTCTTGCGGTGTGCCACAGCTCAAAGGCATCCTTACAACACCATCTGTATTGTTTGCTTCATTTCATGTTTGAAATCTGATATGGGGCAAACCAAGTAGCAGAGAAGTTTAGAGAGGAAACTTTTACTGCACAAGTAACATCTCAAACATTGGGGCTGTAAAACAAAATCACAATACAGCATGGAGTCTACTAGAGAGCAGGTTACATAAAATAGTATATGATGGGGAAGAGCAAAGGAACATGTAACTAGGATAGGACTAGAAAGCGAAGTATGTATTTTTTTTAATACTTTGTATTGCACTTACAAATTGAGCCACAAGCAATTTGACTTTAGATATATAGGGGATTGCATAAATAAACCACAGCCAGAATAGGAGCCTGAAACATTACAACAAAAGTTTAATTGAGAAAGACTTTCCTACAAACAGAAGTCAAGGCCTCAGAGCTCCTTTATCCTCATCGTAACAATATTATATATGAGCTCATTCGAGAAAAAACGGATTTTATAGTATTCAAATTCTAGAAAAAGACTCAATCATTCTATTGAAAATGTAAACGGAAAACGTCATCATGATGTGACAAGGTTCTAATAACAGGCTAATTGAATACCAAATGTGGCTAAAACACGACATGATGTCAAGGGAAAATTTACTTCCTTAAGACAGCACCATCAACTTCTGGGTAACATAGGTTTCAGGTAATTTTTGCTCCTCTGCAGCAACGGTTACAAATATATCTTCTTGATCTACAGTTTACCAAATTCTGCTTAAGAGGTTCCCCAAGAATAGTCGTCAATTTTTTTTATAATGCAGTGATTTTCTCCTACCGTCCTTTAAACCAGTGCTTCCTCAACTTTTTTGAACCACAATCCACTTTTTAGGACGACAAACATTTGCGACCTACCTAGATTTAACAGGCGGAATGGGCAATTTTTTAACTGTAACTAAGGCATAGTGTGGAAGACCACTGTCATTTACAGGCAGCACATTTGCCATTGAAATGGCTACTAAATTTGCTCATATGTGTTTATTTAACAAGGACCCCCTGGGTATAAGAATTATGTAATTCCTAGGTCAGGGAAAACAGTTCAATTGAAAGGTAACAACCTAGGCAACTAATATTTAAAATACCTTTATGGTAAGAAATGATGAATAGTTGGCTACAGCTGACTAAAAAACATGGTTTTTTATTTAATAATTAAAACAGTTGACAATTCATTCACATAAAACAAAATTAAATTTAAAAAATCACAATGTACATTATCATAAGCACCATAACACAGAAATTAATAAACAGTATAAAAGGGATTCTTTATCTATAATAGATAAGTGGCAAAAAGATGAGTCTCTACGCGCGTTTCGGCGGCCAGCGCCTTCTTCCTGGAGTAGCCACGTAATATCTATAGAATAAAAAATGCATATAGAATACAAAATTATATCGTTTCAAAGTCATATTGTTTCAAAGTCAATTGCTTATACAAATAAAATTAGTCTAACATCAAAAAGAGTTTCATTTTAGCAGCTGTAGTTTCTTGATTATAAACGATCTAGTTTACATTTTCTTTTTGTTGTCATTTCCTTGCGGTATTCTGATTCGCTTAGGGACAGTATTTTTTCGGATAATGAGTGATCGGTGGGAAGGGAAAATGGCATCGATAGGCCTGTACATAATCCTTCTTAATTCATCATTTTTTATGAATTTATGACTCTTGCAGATCCTGATAGAGCAAAGAGTATTTTACAGTGATATCTATCGATTTACTTTTCTCTAAACATGATAGTATTTTTAGGAGTTCAGTATATGTAATGTATGGTAAAGGATCAAAACCACGATAAGAGACAACAGCCAATAAGATATATGAAGGGCTTGCTATATTCACATATAGTGGGTCGAATAGATACACAAAAAAGACTTTTTATACAGTGGTTATTATTGTTTTCTTTAGTTGACTCATATTTCCGTTTTTTATTAAAAAAATTACTCTAAGTATTTTTCTTATCTAGTTTAATAGTCGAAAGATACTCACTAGTAGGAAACTTTTGTTTTTATTGAACGATTAAGCAAGGTTTCTGCTTCCTATTTTGATTCTTTCAACGTCAGGTGTTGCCAAAGCTTGAAAGGGAAAAAGTCACACTGGCTGTTAGGTTTTTATTTGAACTATTCTAACTATCGTTACTTCTCACAAATATATTTTAAGCTGGCATTACCTGATTTTGAGGTTAAATAATTATTGCCCGCCAACCGGAACCCTTTATGTGGAATAGCGATCGATAATATCCAAGGTTGAACTTTGGGTATCTATTTTAGAAAATATAGAGAGAGATAAGGCAATGCTTATTTTTCTTAATCTCATAGTTGTTCATGGTTACATAAAGTTGTTCATAGTATGACGAAGTTGAATACTCCATTGTTTACGTTTTAATCTTACCTATTGAGTTTACACTGTTTTCTTGATATCTTGAGCCTAGGCTTCTGTTCTGGGATATGATATGTTAACAGCGTATCGATTTTAGTAGCTTCCTATTTGCCTATAAAAAATAAATGTGAGGGTAAATTATTTGTTTTCTATTTTATGATAGTCGAGTCCTTAACTTTATTGTTGGCAGTCTTACCTAGAAGATCGAATTCTTGTCTTTCAAAAGTCTGAATGATGTTAAAAAAGATTTTCAAATCTTGTTTCTGAAGGGTTTGTGTTAAAAGATCTCCCTGCCTGTGAATATAGAAAAAATAAAGAGGAAGATATTAAATTTCTTTATAAGCAATCTAATTCTAGTTTCTGATGGCTGGATTTGATCTGGAGTCTCACCTGAGGATGATCAGCAGGGCTCTCTAGGGCTTTCTTTATTCTCGAATCTTGTATATAAGGGGTTTGTATTAAAAGATCTCCCTGCCTGTAAAGAAGGGGAGGGTTTGGTTAAATATCCTTGCAAATAATCTAACTCTGGTTTCTGGTGCTTGAATTCGGTCTGAAGTCTTACCTGAGGATGATCGGCAGGGCTCTCTATGTCCGATGGCGGGTTTGAACGTCGGCAACAGCAAGCGCGGGAAAATGATGACTAATTACCCGTTCGCAGATCTAGTATATATACACTCGAGTCAATTGGTCTAGATCATTTGCACCGGTTTCTTTCTTTTTGGTTACGTCATGTTAAACACGAAGTGGCGGGTTTACTGCATAATTTCCACTGGTTGGTGGTCTAATGGTCACGGAGTTTTATGTCGGCCCCCAGGATTGGAGGTCTAACCATCACGGAGTTTTGCATAGACTCTCATGATTGGAGAACTGATGTTCACGGAGTTTGTGTTTGAAAGTGAGGAAAGACTTTCATTCTGTAGTTTTAACGCATGGAGAAAAGGCGATTGAGTAGTCTACGTTTATAAACAAGGAAGATATTTTTTTATTTTCAGTCTTAATATTTCTATATCTTCACATAACGTTGTTTAAATTTTAAAGAAAGGAATATTAAGATATATGTGTGGTCTGTAGAGGTCTATGCGATGAATAAATGATAACTGGATACCTTGATCCTGTTTAATTTATAAATTATCTTGGGAATTATTTTATCTATTTTTTATTTTTCTGAAAGTGACGCTTCATCTGTATTAATGGTATATTACTTTACCCTTGTTGTTATTAGCTGAAGACAGAGTACAATTAGGGATCCCTCACTTAACAACATAATATGTATTTCCAAGTGGTAAGGGCATACATGTATATACAGTGTGTTGAGTATGCATACATATATCTGTTTAATTTAAAGGAATTCTCAGCAGATTGCATGTTCCCACGGAATTTCGCTATTCAATCCTTGGCGGAAAGTATTAAAAACGAAAATCCAAAAGACCTCTCTTTTCTTTCGAATTGCCATTCCCCCTTTGGAGTCTGGAGTGTGAATTTTTTCTAAAATTCTCCATTTGAAATCATCAGCCCGGTGTCCCTTCTCTACAAAGTGCTTTACCATAGGACAGGCGATTTTTTTGGTTCTTATGGCTGAGCGATGTTCGTTTAAGCGCGTCTGGACCATACGTGAAGTTTCACCTATATATCCCAGGAGGCAAGGACACTGTATGAAGTAAATCACATTATTTGATTTGCAATTCCACATTTCCCTAGCTTTGGTTTTGTGTCCATTATGTTCAAATTCCTCGCCTCGCAAAATACTTCCACATGAGGTACATGAGGAGCAGGGAAAGGTCCCTTTTATTGGATTGTTGGTCAAAATGGATCTTTGACTCAGGATTTCTTCGTTTGCCTTCTTTTTAAAGCGAGAGTGGACAATGAATTCTTTTATATTCTTGTTTCTTTTGTGTGCAAAGAGGGGTTTCATCAATTTTTGTTCGTTCGAACAGTTGCTGTTTAATATATGCCAGTTCGAATTTATGACTTGTTTTACCTTTTCATTTATCGTTGAGTGCCTTGTTATGCAGACTATTTGATCATTGGGTTTTGGAGATTTTGTTCTTAAAAGGCAATCTCGGTCGTAATATCGTGCTCGTTTGTAAGAATCTCTTACCAAACGGTGAGGGTAACCTCTATCAATGAATTTAGTTCTCATTATCGCAGCTTGTTTATCGAAGTCATTCAAGTTTGTGCAGTTTCGCCTGACACGTAGGAACTGAGAAAAAGGAATACTATTTTTCTGAGTTCTTGGATGGAAACTGCGATAGTGAAGTAATGTATTCCTTGCAGTGGGTTTTACATGGAGATCTACTTTTAGATTTCCTGCATCATTTATAATTTCGATGTCCAAGAATTCCACTTTCTCATTACTAACATGGGAGGTAAAATGTAAGTTAGGATTTGCTCCATTTATCCATTGAAGGAATTCTTCTAAAGTTTCTCTCCCATCGGTCCAGACAAAAAAGATATCGTCAATATATCTGGACCAATGGGAGATAGATTCGAAAAAAGGGGCAATCTCATTGTGGATAAATTCTTTCTCGAATGCTGCCATAAAGATGTTAGCTATCGATGGGGCTACTGAAGCGCCCATACTGACACCTTTAATTTGGCGGTATATGTGGGTGCCAAATTCAAAAACATTTTCTGTGAGTACGATTTCCAGGCAAGCAAGCAGAAATTCTTTGGGGCATGGAATCTGGTGCAGATCAATGAACCAACTAGTGGTTTTCATTGCGTCGGTCAAAGGAATATTACTGTATAAAGACTCGACGTCCATTGTGACTAGTAGTTCATTGTAGGAATTAAAGGGGATTCCTTCAATTTTTTGTATCATAGTGCCTGTGTCCCGTATGTACGAATCTATTTTAGGGATGAATGGGCGTAAATAATTATCAACATATTTTGAAAGCGGTTCAGTGGCTGTTCCTATTGTAGAGACTATGGGCCGATACGGGGGGTTGCTGACATGCTTGTGAATTTTGGGGAGACCATAAATACAGGCAATTTTCCCCTGATGATGGTTTAAGAAATCAAATTCTTTGGTGTTAATGGATCCATCTTCTAGGGCAGATTTTGTTAAGGACATTATTCTCTTAGATAAATTTATCATAGAGTGAGATCTCAGGGGGACGTAAAATATTGGATCATCCAGCATTTTAAACATATTTGCTCAGACATACAGTTTTACTGATAAAATTATATTGCACACAATCATAAAGTTTGAAAATCTAGTTTCAGCGCATATTTATCATTTGTGTATCATCGAGTAAAGTATCCCGATTCTTTTTTTTAATCCTATTAACATTTCTGCTTCCATCACACTTCAGAATTAGAAACAAAATTGCTTACATTTTTTTTCTGAATTGCTGAAAGTCTACAGTTCATTTAAAGGTATTTAAATTTTGTTGTATATTAAAAAAAGACATCCTACAAACTTTCGTTTCACTCTGTCCCCCAGCAAGACTGTCAGATAATCCACTTTACGTTTCTTTATTGGACTGTAAAACAAGAGGAGTTTGTAAACACCAATTCCCATTGTAAACAAGCAAAGGCAAAGCTAATAGATTGTGCAGCAGCAAGAGTTATTTGTTCAGTTTATTGTAGCTGTATTGTGCAGCACTGTGGTTGTGCAGTATGTTTAAAGTTTTATTCTAAATTGTTATTCTTTATTTATTAATGCATAAAGGATAGTATGAGCTTCGAATAAAAATTTAAAATGGAAGGGAAGTAGCAACACGAACAATGGCGGTCTTAGGTTAAGCGACCACTGCACTTTATGTGGGTTGGCAGTGCTTAATATAGAGAATGGGATGGGTAGTGGTAGGTATTAAGATGGATAATGGGTAGTATGACAGCACATACACAATTAGTGGAAAGGACTTAATTTTAATTTATGAAATAAAATTAATGAAATGGTGCTTAAAAATAAACGTGCACATGCAAAAAAAGATGATATTTCCCCTGTAACATTGCAAGTGAGGTGAGGTGGGAAGCACATTATCTTATTTCAAAGAAAATGAAATGCGACAGAATATATATATAACATGAAAGCAGTTTCCCAAACGTAATAACATGTGCTTGAGTTAAGAATGAATGGTATTATTTTCTGAAAGCACAGCAAAATGTTTCCTTGAAGCTCATTTTTTGGCACAGTAAAATTGAAAATAAACTAAGGTTGTGGGTGAGGAGCAGTTGCAAAACTTCTGTAAAGCTGTCTAACGTGACAAATAAAAGGCAGCATTGTCCAAGGTGAAATAAAGGAAAATTTAAAGCTGAATGTAAATGTTGCCCTCGTGGTTGCTTTTTGGGCACCCCTAAACTAAAATAAGTGAAGGGTAATGTTTTCCCGTGTATCTTGCACACATCTAGTGGTTTTTACAGTCATAACTATTATTTGAAAATGTCTGAGAAAAATCTGAAAGGCAGCATTGTTTGAACAAAACGTAGGCTGTGGCTGAGGTACAGTCACAAATATTGTTTAAAGCGGTTTAAACTTAACAAATGAAAGGCAGCATTGTCCAATGTGGAATGAAGGTAAATTCAAAGCTGAATCTAAATGTAGCCCTCTTGGTCGCTTTTGAACACTCATAAGCTAAAATAAGCTATGTTTAATATTTCCCTATGTACCTTGCACACATGCTGTGTTTTTGCAGTCAAAAAATTGTTTAACCGTGGCAGTGCCGCGTCAGCCAACGGACGTTCGCAGCACTGCGGAGGTAGTGCTCGCGACGGCCGTTGGCCGATGAACGCACGCAAGGGGTTAAAACTGACAAAACAAATGAAAGGCAGCATTGTATGAGGTGGAATAAAGGTAAATTAACACACCCTCGCATGCAGGATTTGTTTAGTTTGGATAAGAAAATGTGCTTCCCATACTACTTTCACTTACAATGTTAGGTGGTGGGGGGCTGAATTATTAGTTTTCTTACATGTCCACATGAACTAATTTGCACCCCAAACGCAAGATGTTGTAGCGCAGCTGGGACTTCAATGGGATTCCCCAGCTTCAAAGGCCATAGCTCTGCATATAACAAAACACATAGCAATCCAGTTCTCGTTATCTGCGAGTCAGTGGCATTTGAAGCTGGGGAACCCCTAAAAGTCCTGTAAAAATGATGAACAAAAATTGCAAGTGAAGCGAGGGCTGGAATCACATTTTCTCATCTCAAAGGAAACAGAATACGGCATTGTTTGTATAACAGGCAAACAGTTCCCCGAATGTGATAATGTGTGCTTGAGCTAAGAATAGGCAAACCCAAGTATAATATTGCCTCACAGTCACATGTTAAACACAAAGTCAGGCGAATAAAAGTTGTTTAAAAAATAAAAACACAATAAGGATGTAGTCGATGCAAGAAGAGAGAAGCGCCGACCGCAGAGCTGACCACCAGGCAGCAAGCAATCAACAGTTGCTTTAAAGAGACCGCGCATGCGCTGTCTGCCCGAGACCTAAAAATAAGCTGCAATTTGTCAGAAGACATAGCCTGACATTTGACCTCTGTCTTTGAAGCACAGCAAATGTGACACAATAAATACAGAATTTTAAAGGCATCTTTATTCATTGCTTAGACTTTTACAGCCCACCAAAAATCGGTTTGCGACCCACCCAGTGGGTTGCAACCCGCAGTTTGGGAGTCAGTGCTCTAACCACAGTATGAAAGAATCTACTTTGCCACCATTATTGGGCAGGTGCTAAATAGAAATTGAACTGGCCAATCCATGTTACTGGAAACAAACTTGTGTAAAATGAAATATGAAACATTTGATTTTAAATACAGGCAAAATCATAAGAAAACAACTAGCAAAAACATTAATTAAAACTGAAATCTTGACCCAAAACAATTCCCAGGCTCACTCCTGGGTCTCACCTTACAGTGGTCAATGTACTACATGTCGCTCCTCCGTTAGTTTCAGGGAATACCAATACAAGGACCTCACTTTAAAATATAAAAGGCACATTTATTGTGTGACAACTTATGTAAATTATTAGATGCACTGCTTCCAAGGTTGGATGGTTAGAATATTTGTGTAGCGTACCATACATCCTAGGACATCTCAAGTTGCTGGTCTAAAATGGAGGGGCCAAGATGTTTAGAACAAACAGGTTTTCTGTTCTTGTTTTGGATATTAAAATAGTTTATTTAACCCAAAAACAAGTGAAAGACAGGTGAGTGCCAAAGAACCACAGCCACAGGTAACAGTGCGCTTTACAAGTATACATTACATTACATTTCCCCCCATCATTTGCAACTTATGGAGTATAGTGGCAACCATGTTCTTGGAAGCTGAATGTAGGCTCCATGCGCTATGGAGCTCGAAACTATGTCTTGAAAGTAGTCCAGCACTGTCCAGTGAAGACTTTAATGTATGATCTCCAGACATTTGTACTGAATTCAGGATGCCACAGGAAGCCAAAATTTCCATCTAGCTAAGGCAATAGGATCAATTGTCACATACACCCATAACGAGCAGACGTCAACATTTTGGAAATACTTAAGTTTGGCACCTAGGTGTAGAGCATTGCAGTAGTCTTCCCGGGATTGGACTCATTGCCCTTCACTTATAAAGGGTGAGGTTTATATTGAGAATGCAGGTATTTTATTTCGTTATGACAGACACTTGCAGCTCCATGATAAGGGAAATGTCAAGAAAGATACCAAGATAATGGGAAGGATCATTCGGGTGAATATTGCCCTGGGCTGTCAAACTACCCTACAACCAAGTTCGAGCCCGATATTTTGAGGATTAATATCAGGGGGCCTCGGCAGAGGCAGGGGGTAGAGGGTGTACTCTTAATTTGTTCAATGTCTACTTGAGGGGGACCAAAGGGGGCAGACCTTCAGCCATTGTCACAACTCTGGAAGAAATTCTAGCTAGCTGTTTGCCCCACTCTAGAGTCGTGGTTGTAGGAGATTTCAACTGCACTTTATGGTTTAAATCTTTTTATTGGTTTTCAAACAAGAAAAAGTAAACAGGAGCTCAAGCTCCTGGTAGCCAGTGCAAGTAAGACATTAAACAGTCTGCGAGTTAGATATTACAAGGTAAATGCTAGGAGCAGGTCTACAAGAGGAAACTCTCCGACACTGGAAGAAAACCATGAACAACCCAGTTCCCCACAGCCCCTCCAGCATTGATCGCTAATGTGGGGATCAAAACGGTGGAGACGTTCGGTGTATAATACCAATAGGTGGCGACCTTGGTCAGTGTCTCGGTGAGGCCTGTGTGGTACGTCGAGTGCCGGGCCCTGTAATAGAGGTCACTCCATTCCTTATGGGAAAGGGTCCTACCCAGCTCTCGCTCCCACCGCAACCTCTCAGCATTGTATGTGTGAATGGAAGCAGTTAGTAGGTGCCTGTACAAATCGGAAATACATTTTTTGTCCGATGAGCGAGTAATCAGCCATTTCGCGTAGGGGGTTAAGAAGCGCTGAGCTCCAGGTCTGATTTGTGGTTGAAGTGCCCAGTGTCTGAGTTGTAGGTAGTGCATCCTACCCCTCTCTGGGATGCCGTAATCTGCCCTAAGTTGTGGGAACCGTATGATACCGCGGAGGTCGAATAAGTGTCACAGGGACCTACACGGGGAGGGGCGCCAGTCCACGAAAGCCTTAGTGTCCAGTCCTGGGGTGAAATCGGGGCTGTCAAAAAGTGGGGTTAGGGGGAGGGGAACGTCGTCAGCTCACAAGCAGTAGCGGTGCGATCCCAGACCTCCAAGATTGTGCTTGTGATATAGGATGCGTAGAGGTTGGGAGGCCTGTGCTTTTTCCTAAGGAAGGGGATACCCTGCAAAGGCATGCCTGCAACCGCCTGGTCCTGGAACAACCAGTCTTTTTCGGACTCTGGGCATTCCCATTCTACTAAGTAGCGGAGCTGTACCGCATCGAAGTAGAGCTGCAAATCTGGGATGCCAACCCCACCCTGCTCCGGGGGGAGAACAGCCACTGTCTGCTTGAACCGCGGCTTGCGTCCCTGCCAAATAAAATGCGACAGCTCAGACTGGGTTTGCTGAATCCAACCCGTTGGGGGGCGCAGGGGAAGAGTCTGGTAGAGGATCCGGGGGAGGACCGTCATCTTAATCGCTGCTATCCTTCTCAGCCACGAGAAGGGGTAGTGCTTCCATCTGCCTAGCTCCCTGCGGATCGAGGCCCGTAGCCGCTCGTATTTAGCCATGACAGTAGCTGGTATGGTTGCGCCCAGGAGGACTCCCAGGTATGGAACTGAGGTGGAAGACCATTGAACAGGGTGCTCCTTCTGTAAGTGGGCCAGAGTTGGCGCAGACAGGGAGATATTGAGAGAGACCGATTTGTCCGTGTTGATCCTGAAGCCCGAGGCCTGCGCGAAGACTCGTAGCTCCCATGGATTGGGCAGGGTCAGAGAGAGACAGCAAGATGTCATCCGCATAGAGGCTAATCTTGTGCGTGTCTTCCCCAAACTTGATCCCTGTGATGAGAGGGTGGTTCCTGACTCTCCGTGCGAGGGGCTCCATATAGAGCGCAAAGAGAATGGGAGAGAGAGGGCACCCCTGTCTGGTGCCTCTCGCTATGTGGAAGCGGGAGGACGTTTGGCCATTAACTCGCACTGTAGCCTGGGGCAAATGATAGCAATTGAGAATGCGGGTGCACAGGGTGTCCCCAAGGCCAAACCCCGCAAGACCTGCTCTAAATAGGGCCAATGAACATTATCGAAGGCCTTTTCCGCATCTATCGCCAACAACATACTCTCCCTCCGCACCCGAGAGGCTGTTTCTATGAGGTGTAGGACTCTTTTTGTGTTGTCGCTCGTTTGATGCTGGGAAATAAAGCCCGCTTGGTCCGGTTCCACTAATTGAGGCATATATGGGGCGAGTCTTGTCGCGAGGATGCTTGTATAGAGCTTGAAATCAATGTTTAAGAGAGTGATCGGCCTGTAGGCACTACAGTTGTGTCCTTCCCGGTTTTCCGGATGACTGTGATCGAGGCCTCTAGCATTTCCGCCGGGATGGCGCCGGGCTGGGCAAAGGAGTTAAATAGGTCACGTAACAGAGGGGCCAATTGGTTACAAAAGGTTTTATAGAAGGCCGCAGAATACCCATCTGGGCCAGGTGATTTCCCAGGCTGGAGGCGCGAGATGGCGGCAATGACCTCCTCCAGCCAATGTCTCGGTCCAAGTTGGTGGCTTATGCGGGGTTCAGAGACGGGAGCTGCGCGGCTTCCAGATAGTCGAGGCAGTGCTGCAGATTAAGGGGGTCACCCGACTAAAGCGAGGCATAAAAGTCGCGGAAAGCTTCTGCTATGGCCACATCGTCAGCGGTGAGGTCACCTCCACGGGAGCGAATGGCCTGTACTCTCTGCTGTTGTAAATGTAAAAATGTAAATTGATACTTGTATAGCGCACTACTCACCCGCAAGGGTCTCAAGGCGCTTGTACGAATACCGCTGTGGAACCCATCCTGGCTTTCCCTGTGAGGTGTCCACTCCTGGGCACCCCCAAGGTGGAGGCCAGGCATCCTTAGCGTTGTGGGGGCCGTTGTGGAGATTAAGCAAGCTATTGCCCAGAGTTGCAGAGTGGGACTCCATGATTGGAATAGGCACCGAGGCAAGAATTATCAGGTCCGTGGAATTTTGAGCCCAAGACCCACCGAGGCGGGGAATTGAACCCTGGTCCCGGGCTAGACCTCTGCATCAGGGTCTGCCGCTCTAACCATTGAAATTGCAAAAAACACAGTTGATGGACAGAATGTAGAACAATGTCATACATTCACCCCAGTACAAGGATCTGGGCCTAAATCCATCGTTTTTTTGCACTCCACACCACCCTGGGTTAGACACTGGCTATATGCAAATCAGCTCTGACCCTGTGCCTCATGGGAACATTCCAGTCCGAACTACCAAGCCATGTCTTTCCCAGACCGGAATCAAGCATCCAAGGACCGGTTTCTGGCTATCAGCCTTCATCAGCCTGGATAGCTAGACTCCAGTGGTGTGGAGAGCCTGGGACTCACGTCGGAGCATCCCCAGCCCACTCGGGGTGAAATTGCAAAAAACACAGTTGATGGACAGAATGTAGAACAATGTCATACATTCACCCCAGTACAAGGATCTGGGCCTAAATCCATCGTTTTTTTGCACTCCACACCACCCTGGGTTAGACACTGGCTATATGCAAATCAGCTCTGACCCTGTGCCTCATGGGAACAGTCCAGTTCGAACTACCAAGCCATGTCTTTCCCAGACCGGAATTAAGCATCCAAGGACCGGTTTCTGGCTATCAGCCTTCATCAGCCTGGATAGCTGATGAAGGCTGATGAGTGCAAAAAAACGATGGATTTAGGCCCAGATCTTTGTACTGGGGTGAATGTATGACATTGTTCTACATTCTGTCCATCAACTGTGTTTTTTGCAATTTTCACCCCGAGTGGGCTGGGTATGCTCAGACGTGAGTCCCAGGCTCTCCACACCACTGGAGTCAAGCTATCCAGGCTGATGAAGGCTGATAGCCAGAAACCGGTCCTTGGATGCTTGATTCCGGTCTGGGAAAGACATGGCTTGGTAGTTCGGACTGGACTGTTCCCATGAGGCACAGGGTCAGAGCTGATTTGCATATAGCCAGTGTCTAACCCAGGGTGGTGTGGAGTGCAAAACAACGATGGATTTAGGCCCAGATCTTTGTACTGGGGTGAATGTATGACATTGTTCTACATTCTGTCCATCAACTGTGTTTTTTGCAATTTTCACCCCGAGTGGGCTGGGTATGCTCAGACGTGAGTCCCAGGCTCTCCACACCACTGGAGTCAAGCTATCCAGGCTGATGAAGGCTGATAGCCAGAAACCGGTCCTTGGATGCTTGATTCCGGTCTGGGAAAGACATGGCTTGGTAGTTCGGACTGGACTGTTCCCATGAGGCACAGGGTCAGAGCTGATTTGCATATAGCCAGTGTCTAACCCAGGGTGGTGTGGAGTGCAAAAAAACGATGGATTTAGGCCCAGATCTTTGTACTGGGGTGAATGTATGACATTGTTCTACATTCTGTCCATCAACTGTGTTTTTTGCAAAGCTCTAACCATTGAGCCACACTTCTCCACTTTTTTCTTCCCGTTGTCTCACTTCCAGCAATTTATGAGCTAAGAGACGGCCACATCTATCTCCTCCTGTATAGTAGGAGTGTCGGAAGCGGAGGACTGCATATTCAGCTTTGTCTTGGTCTAAAGCAGCGAGCTGCTTCCGCTCCGTGCAGAGTTGGTGCCAGGCTCTGGCAGCGCCTGTGCGCTGGTGCATCTGTTCCAGCTCTGGGACACGTCTTGTGAGTTCGGCCCGGTTTTGGTTCCGTAATTTATTGATGGCAGAGGAGATCGCGATGAATTCACCCCTTAGTACAGCTTTAAGCGCCACCCACTGCGTCGCCAGGGAAGTGTCCTGATTAGCATTGACAGTTAGATAGCGTGAGATAGCCGTTTTGATGCGATCTAGAACGGTGGTTTGATGCAAGAGGGATTCGCGAAGTCGCAAGTGTCGCTGTGGAAGCTGTGAGTAGGGGAGTAGGAAAGAAGCCATGATGGGGGAATGGTCAGATAACGATGCAGTAAGAATGTCAGCGTCAGTAGCGAACGTCATCAGCGGGGTGGAGCACAGGAAATAGTCGAGCCTGGCGTAGGTTTTGTGGGCTCCCGAATAGTAGGTGAAGGCCCGGCTCTGTGGGTGGAAGTCGCCCCAAGCCCGACCGTGGGGCGACTCGTGATTTCATCCTATGGTGATCCTTGTGTAATAGGTGGGTCTCCTGCACAAGGCATATGTCAGCTGCCGAGTGAGCTAGGTAGTTAAAGACGATCCGTCTTTTGATAGGGTTGTTCAGGCCCCGGACATTCAGGGTCAAGACTTTAAGGTTGCTGCGCAGCATTTAGGAAGCTGGGGAGTGTGACTCAAGATGGATGCCCGGTACGCAGGGCATATAGGCAGAATGAGGGTGGGCAACACTGTCGGCCCCGAAGACGGGTGGAACAGTGAAGGAAAGAGCATTGTGGACAAGGGGGATCCCCCCGACGAATATGAACAAGGGGAAAGGGAAAAGGAAACCTAATAGTCCAAAAATAGAAAAACCCCAAAAACCTGCCCCTACGGGAAACAGAGTAACCTGTCTATTGAGCAAAAATAGTCCGTCACCCCTGGGTGACCGGTCAAGTAACATGTGGGGTGATGGTCACTATTCAAAACTGGGTGTCTGCCCCTCCCGCCGTCCTTAGCTTACAACAATGAGCAGAAGTACATGCAGTGGATTGGTGGCCATCATTTGGCGGTCAAGTCCTCTCCTGCCAGGGGCAATGTGGCCACAGACAGGGCCTTCTGTTGGCTCTTTGCGATCTCAGATTTGAGTGGTCGCTGCGGGCGCCGCCACCTGTTCTGACGCTGCCAACCTGACGGGGAGGTCTCTGGCCTGGAAGTGGTGCTGCGGTCATAGTCAACTTCAGAAGGGGCCTCCAGTCCCAGTAGGTGGCAGGCCTCTGTGAAAGAGCGGATCTGGTGGAGCTTCCCGCCGTGTCAAAAAATAAGGCGAAAGGGGTGGCCCCAAGAGTATGGGATTCCTTGCTGTCGCAGGTGCTCCGTCACCGGACGGAATTGGCGGCGTCTTTGAAGGCGTGATCAAGGCTAAGTCTTGGTATAATACCGGGGAATGACCTTGGTAAGAAATAGGGTGAAGGGACCGGGCCTTGGTGAGGATAGCCTCTTTAGTGTTGAAGTCCTGCACGCAGACCAGGATATCTGCAGGTGGTGCGTTAGGAGCTCGGGGAGGCCCCACTCTGTGTGCCCTGTCCAGGACCACGGCCGAGTCCTGCGCCTCCCCCAGTATGAAGCGGAAAAGGCCCTAGGTGAATGCAAAGACGTTGCGGGTGTCCTCTGCGAGCTTGATTCCCCGGATCCAGATGTTGTGCCACCGGGAGCGGTTCTCCAGATCTTCCAACTGTGTCTGAAGGTCGACGTTTTGGTCTAATCACTCTAATCATCTCCTGTTGCAGCATAGTCTGGTCCGAGACTGTAGCATTATGTCTCTCTTCAAGGGAGAACAAAAACAGAGAGAGGACCCCTAATAAATCCGATCAGGGACAGGGGGTGAATAAGCTGAAAAAATAAAAACTCCCTAAGCACATAGAGCATAAATTCTCAAACTAACAGAAAAAGATATCCATGCCATACTATTTAATAACCTACTGTGTAGTCCAAACAGATCAGAAAAACAACTTGTTTGCTTATTATACCAAGGTATATTTTTACATTAAAAATAGATTGATAAACACCTGAAAAAACAGGTTAAAATCAACTAATAAATTTCATGACATAAAAAACATTGCATTATAGAGGTTACAATATTCATAAAAAGGTAGTTTGTCAACGCAGCGTTTCGGTATTTTAAATAAATAAATAAATTTTAAATAATTTACACCCTCTTCAGTGTCTCAAAAAGTGAATACTTTAGGAGATTTTCTTATGAAAGACTGAGAGGGTAGATTTGATGATGAGCCCTTCGTTGGATGTGTGCTAGAATCTGCTACTCACATCTAGGGGTTCTGGTCATACTAGAACATAGAGGTGTACACCTATTACAGTTCTATATTGTAAAGTACACAGTACTCAATATCAATAATTTAGGAATAAAAATCTACCTCAGATTATAGTTATGGTTTCTCTATTCATCCAGGGGAGCCACCGTTCTTTGTGAGTAGATTCAGAATAAAATCAATTGAAGATCAAACAATGGTTTCTGTTGCCGTAGCCTTTATTAGAATACTGCCTATTTCAACGGCATATAGTACTTCTTAATTGTACTCTTAGAATAGGATTGGTAGTTAATAGCCAATCGTGATACAGATTGACGGCCTCCCTGCTCCCTCTGGCGTGAAATTATCAGTCTCTTCAAGGGAGGCCACCCTCTCCCCAAGGCCGTCCACATCGCAGCGCAGCTCTTTGGCCTCCGCAGCAAACTCCGTCTTGACCGACTGAATGTCCTCCCTAAGAGTGAGAAATAACGATTCAAGGAAGGCCTTCGTGATGGGCTCATCTCCTGCGGTTGGAGGGTTCCGTCCCGCTTCTGCACCTGGGACCGGATCTGCCATGTCAGGGTTGGAGAGTGAGCGCCCGAAGATGTCCTTGAGGCCCTTAGGCTTAGTGTTCCTGGCTTTGGTCATGCTACCTGACCCCAGCAGACGTGGCAATGTGTATCCGAAGAGCAAGTGTGCACTCCCGAGTGGTGGGTCACAGAGGTAGGGCGAGGTGCGCCGTTCACTGGGTAGATTTGGGAGGAAGGGCCCCTTCACGACGGGTCAGGAGGTGCTCCGCTCATGCAATAATCTTCTCCAAGCACTGCCTCGTGGTTTGCGCCGTAACAGGCGGATGTCAGCAGGCAATATCAAGCTAACTACTTCTCTGTGTGTCCCTGGCCGCCCATGTCTGGGGGGGACCGAGAGAGTTGCTGACACCAAGCCCTCAGGGCCTACAGTGCTCACCCTTGTAAACTCGCTGAGGGGCAGTGCTCCCCAAGTTCGGCCGCTGGTGGCTGTGTGTGGCAGGGGCCCGGTGTACAGCGGGATCACCACCAATGTTCTTATAGCCAATAGACCCCGCGTGGTGGTGCCCAACTGTCTCTCCTCCCTTCTGGACTCGTGAGCGGTCAGCCCCTCTGTGGCGGGGGCCCTGCTGCTTGCGTCTATGGAGCGGGTAATCTGCGCCTGCAGGACCTCTAATGAGCGTCACCACTCACCTCCAGCCACCACTCCCCTGGCCGCCCCAGGCCCGGGACTCCCGATGGGTGCCACTCTGGGATCGCGATGTCTTGCCGTGTCGCTCAGGGCCCGCGGAGGTCCTTTTCGGCCACCCGGCCCGCCACTTCTAGTTATCTCTCCTCCGTCCCGGGGCCCGGGAACTGTCAGCCCTCAGGCAGTGGGCTCCACAGAGTCAGGTCTCGTAGCACGCGCCGAATATCGCCTCAATTCGCCTGGCCACACTGAGCCCGTGCCCCCGGGCTGGAGCAGGGCCACCTCCACAGTGTTGCACTGGGTCGACTGGGCCTTGCGGCGTCTCCTGGTGGGCGATGTCCGGGTGGTTCCTCCAGACCTCGCTGGTTACAGCTCGACAGATCCGGAGTCCGTCACAGGCCGAGTCTGCCTGTCGGAGTGATGCCGGGTACGCCAGCAGGGGGTCAGCTACGGCCCGATGTCTACCAGGCGCCGCACGACTGGCGGCAGGTTGCTGCAATCGGAGGCCCCACTGCTGCACTCGTCCGACGCCACCAGTGTCCGGGGGCTGGTGCAGGGCCGCTCCTGCAATGTTGTGCCGGGCCGCCTAGGCCTCTCGGTGTCTCCTGTTGGGCGGCGTCCGGGTAGTTCCTCCCGGCTCCACGGGCCACAGCTCCACAGGTCCGGGGTCCGCCACAGGCCGAGTCTACCTGTCGGGGTGATGCCTGGTGCGCCAGTGGGGGGTCAGCCGCGGCCCGATGCTGACCAGGTGGCGCACGTCGGATGGCGGGTTGCTGTAGTCGGAGGCCTCACCTCCGCACTCGTCTGACGCCACTGGCCCCGGCAGCGCTCGTGGGCGTTTGCAGGGCCGCTCCTGCGATGTTGTGCCGGGCCGACTAGGCCTCGCGGTGTCTCCTGTTGGGCGGCGTCCGGGTAGATCTCCCGGCTCCGCGGGCCACAGCTCCCCAGGTCCTGAGTCTGTCACAGGCCGAGGGTGCCTGTCGGGGTGATGCCGGGTGCGCCAGTGAGGGGTAAGCCGCGGCTCGATGCCGACCGGGCGTCGCACGATGGATGGCGGGCCGCCGCAGTCGGAGGCCCCACCTCCGCACTCGCCTGATGCCACCAGCCCCGCCGGTGTCCGGAGCTCAAGTCTCCCACCCCGGGCCACTGGCCTCCGTCAGTCTCAGCGCACTAATGGAAGCGGCGTCTCACGTCACTCGATGGCCAGTTCCGGCCGAGGCCGCGGTGTTGAAAGCAGGCCTTGGAGGTCCACGACGGGTACTGCCCTTAATGACAGGCCGCACCAGTGGAGGCCCTCGATCGGCTCGCCTCCTCACGGCGTTCCCGCAGCCCCAGGTCAACTGTAAGCTCTCTCGGCAGCAGAACAGGGCCGCACGGGGCTCCGCCAGCAAATTCAGCACTCCTCTACTTCCAAATGTGCTAGTAGATGCTAATTCGGCAGACGGCGGGCAGGAGCTCAGGAGAAGACGTCCTACCTCGCCGCCATCTAGGCCACGCCCCTCTTCAACTGCACTTTAGAGCCCCTGGACACAGAGGACATACTGGGGGCGGAGGATGATGACAGGAAATGGGCTGTCGCTGCACTAAACTACCCCCTGTTAAAAGATGGACACAGCTAGCAATCCAACTTAATGCACTTACTACAGAGTTTGGTTTGAGGGCAACTAACTGTAGAACTCCGTCAGATAGCCAGGGGGCAAACACCTACAATAGAGTTAGTTGCCCGTCACACATTGACTACATCTTACTAGATGTAAGGCTCTGGGGAGATATGAATGACATGTTTGTGGGCGCTACCATCGACATGGATCACAATCCTCTTTGTGCTAAAATGAATTCTTCGTCGGCTGTCCCTTGTCATCTCGAGAGCACCCGAACGCTAACCTCTACTGGAGCGGTTAATCCCTCAAATTGTAAAAGATTTTTAAAATGGAGTAAGGTCTTACTGAAAGAATCAAAAATAGCTGGCATTCGGCAAGTCCTGACCTTGAACACATCAAAGCTTCAGGCTGCAGCGACAGATCCAGGGGGGCTGTTAGACATCTCCACTATCCACTCACGCACAATTGAACAACTGAGTGCATAATTCCTAGCACACGGTAAGAGTAGCAAGCAGAGTGTGCCTCTTGAAGGGCCACAGTTGTGGTACATGAGAGACTGTAGGCATAAAAGACAGCTCTTAGCTATAGCAATTGGAAACAAGAACTGCCCCCTGATTAAGACTGCCAGAAGGATTACAGAACAGCTTTGCACCAAGCTAAGACTAGGTGGGGCGAATTGCACTGGCAGGAACTGAAGGATATTAGCCAAGCTAAGGACACCAATGTATTCTGGACCCTAGTCACCAGGGGCAACAAGAAGGACTCTTGCTCACTCCCTAATCAGATCCTAAGCCAGGATTGGTATGTTCATTTTGGGAAGCTTCATTCTGCACCAGCAGGGTTACAAAGACTGCTGAATAGATTCCAATCTTTCTGTGACTCTCTGGGGTTGGTCAACACCACCTCAAAAACCAAGTTCATGACATTCAACCCCCACAAACCATTTAGAAACAACCCTATGCTAGATGGGACTCATCTGGAGAGAGTCAGTACTTTTGAGTATCTTGGCATCCGACACTCGGATAAAATGTCATGGGGCCCCATTTAGCGAAGATGCTCATGGGCCATAAACGTGTGGTCGGGGTACTAGGTAAAGAACATTGTTCCTCACAAAGTAGGCCAGTTGCCCCGGGCCTCGTGTTTTATGACGCTAAAGCAGTTACCTCAGCCCTTTATCGAGCCGAGCTACGGGGGTTTGATAATGTGGATAAGCATTAGTTTCTGAGGGATTTGGTGATGCTTCCCCGTAATGTCCCTTTAACACCGTTAATGCTCAACATGGGCAGGCGGTCATCGAGAGATATTGCTAACTTGAGTCCACTGCTTTTTTGGGCCCGTATAAGGCGGACCCCTGAACTTTCCAAATATGCCAAAGCACTAACTGAGGTGATGATTTTAGACGTTAGCCACAGAATCCGCTGGATATCAAGTGTCAGGAAAACATTGATAGCCCTGGGTTTTAAAGAGTCCTGAGATAGGCAAAATCCTCCCAGCAAGGCAAAGCTCAAACAATTGTATTGGGAATTGTTAGAGATCCAGGAACTCAGCAAGCTAAATGTGGGCAGATTAAGGGAAGAATTCTATCGCCACAAGTAGAGCAGAGGCCTTGAGCCATATTTGGATATAATCAGGTACCAAGATACAGGGTGCTGTATATTAATTTTAGGTTTGGTACCCTTCCTGTTCGCGCATTAACCACAAAATGGCACCCTCCCAAACAGACTACAGAAGATTGCCCTTGCTGCAGAGCCCCACTGGAATGCGTTGCCCATGTTATGTTTGTTTGTCCGGCGTATAAAGCAGCAAGTTCTAAATGGCTAAAACCAATCTGCCGACAACTGGGCACGCCGGGTTGCTCTGCGCATTCTGAAGTCTGATGCAAGAACCCTCTTTGCTTGTGGTGTGGCTAAGTTCCTCAGCCATGCCTGGATAGATAGGCAAAAAGCCTTGTGTGAGGTGGTTTAACATCATATCTTAGGTACTGTGGAGAAACCCCTCTAGCTCAAGATGAATGTTCAATCCACTATTAAAGCCTCACCTCATGCATTGGCACTTTATATTAGCTCACCTGCCCTCCCTGAAGAGGGCCCAAATGTGTCCATTATTGGCTACGCAGTGCAGGCTCCACACTTTTTTTGGTGTGCTATTAGGTAGGAATGTTATGATTGTACTTTTTAACTGTCAGTAACATAATTATCTACGGTTTTACTAATGAATTTTTAATATCTCTTATAGAGTAGCTTCTGATAACTGTTTTATCTTTTACGGTGCAAACAGTGCACTTTTACACTCAGGCCGTGCACATTTACCGGTCTCTCTCTATATCAGTTGTCATTTTCTACTTTTGTAACTTGTGTTTAAAATGTTTCTTGATGCTTTTATGATAGCAGTTATCGAAATAAAGCAAATAATGATAAAATGATAATGGGAAGGAGCAAGATCAAAAAGGAGGGGATGGCTAGGTAGTTTACACTTTTGCTGGAGTCCCAAAATGTGATTAACTCAGTGTTTTTAAGCCATTTAGTTTTAATCAGTTTTTCAACATACAGGATTCAAGAGCAAGGCTCTTTCATTGGTATCTCCCCTTTGAGAAACTAGATATCTTGGGGTTAGGAGTGACAGATATAAAGCTTCCTGGGATTATATTAATCAGAGGTTTAATGTATATGTTGAAAATACGATACGCACTGGTAGCAGGGACTAAGGAACACTACAGGTAATATAAATCCAAGAGTCCATAGAGGAACAAGGTACAAATCTTCTTTATCATTATTTCACGAGTCTTTGCAAATGCCTTAGATAACCTTTACACTATGCATCAGATTTTAGCCATTTCTAGTCAGCGAAGAGGTGTCCTTCAGCATCCAAGGTGGTGTGTGTAGTGCAGCCTTAAGACATAAGTTTACTAAAAATCTTGCACAGGCATCAGTTACATTCAGAAATGTTAGTAAGGTGATCGATATAACCAGACAAAGAAATTAAAGCCCTTAAGAAGGGAGTTGTTCACAAACAATCTCTGGGGGCTCCTGTATAACTTGCAAGTCTTGCAGAGAACACGCTCTCAGTAACTAGTCATCTACATAAAGTTATTCCTGTATCTCTTAACAATAGAAAGACATTACCACCACTGCTATATCATCTGTGAACATCTTGGAGGCCACAGACAGCCTGAACGTAAGAACCATACATTGAAAATAGTGAGCATGACATATATATATATATATATATATATATATATATATATAAAGTAATGTCTGTATTGAGAGCAACAACATTCAAACACAAGTAACAAAACGAGGGTTCCTGTGCTGGACAGTGTAGTCAAAATATTAGCCATTGAAGTGAAGAAAAAGAAAGCGGAAGCTGCCAGGTTCGGCTGGCTCCTCTAATTCTGTAGATTTGTATAGGTATATTCTTTGCTGTTGAAGGACTTACTGTAGTTGAACATAGCTGAATAGTTGGCTGTAGCCTCTACTGTTAGACAAATGATAATGGAATGATTTAGCCAAAAACGATAATCTCAAAGCACTTTAGTAACCTTGATTGTTTTGTACATGCTTAGGAAGTATCAGCCTTATCCTCAAACAGGCACTGCCATCAAAGGGCATATCTAAATGTTGAGCCTGTTCCTCAACCGAAAACTATGCGAGTCTCATCCAGGAGCGCCTTCAAAGAACTACAGCTAGTCCATGGAGCAAGGTAATGCACCCACAGTGTCAGATTCTATTCACACAGAATACTTTGCAGCATCCATGTCATTGTTGCAGATCTCAGGAAATTATTTGTTAAAATCCAAAGGAAGGATGGACAGCCATCTTGGCAGGCGCAGCCTAGCAAAGCTACGACCGCCAAAGCCAATAATCTGCTACAATCCTACAAGTAGCCTCTGACCAGTGGTCCACATTCATTGCGCCAGCACCCAGAACGAAGCAGAGCTCCCGACTTAGGAGTGGCAGCGGACTGGAAGACGTGTGTGGCCATACCAGACGAAGGGGATGTCGCGGGTCAGTGCCCGGGCGGATGCCAGTGAAGTCCCCCCTGCCGCGGGCGCATGGCGTGGCCCCCAGGAGAGATCGAGAGCTACCCCGCAGATCCTGCTACCGAGGTGAGGTGGGCACCACCGTGTGTTGGTGCCAGGCGGCTGAGACCTGTGCCGAGTTGTGGGCATCTGAGGGCCCGCTGGAATCACAGACGCTGCCGCAGAGCCCTGTAGGTGTGGTGAGACGGCTGTGCAGCGATGGTTGTGCCGCAGCACTCTGTAGGATCTTTCCACCTGCCTTTAAGGGCCTGGACGACAGGGGGCGATCTATGCACATGAGGCAGCACTGGTATTGATCAGCGTGGGCCCGGCTGTGGCCAGGGCAGAGGACAAGTTCAGGCTGTGCCGGGCCGGGTCCTGTCCCCGGAGGGCTCATTCATCCTTGGAGTGAGGAGTGGGCGGTGGCGCCAGGGCTGCCTGCCCCACCCGAACTGTGCAGCAGGCGAGGCCCGAGGGCCAGTGTGGAGGGCCTACCCGAGGCTGTAGACACGTCGGCCGGAGGGCAGGGATCCCAACCGGGACTTCAGGGCTGGTGCAGAGGGCTCAGTGAACTGTGACCCTCGTCCCCCTCCTGCTGCTCTCGGGTCAGAAATAATGCACATCCTGGGATGAGGTGGCAAGCATCTTCCCCCAGGATGGCGAGGGTCCACAAAGGGGACGCTTCAAAGGTTTGCTGCCTTTGTGACCTTCCCCAGGCCTTTTGCCGCTTCCAGCAACTTGTCCCCACCGGTTCTGACCCCAGCTTGGGCGGGAGAACCGGCAGGAACACCAAGTGAGGAAGGGAGGTGTGCCCACCTTTGCTAAACCCACCCTCAGGTGGGGAAGGCAAGATGAAGCATGTGAGAAAGTGCCCTCTTTCTGCATGGTTGCCCCCACTTTTTGCTGAACTGCTGATGTGCTTTGACTGAGTGTGCCTGGGCTCCTGCCAATCAGGTACCCAGGGTCTATGTTCTTTCCCTATATCTGCATTGGAGATCAAACCCAATTGGCACTCTCTGGCCACAGGTCAGTCCCTGGTAAATGGTACCTCGGGTACCCAGGGACCCGTGGCCAAGGAAGGCCTCTAAGGGCTGCAGCACTAATTGTGCCACCCTTAGGGGCCCCGTACCTTTACACTCACATACTGCCTTCGCACACTACGTGTTTTGGTGCAGAGCAAAGTGAAGAGTCGACATTCCACTGCCCTGGCATAGATCAGTCACCCTTCTAGCTGGGTGCACTATACCAGTGGTGAGGGTACAGGTGCATGAGCCCTGTACCCCTACAGAGTCTAAGTCAATTCTCAGACATTGTAAGTACAGTAATGCCATTAAGAGTATATGGTGCTGGGAGGTTGTCATTACAAACTCCACAGTACCATAATGGCTGCACTGAAAACTGAGAAGTTTGGTATCAAACTTCTTAGCACATTAAACCCACACTGATGCTGGTGTGGGATTTAATGAATAATGCACACCCTGGGCATCTTAAAGATGCCCCCGGAAAAACGACCTACCACTGGTGTCCAGGCTGAGTGGCTGCTTTCAGCTGCCACCACTAGACAGGTGTCTGGACCCCCGGGTCGAGAGCCTGCTGCTCTCAGGGGCCTGAAACAAAGCACATGCACACATCCTGGGACGAGGTGCCATGCCTCCTCCCCCTGGATGAGCAGGGTCCACGAAGGGGAAGCTTCAAAGGTTTGTCGCCTGTGTGAGCTTACCCAGGCCTTTTGCTGCCTTCAGTAACTGGTCCCCACCAGTTCTGACCCCCACTTTGGGCAGGAGAACCGAAAGGAAAACCAAGTGAGGAAGGGAGGTGTGCCCATTTCTGCCAACCCAACCCCTCAGGTGGGGGAAGCGAGGTGAAGCACAACTCTTAGTCCCCCGCCATCTTGCAGATGGGGGACCCAGCCAACCAGAGTGAGGCATATGCACCAATCCGACTGGAGGGTGGCATATTAGAGGTTGTACCCACCCCAGGGAAGGGACCCATTGGTCCCAACCTTTTTACCTACCTGTAACGCAACTAGATCTAGTATTTAGGGTCACCTCTGAACCTGGCTTCCTCAGACAAGAAACTACAAGACAAAAAGTAGGAGGACCGAACAGCCGTGCCGACGCTAAGAAGAGGAGAACACGCACTGACTTGGCCCCAGCCCCACCGGCCTGTCTCCGTCTCGAACCTGCAGAAGCAAAACTCCTGTGTGTTCTACAGTCAGCAGCCTTAAGAACCCCGAGAACCTGCCCTGCCTCCAAAAGAAAAGACTGTCTCCTGTGAACACCGGATTTGTTCACCAACAGACTCCCGCTCCGGCAAAGTATGAGTCTCTGCACCCGACGCCCACGGCCGAAGTGGCCCAACACCACGAGGAGGTCTCCCCTGCGATCCTGACCTGAAATCTGGTGACCTCTGACTTGCCTCAAGCCTCCAGCCAACACCTGCAGCCTCAAACTGGAAGTTCCCCCAAACCGTGACCAGGAGCTGGTAAGATCTGACCCTAAAAGACACCCCTGCGCCAGACTGGGTCTAACCAACCCACAGCATCCAAACTTACCTACAAGTGGTGGTTGCACCCAGAATACCTTCGTACCCGGGCCTGCAGTGTGTTTGCAAACCAGAGACTCCCCACTGAAAGCTAGAGGGCACCAGACGCCAAAACAGCACTCCGCACCCGGCCGCCCCAGTGCCGCTGAAGGTGCACCTTTTGTGCTGGATTGAACCCCTATTTGCCCTGAGCTAAAGTCCAGGAGCTTTGCTCCTACAACCTTGTGGCCTGCTCATAAGCAGCCACCAACCGGAGGCCTCCTATCCCCCATTGGACAACATTGGGCCTCTGCACGCTGCACCCAGCCGCCCTAGTGCCGCTGAGGGTGCAACAAGAGTGCTTCCTTGACCCTGGGGGACCCCTGAGTCTACCCCCATAATACAAACTCCCACAACCAAATACTTACCTTTGAACCGATAAGCCTATTTTGACTCTTTTTTAGGTTGAGCCTAGCGCAGCGTGCATGCGCTGCTCTACGGGAGGCGTCTTATGAGCAAACCAAACTTTTCCTTCTGGGTCTCACTCCGCCCACACACCTTTGACACATTGAATTGGCCTTTGCGTGTGGCTTTCAATAATAAAAGCACGTAAATGGCCAAAGGAGGGTTATATGTTATATGTCCCACCTCCTTTCCAATGTGTCACTCCCACGGCGTTTTGCTGTCAGGAGCGAGCAGCAGAGCGCAGGGAGGCTTCTGCATTCCTGTGCCCATCCCCACCATTTGTCTAGAGCTGCGGTTTCATTAATTAGCAGCCTGCGCTTGTGCGCCGGCTTCATGAAAGGTGCACGTCCACTTCATTTGCCGTGTTTGATCTTTCTTCATGGCCGCCACACTCTCTTGGTTACTTGGGCTTTGGAAGCTGTGTTGTTAAGTGTTTGTGTTTTGTTTTACTTTAGGTGCCTTGTAAATAAAAAGGTAATTAATTAGTGAAAAAAACTAGGTTATTTCCCAGCCTCATCTTTCAGTGTCCAATCTTCTCAGACCCAACACTCGCCGATAGGAAAACATGGCCTTGAAGTGACAGCTACAGCAAACAAATGTCTCATTTGAAGGGCGCAAAAACGCGTGGATCAACCAACTGTTTAAAACACAACGGCTCAATATGTATGCAAAATCCGCGGGCCACTGTGCTAACCTTTGTCGCCTGGATGAGCAAAAACATAGGGCTGTGCTCAATCCATGTCCCGGCCGGTGCTAGCGCTCCGCGCACAAAACAAAATCCATCACACGGAGCTCACATTTGCACTTCAAAAACAAAAAAAGCACTCCTTAAGTTCTTCATCTAAGCCCCAGGCTTCAGCCAATTCAATCATGGGAAGGGAAGGCCAGTCGTTTCTTAGATGTTTGGCTTCTAAGCAGGACAATGGTGATGCCTGCCAGACCACTGTCAGAGGGCTACTCAGCCTGGCACCCAAGGCAGTAATTAAAGTTATGCCTTCAAACTCTGCTTAACCCAGTTGGCACCATTAGTGTGAAAAGCACACAGCGGTTCAAAAACAACCTGCGATTCTTGGTAAATCACTTTATCTCCCGGTTCCTACCAAAAATGAATATGTCTTTGTGTAATGTAACTGGTGGTCTTGAAGAGACTCCAATACGTTCGGGTCGAGTTCGCGCTCTACAAAACTGCAACAAAAAACCTGAACTACAGGTTAAACCCCAAAACAGTAATCGCAGATTTGTATATCAGTCTTAACCGCCTGGCTGCATTTGTGCGAAGTCAGTGTAACTTATGTGGCAACATCAGAGTGTGAAACAGATACAAAAGAGTCACCTTGCAATGACCACCGCTACAACCCACTTCCCTTATTCAACCATCGATCCACTGTACACCAAACGCATGCCAGTCGCGCCACTAAATACATGAGTAGTTGAATGAACATGAGCTACACCTTGCTGCTTTCTAATTACCTTCAAAACTGGACTCCTTTTTGTGACTGTTTTTATTCAAAAGTTGTGTGGAGAGCAAGAGGAGGGAGAAAGGACGCAACTCAAAGAAGCAAATGGATAAATTCAAAGAACATAAAAGAAAGGCACACATCCACTTATTTTGTCGTGCTCATCATTGTTTACTTTGGGTGTCATGTTCATAAAAGAAAGGCACGCCGCCTCTTCATTTGCCTCGCAACAGGCTTGTTTTTTTGTCATTCAGGTTAGGCAAAGAATCAACAGGAACCGACAATTACCTAAATATGGCACAAGAGGTTTACCTTCTCACGCCCTGGGCATCGGCTGAGAGGAGCAGACATAAGACAACACAGGGCTCCGTGTCGCCACAGATTGCCCCTTGTGTGCGCACAGCCCCGGAGGACCTCTGCTACTTCTTTCTACAGAGAGCACCGAATAGTATGTGGCAGCAGGTATTTCACCTTCTTTTCCGTTTTTTTTTTCTTGTGTCACAGTGAGATCATTGGCCAAGGTGGCCATCTCAGCTGCCAATATTTTACTAGTTTTCGTTTTTGTGCCCTTTTCTTCACCCTCGCCATCCTTCCAATCTCACTTGTTTATAAACCCACCCATCTCTGTATATTAAAATGCTCTTGTTCACATCGTTTTCTTCACCCGCACACTCCGCCCAATATAAAATGTTTTTAAACCCACCTCCCATCACCTGGCCCCTAATGTCCATTATTTTAAAATTTCACATGTTCACTTATAAAAACTATTTGCCAACAGTCCTCATTGGAACTCTTACAGATTGTGCTTGCGGCAATGCTTGTTTTTTTAATTATCTAAATTAAAGGTGGTTGGGGCAAAGCTAAATAGCGATGCAGAGCCCATGCCTCAGAACCACCTTGCTGGATTTAGTGCGGTCTCTACACAGTGTGGGAAGTGGCAATACTCAGGCAGTCTGAGCTGTGAACAGCTCTATACTGATTGCAGAGTGTATAATATTGTTTCAGGTGCTCTTCGCTGTCTAGAAAATAAATAAATTAGCAACAAAAAAGAAACAAGCGGTCTCTCTAATCTAACACATTAACTGTGCCCCTTCACCATAATAGTAAGTAATTATCACGGACCCCCTGATTACATTGAAATTGAGATTCCTAGGTCAGGGAAAACAAATGCTCAATAAATAACAACCTAGGCAATCATGATACAGATTGTAAAAGATTTAAAAAAGAAAAAAAAATAAGGAAAAAATGGGCTACCGCCTTTTGACGTTTGAAGCCGCCGTGATCCCGTTTCTCGCCGCCAGATCTTTAAGCCTTGCCACAAATCATACTAAAAAACCCTTTAGGAAACTAAAAGACAGGAACCTTCCCATATCAGGAGAAGTTACCTATTTAAAGCTACAACGATATCTACACAGGGACCTACAAGTGCATACATCGTACTCAGTGCCTATAACCCTGTCCCTTCGACGGCGAGAAACGCGTATTATCCAATTTAACCTTATCAGACCCGGCTTCAAAGAGCGTCCATAAATTTTACACAAACTTTTATATTAGAGAAAAGTCGTGCTCTTATCCTTTGTATCCTGATATCCAAAACAGACATCAATTCATGGTAATTAGTGTTCTCTCAGTTGCCCGTGTGAATACCTCTGATCAAATGAATGAAATGTTCTAAAGAAAAGAAATCATTCGAGGCAGCCCTACTTTGACCTTTTATTTTACCGTTTTGAAATATAACATACTTGGCTTCTCCAGAAGAAGGCGCTGGTCGCCGAAACGCGCGTCGAGAATTATTAGGCCATGTCAACTGTTTTAGATGAATTTTGTATAATTAAGTTGTGAATTATTTATGATGTTTATAAATTGTTTTTTAGATTCTACTACTGTGTTGTCCATTTTTATGTATATACAATTTTGTGTGAATAATTTTTTAACATTTGTGTAAATAAATATCAGAATTTGAATTCATTGGTAGCCCATTTTTTCCTTCTTTTTTTATTTTTTAAATCTTTTACAATCTGTATCATGATTGCCTAGGTTGTTACTTATTGAGCACCCCTTCACCATAATGCCTCTTCTGTGCTTAAAGGCTTCTGTGTTCGTTGCCCAAGTAAGTCCAGTCGCCCTTCGTAAGGCCACGCACATTCCATCTCCTGACAATTGTTTGGCTGCTGCTTATTACTTGCGGTTTTTAAGTCCTAAACCTTCGGTCACTGCTGGCAAACTCATATGCTGCAATAAGGGTCCTAAACTGTTCCCCGTGAAAGCCTGCCACTCCTCTGATGCTGCCACTAGGACCTTGTGTCCCATACACATGTTGCAGATGTCCCCTCCTCTAACAGCCAACAACAAGAAGCTCATTCCCAACACAAGTGCGAGTCAGAGGGCACTGCTAGGCCCTTGTACGGATCTCTTCTTTATACAGCTAATGGAGCTCCCTCTATTTAACAGGAGATGCAATCTCTTCTGGACAGGGTCTCCCCACATCTCCACCACATGTGCTTACGCAGCCCAACACAATGCATAATATAACTACCCACCCACTTCCAGGGCATTAAGGAGATATCTTCCGGTGTAGTAGCCGGAGTGGGTTTGTTTGATGATTGGTGTGTCCACTATTTTGGGGCGGATTATTATCTTTGAACCAATCCTAGAGTTTATGGAAAGTGAAGTCACTGAGAGCACTCATATTGCTCCACTACCTATCAATTTAGATCAAAACCTTTGTATTGCTTACAGAGTCTGAAGCAAACTAGAGAGAGTAACCAGCGGACAACAGACTGTATGACAGAGTGTGTAGTAATTATATAGCTCTTTAATCCTTGGCAGCACAGCAACCAGGATAATGTACTGCATGGCTAAACACTAAACAAGCATTTTCAATGCAATAGGTCTGGCATTTGTCAGAGTTAAAGCTATTGGCGCTGTAAATGACAATGTCTTTCACCCATGTGTTTTGGTTTGGAGTGTTGTGGTTGTATGTAGTGTGGAGTGGAATTATGTGGGTTGGATTGCTATTGTTAGTTGTGGAATTGTGTGTGGTGGAATTGTGTGGTGTGGAGTGGATTTGTGTTGTGGAATTATGTGGTATGGTGTGCAGTGGATTTTTGTGATAGAAACTATGTGGTATTGAGTGTCCTAAAACAATGCAAAGTGGGATTGTGCATTATTGAATGCAATTATGTGGAATGGTATTATGTGTTATGGAGTGGTATGTAGTGGAGTTTAATTAAGTGGTGTGCTGTTAAATTTTGTGGCATGATGATGGATGTATGTGGTGTGTTATGTAATTGTGTTGTTGAGTTGAATTATGTGGTTTCTTCTCGAATTATGATGTGGAGTGGAAATGTGAAGATTTGAATTGTGTGGTGTGGAAGTGTGTGGCGTTGAGTGAAATTATGCTGATTGTATAGGGAAGAGAAGGGGGTGAGCATATAGATGTGAGGTTAATAAGTGATGAAGATGAGAGGGAAAAGAAAAGGGTGATGGTAGAGAAGTAAAAATGATGCCGATGGCAGGAGGTGCAAAAAAAAAAGAAAAAAAAAAAAAGAATAAAGACAGAACTTGTAGGGGACTGGTAGAGCTAAAGGGGGAGAGAGTAGGAGAGGCGAGGGTAACTAACAAAGGTGGGAGATGGCGGAGAGACCTTGCAGGACATGGATATGAGATGGTGACCGGAGGAAGATGAGGCGGAAGCGAGGACAGTGGAGCTTGGAGACGGAGAAACAGCTAAAATAAAATGTATTTCTTTTCCTTCCATTGACAAATAGCTGTGCTATTTGGGGGCAGCAATCATTGAGTATTAGCCCGTTCGTCATTCTGCAGACACCAAATGTGACATCAAACATGATCACAAAGTGTATTAGCTCCGTGTTTGCACAGCACCGCGGCGCAGCTTTAAAAACATGCCCCAGCGTTGTGGAACTATCAGTTTGACACTCACACACGACAGCCTTAAGGTTTCAAAATCAAAACCAAGGAAGGACTACAATAGCACCGCCTACATAAAAGGCAGGTTAGATACTGGCTGCAGGGATCTGTGATACAGAACACTGTGCGGTTCTGTACTACTGCATTTAATCTTGTCCTTGTAAATTCAGGGCATCGCTGGTCTAAAATGATATAACCCAGGATATACCTCAACTAATGTTTTTGAGTAAAGACCCGGACAAAAATAAAAAATAAAACAGAACTGTTTGTTTCCCCACCCCAAATGGGATTCGAACCCGTAACCCCAGGCTTAGGAGGCCAGTGCCATAGCCATTAGGCCACAAGGCAGCTATGCAAATCATGAAACCATTGAGCTACAATTCTTTCCTTGTGTGTGCGTACATGAACAAAAATGATACCGGGAAACAAAGCGCCGCAAAGAGATCAACACTGTACAGCAGCACAATGAGATAAGTGAAATACTGTGGAATAACGGGGGGGCAATGGTACTTAGTATAAATGAGATTGCAAAACTGAACGAGGATCGGTTGACAACACAATCCCTAGCAAAAACATGAAAGCGTGCGCCATGCTGAAATAAAGTGCGGTGCCCATGTACATCAAATGTTTGTGAGTGGCGGCCCGTGAAGCGGGCGCCATGGCAATAAAAAAAAATACATAAAAGTGGGTGGCATTTGATGAATGGTCGACTTATGTAATGTAAATGCTTGTGAGGGACAGGCTATGGAGAGTTGAGGGGCCTTGCTGGAGGGTGGTAGTGAGGGAATCCATTGAGCATGAGTTTGTGGGTGTAGCAAACTCGGTTTACCACAGACACTTTACCGTTAAACTCATAACCAAGGCGAGACCTAAAGAAATGACCAAAAGCATTTTTAGAAACAAAAGCCTTAACAGTAAAAGTTAGTACCTAATGAACCATTTACAGCAGCATTATCAAATATGTGCATAATCCTTTAATTACGGATTATAAATTTGACCCACTTGCAGGCCTCGTGTTTCTAAACTCTTGGCACCCATCTGTCCTTTAAAGCTATCTCCGAACGGCCATTCGAGGTAATGCACTGCACAATGCCTACTTCCACAACAGACTGTTTAATTGAAGGAAGCATTTTTAATCTCTAAACAAAAGAAGCTGCTTCCTACCAGTGCTTAATGATAACTGCTGATACGTATCTAATGTTTTACTGCTCATAGAAGGAGGCGGATACAAATTTTGCTCTACTTTTCCAAAGTTAAATTCGGGTCTGAAGTGAAGGAAAATGTACACAGTAAAAGTTGGCCAAAATAAAATGTATTTCGTTTCCTTCCATTGACAAATAGCTGTGCTGTTTGGGGGCAGCAATCAGAGTATTAGCCCGTTCGTCATTCTGCAGACACCAAATGTGACATCAAATATGCTCACAAAGTGTATTAGCTCCGTGTTTGCACAGCCCCGCGGTGCAGCTTTAAAAACATGCCCCAGCGTTGTGGAACTTTCATTTTGACACTCACAAACGACAGCCTTAAGGTTTCAAAATCAAAACCAAGCACAAAACTCACCGCGGTTCCTGAGATACTCTAGTCCTGACTAGGAAGCTCTTTCAAAACAAGACGATCATGGCATTCCGTGCACAAGGGCTGTAACCTGGCCTAGCAACCGGAAGTTCAGGAGCGTAAAGCCGGTCGTGGGGCGGGACTTCCGCCTTCTGCGTGAAGCCCGCATCCACGGAGTGCCAGAGAGCAGCAGTGGTGACACTGGGCTCCCATGCCTGAGGGAGAGCCCCACGGTGGCTGCAGAAGTCAGGAGTGGCGGCGATGAGGTGAGTGGGGCTTAGTTGTAAGGGGGGGCGGCGGCAGGGGGGGTGTATGTGTCTGTGTGTGTGCAGGGGGGGTGGGGGCAGCGTGTGTGTGTATGTGTGCGTGTGTGTGTGCGCGCTGGGGGGCGGGGGGGCTGACTGTGTGTGTGTGCGCCGTTAGTGCATGCAAGCCAAGCGAAAGCAGGGGATGTGTGTACGTCTGAGCAAGCGCGTCTCAGAAGAGCGTCCACAGACCCCAATCGGCGCGTGTCCCGGTCTGTACCACTTGGGAGGCCACACGGTAACAATAGTTCTCGCTTGCGAGACCTGGAAAGGTCCCAAAGGCGTCTACCTATTGGCTATGCGAATGCTGGTCTGTGAAAAGTTTCGAAGTGTGGAGTTGGAAATTTTTTTAAAGTATCGAAAATTGTAACACAATAACCGAAACGCTTTTACTTACCTGTTTACAGGAAATGTCCCAGTGCATTATCCAGGTTTACTGCACGGTGTTAGAAAAGTAATTTGTATAATAATCGACTTGACATTCTACTGAAAAGCCAATACAAAGTATATGTACCAATATTTCAAAGCATTGCATTACTAGTAGTTCTACTGTAATCAAACCAAAAGTATACAACTGCAATACAAACTGTTTACAAACTTTTTTCTTACTGCAAAGTACTCATCACTTACCTGTGCCAGCCTTGCTTGGTTCCAGGAAATAAAATAACTAAAAGAATATTTTTATACAAAACCAATTGGTCTGAAGTTCAGTCTTTGAGTGTGTGATATGAATTGCTGATTGAGTGAGTACAAGAAATGCTTAACACTACCCTTACTGCTCAGCCACGCTACCACAAATAGAGAGTACAGTGTTATCTACTGTTACCTCTGCAGATCTGTGGGGCTCCACTGGACTGTGTACACTATACTTCATTTTGGTATAGTATATACAGAGCCAGCTTTCTACACGCTCCACCATACCCCCTTACCACCTTCCTTTTTCAGCATGGCCAAAGATAAAGCGGCAGGCTCCCGCCCCAAGAGGAGCACCCAGACCAGTTTGCTACGGTCCCTAGCGGCACGATTGCGGGGGTGGGGTTGGGGGATCTTTGGAACCAGGGACCCAACAATGCAGCATTGCTGGCGGCGATCATTCAGGCCAGTGATATCCTAAACGCAAAGATTGGCACTGTGGGGTCAGAAGTCTCGTTCCTGTTCCAAGACCTCTGGAAGGCTGTGGATCAAATCACAAAGGCAGAGACCTGCGTCTCGACTGTGGAGGACACAGTGGTATATCTGGGAAAAAAGGTGAACAAGCTCCCCGTCTTCGCGCAAGAGTTGGTGTCCCATGTCGAGGATGCCGAAGGCCACTCTCGATGCAATAATCTGCACTTTATCAGCTTCCTGGAAGGGTGCGAGGGCCCCTCCTTGGATCGTTTCCTCACGCAATGGTTGAGAGCCCTCCTGTCAGAGGACTTCCTAACCTCCTGTTTTGTAGTGGAGAAAGCCCATAGGGTAATGACTGGGAAGCCCCCCTGGGGAACACCAGAGGCTGGTGATCCCCAAGTTTTTGAACTAAGCAGACCGTAATACCATCCTTCAGTATGCAAAAAACCACAGGGATCGACTGCTTTTCGAGTCACAGCCCATAATGATCTTCCCGGGCTACACCCGACTGGGGCAGCAACAGCACCAGTCATTCACAGCAGCAAACTGCAGACCTAGAGAACTTAAATGTACAGTATATGTTGCTATACTCCACCCAAATGAGAGTCACATATAACTAAATCACATTTCTTCGACACACCGGAAGCTGTCTTCACCTGGGCTGACGAGACAGTACACCTAAAACCACATACTCCGCAGCTGCTGCAATCAGACTCCTCACAGGGATCGCATAGAAATCGTCAGAAGACTGGCAATTCCAAGAGGAGGCAAAGGTCCAGGTCCAATTGGCGCTCCCAGACTCAGGGAGACAAGTAGTGAATATATACTGACTGCATCCTTCTCTCCGGCCCTTAGCCTCTGCCGGTGTGTGAAATCTCCTCAAAGATGCAGGACCGCTTAGAGAGCTACCATGGCTTGGGGGCCAATTCCAGGAGCAACTACGCCCCAGAACAATTATGTTTATGTTTTGTGGGAAGTCTGGGTACAAATGATGGAGGCTCCCTGGGAACCCCTGTTGAGTTCCTGGGCTTCCCTTCTCCGCGACTTATACTCCTTGTTGGTGATGTTATTGGGGTGGGTTCGATTTTTGCAGTTCCTACACAGGGAACATGCCGCCGTTTTGCGAACGCACCTAAGTTAGCAACCTCCTTAGACGACAGATGTCCTCACCTGCACATATTCCCCAGCTTGGAGATTTGATCATTGTAACCTGGAACGTTAGAGGGATGCTTAATGAAATTAAAAGGGGCACTTTTCTTCGACAAGCTAAATTCTGTGAGGCTGACATTCTTCTCTTGCAGGAGACCCATCTTATAGTCAACAACACCCCATGTCTTACTCGATTCAGGTAAAATACAGTATACCATTCAGGGCACAGCTATTCTAGTGCACCGCCGGGTTCCTTTTACTTTGTCCAAACTCTGGTCGGATTCTGAGGGTCGATGCACTATTGTGACAGGTATACTACATGGCAAATGTGTAACCATAGGAAGCAGCTATGCTCCCCCTCTTCGGGGAATGTATTCATTGACAGAATCGCACGACTAGGGAAAACTCCCGGATGGTCTGACATTACTAGGAAGGACAGGAATGACGTCATGTTACCCGTGGATTGTTGGCGAGAGCAGGGGCGCAGGCCCCAGAGGGGGAGATCCAAACTTCATCATCAGGCCACCACACTGGGGCTTATCACCCCTCTGAGATGGGTTTAACGTTCCTATCAGTCGTGCCTGGCTCTCTTATCAAGATTAGATTTCTTTTTACCACATAGCTACTCACAAAAGGTTTCTCATGTTTCTATCCTGCCAAGGGGACTGTCGGACCACTCTCCAGTCCTATTCAAGCTGTGCATAGGACCACAAAAGCCTACCTTCAGGAGGCGTATGTCACCTTGGCACCTCTGCGACCCAAACTACCAGGATGTCCTTCGTCAGGCCATTTCCGACTATCTTTCATCCAATGTCGCCACGGCCCCGTCAGGTATCTTCCTCTCGGAAGCTCTCAAACCCACAATCTGCGTCGTAGACATTAGCTTACGAGCAGGCAAAAAGCGGAAACCTCTCAACCAAAGAGTGGAATTAGAAAACAGTCAGTCAATTGAAGCCGAAACAGCCATGTCTTCGGTCCAATACATCAATGTATCCAGAGGCGGTAGACCCTCAAGAAGTGCTAACTCTTTCCTCCTAAAATCACAGATCTTTAGCAAACAGAGAACTTGCCATCGAGCCTTCTCTGGCGCTGTCCCAAAGATTTGGAGCTCTCTTCCACCAGAAATACGCAGAATCACCGCCAAGGTTGCTTTCAAATTAGAAACTAAAAGATTCCTGATGAACAAGTTCTTACCTTAAGTGGGATAGGATTTTCTGCTCAAAGTCATTGACCTTACAACCTTGGGAACTTCTTTGGAGGATACTTTATTGACCCTACCGTTTGTTCCCTTCTGAGCAGGCTATGTAACAGTTATTGTATTTACTTCCTCTGACCCCTTTGTCATGTAATTGTTTTGTAATTCTTATCTAATGCCGATATTACATTTGTTACCTGCCTCCATCCTTTTGTAAGGCGCTCTGATATCCTTCTGGATCTGGTTCGCGATATATAAAACTTTATAAATAAATAAATAAATAATCTGCTCCGAATACAACAATACACCAACATCTCACCGACGAGACGCGCAATATCTGGCTAGCGTCACAACACAGGATTTATCAATGGGGCGATAAATCAAGTAAAATGCTCCATCAGCTGTGCCAGGCTGCGATGTCCCCCACACCAGTTCCGGCGCTTCGTAATGCTGACGGAGTCCTTTGTACCTCCCCTGATGCTGTGGTCCAAGTGTTCATGTCCTACTATGCCTCCCTATACAAGCAGAAAGAACTCGTATTGAGTGCTTTGACAGAGGAATTCCTAACAGACATACCGCCCCAAAAATTCTCTGACCAGGTACGAGACCAACTAGACACTCCCATAACCATAGAAGAACTCTGAGCCGCATTAGTTAATATACACCTCGGCGCCCGGACCAAACAGCTTCCCCAGTGACTTCTTATGCAAGCATATGGCACAGCTCGGCCATACTTGGTGGAAGCACTTCACAAGGCTTTTGAGCAGCACATCCCACCCCACAATCATGGTGTTCCTTAAACCTGGTCGCCCTCCAGAAGACCCCTCTTCCTACCGCCCTATTTCCCTTCTCAACTTTGAACTCAAACCCCTGTGTAAGGTCCTTGCAGACCGCCTCCGCACATGTATTCACAACTTAATTCACCCAGTCCGACTTTATGCCGCATCGGTCTACCCGCATAACATCCGGGGAGTTCATAATGCTTAAGGCTGACACAGATACGGTGTTTGTTTCCTTAAGCTAGACATATCTATTTCAACTCCTCCAATCCCTCAATTTTGGCCCGCGCTTACTGGCGTATGTCCAGTTATTATTATTATTATATAAAATTTATAATGCGCTCAGTTACCCAGGGACATCCCGGCGCAGTACAGAACAAGAAGAAGCGCAAGTTGTCACTACACTGGAAACAGATAGGTTTTCAAAAGTTTCCTAAAAGGTAGGATCTTGGGCTCTGAACGGATGTTAAAGGGAAGGGAATTCCACAGTGCCGCCACTTGCACTGAGAAGTGCCTCCCCCCAGAGCGAGCTCTCTTTACTCTAGTTGACTGCAAGAGATATCTTTGGTCCGAACGCAGTGAACGTGTAGGCTTATAGGGACGAACCATGGGGGCAAGGAGCGGAGGGCCCTTACCATGCAGAATTTTATGGGCCGTACACAGCGCTTTGAATTTCACCCGTTCCCTGACGGGAAGCCAATGAAGCATTTTCAAGGCCGGGGCAGCTGATTGTCTTCTGGGAACATCCATCAACACTCTAGCAGCTGCATTTTGTACCTGTTGGAGGGTCTTCAGAGTCGCTTCGGGGGCTCCAAGAAACACCATGTTCCCATAATCGAGCCTCGACAAGATTAAGCCACGAATCAGGAGCTTCCTCGCTAAATCAGGGAGCAGTGGCAGAACCTTGCGAGCTGACCGAAGCAGGCCGAAGCACACCCCTGCGGTCTTCCTGGCATGAGTCCTAAGGGACAAGTCTTCCTCCAGCCATATTCCCAAGGTCTTGATCTCCTTCTTGGGGGATGGAGGATCACCCAGAGACCGGGGCCAGCAGCTAGCGATAATAGAGGGACTGGACTTTCCCAGGAGCATCAGCTCGGTTTTTTCCCCATTCAGCTTGAGGGCGGAGTGGGACATCCAACGATGAACATTGGCAAGGCAGTCATGAAGGATTTCAGGTTGTTCCGCCAACTGGGTAAGCCCCACCACCAGCTGTGTATCATCAGCATAGCTGATGATCTTGACTCCTGAAGGGGCGACTACTCTTTCAAGCGGAGTCATATAGGTATTGAATAAGGTAGGGCTCAAAGATGAGCCCTGCGGAACACAGATCTCTCGACCTCCTTGTGGGTAGCTGGGTACAGGTCAGCACCCTTCCCTATATGCCGCGGCAAAAGGCAGGGTTGCCCAGTCTCCACTCTTATTTGCACTTCCCGTAGAGCCCTTTGCCACATGGATGCGGCAGGACCCATTGATTCGGGGGTTTGAGTGGTTGCGGGAGCCATCGGACAGAATTGTAATGTACGAGGACGATTTGTTCTTCTTGGTCGATCCTTGGTTCTCTGGGCCTTGGTTCTCTGGGCCTGGAGTTCTACAGATGCTCCGGGTATTTGGGGAAACCTTTGGCCTTGGAGCCAACCCATCGGAGTTGATTTTTCCTGTGGGCGTTGACAAGGGGTGTAGCGGCTGGGCCACGCAGTTATCCCACACTATGGGAGGCTTCAAATATTTAGGAGTTTTTATCTCGCCGTTCCCCACGACATTGTGGACACCTAGCATTAATCTGCTGCTCTCAGGTATACGTGAGGAAACCACGATATGGTACCCTCTACCGCTGTCCCTGTATAGGCGTTCAATTTTTAAGATGGTCTCCCTGCCTCGGATACTCTACCGGTTGCAAAATCTCCCATACAATACTCCAAGCACATGGTTCGCCCAAGCTAATGCAATCCTGAACAAGTTCTTATGGGGCGGGGTGCCATTCGAGTAAAGCTGCGGAACTGCACATAGTCAACATATTGTGTTGGGATTGCAGCAGTTGATATATACGCATACTATACAGTATCCCACCTGTTAATAATCAATGAGCAGTGGTACAACGCGCACACAGACCCAGCATATGCGGTGGAGCACCCAGCGATGGAGGGTATACCCCTCTTGGAGCTGCTCTACAGCTGCATGAACCTAGCCTTCTTGCCCCCCGCCAGCAGAACAGTCATTCATATCTGGCGATACACCGTTCAGTAAATGGGCCGTGATGGGCGCCTGACACAGATGACTCCCTCGGTGGCAGGGTACTCACCTGCGTCCCGTTGCCGAACTTTCAGGATTCCACGCATGAGACCTCAACGGAATCTCCACCCTAGGAGACATTATGCAGGGTTCCACCCTCAAATCGTTTCAGCAACTACAAAAAGAATTTCAATTGCACCGGACGCAGTTTCATAAATACTTGCAGCTGAGACGTGCTCTGACTTTCCTGATCTGCTCGCTGAGTGACTTCCCGGAATTTCATCCCCTTGAAGGTTGCTTACTAATGGATGACCTAGTGGTGCATAAGATCTGGCAGATCTATCGGACGTTGATCGCCCATACCCATACTACACTAGAAAAAAACCTGAGGGGCATGGGAGGCGGACTGGCCAGACATGACAGACAATTAGACAGAGGCCCTCGCTAGTCCCTAAAGAGCCTCTATTTACACAAGATATCGCCTTATTCAGATTAGATATCTCCATCGAGCATACTTCACTCGCTCCTGCCTGTGGAGGATGGGTGACATCCAATCCCCTACGTGCCTCAGTTTTGGGGATGTGGAGGAAACCTTTTTCCACACGGTTTGGAGCTGTGGGGCGTTGCAGCCGTTTTGGTGTAAAATATCGTCATGCCTGGGCTGGGTCCTTCCCTGGAGCCTCCCGTTTGACTCTAAGCTATTCTTGCTCCATAGCACAGAGGGGATTGGTGGGAACCGCTACAAGCAGCACCTTTTGTTTTTGGGCTTCACGCTTGCCGAACAGGATATCTCCCAATTGTGGAAGGGGACTTCACCGCCAACAATGAGTGGGTGGAGGGCAGCTATGGACAGATGCATGGAGGCAGAAATTGTGGTATATCAGGCACGTGGCTGCACACAGAAACATAGGAAAATATGGTCCCGCTGGGCAGCGTACTGGAGCATAGATCTGCCCCCCCCACCATCAGCCCCCCATAAATTCATTCCCAACATCTCTCTGACCCATAGATTCCCAAGATGAGCAGTTCTGTCGTCACTATATATATATATATATATACTCTAAGACATACTATGTTCAGTGAATTGTGTGGTAACATGTGCTGGTTAGCTTGTTGTTCAAATATAACTTGTACTATCTCATTCGAATTGTATCCGTAATGTATGCTTTGGGCTCTGCCCACCATGTACCATTAAACAAGATATAATTTGTTATTAAAAAAAATCCAAAGGAAGTCTACAGTTCATTGATGAAGCCAATTCGCAACAATGCCTGAAAAACGTGGCAATGGGAAAGGGAATTTGTAGCTTTAGATTCACATTAGAAAACGCATACATCTTTTTACCCAAATTGGCTACTTTCTAGACTCACTCTCTGGAGTGAAAAATGCAATAGTTCCATCTTTCATAGAGGCGAAGCATGCAATAATTTGTTACAGGACACTAGGGCAAAAGCCGATTTTAAATCGACATATGCAGCGTGCATGGTACCATCGCCGAGCACCACTGTTCACCAATCTATCAAAATAAATCTAAAAACCTGGCCTATGGTGCATATATGAGCACAGAACCCTGCCTGATGGGGTGTTAAAATGTTGTTGTCACCTATCCACTCTTGCACCTTTCCTAGGGCTAGGCGTGCCACCACCTTTTGAAAAGAGTCAATGAGGCTGATAGGCCGGTAATTACCGGGCAGAGTTCTATCCCCCTTCTTATAGACTGGTTTGATCTCCGCCCCTTACACAAATCTGGAATGGGGGCGCCCGGAGAGATAGCATTTGCTAACATTATTATGTACCTGCAACACTTATCGTATAAAAAGACGTCATGAGGAAAACTATCAATGCCCGGGGCTCTCCCCCGTAATTGCATTGAGGGCCACAATGACCTCTGATGACTCGAATCCCAGGCACGATGAATGACTAGGGGTCACTACTAGAGGTTTGCACTCTTTATTAGCATTAATAAAGTACTGGAGGGATAAGTATGTTACCCAAGATTCTGGAGCAACGTAGTTATCTGGGGGAGGAGGATATACACCCCTGTCCCTTTTTACAAGAGCCCAGAAGTGTTGCAAATTACTCCTTGTACATGCTGATTTCAGTTCCTGCCACCTACCTTCATCTGACTTTTTTAGGTTTTGACTGCGCAATTTTATAATCTTTCCTGGCATTCCTGTTTGTATTTAGAATTTTGGTTCTGATGGCTCCCCCAAGAGATTTACAAGCTAACCTACTTTCTTTATTATACCAATTTTTATGGGTTTGGGAATGAGTACCTTTGCCACTGCATGGTCTCTGAAAGTGAGACTGCGTTTTATTAAAAAAAAGAGTCGTGAATAGTGGTTATTTGATCTACCGGTTGAGTACTAGCGCGGAGGTCCTCCATTGCAGCTACAGTGTCATCCACATCCCTGCTGATAAGAGGACAGTGTTTCAGGGTTTTCAATTATTTTAGACCATTTGAGCCTCCTCATGTCATTACTAACCAGTAGATCTCTGGTAGATGTTAGATACGCAGGGTAAGCTGGTTCTTCCAAATGCAGGAGGCAGGTGAAAGTGGGTTATGGTCCCTCTCCACTCGCTCTATAATAGCCAGGTCAATAAGGGTGTGTCATCGCTTTAATTCAATAAGGAGGTAATCAATACAGCTTGAGTAGTGGCTATTGTTAAATGTGCCAGCCCCTTTCCTATCAGAAGTTGTTCTGCCATTAGCCACTCTAATACCTCTTTCTATGCAGAATGCTTTTAATTGTAACCCTGCTTCTGACCATCGTTTTACTGGAGATAACTCCTGCTTGGGCGTACCCCAAGTGAAGTCTTCTTCAGCTATAAGGTAACTATCCTCGCCGTCCAATGGCTCGAAGGTTACATTAAAATCACCGGCTAGTATAACTGAGGATTCATCTGCACTTTTGTCCAAGAGCTCATCTAGGGCTGCTATGGGGTCAGATTCCCTACCACCTCTAACCCCTCTTGCATATATGTTGTAAATGTCGATATTGCCATGTGGACCGTTCAGTTGAATGGCAATGATGTCAGGGCTCCCTGTCAGGAGCTCCAAGACCGTGAGGCCAATTCCTTGGTGAATCCAGACAGTCAGCCCCCCAGATGGACGACCCTTACATCCAGGGACGGCAGGGGTGTAAACATTTAGATACCCTGAGCAGAAAACTGGAACTGATGACCATGTTTCCTGGAATAGGCAGACGTCGTATTGTTCTACGAAAGTGTTCCAGTTCTCGTAGACTGTCTTGGACCTAAGCACTGCAATATTCCATGGCACTAGGGATGTTTGATGTAATGGGTGGAGAGTTGTAGACGGAATACCAACCCCAATATCTAACTCCCCGGTGGAGTGTCTCATAGGACTCCACCTTGTAATATCGCATGTTTGCTCCAGACCAAGAGTTACACTTTCTAACTGGGTGGAGTAGCGGTCTGTCTGGGCCAATGATGGAGCCTGCTTTATCATGCGAGAGGGAGAGTGTAACTGTCAGTCTATTTCCCTAATGGGGGAAAGATTTAACCAATGGGGTTATCTCAGTGAGCGAGTGCTTAACGCAAATGTTTGATTTTGTTAGACGATGGGTACATAGGTCGAATGTCACCAGGTTCTCAACTATGTTTTGGCGGTAAAATGTGAGTGCTATAGCATCCATAGGAACCCCCCCCCCCTCCCTACAGGACATCTATTAACCTCTTTCACATCTTCTCTGATGACCGACCAACAGACTCTTACATGTCGATCCATTGGATGCTCTTGTGAATTAGAGAGGCCTTGTCTTCTCGGGTTCAGTTAGATGAAAGTTTAGGGACACCTGTTAAATAAACTACTTTTCCCTTGTAAAGTAAAGTAAAGTAAAGTAAAGTCCACATTTGTAAAGCGCACAATCACCCGTAAGGGTCTCTAGGCGCTGGGGGGCCGTCGGGAAGATTAAGCGAGCTATTGCCCAGAGTCACATGGTGCTGGGCTAACCTGCCGCCGGAGCCGGGGATCGAACCGTGGTCCCCAGATTCCAGCGTCAGTCGCCCTGGCCGCGGCGCCACACCTCTCCCTCTTGTTAGGAGCCCTAACTACAGTTTGTGTGGTGTAAGATGGTTTAACCACAGAAATAGGGGGAGCAGTCAAGGGTGGTAGGGCAATGTCAAACGTTAGGGCGATGTTGTATGCAAGCTCCCTTATTTACAGGCCTACTCGCATGAGTGGGTATCAAGGGGCTTTTTTTGATCCAAAGCGCCAAGTGGTGTGAATCCCTCCCCCCTTCTATATCTAATATTTCCCTCTGATGTCCCCTCCAGAGTCACACTTATCTGGCCGAGCAGTTCCCTACCCCCGGAACCCCTACACTGCTGATAGATGGGATGCGCATTAGTTTTTTCATATGATGAATCTCACAGTGTGCCATAGACAAGGAGTCAGAAAGACTTAACAAGAGCTTTGAGATCTTTGACTTCCTGGACCAAATCCGGGATCTAGAACTTAAGAGACTTATGGGGGAGTTATTCAACAGGTAGACGGTCATTCAAGGAACTACGGTACTTATCTGTATTTGAGTGCAAAGTTGGGCCAGTAGGTGGGGTTTTGTACCCTGATGTTGCTCGAGGTTCTCAGTAAACATGCTAGCTTCCCTGCCCTTACCAACTGCAAGGCAACCTGGCCTCTTCAAAGTGACCTCAGGGATAGGATGGACCTGGGCCTGTAACACAGTGAACCTATTATTGCAAGGGAAGTCGTCAAAAAGCAGTGCACCCAGTCCCCTCCTTTTTTTTATATAATCAAAAGTTGCCATTCAATGCCTTAGCTTAATCTGTCATTGTAAACAGGCGTAATCTGCATTTAAGACTTGCTTAATTAAAGCACTATTCAAGAGAGGTTCTGTATTGTCTGCATGTTCCATTGCAGTTCAGTGTAGTGTGACACTTGTTCCTCAATCTATGTTCTTGTTTTCAGACTCCCCCTTCCCTTTTTCCAGTGTGATGGGAGATACATAAACCTCCGGATGATTCAAGCATCTGGGCAATCTGACAAGATTACAAGCACTGAAGCCTGAAAAAAGTGACATACACGATAGGGAACCTAAAGGAGCATCATTTAGCCAGTGGGACAATGCAGGGGCAGTGAGGAGAGGGAGACAAAAAGAGTGGGTTCAAGTGGCAAAGATACTATCCCCACAAGTGAAAAGAAAGCCCAAGTTTTTTATGGAGATTTACGCTCCAAATGCAGGCCTGCAAAATGGCCAATTTCAGTTAAGCTGCAGGTTTTTAAATTTTAGCTTTTGCTTTTATGTAAAACCTGCAAAAATACTTTAGAAAACAAAATCACAGCTCAACCATGCATGACAACTGTCATGCACAGTGAGCTGGTTAGACTGACACTGGCTTAGGACCAGGTCTTAGGCCCGCAGGGAATGGTCACAAGAGGTAAATGGCACAGTCTGTCCAGAGGCCCTGTGCCTAGATCATGCTGCGCACTGCCAAAGGTTGTGTGAAGCTTGACCAATGTTAGAGGGGCACTCATAGGGCATTAACCCATAACCTGTCACAAACAGCTGAAGGCACACACATCATGCATTGCAGGAGTTGGTGTGTGGAGGGTATGCGAAGAACTTAACACAGTGATTAAATAGTCACACACAGCCAAAGAAAGAAATTATACTGTATGCATATGGATGCCATTGATAAGGCCAATGTCAATGTTAATGCGAAATGTAATGTCTTTGGCTATTATTTTCATTTCTACAAGTATATTAGAGGAAGGAAACACAGATCATTTTGTTCCCAATTGATGCTTTGCTGTTTTTCATGGCAAACATACTCTAGAGGTTAGTCCACAGAGATCAGCATATGATGTTTTTGGCAACTGTTTTCCACCATTCCACCATTCCACCACTGGGGAATGAAGAAAAAGATGGATGGACGGCAGTCATATTTTTAACTTGCGCAGGCACAATTTCAGAATATCTGGGTCTATCAGCACGATGAGGCTATGCCTCATGGTGCATAGGAGGGCACAACCATATAAAATAAGTTTTCATAGCATCAATAACTGTCTTCCATGGAGACAGGGGGTCATCTTCCACTTGGAGAACCAGGGCTGGCATAATAACTAGGATTTTATATTCAGTGTGTAAAAAAAGAGGGGTAGTCTAAATAACTATGAATATAAGCTGCCTGCTTTAGCTGTCAGATTCTTCTGTTAATATGAAAAGCAGGGAAGAAGTTTAATTTTTACACAGCGAATATCCCCTTAAAACAAAATCATCCACTAACACCATTGTTCGAAGTCTGTAAACGTGAGTAACAATTCTGTGAAGTTGCTTGTATAGTAAATATACTAATAAAAATAATAATAAATTGAGGTGTGTTCCTACTTGAATCATATGCTCCAGCCAATAGTCTAATATTTTCCACATTTTCACATATTTTCAGAGGTTGGATTTTGGTAAAAGGATCTTATATCCAAATACCTCTGCAAAGAAGCTAAAATTCTTAAAAAATAATAGAAAGTTTTATCTTTGAACTCTGACTCTGACTCAAACAAAGGACATTGTCAGTGTTTAAGGCAAACGTTAATCTTTGAATCTTAATCTCACAATGTGAAATCTTTGCCTGACCATACTAGCCAAGAAGTCAATCATAAGGGTTAACAGAATGGGTGATAAATGACAAACCCAGGATGTTTCATCAAGAGGGCTAACAGAATGGGTGACAGGTGACAGCCCCGAGTGTTTCAAGGAACAGAGTAACTGGTAAGCACAGACTATGAACCATCCAGAGCTCAATTGGAGAAGCAAGCACATTTGACAATGTTGATTTCGGGAAATTATGCCACCTCGATTAACTTTATGTAGGAAAATAATTCCAGTAAAAATATTTAAAACACTGCATTAATAAATCGGCAAAAATAAGGTTTGCCAGATTTTTCTCCTAATAGCCACACCTGTGAGAGCTGTCTTTCTGACATTCCCACCTGTTTCCTATTCTTTTTCTAGCTCAATTGGTTACTTTTGTGGAATCGGTTTCCCAAACATGAAGCTATGTATGATTAGTGCAAATAATGTTGCAACATAATTCAAGAAGGTTATAGAGGTGTGTGGAAAGTACATTGCATTATATCTTTAACCATGGTACAACTAGGACCAACATGGTCTCCATTGTTAGAATATATAAAGCAATTACCTAATATTTACGATAGATGACATAAGAGAACTTGAACCTCTGGTTCATAACAAGCTCAAAACACTGCTATGGGTATTTGTTGGGATAACGACGAAACATGTGGGCATTGATACTTGTATAAATGTCTAGCAGGACCTCTTACTCAGAGTTCGGAAGTTCGAACTCAGTCATCAGTGATTCACTCACCAGAAATTCCATCTCATTAAGATATGGTTGCTGGTTCTTCAGAACAACACTTCTCTTGTGAGAACCCTTAGTGTAAACCCTCTAAAATACTTTTTGCTCTTATGATGTTGCAGTTTTGTTGTTTTAATTCAGTAAGCAAGCTAATGATTTATCAGCGTTACTGACTTTTTAGTACTAAAGCTACTTTCTTTGCAGTAATCTTCAATCTGCAATACCAGTAAGCACTGCCTTTAGCGCTCCTTCAGAACTGCAAAGATTTGTGTAGCTCTTAAGGAATCCATTCTGCTGGTGCTTGGCCCAGCTTCTAAAGCAGGCTTCCAGCTCGTTATGTCTCAATTCAGCAGCTTTTCATACAGCTTTACAATTAACTATCTCCATTACTGAGCATTGACAAGGTTATACCCTAAACCATATTCCGGGTTATTTTTTCCTTAAACACTTTTACAGCTTAACTGATGTTTGCTTTTCAAGAGGTTCTCCTCATTAACCCTTCATTGCTGATATCCAGCTACACTCCCCCCCCCCCCTGCCCACAAGGCCTTGAGACCCTCACGGGCGAGTAGCGCACTTTATAAACCCATGATTGATAGACAATGAGGCACCACCGGACCAGAACAACAAAAGTCGGTTGTGATCAGAAATGTCACTTGGGAAGCGTTACGCACCCTGGTCACTCGAATACACGTCCAACAATATAGTTAGGAAAAACCTGAAGAATGTTCAATTAAATCTAAAACTGTGCCATGTGCCCTTTCAGTCCTCTTATAATCTTAGGAATGTTCAGTTTCTGGTCACCATGTCCCACCCCTAAAGAGTATTTAGATTCTACATGAGGGTCAAACACCATTCCTCTCTGCTTCAACATTCACTTGAGCCCTCAAACGTACCTTTCAAATTCAATTGCTACAACTACGCTACGGATATGCAAACCATTGTAAAATATGAAAATCTAGCAGACATTGACTCATGTGCCATCTGCCAGTACCTCAAAGCAGTGGACTACTGGATGTTAACTAACGATCTCAAGCTAAATGCATATAAAACTAGGTTTCTCACATGCAGGAAATGGACCAACTATCTATCACTCCTTTACCATCTGGCCACAAAAATATGAAACACCACTAAATCCTCAACATATGTAAGCAACTTGTGAGTGATCATGTTCGCCAAACTCTCCCATTAAGCAAAAGTAAATTAAGTCACTACAGGAAATGTCTACATCTTGCAATCCATACATCAAATTTTGCCCTGCATAGTTTTACCTCAAATGCTACAGGCTAATGCACCTCAGGGCTTTCACATCTCGAATATCATCAGTCTACCTCAAAGCTCCTCTCCCCTGCTTCGCAAGCTACAGAGAATTTAAAATATAACTGTCAGACAATCTTGTAATCTACATACCTGAGAGCATATCTCATCAGATCTCCAATCATTACATTGGCGGCCTGAGGCTTGATGTACCACGCTTAAGAAATATTTATTCAAACACCATAGTACAGACTGCATATAACCGCAACAATCTCTGCACCTACAGCCAAACAAAATGGCTATATACTAGTGAAGGTGTCTCCAACCTAAGAGCTGCAATAAATAAGTGCTGCTTTTTCCTTTTAAAGCGAATGAAAGGCTATGTGTATTTAAGATCATCATCAGGCTGCACATAGCAGGGTCTGATAACAGGCAGTGCTGAGTCGGATTTATGACCCAGGTAGGTGTACAGAGGTAAATTACTGACGTAATTAACTCTTAAATAAAAGTCCTTGTCAACTCAGTATTGGAGAGTGAGAACAAATTGATGTTTCTGAATGCTTTTAAATGAAGGGAAAAAAAATGAATAGTTAGTTTAATCATTAAGTTAACTCTTCATTTTAAGTTTCTTCATTTCAAAGTGTCACATTTACAAACAGTAGGCATCTTGCTCCCATTGCAATATTTATAACTGAAAACAGTCATTTTTTCAATTTAGCCAATTATGTCTTAACATTTTAAGGCTCATGCTTCTTTCCTTTAAATTTCTCCCATTTAAACAAATCGCTGTATTTATCGGTTATACAAATGGCACCATGTCTACAGACCACTGGGTGCAAGATGCCAGTTTGTAAATGCTACACTTTGAAATGGGAGACAATTTAAATTATGAACTTTATGAAATCTACATAAACTTAAAATCAACTCTTCAGTTTAATTTTCTCCCATTTCAAAGTGTCACATTCACCCACAACAGGCATCCACTTCCAGTGGCTGGTAGACACAGTGTCATTTATAACTGAACAATACATAAATCTGTTTTAACTGGGAGAAAAAGTGTTCTATATTAAGAACATTTTTGCAGAACACTTTTTGGCACTTTAAAATTCTCCCATTTAAAAAAATGGTTATATGTTAAACATGTAACAGTATCAACAAAGAAGGATTCACTGTTCCCCAGGGGAAGAAGAATAAGTGAACCAAACAACATGGAGTGAAGGGGGGGGGGAAGGGGAATCCCCCTTTCGGAACTAAAACCCTCACACACCCATCAAGCTCGGTGTCATGCTTCATCATCTGGGTTTTGCTCCTCGTCAGACTGGCGCTGCAATATCTGACGGGCACCCATAAAGGGGCTCTATACCGGAGATCTTTTGTTCCTGCCAGTTGCTGCATGTGGGTGTGAGGGCTCTAGTGGGTGTGTAGACGTGAGAAGTGGGTGAACAATAAAAAAGGTTAGGTAATCCACTAATTCTCTTTAATGGTGTGGTTAACTACCTTAATAAAAACAGTGAGGTGAAAATACACACTGGTGCAATGATTCAGAGGTGTAAGTTCTACCTAATGGTCGACATGTTTCATGCTCTTATAGCAATTCGTCAAGACCAAGTGAAAAATAACAGTGCTACATGCTGTGGTAGGAGAGGATACTACCTTCCACAGGATACTTAAGTGCAGGCCGGTAGGTCCTGCTCAATCCTAATGGGACCTAGAAAGGGATACAAAGAGATAGGTATAATGCCCCAGTTATTGACAACTCAGGACTCTAGATCGCTAGTGTGTGGTTCATTATTCATCAAACATGCTATATTATAGCAAGAGTGGGGAGGACATTCTGCTGGTCAATTGAATAAAAAAATTGTAAAAAACTTGCAGCATAAGCTTGGTATATCAGGACTATGTACAAGGAGGACACTAATGGGGTAACGGTACGATAACTCAATCACATTCCACGCAGTGAGCGGAAGCAGGGTAAAAAGAAAAGGACGGAAAAACAACTACTAATCTGTACTGCTATTTAAATGCTCAAGTCTCACCCTATTATGAACTATCAATGGCGTTAGCAGTCTTCTCCCGTGTAAAGGCACCCTAAAGGGGGCGGGGGGGGAGAGAGAAAGAGAGAGACACACAAGACGTGGGTTAGCGGTATCACACACAATGCAAAATGGGTCGGAAGCACTGCAAAACCCAATGGGAGACCACCAATTGCGCAGGCAGCCGGGACTACCATGATGACCGCTCTCAGAGCCCTGCCGGTGTCTCCGCCTATACGAGTGTGGTGGCGGAAAACAGGCGACCCAATTATTCCATAAGGGGCCGCGTACGGAACAAGAAGCGAACAGCGTCGGCCAAACGGGCCCGCTCAATGCAGGGTCCCGGCATAGCCGAAGGCTGAAAACGCCACCCCGGGTCCTGCACGCACCCCCCTTGGCGATTGCGGCAGGGCGGGGAGACAGGGGGAGAGGGTAGGGGTCCAGCATCACCAGCTGACAGTATGGCTTACTCGGATGGATTAGCGGTGGGATAGGCTTGTCTGACCAAATAAAATGTAAGATGCTGTAATAAGGTAATGGACGCCCCGGGGTGCACTCACCTGTCCGCAGATCAGACGAAAACTTAAGACCTACCCACACGGAGCCAGGACGGAGAAGCCGGAGCAGCAAGGAAGCCGCCATCGCTGCTTTTTAACTGTGCCACCAAGCTTTTTCGTTCTTGCCTCGGTCACGTGCAGCTGGTCTCCAGAACGGTGCGCATGCGCGGTGGAACATCCCAGGGCTGCAGCATAGCCAGGCTTATTACATAGAGAAGGCTGCTCCAACCAGGTGGCCATTTTGCAGGGTGCAAGATATCGTTAGTTTTAACAACGAGACACTCGTGTCATTGTGACGATCCAATCGGTATCACACAGTTGAGGTGTGCGAATAAAGAGGGTGTTACCTGTTCTAGTGCAGGGCAGTAGGGGCCGTGGCCATCACTGTCTCACCGCCAGTGGTTCAATAAAAGGCTGAGGACAGAGACGACTCATTGCGTGACATGTCTAGAAAGCCTGGAAGCAGGCTACCATATTGATTGGTTTAGTGATCCCTCCGTACAGGTTGAGACGTGGAGAAAGGTAGTGTCAGTGCGTCCTGCCCAGGGAACTCCAGGGGATGGAGTCATTCAAACCCTCAACATCTGTTGACAGGCAGCGAACCCATCTTTGCTCTATTCTAAAGAGCGCTTGATGTGTTATATTCTGATGTGCTTCGAGTACAGTCCACCTCAAGCCGTCTGCAGAATGTTTCTTTTCCTTGCAATGGTTGTAAAGCCTAGTGTGTGTTTTTGGCACCTGATGTTGCTCCTATGCTCGGTGATCCGTAACTTGACAGGTCTCATGGTCATCCCCACATATCTTTTCTCGCAGGGGCATGTTAAGAGATAGATACACCAAGGCGTATTGCAGTTTGTGAGTGATTTAGGGCGCCAGGTGAAAGTCTCCGAGTTTAATCTCTTTACAGGGACTGGTTTGGTTGCATACAGAGCAACTGTCACTGGGGGGGAGGGCCCATAGGGTTCTTTGTGCATTCACTGACTTTTTCTTAGGTCTTGTGTGTATCAGTGCATCTTTCAAGTTCGATGTGCGTTTAAAGGCAAACCTCGGGCGAGGGATGGTAAGTTCACCTGAGTTAATGATACCCCAGTGTTTGTTGATGATCTTCTTCAAGTATGGGGAATTCCCAGTAAAGGATGTTACACAGGTTAAGGTGTCAGTCTGTTCCTTGGTTCTAGTCTCAAGTAGTACTTCTCGGGGATTGTTCATAGCCCGTTTATAGGAGTTGTGGATGAGTCTCGAAGGGTAACCCCTATCCTGTAGTTTATGTTGTAATGTCTGTGCCTCTTTTTTGTAGTCTGACATACTTGAGCAGTTCCTGGATGGTGGCTGCTGTATAGCAGGAGACTGTTCCTGTCTGTATCTTTCCTATGTAGGTTAGTGAAGACGCCACTTTCAGAGAGCCAGATCCTGAGGTCAAGGAAGGGAATGTTGGTGTCTGAGATCGTGCTGGTGAACTTAAGGAAAGGGTACTGTGTATTAATCCAGTTACAGAAGGCTGTACAGGTGTTAAGATCCCCCTTCCATAGTATCAGAATGTCATAGATATACGTGCGCCAAATGGTCAGGTTGGCTCCCAATAATAGTCTCTTCGAAGGCAGCCATGTAATACAGGCTAGGCTCGGGGCAAAAGTGCTGCCCATCGACGTCCCCTGTATTTGGTGGTACAAGACGGTCTCGTACTCGAAGTTCTCTTTGAGAGCAATAGAGGCACACTCCATGATGAAGGTGATAGAAGTGGGGGAAGACCATTCTTCTTTGAAGCGGGTGGATTCCACTGCGTCAAGGGTCGCCTGTTGCAGGATATTGGTGTAAAGTGCTTCCACGTCGAGGGTCACCAGTAGGTCAACCCCCTCCCTCCCTTCGATGGTGTCAATGAGGCGGAGGATATCCCTAGTGTCCTGTGGGAAGGATGGAATCTTCTTAACCAGGGGCTGCAGAAACTTGTCGCAAAACTTCGACAATGGTTCAAGCAATGACCCTATACCAGACACAATGGGTCTGCCAGGGACTGGTGTGGTGTTTTTGTGAATCTTTGGGAGGGTGTAGAAATAGGGTGTCTTGGGGTTGGTTGTCATTAGAAAAAATGCTTAATTTTTGCTGATCCACCCGTTCATTTCACCATCCATCACCAAGGTAGTAATCATGGTCGTAAGTCTAGGTGTAGGGTCAACTGTGAGCGGAGCATAATGACTGGTATTGGCGAGTTGTCGCCTGCATTCCCTGTCATATTCCACGGTGGACATTATCACGGTGGCGCCCCCCTCGTCGGCCTGCTTGATGGTGATCTCTGGGTCGTTAGCAAGTGACTGCAGGGCCTTTCTTTCCACTTTACTAAGATTGTGGTAGATGGAAGTACATGGCCTGTTCTTTAGCCTCTTAAGGACTGCCCCCTCGAAGGCCAAGATCTCAGGTGGAACCATTGTATTGGTAGGGGTGAAAGTGGAAGGGTTGCGCAGACCTGTATCGTCTTGTTCAGGTCTGTCCTGGAAGAATGCTTTCAAGCGTACCTTCCTGAAGAATTGTTTCAGTTCACAGATTTCACTGAAGTCATCTGGAATAGGGGTGGGAATGAAACCCAATCCCTTCTCCATGACGGATGCCTCAGTTTGGGTCAGAGTTCTGGTAGAGCGATTAACCACTAGTCTCTTTCCTCTGGTTGTGCTCCTCGTCTCCACAGTGGAGGTTGGTTGGTCCTGCCACTGTACACCCTTCTGTCCTCCTCTTCTACACCCTCTTCCTCTGCCCCAACCTCGGCCTAAAAAAGGGGTGTTCATCATCGGGTAGAACTGAGGAGGGCCTTGGGGATACATGGGGTAGTGCCAAGGTGGGGGGTGTGGTGGTTGCGCTAGGCCATGGAACAGCTGGCCGTTATCATAGCCCTGCATCGCATTCTGCCTCCGCTGATTCAGGGCTCCATAGCTACCCCCACTAGAGTCGATGTTAGCAGATCCCCTTCTACTTCCAGTCTCTGAACTCTCGTCAGAGGAAGAGCTATTCTTAGATGTGGTAAAATTGTCTTTGAGATAGGGGTAGACCTTCTCTTTGTCAAACTTTGCCACATCCTTCTGGAGTTTGGCGATTTTCTGTTTTAACAGGTATGCTTTACTGTCGGAGATCTCGTTGTTAATCTCCGCCAGTTTGGTAGTGAAGGCTGTTTTCGGAATAGACCCTTTGAGGGCAGCTTCGGCCCCCGTGTTTTTTAACTAAGAGTGCATCCTCCAGTCTTTTGGCGGTTTTAACTCTCAGGATGAGGAGGTCTTTAGTACACTTCCAAGAGACTTGGCACCAGTCCTGTTTGAATGGGCCATCTTCAATGAAGATCCTAGGGAGGATATTTACTACCAATCCATGGGGAGCTATGTTGGCCCTCAGGTACTCAGTCATGAGGCCACCATGGACCGTGATCCTGAGCCAGTCCTTTTTCAATCGAGTTATGGTAACCCATTCGTCATTCGTTGAGCCAGAGACCACAGCTCCCCCAGCTCCAAAGAGAGAGGGTGCAGATCTCAAGGCCTCTGCTATAGCTTCTTCATTAAAGCTAAGTCCTGGTATGTCCTCCATTTTGGTAGGATATCCTGCTATCAGCACTCGTGGAAGTCACTGTATAGCTGATGAGGGAAAATCTTGGGCCAGACAGTTGGGAGTAAACTGTTGGTAACAGTGCCACATATGGCGAAAGGTATGTCCTGTGCCACAAGTACATACAAGACAGGCTCTCGTTCACCCATGGGCATATATCCCATTCATAGCACACATATTCATACATCTCCAAACCCCATGCTCTAACTGACACACATGGGAGCCTTGTTATAGTGCCCCTAGGCAAAGTATTTGATTCAAACCATAGTATCTGGCTCTATGGACATTAGGCTTAACCCCTTGCATGCAGGGCTCATTCCCCCCGTTCTGCTGGGGGGAGGGGGTGCGCACAGCGCCCCGGTGCTCATGACGAGCTCAGCTCGTCATGAGCCACTGTGGTCGTGTGCTCATGACGAGCTCCACACCCGTTTGTGTAGAACGTTCGCACAGCAAGGGAATTAGCCCATCGTGCGAGCGTTCCAACGGTCAAGACGAGCTCAGCTCATGATGAGCACACGAGCACCGTGGCTCAGCGTTCAAGGGGTTAAAGTCAATGAAGCAGGGAGTGGGTTGGGTGTAAACACTGAGTGAGTGGCTTGTCCTTCAGTAGCTCATGATGGTTTTCACTGATCAGAAGTAGCTCCCACTGCAGAAGAGGTTGGAGACCTCTGCACTGTGCTGTATATGAGTATGGTATTATCAACAATGTCATTTGAGAGGTCACTAGTAAGGTCATCTATGACAGCATTTAAAATTTTATGAGTGATGTAATAATGGAAGTCAAACAGTGCATGGAGGGTAACAAGTAGCACTTAGCTCAGTAAATTATATCTAGTGAATTTTAGGTCTTTAAACATTTTTTTTTAAATCTTATTTCAAGACCTTATACTATAAACACCAGTTTTAACTTTGGGTTTTTATATATTTGTTTTAACTCTGCTTTATAATAATTCTAAGATTTCAATATCTCATCACCATAACGATAACGTAGCTTTAATCTTTGTTCTTTTAGTGAGTAACATATATATATATATATATATATATATATATATATATATATATATATATATATATATATATATATACATATATACATACATACACACACACACACACACACACATCACCCCCACCATCAGATTCCACAACTCTGTGAACAACATAGCTCTATCTTTGGGTCTCCATCGATTAGAAGCTCATCTTCCATGTACCAGGTAGGCTATAACTGAGAATAACTAGACAGAGAACTGTTCTTCACCATAACGGAGCATAAGCTAAGATCATAGTGAAACAGGGTTCCTTTCAAACAACCCGTTCTCATGTGGATTCCAAGTCACTGTCTGATTATCACTTGCTTTGGTCACATACATTTTTTTTTTATAGTTGACAATTTCAGCTATTATTACAGTGTAAGCATGTGTAAACCTTGTATTAGAGCAAACACTGCAACGGAGAATTAATATCGGACAGGCAATAACAAAGCCCTTCCAGTTTATGGAAGGGAGTTCTGCCAAAATTCATAAAGTTAGAACAACTCAAGTTATACAACTGCATTTTAAGGGTTGCCTCGACCCATCTGAGTCTGATAGCCCACCTGGACCCCGAGGCACAGGTGTGGAAGGAGCTTTGACCCATCCTTCACCAAAGTACAGATAACCTACACAAATGAATCAGAATACTTGTACATCACAAATTCACCTGAGGGCATCCTTGCACTAGAGTTGCAGGAAAGATATAAGGCCAGGGAGCCAAAAAGACCAGATGCACTGCAAAGCAAACTGCATTGAGTTTTCTGGATAGCTCATGTAAGGATTAAATGAAAGCATTCCAGTGCTGTAGGACAAAACAAGAAAAGTCAGTGGCCATACAGGAATCATGTCCCCCCACACAGTATAATAGTTCTTTTGAAAAATCATTTTAAATTTCATAAATTATCCCAGATGACAATTTTTGATGACATCTTTTTAGTAGTTTATAGCAGACATGCTTCATTCTAGACCTTTAGCTTTCGTTAGGGTTAGTCTGATGTAAATTCTAGTCACAGCATTCTCAATATCACTAACAAATCTTCTAGTTATTCAAATCAAATGTAGGGCACCATTGTTTCATTATTCACCTGCAGCAGTACATTCTTCCTATTGTGACTCGTTTGAGTAAAAAATATGAGCAGTGTAACAATGAGACATTGAAGTTTGTGAATCTGTACTCCTTTCACTCCAGAGTGCGCCACCGGTTAATATCCAGATAAGTCTGCTTGAAAATCCCCACATTTGTTAGAAAATCTCCACATTCTTGCTTACTGTGTCTTGCCTCTAACTCTCCTCCTTTACCTCCCCACTCCCTTGAATACGTAACCCCAACTTTTCTAGTTCAACTTATTCCCATCACCTATTCTTCACCAATCTCCACCTCTCCTACTCCCAATCGTTATCCTTCCCTTCTATAAAGTTCAACTCTAGGTGCAAGCCACCACCAATGTAGTACTCTCTCGCCTGGACGTTCAAGTTAGTCTCAGATTTCACTCGTACAAAACCAATGAAATTCAGCAGTTCTAGTTACCTGAGCTAACTGTAACTTACACCCCTAGAATGCACTGCTTATGACCTCACAAATGACATCACTCATGACATGGTCAGTCTGCATGAGCCTCTGAGTGCAACTATGAGTAAATGGATTAGTGTCTGAAAGAGTCTATGAACATATTAATTTTTTTTAATTGTTCGCTCATATTCACAGAGTTGTCATGGCGTTACATGGGAGGCTTGCCGATGGTCGCGGCATGTTCGTGAATATCGTGTGTCGAAAAAATAATAATTTCACAGCATAGCTTGTTTAATTAACATCCCTATATGTCAAACAGGAGATCAGGTTCCTCTACCCTTACCCCGTATACAACTATTGTGCTGAATCTTCAGCCCCGGGACTGTATCCCATTTCCTAAAATGTCGACTGCATCTTTCTGCTCAGGTTGCGGACAGCCAATCACATCATTCGGGTAGTTTGAGCGTGCATTCGGGAAGTTGCCGCCATACTTGTGAAATAGTCGCAAAGGGCCCGCGGCCACAGATGATAGCTTTATTTTCTTACATTTCTCAACTACTTAACAGATTTACACCAAATACATGAAAGCGAGATCTGCGTAACCAAATCTACCTTTCTATCAAATTTAGTATATTTCCATCTAGTGCTTCAGGTTCGACTAACAGTACTATAGGAATTAATATGGGAAACACTTTTTTTTTACCTCCCTCCCCCCTTTTTCTCAGTCCCCACTTCACAGATCGCCCTGAAACTTTACATGCACAACAAGATTCACCAGGGCACTTTTGGGGGAAAAGTTCATGAAGATTTGACAAAAGGAGCCAAAGATGAAGGCAAGTCAAAAACACTTTCCTGTGTAAACATGGATTTCAACTGCCCTTAGGCGCTACACTAAATGCCAGTGGCTATATATACTTTCGTAGCTATGTACATAGCTTCTCAGCCATCAGCTTAGAACTGCTCTTCCTTCAGTACTATGTCCATCATTTTCACCAAATTCGAGCTCTGCGATCTAAGTTAGCGCCACTCCTGACTATGACCACTGTCAAATAACCTTCGACTGAAGGAAGTTCCTTCTCAGTTCAAGCAGCTAAAATAGAGAACTCACTCTCTGGTAGAATAAGATAAATTTACAGCCATCTCAAGCTCCAAAACGTGTTTAAAAAAATAATCTCTTTCCATTGAACCAACTATAGTTTATTTATTTATTTATTTATTATAAGTTTTGTATAGCGCTAGCTGGACCCGAGGGTATCAGAGCGCTTTACAGCAGGTATGTGTATTAGCGGCGAAGGAAGACTCCACATCTGGACAACTTGAGGGCATTGTACATAACATAGTCATATAGATCTTAGGTACTAAAAGGGTGAGGGGTACTTTGATCATCCTCATTCATATAGTTAACTCCCTGTGAAAGGGGTGTGCATATGAATGCATAACTGTGCCAATTCTCACATTAATCAACACTACGTCATTATTAAGCAGAGCGCTGCCACTGCAGTGCATTGTAAAAATATGTCCAAACCTCCAGCACCCCCTCACTTAAAGGTCCAAGTACGGCTCAAAAAAACCTTTACAACCGTGCACTTGCGAACAGCAACCAGACCCTGACAAAAACATTATGCTGCAATCCTTGAAGACGCATTATGTCCTATATACAAGCAAAAATACAACACACAGTAAATATTCTTAACATTGCATTAACCTGCTTCATGACATGCCAAAATCTCACTCAAAAGGCCACTTTTCCTCCGTCTCCCAAGAAGCCTTTCATATTTGCCTCCAATGAAAATCTGAGAACATTAAAATTCCAATCAATTATTATTCTCGATAGGAGATGGTTATTTTGATTAATTCCTCACAGCAATTTGGATTGTTTTTTTAACACAGCTTCTAGTGTTATTAGTGGGGGCTCTGTTTTGTACTATATTCTATCAACGACCTTAGGCCGGCAGTACCACAGTCATTCTTATAAATATTGGTTGTTAATTTATGTATGCCTTTTCTTTTTGTTACGAAAACTGCATAATAAAAATGTTTTAAATATAAGAATTCCAGCCACTTTCATCCACAGCCCCCTCATTAACTGTCTACAAGGAGATTAAGAGTTTCATTTCAGTCGAATGACGACAACTTCAGTTTTTCAGTTTCTTTTTATTAATCCTAATTCCTAGGCTACTGATGTGACAGTAGCGTTGTTCAAAGAAAAGTAAGTGCCGCTTCATCGGACCATGCCGATCTTGAAATTGTTAACGCTTCAATGAGCAAAGGTTGCATTCCTGCTCAGGTTAAATATGCCTTCAGAAATAAGTTTAAATCATGGTCAACCATAGGGTACCCGTTACAATACATTAAGAATCATAGTGTATCCAGAATCTTTTTTTTCTTTAAACACCTTTGCATCACTGGCACGTAAAACCAGAAGCAAGAGGCTAATCTCAGTGACTTGGTGGAAATTAACTGGGGTTTCTCAAGTTAATCTACAAACTAATTTTTAAAACTATTTTCTTGGACCTCGTCAGTCACGATTTGAACTGCGTTGCAGTACATAGACCGCAATACTGCAAGTATTGGATGCTGCATTACATATGCTTGATCATCAGGAGCGTTATCACATATGAAAAAGACAAACCCTAATGGCTTACCTCACAGGCATCGGTGGGTCCGTTTACAAATTTCACAAAAATTTGTCTTGTCCAATTCGTCTCCCCTAAACCCTCTTTGTCGGGTGCCTCAAGTTAAAATCCCATCTGTGACTCCAATTAACCTATTCGCACCCATGCGACTGTAGGTTTGTGACAATTTTTTACTATGCAGATAAGACCAAACATTACCGTAGGGTATCTATCCTCTTCTGGTGGCATAAGCACATCAGAGTAAATACATTTCCCAAACAGCATGGAAACTGGATGGTAGAGCTCTGAAATTAAATCAGACTAAAACAGTCATCCCATCTTTACCCTTGAGGTTCTCTTTCAGTGTGATCCAGATTCACAATATCCTCCACTGAGTAACAACCCATCTCTGTGCCTTTTGCCAAGTCGCTGCGCGTCACACTGGACAAACTGAAAACCGATAGTCTGATTGAATCTGCCTTTTACCAACTCCGCTTACCTCAGCAAATAAAATAGCTCACTCATACTTAGACAATAGCAGCATACCTGAAGCTTACCCAAAAAGGGTGGTGCCTCCTCCTTGCCTTACATGGTCCCTATTCACACTGTCCCTCGGTCTGATGGCATTTTCAAAATTGCTTGTATCACCTACAAAGCTCCCATCTTCTTGCTGCATAGTCATATCACTGTATGAGCTATCTGTTCTTGCTTTAAATGTTACTGAAACTTTGGTTGTTTGTACAGTGCTTAGTTACCTAGGTCCACGCTATAAAAGCGCAAGCAAATCTTTTTTTAAACCAGTCAAACCTGCAATACATCTCCCAAGCCTCAATTGCTGCACTGCTTATTTACCAACCGAAGCCTGACTCCTACACACTTTCAGCCTAGTCAACTACAGGATACTCAACTGAGCGCCCTCTTATTTACCCCTTGGCTCCAAAACACTACTAAATGGACTTCCTCTGTTATGCTTCTGTTAGAAGCAGACTTGTTTCTTCTCACAACCAGTGCTTCAATTGCCATTTTTAACACAGTCTGACAGCACCCCATTGAACAAGTCTTCATAGTATTGTCTTTAATAAAATCTTAGATTTCATCTTCACTAACGCTAGGCAAATCATTATTTTACAATATTTTTATGGTGAGACGGACTTATATGAAGTTGTTCACAGTAAAGGATGTTAAAAGCAGGTTCTAATCTATTGTGGATAATTTGTGCTAGTTTTCCTGGTTAGCGGACGGTTATCCAACATTTACAAAGTCAAAAAATCATCCATCACAACAGCTTTCCATATTATACTCCTGGTAGCTGCAAGTATGTTGTCTGTAACATTTTTGTTCTAGACTATTAAGCAAAATTATTATTCATGGTTTTGTTCAGTCCCTCCCAATTTGTTGTTCTCGGACATAACCAATACTACAGCATAAATATTGCCTGCATTTATGTTCAGACAGCTTTTTATTTAGTTTTGTTACTGTTCTCCCAAGCACCTACATATATTTTTTTCAATAATGTCTTTCCTACAGAATCTCTTCCGAGTTAAAATATTTTGAGGTGTTCCCACAGAGTAACTGAACATGATTGCAGTTTTATATCAAGTTATTTTCAAAGTTTCCTTCTAGATAGACAATGTGATGACAATTCATCAGATATGACATTCAGCATGTGTATATGATTCTGCATGATCGCAGCCTGATACACAGTGTCGCTCAAACTACGGGCATTTCTTATTGAATGAAGATCTTCAGGAGAATGAGGAGCTCTTTGCATTGTGAAATTATGAAATACACTTCATTGTTACAGAATACCTTCAGACCTTATCTGTGGTGGTCCACTGGCAGTTACTGTTTCTAAAAACAATTAAGGGGATTAATTGCCATAGAATTTACATTTTATTAGGTTGTTCTAGCTTGCTTCAGAAAATAGAATTAGGCATACATTTGTGAATACTTCAAATGCATCAGTTTATCACAATTTGCACTGCAGAAAACATCTGTTGAGTTGTAGATGTGGAATAATAAAATATAACAGAACTTAAACCTTACAATCAACTATAATTAAAAGAGCATGCGTGGGAAAGGTGCTTATATTACCTACTGGGGTCTACGGTTACATTCATCCTTGTGTTACCAGGACACCTTTCACTTATTTCTTTAACTTCAACCATAACGGACTAGGTTAAAACCCTTTTATGAACATTTGGGTCAATTTTCTTTACTTGCATGTTCTGCAACTCACAGTCCAAGAACTGCACATCTGCACATCTCTGGTTGTTTTCAGCACAACATACCTGTTGTATTTTTAATAGTATTCACTGGAATGTCATTAGTTGTGCTTTACTTTTCTCCAAGGTTTTTAGTGCAATCTTCATAAAATTCCAGTGTGGCAGAAATGGGGAACTGGAAATAGCTATTCAAATGCTGAGCATTTATTGGAGAGATGTTTTGCATTTATCAGCTACCCCCATAGGTATTTCAAGGAGTGAATTTTCTCGGTCAAGCTAGTGTTTTTGTACTTGAATCGCATCATGTAAACAGAGAATGTGCCAATGGGTTCCCCAAAGCGGAAAGTCCAGTGACACTTCCAAGGGCAATTTTTTTTCAAATTGAATGTAAAACAAGGGGAATGTTGCTACTAAGGAATAAGAGAACTGATAACCCACCTCCAAAAAACACGCTCTAAAAATAGTATTGTACATCAAATACAGAAACACACAAACTTAATACAATGGCAATCTCTATTTCTTTTTATTTAAAGCATATAGACAAGTTTTCAAAACAATATTGTAAGCATAAATGTATGTAAACTGTTACACCCCACAAACAAAGAAAAAATGTATAACTTCACACAAACTACAACCATACTATCCTAAGACACAACAGAACCTCTAAAACACACATGTAAACAGCCTTACACAGCAACAAGATACATCAAATAAGCATCTCCTCAAACTGCTCAACTATAATAACTAAATGCTGCCTCAAATGATACATATAATTATAGACCAGGCATATATGAATCTACAGGTCTATTAGGATGTCTGTTCCTGTACACACAAGATATTTACACTCTTATACACCAGACAAATAAATGAGAGAAAACAGTTCACAGGTACAAATTCAACTTTTGTTCAGTGCTTGAATGTCTGCAGCACTGGTGCAAACTCGAATTTTAATATAAAGTGGCCATCTGACCACACACCTTCAGGGCAGAGAAAGAGGTTTCTTTCAACAATTAATAAAAACAGAGGACTAAGGGGACGCGACAACCAAACAGTTCTCTGGAAAACTATACACAGAGAGATGTGGTAAAATCAGACTCGGATGCGGTCTTAAAAAGCTCTTGGTCCACATAAACATCATGAATACACCGCTTACATAATGCTTGGGGACCTAGTCATCCGACTCTTCACGACTTTCCTTCCTATCCTGCCTTTGCCGGGACGGTACTTGTCGTTCTTTGCTGGTGACTGATTTATAACATCCCAATTTGATTTATTTCCCACAGAAGGTCTCGTTTGTGGGACCTCAGGATTCCACCTCTGTGCTTCTGGAGCCTTCAATCATGGTCATGACTTCACTGTCAGTCTAATATTCATCGTGAACAGTAGGACTAGGTCCTCTAGCATTATCTAAGAGGAGTATTCCTGATGTTTATTTGGGCTTTCTAAGTTATTTCTAAGACTGCATCGGGGTTTGATTTACCACGTCTCTCTCTAAGTAGTTTCCAGAGAACTGTTTGGGTGCCGCCCCCTCTACTATTTTCTCTGATTTTATTCATTTTTGAAACATCTTTCTGTGCCCTGAAGGTGTGTGGTCGGCTGACCACTTTACACCGAAATGCGCGTCGGCACCTGCGCTAGAGCCATTCAGATACCGAACAAAAGTAGAATTTGTATCTGTGAAATGTTTTTTTCTTCTCTGATTATGTATGGTGTAAAAAGTGAAAATGTACTTTGTGTACAGGATCAGACATCCTGATAGACCTGCAAATTCATATACCTGGTCTACATGTATCATTTGAAGTAGCATTAAGTTGTGCTAATTAGTTGAGCACTTTGAGGAGATGCTCATTTTATGAATTCTGGTGCTTTGTAAGGCGATTACAGGTGTGTTTTAAAGGTTCTATTGAGTCTTATGAAGGTATGCAAGGTATAAATTGTACGTGTCGAGTTATTTCAAAATTCTTTGTTTGCGGGGTTGAGAATTTCTATATATGTATGCTTTAATCGCCGTTTTGAAAACATGTCCGTGCGCTTTAAGTGAAACGAAATATATTTCCAATTAAGTCTGTATTTCTGTATTTGATTAACGACTATTTTTGAGCACGTTTTTGGAAGTGGGTTGTCATTTCTCTTTTTGCTTAGAGATACTATCACTGCCACTCTACACCACAGCACTTTGACACTCTACTGTGCACACCATCATCTTTCCAACAACCCACTTTAAAGTTTGGTGCATAGTTCTTACATTTGAAAGAGAGAACACGTTTGCAAACATGAAGAATAAAAATAGCACTTCTAGTACAAATTTAAACACATCGTAAACCTGTTATTTTTGTTGAACCAAACACATGATGGACGGAGTGCTGAAACTTAACCCACTCACCCCAGTCAAGAGATTAGGATTTAATCAATCTTTCTTTTGCTCACAGTGCCGTCCCAGTTCGGACCCAGCCATATGCAAATCAGTCTTAACCCTGTTCCTCATGGGACAGTCCTGCCCGAACTGGCAGGCAGGTCCTCCCTTGACAAGAAACAAGCATCCTAGGACCGGTTTCAGAGTATCAACCCCACCAGGCAGGTTAGCTTGCTTCCAGTGGCATAGCGAGCAAGGGACCCATGTCTGAGCATACCCATGGCCACTTAGGGCAAACATAGCAAAAACAACAAGATAAGGGACGGAGTGCTGAAACTTTTAAACGACTCACCCCAGTGAAGAGATCTGGGTCTAACCCATCGTGCTTTTGCTACATGACCTGACCTGCCTTTCACCTGGCTCTGGCAGCAGGCAATGTAACGTCAGAAATAGACTATAATAACGTATCATAGAAGAGTTCTGACATCTTTTCTTTATAATAGGCGACTGGGTGCATCATAAGTGGCCTATTATAATGATATTGGAGACAGGATTTTAAACAGGGATTGCAAAGTGCCATGTATTATAAAGTCAATATTCAGACAAAATTAACAACATAGCAGCAAACCTAAAATACTTTGTCCAGAATATAGCAAGTTAACTGTTTATAAAATGAACTAGGATTTAACTTCTCACACCAAGCTATCTTTGATAGAGTAATATCAGGACTACTGCGAAATCCATAACTATTCAAAAGAATTGTCAACAATTGCTTCAACTGCAGAAGCTATATTCATCTGCCCTGCTTTCGAATCCTTCCTCTTTTTGTCTTGTTGCTGCTGAGTTAATTGTTCAGCTCAGACAAACCAAACCTATGGACTGCTTCAATGTTGCTGCCAAGGGGGCGGTTTCTGTCAACCTTTTACAAAGTAATCGCACCCAATATTCAAAGCATCTGCATCTCATCAAATGAGGGCTTAGAGGCTAACTCAATGAATAAAAAGCAATTACGACTCTCTCAAGTAAGAAACCAAGTACTTATCAAATAACAGGTGGGCACCCTATTATAAATAAAACCCAGAGGAAGACTGTAACAAAGCAGTTGCAGAAACACTCGTAATGCCACTCATTAGACCTTAGGCAGCCAGGGCAACAGCAGGGCCAGTGTTGTTTTTCAGAACTAAATATATAGTCCCAAGCGGACGTTGATGGGTTTATTACAGCTTTTACACTTGCCAATCTGTTCTGTTGCTCGTTCTGTGCTGGTAAAAAGAGAGTCATTAACGTGCACATGGGCTTTAGAAAATTTTCAGGCATTTGTCGGGGGCAAACCCGTCACCATCCGTTGCGATCACAAACCATTGGTAAAACTACTGCCCACGGAATGGAGTGTGTCTGCGTCTGCAAGAACTGAAAGATTATCTATGCGTATTAAGGACTTGGTGTATAATATTGTGCACATGCCTGGCAGAGAGAAAGTAATTGTGGATTGCTTGTCAAGGATGCCTGCTCCTTTGGAAGAATGTATGGATGAAGTGTGGAATGATTACAACGTAGCGTTAGTACATGATTCAGGGACTTCAGGTATTAAAACCTGAAAGTGGGAGACTGGACAGTGTCTTGCAAGGAGTCCTGATATGCTTGCAGAACAGATGGCCAAAGAAGGTACTAGTGTCTGGGAGCTGGGTCTGAGTCTCGGTAACGACGCCAAAAACCTCCTGTGATGCTGGTCAAATCACTTAATCTCCCCGTGCCTAAAATGAAGGTGTGTCCTCATGTAGCGTAACTGGTGCTATGTAAAGCGCTCTGATACCAGATTCGGTTCTACTTCGCGCTATATAAAACTCTGCAAACAAAACAAAAATACGGACTTGGTTTTTAGGGGTGAACACATTGCTCCTCCAAGTGGATTGCGTGATATGATTTTGGTGTTGTAACACGAAGGACATTTTGGGATAGTTGGGATCAAAGTGGTTGTCAAGATAATGTTCTGGTGGCCAGGTGTGGACAAAGTGGTTGAGAGATTTGTACGGTCATGCAAGGAATGTTCTTCGGCTGATAATCCTCACGCACATTGAGCCCCCCAATGAGTGAATGTTTAATTTGAAAGCAACCATGGGAATGTGTGGCTATAGACTTGTTAGGTCCTGTGTTGGAGCTACAGGAATATGTTATTAGGTAGATGGACCTTTTCGCTAAATGGCCAGTGGTGGGAATTGTAAATAAGGCGGATACTACAGCGGTTTTGGAGTTATGAGATAAAGCATTTGTGTCTGAGGGTATTCCAGTGGTATTGTTGAGTGACAATGGAGTGCAGTTTAAAACTAACGATTACTTTTAAAGGATTGTAGTGAGGCAAAGGACAACATCGCTCTATAATCCCACGGGGAATGCACTGTTGAAAGATTTAACTGTGCGGTTAAGGGAGCCATACAAGGGACTGTCAACTGCAAAAAGGATTGGCATTTGGAGGTGAAAAAGGCCATGTGGGTGTATAGGTTCACTGTTCATGATTCCACAGCGGAATCTCCATTTGTCATAATGAGAGGTAAGAGACCTAGGTGAAAATATAATCCAGCACGGTTAAGGCAATGTGAGTTGGAACACTGGCCCCTCAGTTCTATTAGAGGGAAATTGGATAAAACACACTTGAGAAATAAATCTCACCATAGCAGCAGTCCTGGTGGTAAACCTGTGCAGGTGAAGCTTGGAGACTGGGAGCGAGTAAAGAAACCGGTAAAAGATGCTAAAGGAGAGAGCAAATTCTTCAACCCGGAGGAAGTGGTAGAGGTTTTGAGGAATGCAGTTCGACTGAAAAGGGGTAAGGCGTGGAACCTTAAGAAGGGGGTTTTAGGAGCCAATGAGAAGGATTTTGCAAGAGAGGGTGGATGATGAGGAGAAGGGTAACAACAATACTGAGTAGTTGGGTGACATTTTTTAAAACAGCAGTGTTCAATCCGCAATGGGAATGGCTAGTTTAAGTGGGAATGAGGAGAGCGGAACAAGTATGGATGGTATCCTTGGGGAAGTGAGCACCCCAGATAGGAGTAGCAACAGCAGTGGGGGCCAGTTGGACCAGGATTCAAAACTTTCAGGACCAGATGATTCTTCTGGAAATTCTTTAGCAGTGGAAGGTTGAAAGAGAAGAAGAATTTCGCCACAGTGGTTAAAAGATTAAGTAGAGGGATGGATGAACAAGTGATTTTCACTTGGTCATTTACAACGTGTGGTAGTATGGATAATTCCAATTGTTTTAGGTTCTATTTTATTTTTTACAGTTTTTAGATTGGATTGTGTTGTTTCCCCTCTAACAATGTTTTCTCTCTTCCTTTAACCTTTCCTTGTTTTTTCCCTAGTTGCACTGTTTTGTTTTAAAGTAAGGGGAGTGGGTGTGTTGTTGCTTGGTTATGTATTATTGCAGTAAGTGGGTGGGGGGTCCTCGTTCTGTGCAGGTGCATGGAATGCTTGGGCGTTTGATATGTTGTGGTTCTATGGCTCAAGATTCATTGGGTGAGATAGCCGCATGCAACGAAGCCAAGCTGACATGTTTCCTGTGTACGGAGATAAATAAAGGATCCAACTATACGGGAGTCCTGTGTGCTGACAAAGCGGTGCAAAAAACTCCTGGGATTGCACTAGGTCACTCCAGTGGAGCTACATGGTTGAGAGCTTAATGGCTAGGTGCATTCAATGGACTTCCAGTACCTTACAGTTAAATTTGGTCCTTAAATATCGTACTGTCAATTTTTTCTGGCCATTGTCTGAACATCAGCTGAGCACTCTTGTAATTCAACTGTAAACATGCTTTTCCTACCATCTGTGTGCTACCTACGATTCAGAAACTACTTTGTGAATTCCATATAGCCTCCTGAAACCCCAGCTTAAGAAGACCAGTGCACCAATGGGGATTGCTGCTGAAGCCGTCCACCCCTGACACAAGGGCTCTGTATGCTATGCATTTCAGCTCTGGATCTCTAATTCACAAAGAATGCCAGTGGTAAAAACCGATGCAGGGGCTTGGTTTTAACTAAAATATGGAAGTTAAGATGATACCTACAACCAGGACATTATCAGACAAAAGTAGTGCAAGAAAATCAATTAAAAAATATTTTTTTCCCATCTAAGCACATAGTACCTGAAAAGACATTCCCTTATCCATCATGAAACAGCTGAAGAGACACCTATTTTAGGAACATATCATAAGACAGTAAACAGCCCATCTAATCTCTCAGAATCTAGCACCCACTTCTATGATGGTCCCAGTTTTTTGGTTTTCAAAATCTGGCCACCCTACACAAGTAATCCTATCAATTTAATCTAAAACAAGACAACTGGACCAAATGCATGAAATGGTCTCAATGCGAGAACAAGACTAATCCCAGTAATCAACAATAACAGATGGATTATCTACTAATGTCTGGTTCCAGCTCTTCACCACCTAATCATGGGTAGTAATATAAATGCAATTATGATACAATACAGACACCAAACCAGTGGATCAGATTTCTTTAAACGAGCTAGGGAGCAAATTATTATCCCCAAGAGCATAAAGAAACAAGAGAAGTTCCTCTACCCAAAGAAGAGAATGATATATTATGGCACGTTTCACAAAAGCTATTAAAAGTGATAGGAGTAAAATATACGGGTGAATTAATTAATACACAAAGTTTACTTCAAAAATGTCAGACCACGATCTGGAGATTCAGACATGGCAGAAAGAGAAGCTTCCCTTTGCCCTATTAAGACATAAATCTAGGAATGCTCTATGTGGAAGAGTCCACTGTGAGAATTATGGATAAATCCACATGAACAATGAATAGTACATTTGGAGACATGCGAGCAAATCAGCTTGCTGGTGAAACAGCACATGATCATCTCACTGTGATTAATAAATTGTCTCTGCAGAACGCAAAGGTGATATTTGAGCACTGGAGCCCATCCTCCTTCTCCACCACCACCAACCAGATACCTCTGGGCTTTCGAGTCTAGTCCGAAACAAACAATGAGTGCTCCCCCCCCCCCCCCAGGAGATCTGTTCCTGAGGCTCAGCCGGGAACTTGCACACACGCACTTCTATTTTTAAAACTTCTGTTCCGAAATCTTTTATGTCTGCAACAGGGTGAATTACAACTACTATTGCATTTTTAGACTTGGGGGCTTGTGTGTTTATGCTCTTGCCTCAGCCGACTTTGGGCACTGTTACCACAGCGTGCTAAAATTTGATCTTACAGTGTGTGTGAGTAATCGTGTGCTTTACCTGACTCCACGCTGGATTTCGGACGCTGCTACTAGCGCGGCCGCCATCTTGGGGGAAGTAGGTTGGCACGCTAGTGTTTAGCGTCAGGTGACCTGCCTTCCCCCTATATGACTAGTATGCCTCCTAGGACGTGCAGCGGACGATTGCAGCGGGCGCACCTTATGCGCGCCGGAGGTGCGCCAGAGGTAAGCCCATCTGCGCCCGTCCGCGTCCTGGAGGCGCCCGGGTTCAATATCGCTACTGCACTTTCAGTTCCCACTTCGGGTTCTGTACAGATTTATGATTCCGCAACCCTTATCAGTCTTAGGGGAAATACCGGCTCTGATTATCCCGTGCCTCTATGTGAACCCTCTAGCGATGTTCTAAATTGTGCACGATGCGGGTGGACGGTCAGTACCGCACCCCTTCGACCGGCCACTGTCGGTGCGACTAATCCCTCTGATTTGTCGCGGACTATGGGTAGGCCCTTTTCTTGTATGCTCCTTAACACTCGATCCGTGGGCAAACATGCCCTAGATCTTTTTAACCTTTTAACAGAGCATAAGCCGGCTTTCCTCTATTTAACAGAGACCTGGCTGGGTGATGCTTCAAGTCCTGATATCTCCACTGCCCTCCCGGCTAACTACTATATGGTGAGGAAAGACCGTGCTCTTGGTAGGGGCGGGGGCGTGGCTATTGTGGTAGATAGGCAATACTGCTGCTCTGTGGTTGAGACAGAGGCCATTGCAGGAGTGGAGTCACTTGGGTTTTGTCTCTCTTTTTCCTCTCATCAGTCGTGTGCTGGCCTGTTGGTGTATAGACCTCCGGGTTACCTTAGCTCCTTCTATGAAGACCTCCATTTGGCTATGTCCCCATTGATTATGAAATACAAGCACTGTCTACTTCTTGGAGATTTTAATATCCATATGGATGATGCGGAGGCTGTGGACTCCTTGAAACTCCTGGGCGTAACTAACACCTTTGGCCTTTCCCCTTATATTTTTTCTGCTACCCATAATAAAGGCCATATCCTGGACCAGATATACTCTTCTCTTCCGATCCTGTCCTTCACTCCGGTACCCCTGATATGGTCGGACCATTACCTACTAAAATTTGATATACTTAACATCTCCAAGACAACTAGCAGCTTTGTAGACTCTCAGTCTTCGGTTTTCCGCCCCTATCATCGGGTCACGGCTGATATGTTGGAGCACTCCCTTATTTTGCATCCTTGTCTACTCACGGGTAATTTGGAAAATGATTTAGCCACCTTTCAGTCATGGCTTCTTCAGCGCTTTGAGGAGTTAGCACCTACTCCCTCTCAGCCCAAATCGGGTCGACGCGCATCAGCTCCTTGGTTCACTCCTGCACTTCATGAGATCAGAAGAAGCTGCAAGAAGGCCGAAAGAGTTTGGCGTCGTAGCTATGATGAGGCAGCCAAAGTAACGTACAAAGTCCTCATAAAGGACTATCATAAAGCTATTGTCGCTGAGAAGAAAGTGCACTTCGCTAGAAGAATCGATTCAGCAAGCAATATTAGCAAAGACATTTTTAGAATCGTTAAGGAGTTTACCTCCCCTGCGGCCTTAATTTCTAAAACATCTCCTTCTGAACCGTGGGTTAAGCAATTGGCGAATTTCTTCTCGAACAAGATCCTGAACATTCAGGCCTCTTTTTTGACTGATAATCTTACGAATGAGCCTCCTTCAATGTCGCCTGGAAAATATCCTTTCCCTGACAATCAGTGTTCCCTCCCTGATAATCACATGCTTTCCACCTTTCCCTCTCTATCTCTCCAAGTGTCATTGGATATGTTACTAAAACTAAAGTCCGGCTCCCCTTCGGATCCATGTCCGGCTAAAATCTTAGCCAAACTGGCCCACGTTATTAACCCTCTGGTTAATTCGATTCTTAACGCCTCTCTTGAAACAGGTATCGTCCCTAGTACTTGGAAAAAAGCGTACATCATCCCATTGCAAAAAAAACCTAACTTGGACCCTTTAGAGCACTGTAATTATAGACCAATCTCGTTGCTCCCTGCCTTGGCGAAAATAGCTGAAAAGCATGTGCATTCCACTCTTTCTAGCTTTCTTGAAGCTCAAGATATCTTACATCCTACTCAGTCTGGCTTCCGCTCGAATTTGAGCACTGAGACAGCTTTATTAGAAGTAACTGAGTCTATTAAGGAGGTTACAGATAGTGGTGGGAAGGCGATGCTGGTGCTACTGGACCTGTCGGCGACCTTTGATACCGTCCCTCACTGCCGTCTCCTTTCAAGACTCCAGGAGATTGGACTGAGAGGGACGGTATTCAATTGATTCAAGTCCTTTCTGACCGACCGCCAACAATTGATCTGGGCCCCTCCCTTCTCAGCTGCTGTTCCTCCTCTGGCTGTAGGAGTACCACAGGGATCGGTGCTAAGCCCCACTCTTTTTAACGTTTATCTTTCTCCCTTGGCAGAACTGGTTGAGTCGCATGGAGCGCGTATTGTGTCATATGCCGACGACACGCAGCTCCTTTTCACCTGCGATAAGAATACTGAGTTTGTCGGCATCTCTATCAGGAAGTGCCTGGAGGCCGTTTTTTCCTGGTTTCGAGAGAATTAATCAAAATGCAACTCAGACAAGTCAGAGATTACTTTCTTTGGCTGTCCTCCTGATCCCCATTGGAAATTTTGGTGGCCGGCTGATATGCATCCAACTTCATCACCTACATCAGTGGCAAAGAATTTAGGTATCAAGATTGACACTGGCCTAACCTTTAAGCCTCAGATTCTTGGCCTAGTTGGTCAATGTTTTGCCATGCTGCGCACTCTCAGGAAATTTCATCCTTTCCTATCTCATAGCCACAGAAGAATTACAGTCCAGGCAATGATTGGTTCCAGGCTCGACTATTCTAACATACTGTATCTGGGCCTTCCGGAGTACCTTCTCGCGCGCCTCCAGTCAGTTCAGAACTCAGCGGCGAGGGCCATTTTTGGCCTTAGCCGCAGGGCTCACACTTCAGCTCTCCTCGATTCGCTCCACTGGTTGCCGGTATGGAAGCGTATCCATTTTAAAACTCTGAGCATGGCCTTTAAATCTTTGCATGGTATCGGTGCGGTTTACTTAAGGAAAAGAGTTCAATTCTATTTTCCTTCCAGATCTCTTCGCTCGGCCTCACTAGCTCTGGCCATTATTCCAACCATCAAACGTGCTCGCATTGGTGGACGTTCCTATAGATTGCTGGCCCCTCAACTTTGGAACAAACTTCCCCTGTCTCTTAGGAAGCTCGACAGCTTGCTATCCTTCCGGAAGGAACTTAAGACTTGGCTTTTTGCCCGATAGTCATCTTTGTTCCTGGCCCGCTCTCTACAGATCGGTTTAGCGCCGGGACACTCTGCCCGAGTAGTAGCCGTGCGCTCTACAAGACACCCACTTAACATTAACATAACATAACTCACCACATTCGAGATCATTCTCATCATACACAAATCTGTAATCTTTGATACGCATCAGTACATAAATCTGTAAGCTTTAGACAACGATCACCTCAGCTATAGTCTCCATTCTGAGGGTTTTAAATGATTTACAACCGCTCTCTTATTCTTTATGCTGAAGCAGAATTTTCATTTTAGAACCGATTTTGAGCCTTTCGGGTGGGAGACTCCGCGAGAACAATGGACATCACTGCACATCTGTAACATTCCTTCAAGTGACTGAAACACACTGTTAGTCCACACACAAAAGTAGTGGGCAAAGTAATGAGTGGTGCGAGACAGATAACTAAGAAGATTGTACATTTCACCAGGACCTACATTCCATCTCACATTACCCATAAATGTAATGATCTACACGAAATGCCGATCCTCAAGACATGTCCTTTAAATATAGTGGAGGAAAGCCAGAGATTGGTGAACACTAAATGTGCTTGGGAAACGCTTTCAAAAATATGGGTGATGTAATGCTCCTTAAATGCAATTAAAACATACTACTACCACATGATAGAGGTCTTGAGAGGGAGATGGGAAAAGGCCACGGAAAGAAGCAAACATACTTTGGAAAATACTGGAGCGGGATCTGCAAACTAACATTAACCATAGTTTCTTTAAAAAGACGGTTGTCAAACACTGATTTTTATTGTGATTGTAAAGTTGAAATGATGTACGTATTTATTAAACGAATTGTGCATTGATCTTAAACTAACCACATAATAAAGAATGAATTTGAAATATTGAAAATTTATTTTCATCCTGGACAGAGGAAGGAAAACAAATGAGGGGACAATCCTAACGAATAATAAAAGGAGACAAAGCACTTTCACAAACAGCCAGATCTTGCTTGCTGGACTCCTCTGAAGACAAACTGAATACTTGATATAACTGTTGCAAACACAGACGAAAACAGGGGGTTTTCAATAAGCAGAAAAATGGGCTAAGAGAAGTCAAATAAGAGTATTAATTTGGAAGGTCGATACCACCCACAAATGTATTTGAAGCAAGATAAGAGGATTTTGATGCTGGTTTGCATGACTGATTTAAATGCAATACAGAAAATACACAGATCCTTTAATTACTTTCGGCATCATCTTACGTACCATTAATCCTGTGGTATGGCTGGTCAAAATCGTGCCCCCACCGGTGTCAGAGAAGCTACTGTAGATGTTTGCCCCAGTAGATCAGTGCACTGCCGAAAGACTAACAACGGATGCTAAGCAGACTCATAGGCCTTAATAAAGAGAATAACCGGAGCACTGGGTTGAAAGTAATGTCTTGTTGTCAACTTAGAAAACTACCTAGTTTCAAATCAGTGTATCCCTGGAGGGGTAACTTCCTCCGTATAGGTCAGTAGAGACTCTTAAAAAATAGAGCCAATGTCAAAGCCCTAAATGCGTTAGGGCTATGCAAAAAAAGAAAAAGGAAGCATAACTAGAGAGTAAGTCTGATGACTGCTCATGAAGTGCTAATTTCATAGTTCGGCAATACAAGTTAACTGATTTATTAGATAGTGCCTCTCTTTCAATTCAAATGCATGCCTTCCCACTCAAACCCCACACCCACTGCCATGGAAAAAATATATGTGTACAAACAACATTAAGCCCAACTTTTACTACAACTGTATTACAAAACACTTGAAAAAATAATGATCTTTGGATTTCTGCTTGGGGCAGGAGTACACAGCTGGTTGTGTACAATGCATAATAAGACGTGCAGACCTACAACGCAAGTTCAATATTGTTTGGAATTGAAACGCGAGGAGCGTTTAACTTGTTTTTTGGACCCTGTCTGCCTGCTGCACTTCAGGACTCCACAGCCCAGGGGGAACTGCGGCCGAAGCTGCGTCAATCGCGCCAGCCGGCGCATAGAGCCTTGCTCCAGCTCCCGCTGTGCGGGAGCGTTTAACTTGGTTTTTTTGGACCCTGCCTACTGCATTTCAGGACTCCACGGGGCAGGGGGAACCGAATCCGGAACCGCGTCAGAATCGCGCCAGCCGGCGCATAATGTCTGCCTCCAGCTCCCGCTGCGCGCCTGTCATAGCCCGGAAGAGGCTGGGCTGGGCAAACTCCCTAATATCTTGCTTTTGAGAGCCACGGATCGGAAAATTGCTGCCCAATGAAGGTACTGTTTATCGTGGATCCCGTATACATTGTTGCTCTGTTCCCTGTTTTGTTTCCTGCTGTTCGCATTATCAACTGAGACGTATTGTACACCGCATTGACGCGTTGCTGTTCCGAATACTAGCAGCCCAGCTCCCGCTACGCCGCGGGCCTAACGCTGGCATTGCACAGGGTACTGACTCTCCCCTCCCCGAAAGATCCTGACCATAGTAGCGGCATGCTTCCTGGCCCCCGTGCAAGACATACCCCACAACCAATGACTCGCACTAGCGGTAGCACACCAATGATCCCTTTATTTGCATATCATTCTTTTCCTTTTCTTTTGCTTTTGTTATCTTGTGTTTCATTATTATTTTAGTATTTGATGGTTGTTATAATGTTACGAATATCGAAACGTGCATACACTGCCCTATACCTATTCGCATCTGTCAGCGATAATGTTTCGGATGAAACGTCCTGTAACTGCTTCCTGATGCAGGCCAATGGAGACCCACAGATAAGATCCTACCCTTTGCATTGAATCAACGGACAGCATGGCGAATAGTTATTATGCCCATGATGCTATATACTCTCTGAAGTTCCTCCTGATTCATGAACCCTTTGGATCATCCTATACCTTGGGCCTTGTTGTGGTTTGCTGTTTACACTACCACTTATTAGACATGCGGTTCCTCAAAAGGCACGCCCTTGTGAACATATTTGACTTGTATAATGTGAAACATGTGTAATATACTGTGGCAAATTGTTGTTTATACTGAATATTTCTGTATGGCTACGGGATGTTATGTTAAATTTTCAAATCTATTACTATGGTATGTACTGTGAGCAAAGAAAGAAATGCAATAATAGATGTTCAAACAAAAAATCAACTGAGACCTATTGAGACTTACTTTAGAATGGAGAAACGCAAGGGAGTGGTGGGGACACTAGACTCCTTCTTGGTAAGGGCAGAATCATTAATGATCCACGAGATTGAATTGACTGAGCGACGTCTCTCTCTGGATCCTTCAACCCAACGAGACAACCATCTACCGGACACTCAGGTAGTTGGCATAGGAGTTAGTGTGGACAACGGCCGGACTACTAATCCCTCCACTAATATTTTATCCCCGTCCTGTCCTCCTCCGATTGTTTCAACTCTAGAAACCACACCAAAAGTGGCTGCGGGCAGAGTCACCAGGACCAGGGTATTGAAGAATGTGGCAGCACGAAAAACCGAACTTTTGCCTGCAAAAAGAAAATGGGGGGGCACCTACAAAGAAATCTAAACTTACAATGGGCCCCCGAGCAACGGATGGCTCAAACATAGAACATGACATAATTACATGTGAACCCAAAAGCATTTCAGTTGGCACACAGACATATCTGGTCCATGCGTTCCTTGATCCTAGCTGTAGCAACACTAAGGAAGTTGCCACAGGAACTGACGTTGCCACTAATGGTGTAATCACTGGTGTAATGGTTAATGATGTTCAAGACTTTTTCAATAAGGGCTTTACACAGCTTTGGGATAAATTGAATCTTTAAGAAAAAGCAATAAAAAAATTAGGCCATAATAAGGAGGGCAGAACAGTATATGAGCTAAGCAGGGGAAATTATGAGAGGGTGAATAGAATTATACACCATGATAGGTAAGTCCTGGGTGGTATTTTTACTAAACCCACGCATGTTACCACGGGAGACAGGCCCAAGGAAGTATTAATTGGCCCTAAACCTTTAGGCACACAGAGCAATTGTACAGCACGCTCCAAAGCAGACAGGAGGCTAAATATCCTGACCTCTACCCCTACCCTGAATTCTAGTAAAACTGCAACTAATGATCAACTAAAGGCCAATTTGGATATCTTAAACCTCCCCCCTGCTTCATGCCCATATACATTAATACTAGCTGGTGTCCCAGCACTTAGAGTAAACGAGAGAGAAAGTAGGGTAGGCTGGATAAGACACTCCATTAAAAATATAAATGGAGATTGCATAGTGGTTAATTTTTGTAGGCCTCAGCTGGTCCGCCATATTTTGAACATAACTGAGACAACCCACTTGACGAATACTAACATTTGTACCCTCCTGTTGTTTTTTTTTTTATAGACCGCAGCCATGGCATTCAAACACTAGGTTATTCCCTGTACCATCGATAAATAGATATCACACACTTTCAGATTTGGATACCCAAGTCTGACAACTATTTACACCCCAAGTATCAGGACCATTGGCAGTTGGAATACAAGCTCCCACACTTAAGATTTCTGAAAATGAAAATAAGCTACCAATGAGTAGGGTTCAAGTTGATGTAGAGAGAGCTAGAGTACAAGGTAATAATGACCAGCAGAGGCCTCATATGGCGGACGAAAATGGGTTTGTTCTGGCCAAGACCACTAAGTTGAATAATGAGCCAGTTAATTCACCTAAGAGGAATAGAAGGGACATCGGAAATCACCACACTAATTATAATTTTGGTATAGAAGATGGGCGTAAGGAACAAAGCGAGGTGGGCTGTCAAGGAGAGATAAAACCGATCTCCTGGAATATTGCAGAGCTTAAAAGGAACATAGAAGATGTTGTGTGGCAGGAATATATTGGGCAGAGTGACATTATTTTGTTTCAAGAAACTTGGGAAATACAACCTCCTTATAAAGTAGGCTACAAAACCTTTAGTAAAGATGCTATCCCCTCAGTTAGAGGGAGGCCCTCAGGAGGCCTCTCTATCTGGATAAAGGTGATTCTAGGCATTGATGTCAAACTAGTCGCTCGCAGGATATCTTGGGAGTAAAATTCTTCTCGCCGGACAAAATGGAAGTTTACATATTAAACATATACTCTAGGCCAGTGTTTCCCAAACTGGGGTCCGTGACGCATGCCCAGGGGGTCCCCAGGCAGCAGTTTCAAAAGAACTGCCAAGTTCCTTGTAGAATTAGCAGTTTTGGAGCAACAATAAAAGTGTCAAGATAACACCAGTGATTAATGTACCTGCTGCAGAGAGATGCGAGTTTTGTACACCTTGTAGTCCCATTTGCCTTATGTACCATTTTCTCTACACTGATTTACACATATGATTCATTGTCTTTATATGTGTGTGATGTAAAGTGCTCTGACATCCTACAATGGAATGAGAGATGCTATAAAACAAATGAAATAAATGTAACAGATGTGCTATGGAGAAATGAGAGGCACTGTTGAAGGGTGACAATAAGGGAATCATTAAAGAACCCCAACAAAGATCGTCGTATCCTGGTGCATATTAAGGTCATCATTTACTATTCTTTAAAAGCTAATACAATTCAATATATAATTATATATGTGTTGTAGAATGCACCATTGATTCCTAACTTTTTCTGGGGGGGGGGGGGGGGGGGGGGGGGAAGAGGCCACTCACTGCACTTAGGGGCCCATTAGGATGTCGGGCGGATCGCCACCGCCATGCTGGCGATCCGCCTGACATCCTTGCCTGCCCGCCACCCATTTCCCCACCGCCATATTACTATGGCAGGGGGGACTGCGGCAGATGGAAAGACCGTCTGCTGCTTTTCCACCCCTGTCGCCTTGCGACCGGGGCGGAGAAGGTTTAATATGGTGGCGGTGTCTATCAGACACCGCCATCCCTATTAGTATGGGCTTTGGGAGATGCCTTTCCGTAGCGGCAATGCCGCTACGGAAAGGCAAGCGGTCTACACTTTGGGGACCCCCTGCGGGCCCCATGGTGAAGGCGAGATGGGGTGCACATGGGGGGAACCTGTGGTACCACCCTGCATTTGCATACACAACGCGGCAGGCACCACGTGGTGCCTGCCGCTTTGTGTATGCAAATGCATTACATGCATTTTTAGAATTGTGGCGGGCAGTGCTGAGAGCCCGCGGGCGCATCATAATACCCCCCACGGGACCCCCGCCCTTATGGCGGGTGGTCCCTTATTCCCATAGGATGGCGGGCAGGCTAAGTCCGCCCGTCATCCTAATGACCCCCTTAGGGTGCACTGTATGGGGACTGATCTGAAAACACTTGCCTTGGCTGCTTTGGGTTTCCACTCTGGCTCTGGCAGGAGCCTTGTACTGTGAAATAAAACAAACTATTTAAAAGTTAATCAAGGAGGTGGAGCACCAACCTTCCCTTTACATTTTCCCGTTTTTTGCAAACTCTTTCAATATAAAATACTAAAATCCTTACAAATTAAGTATTTGTTTTTGCGTGCACGTGTGTTTATTTTTTTCGAATTAGTCTTAATGTTTCAAATTTAGATCATACAAATTGCTGGGGATCCCCGGCTTCCAGTGGTGAGTCAGTGGGGGTCATCAGGAGTCAAAAGTTTGGGAACCACTGCTCTAGGACATATCCAACAAGCAAGCAATCGAAGGCCATTGATCAGTTAGACAATCTCCTAAGCTCGATTGATTCAAGGGCCCTGATAATCTTGGGGTGCGATTTCAACCGTAAATATGAACCTACGGTTGGACTAGAAAATATCTTTGAGGAAGATGACCTGGCTAATAATATCACGCCCTTGGAAAGCACCCCGGTAGTGCCCTGTACAATAGCAATAGCACAGTTGCTAAGACTCGTTTCAGGGTACTGCTTACGAGCCTGTAATGGCCGTTTGCCCTCTTATAGTCCAAAAGCCCCCACATTTACTAGAAGTAATCTAAAGAGCCACATAGATTATATATTAGTTTCGATTGAGCTGTGGTCGATGGCCCTCGACCAGAAATTACCCCAATTGTAGCCCCATTATTTTTTAGTTAGAAGGAAACAATGGCAGCTATAGACAGAGTAAAACCAGGAAAGGCTCCTGAACCTGACAAGATACCTGGAGACTTATGGAAGCATGATTAAAGGTGTTTGGGGCCCTTACATTAATCTAGTGTGTAACTATGTTGCCTCGGGCGCACCCCTACCAGAAACCTGGAAAGGGGCAGAGACTACAACTATTTTCAAGAAGCGAGATCGCCTGAACCCCTCACACTATCGACCAATTAGTCTTATTGATGTTTTCAAGAAGATATATGCTAGGCAAATTTAAAATAAACTGACTAATTGGTTTGAGGAATATAGCATTTTATCACAATATCAGGCAGGTTTTAGATCAAAGACTAGCACGATTTACCAGGTTTTTAGATTTCTTTGTATAACCTGGAAATATACAAATGGCCCTTCCTAAATATGGTATATCGCCTTTGTGGACCTAAAGGCAGCGTTCGACCTTATCCCCAGAAACCTCCTTTGGAAGTCTCTAAAAAATCAGAGGGTTCCGGGGAAATTCTTCTACAGATAATAAGATTACACAAAGACAATTGGGCAAGGGTCAAATGGGCTCCACTAGGTGAACTAAATGAACTGATTAGGGTTAACAAGTGTGTAAGACAGGGGTGCGTTTTAGCTCCCACTTTATTTTCGCTATACGTCAATGGCATCACCGAATACCTTCTGGGTTGTGAGCATGATTCTCCTTAGCTAGGGGGGCGCATGTACTGGCACTCCTCTTTGCTGACGACACGATTTTAATCTCCAAAACTCCGAAAGGTTTGCAAAATGTAATAAATCTATTTGGGGTATACTGCAAAGCTACGGGGCTAGAAATAAACTCTAGCAAAACTAAATATATGGCAGTTAACCCACATAAAACCTTCAGGAAAAATGTAACCGTGAATAACCAGAAGATAGAGTATGTACATGATTTTAACTACTTAGGTATTACTTTGGATTCAAAAATGTCTTGGAGAACACAGCTAGAAAAAAGCAAAACTACACTACTCCAAAACACTTTAGCAATAATAAGAAAAATAGAAAGTAGTTTATCCAAAGCAGTCTCACCCGCTCTTGAAGTATACAAATATAAGGCGCAATCGGCTTCATTGTATGGGCCGGAGCTGTGGGGGCCCCCGACGAATGATACATTCAAGGTTTGTGAAAACAAGTTCCTCAGGAAAGTTCTAAGTCTTTCGATACACACAACACTGACCCCTGTTTTGATGGATTTAAATTTTCACCATGTGGACGACTAGGCTAACCTAAGACCATTGTTATTTTGGGTTCGCCTGTGGTGCACGGATGAGCTTATTCATTATAGAGAGGGGCTTGAGGAAATTCTGGGACTTAATAAAGGTTTAGGTTTGACTTGGCTAAAGCATATACACAACTGTTTTTTTAAACTGGGACTTGAGCATTTTTGGGAGGAGCCCTCTGGCTTGACCACAACCTCAAAAAAGCTTTTAAAGAAGACCTATTGGTCTTTTATACATGGTATTTCGTCCCATTCTTCTAATGTGGAATCATTGACATCACGTGTCCTCCAAATAAAAAACAGTTTGGAAGTTTGAGCCCTTTCTGAACGAAATACAGCCGCAGCTAGCTAAATCTTTATACCTTAAATACCGCTATGGTGTCCTACACATAAAGGCAAATACTGTGAAATGAGCGCCAGGCAAAACAGAGGAGGGTAGATGTGTATTATGTGATTTAGGTGCAACAGAGAATGAAACACACCTACTGTTCTTCTGCCCAGACTATTTGCAATGTAGGAAGAAATGGATTAAACTCGTTTGTCGTCTTCTTTGTATTAGATCCTGCCATGAAGCAGAAAGATTATTACGTTCCGATACCACGCAAACAGTGGTTTTTAGTATTATAAGGTATTTGTTTGGCATTAGCTTGGTAAGGAAAAGGGAAGGCCTGAAACTCTAGGCTGAAAAGAAATAAAAGTATAATGAGCTTGGCACGTGCACTTTATGATTATAAAATAAAATGTATAATGATTTTAGACTATTCTTAGTATTTATTAATAAAGCAATTGTCTTTATTTTATAGGTAGTAATCTAACTGTACAGTTGAATCTTTTTTTTATGACCCGATATGTCTATTCCCCAAATCTGTTTTTAATAATTTTGTATACTACCATGCAAAATTGCAAAACATTTGATATATCCTTTCAACATCACAAAATTGGTTGATTATTCCATGTAGTATCCAGTGTGTCTAGCAGCATTGTTTCCTATGCTCAACACGATGCATTGTCGACATTCTTGCATTGTCGAAATTTTTGTACTGTATTTTTATTTTGTTAAGCTTTTATGGTCTTTTACACCGAAATAAAGATTGAATTGATTGTAACGTGTTAAGTCCCGAGCCTAGTGCACCGTGGAGTCACTGCATCAAAAGAAAGCTTGTCATTCATTTAATATTACAGCCACTAAGAATGTTACAATTTGGAATATTTCCTTATAAACCATGCTTGAACCAACACGAGTTTAGTGCAACTGTTTAAACAAGGCGTCGTGTACCTTAAGGTTCAATATTGACTGCACAGGTTATTTTGTAACTCTTTAGAGAATGCCAACAATAAAACCGTCCTTAACTAAAATGCAAAGATCAAGTGCAATAAGCAAATAAACAAGGTTTTTATATTTTATCATCAACGAAAAGTAGGGGCTCTGCTTTAGAAAGGACCTACAAAAAACATTGGCAAAGCTAGAAGTCTAGTCTTTGTCATCAAGTGGCTTTCCAAACGTTACAAAATTACGCGATATTGTACTGAAGGAGTTCCAAACCCCCCAAAAAATTGAATTGTGCTAAATGCCACTCTGGCACGTTGCACTATTTTTCATGCGTGTAATATATCTTTGCAAAAAAGGATTTCGTACTAAAAGAGAGGGGGGTTGGGGAGCACAAACGTTGCTAACAAGCATTCACGTACTATTCATTGCGTGATTCCCGTCTCGTGAGATTTTATAGTTTTTAACCCGAAAGCAATATCGGGCATTTCGTGTAAAAATGGTAATGCAAAATGCCAAAGATTGCGGCGACATAAACACAAAAGTTCCTATGCCCAGCCTTCTCATTCGAAGTCACACTACATGCTCCAGCCCATTTCTGAATGTCCACCAACCCCACCCCGCACCCACTCGAGTTGACCCATTATTCCTATTTGTCAAATGAGCTAATCCACTCATAATATAACTACCGCTGCTTAGCATCCTCTACCCCTACCCCCACCCCCACCGCCGCAAAGTCGGTCCGAAGGCCTATGTCAAGTTTAACCCTTTCAGCCAAACTTGAGGTTCATGCGGAGCTTGCAAGTGTACCGGGTAGCTGTACGTGCGAGTAGATCATTGACATCTACCCTTTCCTTTAATATTCTTAATAGTATTATTACATTTTAATTTCACGGCAACACACACCAAAGGAAACTTAAGGGGCAACCCATGCATGAACCTAGAGAATTTCGCAGCTCTATTCGTATCCCACATTATGTTTTTTCTGGGACTCACTCGTAGCACTATAAACCACGGTCGCGTGTGCCAGTATGTAGAGGAGCAAAAAGCCAGAACTATGAAACCTGTCAGACAGGACATGGGTCTACTTGCCGGATATGCTCCTCGAGTCCCTTCGGTGCGCGCCCGTCCCTTAGGTGGGGGAGTTACTTTATTGGACTACGTCACACTGCGCTCAGCACGCGTGAACTCTTTCTGGTGGCCCCATTAACGAACCCTCCCCACTCGCTTTGGAAGGTAGCTTTCCATGAGGGGACCCGATATTCTCGCCCTAAGCTGATAGATTCGTGTATGAACTGCTGAGTGGTCATTCTCTAAAGGCACTTGCACCATAAAAGGTCCCCAATCCAACTTTTTTACGTCCTCACCGGCCACTTTTAGCACTCCAGGTGCCCATCGTTAACCATACTTCCGGTCTTGACCTGGTAACTTCCGGTTTCTGTGCCGCCACGGCGGGCAATTTGCCACGAACGCTTCCCTGCAGCAGATACTAGCTGTAGTCGACTCGGGCGCGGCTTCGCCAACCGAAACCGTTTGTTTTCGTTTCACAAGCCGATTCCACCAATTGGAACAGACGTCACATTGCACGCCAAGAATTGTGACGAATAATAGATCGCCATACATCAGGTTAGCCGGTCATACACAAATCAGGTGGATCTACTAGCTGAAGGGGGCGGGCCGATGCAGAGCAGGAATTTGCATCCGTTTGTCTGAGAAACGTCCCTCTTGAAATGGGTCCTTTTACCGGCGTTCGTAGAGAAGCAGAGCAGCGAGCGCCATCTTCGAACGGTTCGAGTGGTCCAATTTACCTCAGAGTGCGTATAAATACAGCGCTGACATCACCGACTTACTCTAAAGTTTAAACTCGAAAGACATTTTTTTGCCTGGCTCTACGGCATTTGTTATCCGCAAATAAAGAATTCTACATACAGTGGACTTTTTGTCACGAGTGACTATTTTACGTATGAGAAGTACATTACAACCAAGTTCCTCATCCCAATCATTAATGAGGATTACTAAGACTCACAGGACGGGGAATCAAACGTGAATGCTGTAACTAACTCACCCATTGGTGCTATAGGAAGACACCATCCCCGATAGTGCTTCTAGTTCTTGTTCGTGGGATGAGGACATGTATTGCTGAGGGATAGCATTTACAACCTCCAACATGTAATACCGTTTTTCTCCCTGTCCCTGTCAATAAACCAATCAGTAGATTTGTAAGCTCTTGTGTCATCCGCGAGGGTATCCCGCGCTGTCTTGGGGTGAACTCTAGTACCATCATGAGTGATGTGGGGAGCAGGGCAGGCGCTAGGCATGGGCAGCGTGGGCGGCTGCACAGGACCTCGCACTCAGCCCACCAGCATGGGGCCACGCACTGGTGATGTGTCCTGTTGTTTCCCTGGCAATCTATTTAAAAAAAAGGTGTCGCCTTGCAATTAAGGTCCATTGGAGGGGGTCCCCTCCCCAGGCCTCTCAGGGATGGTGTCTGTCTGGAGGCCTAGGGGAGGGAGACGCTCCGTCGATTGCAAGGAGACCATTCACAGACACTGTGGGGGGCCCATTGTCCAGCATTTTGGCACCCCCACAATTTTAACTTTTAGACCACAATCTATTCTCACACCTATCGGACTGAAGGTGTGAGGAATGCTTGTGGAGTAAAAGTTAAAACTGTGGGGGCGCAAAAATGCTGGACAATGGGCCCCCCACAGTGTCTCTGAATGGTCTCCTTGCAATCGAGGGAGCGTCTCCCTCCCCTAGGGGTGATTATGTTGGACTGCAAGGTGGGAGACTCGCCACACTGTGCTAGCACCGGAAGCCCCTGCGGAGCTCCCTGCAACCTTTGCATTACCATGCCAGTAACGCTTTCGGGCTGCATGAAGAAAAAAAGAGAGACGCACCTTCCACCTGCAATCAGCCGCATTCCTACCTACGGGTGAGAGGGCATACATCTGGTCAATCTGCCAGCTCTGTGGTCACCTACGGAATCCCTGCAAAGGTCACGTTCCATTTTGCTGCCCTTCTTGATTTTTTCCCTCCGCAAAGCTGTTCGCCCTGGTGTGGTGCATATCCACAGTGCCACCTAGTGGTGAATCACCTCACTGAATTCAGTACGTGACATGAAATGAGGTGGATCGACTGCATGAGGATCGTACGGATAACAAGCTGTCCTGCCACATTTTGCATGGGTTCAACCCCCCTGCACCAACACAGAGGAAAACCCCTGGCACATGCATTGCAGTATTAATGAAGCTGTCTTCTCAATTTCCATATTCCACTATACTAACTCACCACTATTCCTTTATGGGTTCCAGAGTAGCGTGCTACTCGCCAATGAAGCGCTTCAAAACCCCATCAAGGGGTAGCAAGCGCTATATAAATACAAACCTCTTTCCCTCTTCTATCCCGCAACCTACCCTTCTCTATCCAAATAACTGAATAACATATCCACCACTCAAATGACTTCATACTTCACTATACTAATTTTCAACACTAATCCTTTATGGGTTCCAGAGTAGCGTCCTACTCGCCTGAAAAGCACTTCAACACCCTTCAGGGGTAACAGGTGCTACATGAATGTAAACCTTTCTTCCCTTTTATCCCTCCACTACCCTTCTCACTCCAAATAACTGACTAATATCCACCACTCAAATTACTTTCATGTTTCACCATACTTATTCAGCACTAATCCTTTATGGGTTTCCAGAGTAGGGTGCTTCAACACCCCATCAGGGGTAACAAGCGCTATATAAATACAAACCTTTTTTTTCCTCTTCTATCCTTCTTCTATCTTTCCGAAAACAAATAAATGACTAACCTATCCTCCACTTATGATTTACTTGCATGTTTCACTATACTTATTCAACACTAATCCTCTATGGGTCCTGGAGTAGCGTGCTACTCGCCTAAAAAGCGCTTCAACGCCTCGTCAGGGGTAGTAAGCGCTATATAAAAGCAATTACAAATGGCTACTGGGCCAACTATCAGTTGTTAGTTGCACCACAGCGGTGACTGTAAAATGAGATGGCCCTATCAGTAAATCCAATATCAGGTACAAGTCGTTTTGCTTTGCGCGTGCCTTCAGTGCCCCTACGTCTTGCCTGATGCATGAAGTGGCTAGCCAGCCTGCAGGAGTTGCAGCCTAGCAATCTAACACTTGCCCGCAGCCTCCACCAAGCTACTGAGGTCGAGTCCTTTTATGAAAGCAGCCCAAGCTCTACGAAAGGCTACAGTGCCACCTAGTGGCCATTCAGCCGTACCGCACCCATTCAAGAGAGATAATGGAAAATACAGTACGTGACCAGGACACACTGCTGGGGCACACTGATACTGCAAAGGGAAAGCTAGCCCCATGTTGTTTTTGCAAAGTGGAAAAATAAACCGTGGAAGGGGAGGATGCCAGCCCCATCAAGACTGTTTCCATGTCTGATACTACCCCGCTAAGAACTCCTGAGCCCAAAGCTGCCCCAGCTGAGAAAGCTGCATTGGCGGGGAACTAAAAAAATACATAATTATTGACTCTCCTGAAAGAGGAAGAAGATCCTTTGTGACCTATGGTGGCAGGATGCCACCACTGCAGGAAAGAGCGGACACACAGGGCCCCAGCAGACGGCACCCCTGTGAACTAGTTAGTAGCCTCCCCACGGTCAGAGTAGACAAAATCTACGGTTGCATGCAAGACGCAACACCAACTCTCCTCAACCAGCAAAGATAAAGGCGTCTACAGTACGGCCTACACCAGCACAAAAAGTAGGTTGCACCATTCTTCCCACCAGAACCAGGTACCTGCAGGCCAAAAGCAGAGCGAAGAGAGCAGTGCACGCCCCAGGATAGCGACCACCTGCCCCTGCAAGCTGCCTCAGCAAAGCAGCAACATACTGCTTGGGCCCTGGTTGCGAGCCACAGCAAGAGTGACAATGCAGGCAGAGTGCTAGCAATCATGTGCAATATATGTGAAAGACTGAGCGAATACTCACTGGGGCCCATTGACAATGAATGGCTGCATGAAGGAGTCCGTGCTAGGAAGCCAGCCATTCCAGCACCGAAAGGCCATCATTGGGCCATCAATGAGAACTTCACAAGGAACTACCAACCCTGCCAAGCATGCAGAAACCAAGGCAGGATCAAATGTCATGATGTCGCAGCCTCAAGTGGAAGAGCAATGCCCTTGAGCGAAGATTACCCGCCATCTGCAAAGCACAGAGGAGAGAGGGGCCCTTTGTGGCCCGAACGCAGGAAGAAGAGAGATCGTGGTCACCCTACCTGCACCACCATCGCCCAGCAGTGGGCCAGAGACCATTCAGAGAGAGCCTCCAATACTGCCTTAAGACTGTGGTGTGCATCGGTCCATTACAGGCATGAGGGGATCGCCACACACCTAGTGGCAGGCTGCCACAACTGCAAAAGAGAAGGGAGACACTTACCTCCCACAACGATCCTAAGTTACAGCCGGAATACTCTGTCGGGGAGAAGAAGGGTATGGAAGGCACCACAGAATGGATCCATCAAAGCACACTTACCTCCACTGCCATCCCTGAAATGACTGACACACCTGAAGAAGATGCCCAGTTCTATTTGACAGGACCGGACCGGGGAGTGGTCCGTGACAGGAGAAGATGCGAGGTCCAAAGAACACGACGGAGTGAGCAGGAGGTCCCTGTGAGAATACGTGGCATTTCGACACATTTCAGAGCATGTATAGACGGAACATGCATTGCGTGGTTTTTCGCCACATTTCAGAGCAGGTGTAGAAGCGACCTGCATTGCGTGGCCTTTCGCCACATTTCAGAGCATGTATAGAAGGAACATGCGTTGCGTGGCCTTTCGCCACACCTCAGAGCAGGTGTTGAAGCGACCTGCATTGCGTGGCCTTTCGCCACACCTCAGAGCAGGTGTTGAAGCGACCTGCATTGCGTGGCCTTTTGCCACATTTCAGAGCATGTACAGACAGAACATGCATTGCATGGCTTTTTACCACTTTTCTGAGACAGAAGAAAAGGAGTGGAGAGATAGGAGGGTGACAATCCTATCCCAGGCTAGCAGACGACAAAAGGTGCGCAGTAGAAGTCAACAAAAGGGGACCAGAGCGAGTACTGTACCATCACCTGAATGCACCTTCTAAGATACGACAGTCACTGGGGTACGATGATGTCATTCTTCTCAGTGACCGTCCAGCCACCTGTCGCTGGCTGCTTACAGGAAAGGGCATTCCTGTTTGCTTACACACATGCCAAGTAAGAAGAGCTGCACTAAGGGCTAGATGTAGGTAATCACAAATTACCGATTCTTAAATACCGAATTTTACCGATTCGGTATTTAAGAACCGGTAATTGTGATGTAGGAAATAATTCGGTACATTTTACCAATTCAGTAAGATTCCTTATTACCGAACCAGTAATACTGATTCGGTAATAAGGAATCCCCTTCGCATTCATTCCTATGGGCCTGGAGGCCCGTAGGAATGAATAGGAAGCCATTCACTATTACTGATTCGGTAAATACAGAATCGGTAATAGAGGGAGCATATTCAAGGGTGGCAGGGTGTCACATTGACACCCTGTTGCACCCCTGAATGGTGCATGTGTGCACATGTGGCACACATACATGCCCTAAGGGCATGTATGTCTGCCACATGGCACTTTTAAATAAAAAAGCACAAAATTGCTTTTTAAAAGGTATTTGGTATTTACCACCAACTTGTAGTTGGTGGTAAATACCAAATACTTAAACCAAAAATGCACTCATTTGAGTGCTCCCTACATAGGATTTAAGGATTCGGTAATTTACTGATTCCCTAAATTAAGGAATCGGTATTTTACCGATTCCTTAATTTAAGGAATCGGTAAATTACAGAATCCTTAAATCCAGCCTCCTACATCGCAAAGGGCTAAATACCGGTCGGTAACGGCAAATGTACTGTTTTTCAGCAGTTACCGATCTGTATTAGCCCACCTGCATCTAGCCCTAAGTGTCCGACAAGTATCATGACTGCAAAGATTTGACAGTAACCCCTACTCACTGCCAGTCATCACCACCTGTTGTACAAGTCGTCTCATGGCAGCCACTCCATTGTTTATCATGTGCATCACTACCATCCCTGGAGCATCAAGTACCATGACAAGTCCTGCACCATTGCTATACAGAGCGACAATCTGAAGACACAGTGACCATTTGTTTTACCTGGCGTACATCCGGATCCTGGTAGCGAGAGCATGTTATGACCAGGATACATCCACCCCTGAAGTTGCACGAGTGACTAGGCGGTGGCTCCGGAGTCAGAGCCCATAAGCAGTCCCGTGGCAACGCATCCAAGGGGCCTCCCCAAGAGTGAGAGATATACTTTACATTACCCCACCAATGGATTCCAGGAAGTCAGCCATCCAACCAAGACTTCAACAGGTCACAGAATGCAGAGACTGTCATCAAGGGATCAAGCGACATTATCATCAGGTGTTTACAATGGACTCCACCTACGCCCGCTGATGCACCTAGTTTTGAACTATAAGACACTAATTGCCTCACAGCAAGAGTACACTGGACCGACGAACATCACATAGGTGGACCATCACTCAACTGACACCAAGCTGAAAGGTCTGGATTTCATCAGAACCGTGTTCATGTCCAGATATGCCTGGTTAAAGTATGGACATGTGCTAAGATGTCTGGATGCTCCCAGTTGCACCTGTCCACCTCTGTCCTCCAAACTACATCTCTGAAATGTGAGACTTCAGTTATTTTTAGTTGTTTTCCTATTCCTTGCCATAAGTTGGACTCTTGTTTGTTGCTTTTCGTTTTAATAACATTTGGGAGGAATGTTGTGTCCTACTGGACACAGTCTAGTGTTTCTGCCAGCCACTCCCTCGAGGGCTGGCCCACACTCTCATCCACACCCCATACAACACAGGCATCACCAGTCAGGAGACCCTGCGAATAAAAGAGCCCGAGTGCACGTGCTCGTGGCTAGTTGCTAATACCATATCCATGTATCCGTGTTGTCTTTCTTACAGCATGTGGGCCAAGGTCCAACAACTTAACAGGGTGTATGGACATGATCCTTAAACTGTTTAAAGTAGGCCTAATGGTTTAGATACAGTTGATTGGCAAGTACGTGGTCAATTTTGCTGCAGTCTGAATCAGCGTTCTCCTAGCGTTTTTCTGTAACCTGGTGTTGGTGATTTTAGGCCTCTGAGCACTTTAGCACTGTGGTCCAGTGTAAAGTGCATGCGCTCTCTGTGTATGTGTGGTGAGACTGGCCTGCCCTCCCATAGGAATGCATGGGGAATGTGTGTGTCCCTGGTAGTTTCTGGTATGAGAGGAGTGCAGGGGTGAGTTTAGTATGTATGAACTTGTGAGGATAAATGTTGGGCAATGGTGTGCACAGATTTATGGTGACTGGTGGAGAAATGCCACTTTTAGAAGTTGGCATTTCTGTGGACTGTGTGTCTGCCTGCCCGATGTGAATTGCATGTCTGGCTTGTGATGACAGGTGCTGAATGATGTGGGTGGCTCCAGGAGCCAGGATGGGTCTGCCCAGTGGTGAATAGGGAGATCTGCATGTAGATGGGAGGGAGGAGTTGCACCTGGGACCAGAATAGGACTGTACCTTCCCTCCACAATGCCAGCTTCACCCCCTGTGGTGCGTCTGAGCACCTAGCCCCCACTTGACAAAGGAGAGAGGAGCTGAGCACCACAAAGTGCTCCAAAGCTCCCCTATACCAGTTCTGACTGGTATCCCCCCAGCCCTATGCTGTGAGACAAAGGGGTTTTCTAATATAAATATAGGGGCTGTGTCCCCATAAAGTTGTACCACTCTTTGTGTGTTGTTCCTGCTGAGGGCGTGCTGCTGCTGGGACCCGGTGGGGGGGGGGGCTGCCATGAGGGCTTGCCTCCCTGGGCCCTGCCTTGCCTGTGATGACTGGAGGATTTTCCTTTGCTGGGAACTGCGTGCTCCATTTCTTTCTGCCTCCAGGACTTCTTGTGCTTCCAGCGCCCTGTGAGCGCTATGCTTAGTGTTCTAATTTTCCCCAAAGAAGGAGGAATGCATGGGTTCTTGCAGTGCTGAGCTGCTCGTCCTGTTGGAGGGAATCCTGGCGTGAGGGAATCCCCGTGATGCCCTATTGCGGGTGCCCACCCTGCATCAACACATTTACTGTGGAGAGAGTGTGCCCACCCCACTCATGCTATTTTTGGCAGGTTCCCACCCCGCTTATGCGTTACTTTATTTGCGGGTGCCTACCCCGCATTAGTTGCCTACTTTGGTAAAATCACCGCCGCGGCGTGTGCCGCAAAACTGGAAGTCAAGGAATGTGCTGCCTGATGTGGGGCAGGACTTCCGTTTTGAAGGGAGAAGCCTCGCACCCCCAGAATCACCGAGTCCCGGGAGGGGGCCTGGGTGGAGAGAGGCAGCCGGTGCAGGCAGTGCCTGCCCCTTGTCTCCTACGGGGCTCCCGTGGTGAAGAGGGCGCCTCGGTGCCGCAAGTGAAGTGCCGAGGTCTGTGTCGTCCCTCTACATCGAGGGGGGCGTGATGGTGCTGCAGGCCTGGACCACCGGAAGCCTCGCAGTCTCCATGCCGAAGTCCTGGTCCCAGGAGAGGGACTGGGCAAAGAACAGAGCAGAGTCCAGCCTCCAGAACAGTCCCGGTGATTGGGGGCTGTGGAAGGTACACAAAGGGGAGAGTGTCTTGTGCCCAGGAGGAGCTTGTTGAACTGGGCCCCTCAGGCACACTTGGTGCAATTGCCTATTTCTCTAGCTGCCCCGCCTAGTAGAGGGCCGCTCCAACATGGGGGCAAAATGTATTTAGAAGCCCCGTGGGGGGCCAGAGGGTCCCGGTGCCAAACCCCTACTTTAACTTACAGCTGCCACGCTTGCTAGAGAGCAGCTGCGACGTTTTGCGGGCACATGTGGTATTGAGCGCCAGTGCGCTCCAAATATGGGCTATGTGTTTTTAAGAAGCCCCAGTGATGCCCCGAGGGCACAGCCCTGCCAGGGCCCATTTTGCCTAATTGTTCAGAGGGCACATTGAGTGCCAGGCCTTGAGGTGTGACTCACAGCTGTGCAGCACGTAGTGCCAGCTGCTCCTTTTAGGCCCTCAATTTATATTCCCAGCTACCCAGCAAGTAGTGGGCAGCTGCAACGTTTAGGTCTGCGCAGATTACACAACATTGACTTTCGCTGCTTTGGCAGCGTTCCCTGACTTTTGGGACATTTGGCATTTGAGCCCCTGTTTGAGATGGCCAGTTGGTCAGGAGGTCTGTTGGGATTGTAGGGCGCCAGGCCCTAATGTGATGTGGTGCTAGGAAATGTAATTTGTGTAGTATGTTTTACGCACCCTGTGGTATACCTCTAAATGTGGTCTTTTATGATTATGAGGTCGTTTTGCATATTATGGCTTATGCTAGTGAGATTATGTTTCACTGTGTGATTTATGCCCCTAATGTGAGTTATGCTTAGGAGGTTAGGGTCTAATGTGTTTAGACTTGTGAGATGATTGCATAATGTGTTTATGCTGGTGAGGTTGGTGCAGAATGTAATTCGCGCCTGATGTGATACTATGCATAATGTAGTTTATGTTACAGGCTGATGCTAAGTACAGTGATCACCAGTGTTTACTGGTTGTACGTTTATGATCTGTTTTACTTTTACTAAGTTTGCTTTGTGATGGTTCTGACAGTGGTCCATGTCGCCCTGTCATGTGTATATAATCCCTTGTGAAGATTGCTCAGTGCCAGTTGGCACAGTGTATATTGTGTGATTACTATTCTAATGTGTTATGAGAATACAAAGGCTGTTTTTTGATATAACCTTGTGTGGAGTTCCCTTTGTAGTGTGCCTGGGATGTTGTTGCTGTGTGCATGTGCAAATGCTTTACACATGGCCACCAGGATAAGCCTGACAGCTCGTGCCAAGCTACCAAGGGGGTGAGCAGGGGTTATTTTGGCGTGTAACTCCCTTGCCCTGACTAGAGTGGTGGTTTCTTCCTGGCTTTGGCGCACGCCTTAGCCAACTAGAAATCCCTTTTCTAACACCTTGGTTTAAGTTTGAGGGTGGCTTTTGATTACCTTTTTGAGTGCCTGAATTTCTGCATATAGCTTAATTATTTCTCTTGTCCTACAATCATTTGATTAGGCATTGTTTTCTGTAATGAGTTGGAAAATCAATGCAAAATTTCAGGAATGATGGAAATCAAGATCACGTTTTTGTAGAACTACATGTCGTTATCTCAGAAAACTACTGAGGGGTTTCTTTTGTAAGTTCTGTGGTATGCAGCACTGAGAAAGGCATTAGACAGACTGAAAATAGGTGGTTGAAGTTTTAGATATTATTGTTGAAAACACAATAACTCCTCAGGATCTGGGCGATGCTCAAAGGGGTCCACCTCCTGGCATCCCCAACTCTGACAATAGAGTATCCAGAGTATTGAGGTGATCAGGCGAGGGATAGGGAAGGTGCAGCGTGGGAATAGGGATACCTGCAATACAAGGAACATACAATTACTTTTCAGTCAACAGTCTAACTACTCTCATATTTTCTCGCTACCCTTGCTCCACATACCTTGAATAATTCGTCACTGACAGTAAGTATAATTTCCAAGGTCTACAGGGAGGCTTTTCTGTAACTGGCTGCCTCTCTTATCGTGGAACAACCTGGACTGGTACCTACAAAAGCCAAGCACAATTATCTCAGACCTAGTCCATCCATTAGAGCAACAGCAAAACATCAGAGCACACACACCGTCATACATACCCTATGTCTTGCACCCAACTGATTGAACAAAAATAGCCAAAACCAAAGGAAAAAATAGTTCATGGGTTAAAGGATCATAATCCCAGGAAGCACCATACTGTTGAAAGCACAGACGGTGCCTCTCACCACACTATGTCCCGCTAGAAGGAAAAGAACAGAGTATTTCCAGAACAAACAAAAATGAACAGTCCCTAAGAATATCTTCAAAACAATCCAGTAGTCATAGAACAAAAATGCACACAGTATCTCCTCTTCGATGGACACTCTCAGAGATGATTCCTTGCCTCCTCGTAGAACTGGGTTCCCTCTAAAGATCCGCAGACATGGCAAACCTGCTAGGGAATCCAGCGCTCAATGTCTGGACTCCTACCCAGCAAGCAAAAATATCCGGCACTCGGCTCCAGCCGCCACTGTAACAGAAAAGTTGGAAGGAGAAGGTTACGCTCGTCCGCACACCACTTCCCTTCCGTAAATAGCCTGATGTCTCCCGTTGCAGTCTCCCGTCCTCTGCGAGTCAAGCACCAAGTTCACTCCGAGCAGGCTCAGAGCACACCGTAAACAAATCAGGCCGTAGTTCCGTGTCTCAACGTAAGACCCAACGGGAGCCCGAAGAAACAGAATCGAAAATCCTTCGAGTAGCGGAGCAACCGCTCAGCTACGGTACCTTCCGGGAAACAACCAAAATCACATACAGCGTCTCCTGCGTGTACGTGGCAGATATAGGGATCCCGCCTCCCGGAAGGATGAACTCTGGGAAATGTAGTTTGGCCCAACCTCTGTAGGCGCATACCTGCCTCAGGGTCTGACAATTATACTTAAGTTACCACAAAAGCTATGTCCTTTTTACAACTTAGCAAATTTAGGGAGATGATGGACGGAGCGTTGAAACTTTTCAGACACTCCACCCAGCCCCGTAACAGATCTGGGTTGAATCCATCATCGTTCTTTAGCTCACCTCACCACCCCAGTTCAGACACAGCTGTATGCAAATCAGTCTTGACCTTGTGTTTCATGGGAATATTCCAGCCCGAACTGCCAAGCCATGTCTTCCCTGGACCGGAAACAAGCATCCTGGGACCGGTTTCATGCTAACATCCCTCATCAACCAGGCTAGCTTGCATCCAGTGGCAAAGTGAGCATGGGACCCATGTCTGGGCATACCCTGCCAACTTAGTGTAAACAAAGCAAACACAAAGAGATGATGGACGGAGCGCTGAAACTCTTCAGACACTCTCCCACAGTCACGGATCTGGATTGATTCCATCATCGTTCTTTAGCTCACTTCGCTACCCCAGTTCAGACACAGCTATATGCAAATCAGTCTTGACACTGTGCCTCATGGGAACAGTCCAGCCGGAACTGCCAAGCCATGTCTTCCCTGGACCAGAAACAAGCATCCTGGGACTGGTTTCTGGCTAACAGCCCTCAGCCCTCATTAGCCAGGCTAGCTTGCATCCAGTGGCAAAGTGAGCAAGGGACCCGCATCTGGGTGTACCCTGCCAACTTAGGGCGAACAAAGCAAGCAGAAGGAGATGATGGACGGAGCGCTGAAACTTTTCAGACACTCTCCCACAGTCACTGATCTGGGTTGATTCCATCATCGTTCTTTAACAGCTCTCATCAGCCAGGCTAGCTTGCATCCATTGGCTAGGGGTGAATGCTTGCATTATCCAGCATTCCGTCCATCAATTGTTTCTTTTGCATATGTCGCCCTGAGTGGGAAGGGTATGCCCAGACGTGGGTCCCGTGCTCACTACACCACTGGATTCACGATAGCCTGACTGATGAAGGGTGATGCTTGTTTCCGGTTCCAGGGAGGACCTGGCTTGAAAGTTTGGACTGGACTGTTCCTACAAGGAACAGGGTCAAGACTGATTTGCATATGGCTGGGTCCAAACTGGGGTGGTGTGGTGAGCAAAAGAATGATGGATTTAACCCAGATCCTTGGTACTGGGGGTGAATGCTTGCTTTGTCCAGCACTCTGTCCATCAACCGTTTCTTTTGCCTATAAATATGAAAAGGCAGGCATTGGACAAGTGTTTACCCAGAACAACATCCATTGCAGCTTGCCTGAGCCCTCAGCACTGCTGAGTGGCAACTGATGAGAGAACTACCTGTATTCAAGGCCGGCTTTTGTTCTGATGGCACCAGGTGCAACAATCTTCATTGGTGGCCTCCTTCCCCCAATGATCATCTTCTCCATGGATTCCCTCACTTCCATCCTCCAACTGTGACCTTCATCTATCCATAGCCCCCTCTATCACATGCATTTCATTTCTTTTATAGCGCTTTGTATCCCAATATCGGGCGTCAGAGCGATTTACTTCAATCACACATTATAGAGACCATGCATCTTTTTAAGTGTGTAAATCAATGCATAGGAAATGTTATGTAAGACCATTATGACGGCAAGGTGTAGAAGTGAATAGTCATCCATACCAGTTGCATGGTTGAGAGAAACACAAACTTGGGATTTACAACGCAGCACAGTGATTTAGGTTGTTTATACTGATAAGAATGTATTAGCATCCAAAAGAAACACCTTTTTTAGCAACCTCAGACTAAGAAACGATTGGGCGGGGGACTATAAGGTACTAACCCTATGCCTTGCTGTTTGCATGCAGCTGTTTGGTGTTCATGCATAGCTACCTGTGTTATATTAGGATTGTAACCTTTGAACTGTAAGTAACAAAAGGATCTCTGAGACAAAAGCAGTAACTCACTGAGCTATACTCTGTGATTTGCATGTTACCTGTTGTGATTTGCAGCAGGCACGTCAACCCTCTACACTAGATTACACTAAACATAACTCAGATCTCTTGGCGCCTGGTGCGGAAAGCATGCACTGGTGGTTTTACCACGGTTAATTTATTGGCACACTTATTAGGGTTTCTCAAATGGGAAACGTGTCTCCAAGATTTGACACTTCACTATTTTTTTAGGATAGGAGATTCCAAAACAACTGCACCCTTAAAACAAAAAAATACAGCAGTGCTTCTGTTTAAGGCACACAGGCCTCCCAAGCCCCCCCAGAGGGTAGGAGAAAGTGACATGTGATTGTGTACAGAGTAGGGAAGTAACTGTAGCAGCCCTGTTGGAAATGGGATCCCCGGCTGGCCAGGGCTTTCGCCAAAGTCAGTCAGAGACCACCACTCCCAAGTCAGGGCAAGGGAGTTACACGCCAAGATAACCCCTACTCACCCTCTAGGTAACGTGGCGCGAGCAGCAAGGCTAAACTTGGAGGCGATGTAGGCTAAGTATTCGCGCACGCACCCCAGCAACAACAACCAAAGGCCCACCACAAAGGAAACTCCACACAAGGTTATATAAAAATAGCCTTTGTATTACACCAAAACACATTAGATAAAACACACACTTTACAATGTGCCAGAGGCACGGGCAGAATTTACAAGGGATATGTACAAGACAGGGCCACCTGGACCACTGTCAGGAATCAGAAGTAGCACTTTCAGAAAGTAAAATTACTTTAGCACAAAATAGCACACAATATAACAATAGAGCGCACAACCAGTAATTACTGGTAACCAGGATCTCACTAGCACCACCTGTACTAGGGAGAAAACAACCACCTATGTATTACAATACCTGTAGGGGTGTAAGAGGAAAACACATGATGCAATGCATAACATTCATTCAGAGGTGTAAGGGGAAAAACACATGATGCATCACAATACATTCAGAGGTGTAAGCAATAACAATTGCGCCAATCTCACAAGTCACCACCTGTGACTGTCCATGTGTCCCAATGTCAGGGCCTAAACGGAGCAGCTGCCCACGAAGTGCTGGGCAGCTGTGTGAGACAATACTGGGGCCAACGTGGGAGCCTCACTGGGCTCTATGCCCCAGAACAAAGATATGCCCCCTAGAGCCTCTCAGGGCTCATAAAACAATTGTGCCATCTTTGAGCATCTCAGGGCTCGCAAGAAAATGCAGCCGGAGAGTGGAGTCCTTCCAGTACTGCCAAGTATCACGCTTCAGGCGTGATACTAACGCATTTTTGGGCAGTGGTCCGCATCACTGCAATAAAATGCCAGGTCACGCATTGTAGCGCCTCCTTGATACCGCCGCCGGTGTAGAGGAAGAGACGAGCAGGACCGAAAATACCGCCTTAGCCAAATAATCCTGATGAGCACGCAGCGGCGGACCGCATGCTGCTATCAAAGTGTCTTGCAATAGTCTAGTGAGGTAGGCAGGTCAGGAGTGTCGCGCCGACCCGGTGGCCTATTATCGCATTGGCTGAACCGATAACCAGTCATTATAGCACAGCTGCTGCAGACCGGCCAGGGGCATGGCATTCACGTGACGTGGTCATGTGATTGCAACAGTGTATCCATAATCGCGTGTGTGGCAGTTATGTTTTTTTTTAGTTTGCCGCCGCTGCCCGCCACGCTGCAATAATTGGTGCATCCTTCATAATTGGCGCCAGGGTTCACTGGACAGTTAGATGGGTCCGTGCTGAGTCTTGTTAGCTGATGATGTTATGCGCAAGCCATCGTGACCTGCGCCGTGACAGCTCGCACCTCCGCAGGCTTGCCTCGGCCTCCTGAGGCTCACCATGTGCCCCAACTGCGTTGGCGGCAGCTGACTCAGTTGTGAGCCTGCTGCCGTCCTGTAGCAGAGATGCCTGCTGCTCGCCACTTTCGGCCCGTACTGTCAGTAAAATCATGATCCCCTGGACTAGGGGTCAACCAACTCGGACCCGACCGGAGCCTGCTAGCAGGCAGGCCCACTGCCTGCAGCTGTGAGAGCATGTCCCAGCCCGGGGAGGTACCTAGTGCCATGGCGCCGTCCTTGCTCGTCTCCTGCCTCGAATTGAAGTAAGTGAAACCTCTGAACTACTCGTAAAACTATCAGTGTTCTTAAATAAAACGGATGTCTCTTTACTCATTTGATTAGGCCAGATTTATAACGGAGCAGTCGGAGTCAAGAAAGCAATTGGGTAAAGCTTATTTTACGTTAGTCAGAGGAACAGAAGAAATTAAAGAACACCTGCTAAAAATGTTGGTAGTGGAGTCTGCAGTGCACCGTGGCTACATTCCATACCCCAGCGAACATTGATGTGTGATTTCAAGTGAAGTGAGGAGACCAATGAAAACAGTGCTTATCCGCCTCCCTCTCTTTTTATCTCCCCTACAGCAGTTATGCTATTCTCTACATGAGGTGAGGTGAGCAAGCAAACTGCGCCGTTTTTTGAAAAACATAATCTAACCCCATTACAATAACTGACCGCTAAAATTTACAGAAGCATTCTTTTGTTTGTAGTGACACGGCGCACACTGCAAATCACTGGTGCAGACCTGAGTCCTCGTTTTGCTTAACAATATGAACTAAGGTGCTTCAGTTTCTGGTGCTTTCCAGCAGTTTTAACATCTTCTTAGAATGTCTTGTTGCTCAAATGGGTTTAACTGCTCATATTTATATGTTTTCCTCGTTTTCATTGCTTGATTTTGGTTGCGACAAAGTGTCACTCATAGTTGTTGAAATGTCACACATAATTATACTGCATTTATGAAAATGTCACACACAGCAATCTGAAACCTTGGCAGCTATGTCCTTCACGGGGGACTCAGGACACAAGGAAATGCCCCAGAGCCTCTCGGGCTCACAGAAAAGCTCCCGCTCGTTGGAGCCTCTCTCAGGCTTCGTTGGAGTCCCCCTCCTGGGGACTCGGGAATCACTTGAGGCCCCCCGGGCCTCTAAGCACAAGGGACGCGCTCCGAAGGGGAGGGGCGGGCACTCACCGGTCTCTGGCGGCTCTGCACGGGAGCTCCCGCTCCTCGGGGGCTCCCTCCACACTTCTCCCTCCCTCTCCTGGGCTCTCCCTCGCTTAGGGAGCCTGGGAGGGGAGACAAGGAAAGACACCGGCTTCTGTCCTTACCGGAGCGCGGGGTGGCCTCCCGTCTGCTTCCGGTTTCCTCTCTCCTGCCCCCGGCCTGCCTGACTTCCAGGTCGCGGCTGCGGGGCGGGACTTCCGGTCGCTTCCCCCGGGGCCGCGCTGTGATTGGCCGACGGGCCCTGCACTTCCGGGTCGTCGCGGGCAGCGCGGCGGCCCGTTTCAGGCACTTCTAGGCGGGGGATTAATTTACCGAGGGGTGGCCTCCCTCGAGGTAAATTATAATTCAGAAACAGCGGCAATGTCCCGGGCAGGGTGGGCACCTGCCAGGGGACTCGGAAATCAGCAAAAGCGGCGTGGGCAGCCGCGGACGGGCAATGACAGCGCTCCCAGCGCTTAGCCGATAAGTAAAGCGCTTCTAAGCGCTAGGGCCGCAAATAAAGCGCTCCCCAGCGCTACAAGCCACAAGAAAGCGCTCCAAAGCGATATAGCAGAACAAAAGCGCTCCCAGGCGCTAGGAGGAATCTGCAAGCGCTTCCAAGCGCTAAGAGGCAATTCCAGCGCTCCCAGCGCTAGAGGACAGACCAAAGTCCAGAAAAAGTCCTTTCAAGGGGCAGGGGGCAAGGCTGGGCCCAGAGCCAGCACACTGGGTCTCCAGGCAGGGAGACAGCCCAAGTGGCGGTCCTCTGGCCCAGCAGCAGCAGCAGCAGCCCCCTCAGGATCCTGGAAGAGAACAACTTCAGTGGGGACACAGCCCCATTTTTATACAGTGCATTCCTTTGTTCAAGGGTGTAGAGTGGGGGCGGAACCAGTCGCAGCTGGTTCTTGAGTACTCTGTTTACCTCAACCACCCTCTCTATTCACTGGCAGGGCTTGGGTCATTAGACACACCACAGGGGGGCGGAGCCAGCATTGTGTGGGGAAAACCCAGCCCATCCAGGACACAGGTACACTCCTCCCACACATCACTCATGCTAATCTCCCACTCACCACCGGGCAGACCCATCCAGACTTCCTGGAGCCTGGCATGCCAGCCAGCTCCAGCCAATCACACGCCAGCACCCTCACAGCACACGTACAGCCATGTCTAGAAATGGCGCTTCGCTACTAGACACATACATGCTGCATACACCGTTGCGCAGCATTCACTCTCACGAGTTCACACATACCAGACTCAAGCCTGTACACCCCACGCATCAGGAACTACCAGGGACACATACATTCCCCATGCATTCCTATGGGCGGGCAGGCCTAGCTCAGCACATGCACTCAGAGTGCGCACGCACTTTCCCCTGGGACACAGTGAAAGTGCGCCGAATCCCAAAATCACCATCTCCAGGTCACCCTTTTCCAGCAAAAAGTCTAGGGGTGAACCTGCCCTAAGGGCCAAAGTCCAACAAGCCCTCTTTCCAATGGAAGCCGAGCACATGGCTGGGGGCTCCGGGCTACATCATTAGTTTATTAAATGATTCTTACACACGTCTTTTTAAAAATATGGACTATGTTGGCTAAAAATAATATAGGCAAACCTCAAATGCTTGGGTTTCAGCATGGAAACCGGAGGGAGGCTGGAGGGGAAATAACATGTTGCTTAGAGACTTCGGAAACTTAGCACCAAGCACATTTCTAAGGTCTTTCGTGAGTACATTTGAGCACATTTCATGTATACTTGCAAACCCTCCTGATTTAGGCAGAAGATTCACACTTTTGTAAGCTTCACATAAACCAATTTACCTTTTGTCAGCGTAAAGCTTCCTCTAGCCATAGTGTTTTAAAAGGCAAAATAGTGATATTTAAATTATTACAATGCCTCCTCAGAGGTAGTAAGCGCTATATAAATGCTATTTATTTTGTGCAAATACTGGGAAAGATCAACACATCTGATATTCTAACAGTGCATGCATATCTCCTTAACAGGGAATTGAACAAAGTGAAGAGAAGCCTCTCAAGTGTGTGAAGTGCTAACAAGGTGTGAGCCTTTTTTCCCCACTGCTGCATTTGCTTCTAGGTGTGAGGGTCCTGACTGATGCCAGCCAGGAGAATCGAACAAAAAGAGGCCTGATGGCCCCTCAAATTCGGCCTTTGTTATGGGCCCAGCAAGAGTCAGAAATAAGACGGCCCAGTCCTAGCCTGCACGTTGTTGTGACCGAAAGCATATAACAATGTTTAGGCGCTGCTGAAGGTGTCCCGGTGTTTGGGACGAATTCAGCATCTTTTTCAGTGGGGCTCAATTTCTTGGCAGGGTGGACGGCGTCCACTCTGTGAAAAAAGTGGGTGGAATACGTCCACCCGCGTGTACCCCCGACTCGTGCCCGGACTATACCTCTTTCCTTAACCTTGAAGGAAGCTGCTGGGCTCCTCCCTTAGACCCCAGCCTACCCATCAGGAAGGTCATCAATATGTGTTGCTAGGTGGTAGTGGCTGAGGCAGAGGTCACAGACACACCCCACTCCTACAGTATCTCAATTGACCTGCCCGACCCCTGGATATTAAGATTAATGGAGCTCTTCAGACCACGCTCTAGGCCATGAAACTAACGCCCAAAAGGAAAATCTGCACCGCACCCACCAGTGTGATGTCACTGCCCTGGCGTTTGCCTCCAGGGCAAGGAAAACCTTGTCCAGTTAACACATAAACAGGGCTCAATCAACACCCCCTCTCCCTCAAAATAAACACAGATTGAAACTAATTTGTCAAGGAGCAGCAAGTGCAATATATTTACAGCAGCTCGGGGCTCATTCTCATTAACTTATTACTCCCCAAGGAGTGATAGGGCCCTTTCACCCATTCTTACCATACGCCCCTGAAGATAATCTAGATAATTGCATTACATGTCCCATTGGAACCAAAACGTGTGGTAAAAGTAGCTGAAATCTCTATGTGTAACTCCAGTGAAAAAAATTGCAATAATCGGTGAGGTAGCACTGATTCCCACATGTTATTCCTTCAAATCTCATACCCTGTGTTATTTCCACGTCTGGTTACTTACCTTGACCCCAGTAATGGTAATTCTGGGGTAGAGGGGATTCCGCAGATACTAACAGGCCATTTTTAGGTCGAGGACCTAAAGGCTGCGCTTGCGCAGTCTCCGGTCGGAGATGTAATGTTTTTGAGTATGGGGCTTGAACCCGCCTCTCTCCTCCATCTCTCCTCCATTGGCTGGCTTCCTAAACGGAGGCCAGCCATTGGAGGAGAGGGGCATCACTCCAATCACGCCCCGTCTCTTTCGGATTCGGGGGCGTGTTTTTGGCGTTCTTTCCACCTGTGACATCATCCGTCACTCAAAACGCCAAAACACGCCCCGGAATCTGAAATTTTTGGACTTGCGGCCGCAAAGTCATTCCAAAGACCTTTGAGGGGAGGACACAGGGGCCGGTGCTGATTGGGACATTTTTGGAGTCGAGGTGACTTTTCCCCGCTGTCCTCGGGTGTTTTTTTGGGAGCTCCACGGCCGTGTTTGGCGACACCGCCGTTTTTTGATGGATCGCCGAGGTTGACCGGACGAGGAAGCCCGAGTTTCTGCCTCTCAGTCGCCTGGAGCTCGGAACGGGAGGAGGGAGAGTGCAGGGCGGCAGAGGAGGGCAGCCAGCACCGCCGGAGGACGCCGCTTCATGAGGCGAGGGAGCCAGCGCTGTACTCGTTCGTCTCCCCCGGCCGGGGTCAGCCCTCATGTTGTTCTTCAATACAGGTAGAGCGGGCGAGGGGGCCGGGGGAGGGAGGGCAGCCGGAGCCTCGGCTAAGAGAGACCAGCTAACGGGGGAAAGGCAGCACAAGTGGAGCTGGGGGAAGGAGGGTGGCTGAGGAGGGGAACTGCGCAGGCTGGGAGAAAGGAAGGGGAGCCGGGGTGGGTAGTGCTGGAGAGCGGGACCCAGACAGACTCGCTGCGTAGCTCGGAGGCCCCGGCTCTCCCGCCGCCTTGGCAGCAAGTCTCCTCATTCATCCGTGGCGCGGGCTCCCTCGCTTCTTTTTCGCGAGACTCGTCAGTTGTCTGCGGCCCCGGCTCTCGCGGTGTCAGCAGCCCAGGCTCTTGCACCGCTGACAGACTCCCGGGGGCTCCGCGCCACTGACAGACCCAGCTTCTCGCGCCGGCGGCTGAGAGGAGCCACTGCAGCCCACCCAGCCCTGGGGAACGGATTCGTAGAGGGGTGTATGGACCCGACGCAGCAATACATAAGGCAGAAAGGGTACAGAGTGACACTGGGTGCATTGCTGAGCAGGCTGAAGGGGATACGGCGCAGGGAGAGAGAGAGAGAGCACTGTGTACATAGACGGGACACAGGGGACAGAGCTTGCAGGAGGGGTGCCAGCACGCCGAACATGGGTATCGAAGGTGAGGCTGGCGCGGGAAGTGTACCCACCATATAGAGGAGCAGGGGTGGCATGGAAGCAGGAGTAGGCACATGATTGTAGACGGACCATGGGCAGGGAACTAGCAGGCGCGGTATGTGGCAGAGGGCACGGGGAGGGCTGGGTATTTGGGGCTGGAGTGGGAGAAGAAGCGAGAGGAAGAGTACGGAGAACAGGTGGCACAGCGGGCGCAGGAGGGTTGAGGGAGCCCCTGAACACGTGCCCTCCCCCTGCAGGGGCTTGTGTTACACCCCTGTCCAGCCCTCGGTGGCAGCAGAGCTTGGCCCCAAGGGACAGGGGCACCTGAGGAGGGAGTGCAGCAGGACTGCTTCAGGCAGCAACATGTCGCCTGCTTCCTTAGTTTGGCTTCATAGGCCATGAGACTTTAAAAACAAAAGGATTCTCCCTTAAAAGCAGCTGAGGCTGAGCCGGCCCATCCCGCCAGGGGTGGTACAACAGCTGTATGGCTCTTAAGGTGAAAATAGAGACAGAAGGCGGGGGTTCCAGAGCTTGTGTGTTTTGTTGCCTCTGAACAGGTCTTCAAGCCTCAGGGGTCCACTTCGAGGGATACTGAGAGATGAGGATGCTGAGACGTCCTGAATGAGTGTTCACTGAACAGGATGCAACACAACTAAAACTGCAGTAATGAATCCAGCTCAACTACAGTACTGCAGGCCAGTCTTCCATCTGCTCCTGGGGCAGTTCAGTACTCTGCCAAATATATCCTGCTTGCTCTACAGGAGCGAACAAGTCACTTTGCGCGTGCTATCTCTTTTTTTTACTATAGTGGCCAAACCTGTGTCCAAAATGAAGAAAGCATCTTCTAAAGGTTATGCATGTATTTGTGCTGTTTTGGAATGCAGTGCGCTGCATTCACAGTGCAAATATTTCAAAATCCCTGTGCAAAGTTTAGAAAGTACACATTGCTGTCTATCTGTTGAAGCACCGTGGTCCCCGATGTCAGAGAGATAGTATACCTTACAGCCAGTTCCTTCGAATCCGAAGAAACAGCACTGACATCGGGGATTTTTTACAACAAGCAGACATCCTGAAAGCGAAACTGAAGCATTGAGGATATCCACCCAGGTTAATCAAGGACTCCTTCAAGAGAGCGATATACACTGATAGGGAACACATGTTTGGACCTCAACAAAAAACCTGCAATGATCAACTGGTGTGCATTGTTAAACATTCTGAATTGAATCACAAAGTTCGCCAAGTAATTAACTTAAACGGGCACCTACTTAATTTGAAAAACAACAACGTCCCCCTGGTCAAACCGATCTTTGCCTTCAAAAGAAACAAAAACCTCAAAAACCATTTGGTGAAAGGTAAACTCCAGGAGGCATTACCTGCCATCCAATCTGGCATTGAGAATTTGGACCCCGTTTATGGCAATCATCCATGTGGCACCTGCCAGGCCTGCCCCCTAGCCATTGTGGGGAACACTATCACGATCTGCGAACGTAAGATCTCTGTGGCACGAAACAAGAAACTGACGAACTGCCGCACCTCCAATGTCATCTATGTGATTCTATGCCCCTGCGGCTTGCCGTATGTGGGTGAAACAGGCAGGGAATGCTGTTTACGCATAGGGGAGCACAAATCTAATATTAGAAATGGAAAATCTTCAGCCCCCATTGTAAGCCACTGGATCAAAATGAATCACCAAGAAAAAGATCTGAGATGGTTCATCTTGGAAAAGATTCTTCCAGGGAAGGGAACGAATCCTACTGCACTCCGTAAGAAATGTGAGGTATACTGGATTTTCTTTGCTCCAATCTGTCCAAAAAGGCCTCAACAAGGAAAGTCCATGGAATCAAGCCATTACCTGAACGTCAACCCCATCCTTGGAGTTATAGTTGTGAGACCCGGCCTCCTCATCCCCTTGAAAGTACTGGTAGGAACCCCGTACTACTCTGAAATAAGTTCTACATTGAAATAGCTTATGTACCTTTGGTGCATCATCTACCTCCATTACTGTGACGTTTTCCCTCTATCCATACCTCTTCCCGGCTGTTTTAACTGTTTCTTCCCACAAAGGGGAAATACATTTGATACCAAAATGAATCCTAGTACCTAACCTTGATGTGTCATCACTTTCAGACAATAAACTCGATTTTATGCTTTCATTCCCGGCATCGTTTTGTATCCAAATGGGTTTATAGACATGAAAACAAACTCAGGAAAGGCCTTATCTTCTAGAAAACTTTAAGGACACATCATAAAAACAGTATGCGCCTACACCCAGTCCGTCGTCCGTTACCGTTTCCCCCTTTGGAACTAGAATCGTTTCGGAGGGAATAGAGAAAAAGAAAAAAACTTTCCCTCTAGTCCTCTGTCCATTACCATTAACGCCCAGCTGAAGCGCATTCCGGAGCTCTTTTAAAGAGCAGAGTGGCGAATAGTGGGGACCCGGCTTCCCGAAATGAGGCGGCGGCTCGGCTTGACGACCATATGAGATCGGAGCAGCATGTAAGTAATGAGATCGCCCCCTGCGCGGTGTAGAGCGTGATAGAGCTCCGTAAATATCCTGAACTGGAGCGACCGCCCAGCCCCCGTATAGTTTGCCGCATACTCGGCGTTCGTTACTGTGGGACCTATCGCCACCATTTATACAGCGTACCTCAGTGTGGGGCTTACTTTTGTTGGCGCCTATGGGGGGCTTGGGGGGGGCGGCCGACCACCGGGAGGCTCCCCCCCCCCGGGCTGTTTGGGAGGGGCGGGGGGGAAGGAGCTAGGGACCCTGACGGCCATTTCATATTTGGGCGGCAATATGGCATAGCCCAAAGGCAGCCAGAAAGCAGCCCAAAAGCAGCCCAGCGCTTAAATGCGCTAGGCGCCCACCCCCGGCCACCATTTTGTCATTGGTGACCTGGTGGCCGGGAGTGTAGTGAGGTAGTTCTTTGTCTTTTGGCGGTTAGTTAGGCAGTTGGTCGTTTAGGTAGTTTTTGTGGGTCAGGGTAGGTTTTGTGTCCACACAGGGGGTGTTGGGGCAGGTTTTCTTTGTTAGCGGCGCGTGTGTTGCAGGGATGTCGGAGGACGACGTGAGGGTTCTGGAGGCGATTCGCCTGCTCAGCGAGGCGGGCAGGCTTGACCTGGTGCTGGGGGACTTGCCCAGGCCATCGCGCCCGGCTCGGCTGGCGTCGGCCGGAGTAGCCGCGGCAGTGGCGGCTTGCATGTCGCCCAAACGTCCGAGGCTGGTGGCGTCTGTGGAGCGGGGCCGCCCGCGGGGCCGGAAGACGGCCCCCATGCGGCGTGGTGCGGCGAGTCGTGGTGCGGCGTTCCCACCGCTGGAATTCATGGAGGTGAGTCGGGGTGGGCAAGGTTTAAGGGGGCGGGAAGGGGGGGGTGGGTGGTGGATGGAGGCGGCGGACTTCGCGCCTGGCGAGAGGCGGGTGGACTCCGGGCACGGTGAGCAGAGGGCTGTGTCAGCGCCGGGGGAGGTGGGGAAGGCGGGCGGGGCCAGGGGAGGGAGGCGGGCGGCCCAAGCTGCGCGTGCGGCTTCCGCTAGTTTTCCGGGCGGGGTCGGGGCGGGAGGGCCGGGCCAGCTGGCAGGGGCCCCGGAGCGCGAGGGGGGGGTTTGGCAAGTGCGGCAGCCGGAGGAGAGGCTTGGGGTAGTGGCGGGTCTGGGGCAGAGCGAGGCGCAGGGGGGGGGCTGTTTTGGCGGTGGAGGCCCCGGCATTGGAGGGTGTGGGACGGCAGGGGGGGGGAGGGCCGGGGGCCGTGATCTCGGAGGAGGACTTGGAAGCGATTCGGCGGGTGGGCAGGCGAGAGAGTGGGGCCCTGGATGTGCCGGATGTGGTTTTGGTAGAGGGGGGGGGAGAGTGGGCGGGGGACAGCGGTGCGTTCCGGGAGGGGCCGCTGGAGCAGGAGGGGGACACGAGAGGGGTCAGGCTGGTGGGGGAGGCATTGGAGGGGAGGGAGGGGGCGGTTAGCCCCCTATTGTTTTCTTCGCCATCCCCGCATGGGCAGCAGTGGGGGTCCTTGGGGGGCAGTTCTCTGGGGGAAGGGGAGTGGGCCCAGATGGGGGTGTGGGGGGGGTTTCAGTCCCCAGTTAGGGCACAGGGCCAGGGTGTGTGCGTCCTCCCCGAGGGGGAGCTGGATCCGGCGGGGGGTGTGCAGGCATGGGAAGGGTTGGAGGTGTTCCCAGCCTGGGCGGAGGGGGTGCGGTCAGTGGAGGGGAGAGGGCAGGGCGGGCAGACAAGGGGTGCGTGGGGCCTGGGCCCGAGCTGGGGGGATGGAGGGGGCTTGGGTGCGGAGGGGGGGGCCTGGAAAGAAGTGGTGTGCGTGGGAGGCGTGGGCAGGGGGGCATTGGGGATGGCAGGGGAGGGGTCCCCCTCCCCCCATTTCCAGCGCAGGGGCGGGTGGTGCGCTTTGGGGGGGCAGATGAGGCCCCCGGAGGGCGGGGAGGGGGTGGGGTGCGGGGTGTTAAGGGCAGCAGGTCAGCTAGCGGTGGTCGTACTCCCGGCACTCCAGTCCAATGTTTTTCCTTTCAGGATAGGGTACGCGGCGTGTCAGCTGACTCGGTAGGGCAGTGTACGGCCCAACAGCGCCGAGGAGAAGGGAGGGCGGAGCCTGGCACGGCACGACCCGTACCGGCGGGGGATCCCGGCGCGGCCAGTGCACGAAAGTCTGGCGCGACTTCACTGGCCCCAACAACCGGCACAGCCCTACGGGCGGCTGGCAACGTGGATGTTTCTCTTCCCTTCAGGCAGCGCGAAGGGGAGTACTGGCGGGCACAGCTGGCTCCCACAGTGTCCGTGTTTGCGGCTGGTTGTAGTAATGTGGGGTTGAGTAAGGCCCGGAAGGTGAATTATGGGCAGGAGCCTCTGGAGTTGGAGGAAGTGGTGTTGGATTACGATGAGGACATGTGAGAAGTTGGCCTGATATGCAGTGCTCACTATTCTAGTGATCACTATGTATCATTCCAAACGACCCTTATTGATGATTGGTTGTAAGTCAACCTGATAGACCAGCTATCCTAGTAGCATGGACAAGAGCAGTCTTTAGGCTAAACTCTAGAGGGCGTGTTAAGCCAGCTGTTTTACCATCACATTTACCCCCTGAACACCAAGTGAAAGGACACCACACAAGTTGTTATGAAAATAAAGTATATTTATTTATAACAGTACTACCCTGAACTCTTTATGAGTCAGGGGGATAAGCACAATACAAAACTCTTAAAGAAATACTGAAAGTCGCACAATTTACACAAATGCCCGAGGGGCACGAAAAACCATATACTACAAAAGTGGAATGCGAAATTACTAGCAGAACTACTCTCAGAGACTTTAGAAACGCTGGGCCTACAATGCTGAACCCTTGGATTAGAAGCAGGAGGCCTAGGGACGTCGTGTGCAGAGTGGAAACTCTCACGCGTAATGCGGGACAAAGTCTATGGATACTAGTAAATGCAAAAGTTAGTGTTTTGGGCGAACCCGACTAGGTAGGTCAAGAACGAAAGTGGATCTAGACACTTAGAGAGTGGATCTCCGCTGGAGCACCGTGGTACTCGGTTTACCAAGCCCAGGGGCTGCGGCTGCATAGGGTTCAAGTGTCGTCGGGAAACCTCGTTGACGAACCAGGAGCCTGAAGTAAGAGTTGCTGGCAGGCGACCAGTGAAGATGTTCCGGGCTGATCCAAGGACTGGATCAGTTGAAGAAGAGTACCTGTAAGCAGAGGGGACCAAGTTCTGAATCACTAGCCAGTGATTAGGTGGGCACCAGGATGGCACCGGACGAGGTCACTCAGCCAGGCGAAGAGGTGACACTGGATTCTGCTGCTGCATGGACCAGGGCGCTGATGTCGACCAGGCTGGAGGTCTGCGAGCTGTCCCACGTCGGATGTCTGCTGCTGGCGATGCTGGATCCGTTGAAGGAGGCAACAAGCCTTGGCTAAGGCAAGCCCACGTGGCAACACAAAATGGCGTCTGGAGTGGACCAGGAGGGTCCGAGGAAGTTCCCCTTCAAGAGGAGACAAGGGCCAGTCTAGAGGAGCTAGACCAGCGGTGAAACAAACGTAGGACGTCGTCTGGAGGGTCACTAGCCAACGGGCAAGTGACCGGACAACGTGGCAAGCAACACAGAAGCAAAAGGGCCCCACGCAGATCTGGTGGATGCTGGGGGGCTGGACTTCGGTGCTCGTGCTGCTTGGGGTTGGGGCTTCTCTTACCCCAGTGCACCCACTCGAGGGTCCCTCGGTGGTTGTGCTGGTTCAGTGTCGTGCTGGTTCTTATGGTCGCCGGGTCCTCTGGTCTCGTCGCACCCACGGTTCTCAGCTGTGCTGTAGAGGCAGGTTGAGGTCAGAGAGGGCAGGGAGTCCGGGTCTCGTCGTGCTGGTCAGTCTGGTTCCGGAGGAAGGACGTCTTAGCAAACCGCAAGATACTTAGTTGGTGCCTGCTGCTGCAGGGTGACTACTCCTTAGTCACAAGGGAGAAATCTTGAGAAGAAGTCTTGAGTTCCTTTCGTAGAAAGTAGTTTCAGGATTCAAAGATGATCTAATTTGGAAGGGGGCCTGCTCCTACCTTTATCCTGAGAAAAGGGGCTGGCACGCGACTAAGTCCTGCCCTATGGGTGGGACTAGGAGGGGGGTGGTTACACTCCTCTCCTTTGTCCGGTCTCACCCCAGCTCAGGGGCTGGTGTGCCCCAGGAACTGGTTTGAGCCGGCATATGCACAGTGAGCACCGGGGTGCCACTTGCTGTCACCTTCCTTTTAGCCCTGCCTACCTGGGATACACAAAATCCTGTCTGGGGTGGTGCTAGCACCGCCCCTGACAGGAAACCCTTTGTCCAGGCCTCCGTTTGCTGGAAGGACTCCCAGCAGCAGGAGGGCAGACTGGTGTCTCGGTGGCAGCATCCATTTTGTGGAGCTGAGGCTGTGTTTAACTTTAACCGGGGTTACAGCTACCAACATGTCTTCTCCCTCTAGAGGGGTGGAATGCTACCCCCGTTGCCAGAACTGGCGAGGGGGTAGTATTCCAAAGCGTATGACACCTTACACGACATGTTTAGATAATGTCAGACCAAAGTTACCATAAGCGCGAGGATTATAAGGCACTTAAGAGTATATGGTCTGACGCTATCATGGAAACGGTTAAGGGATAGATCCCGAAAGCCGCAGACAGGCTCAGCTCATGCCAGAGCACCATCTCACACGATTCCAAGCACTCTGCCTTCAGGATTGTTAAGGCCTGCCATAGGAGTGACTGATAGGAGATCTGTGTGCCCATTCTAGGTTTTAGATATAGGTATACTATATCTAAAGCAAGGGGTGATTACACCACCTTGCTCCCAGCTGTCAAGCAGCCAGTTGTGTCTGTTTAGTCAGTCAGCCCAGGGGTGGCATAATACATGCTGCAGCCCCTGGGAGACTTCTGGGTGCACCTCTGCCCTGAGTACAGGGACTTGGAGAGGGCCCAGTGCCAATTCAGTACCTGGGTACAATTTGGAATAGAGAGAACAGCTAGGCTGTGGGTCTGATTAGCAGGCCCACAGCCAGGGAAAGTCGTAAACCAGTGAAGCAAAAAGCAAAAATCTGGGTGATCATAGGATTGCAGACCCTACTCTCCTACATGACCCCCCCCCCCCAAACCTTGGGACAATAAGCTAACCATGACCAGGTGAGTCTTCTTGCTCTAAGTGGAAATACCTGGAGAGCCCATCAGCATTGCCATGATCAGTACCAGGTCTATGCTCCACTGTAAAATCCATCCCCTGTAGGGAAATGGACCACCTAAGTAGTTTGGGGTTTTCACCCTTCATCTGATTTAGCCATTATGGTCGGTCTGAATCTTGAAGTGAGTGACAAACAAGTATGACCTCAACTTCTTCAGGGCCCAAACCACAGCAAAGGCCTCCCTCTCAATAGCTGACCAATTTTTCTCTCTGGGGGTCAGCCTTCTGCTAATAAAAGCAATGGGCTGGTCGTTACCATCAAAATTCAGCTGAGATAGAACAGCTCCCACACCTAACTCAGAAGCTTCTGTTTGGACAATGTAGGTTTTGGAGTAGTCTGGACTCTTTAGAATAGGTGCTGTGCACATGGCCTGCTTTAGGTCATCAAATGCTTTCTGACAGCTTGCTGTCCACTGAACTTTCTTTGGCATCTTTTTACTTGTCAGGTCATTAAGTGGAGTCACAATGGACCCATAATTCTTGACAAATTTTCTATAGTAACCAGTCAGGACCAAGAAAGCTCGAACCTGAGTCTGGGTGGTGGGAGGAGCCTAGTCCTGGATGGCCTGTATCTTGCTCTCCAATGGCTGAACCTGGCCTCCACCTACAAGGTGGCCCAGGTATACAACCTGTGTCTGCCCTATCTGGCACTTGGTGGCCTTGATAGTGAGACCTGCCTTTTGCAGTGCCTCTAACACTTTCCTCAGGTGGACCAGGTGATCCTCCCAGGTGGAGCTAAAGACAGCTATATCATCAAGATATGCTGCACAGAAGTCATCCAACCCAGTGAGAACTTGATTCACCAGCCTTTGGAAGGTGGCAGGTGCATTTTTCAAACCAAAGGGCATTACCACAAACTGATAATGCCCACCAGGGGTAGAAAATGCTGTTTTGGGCTTGGCCTCCTCAGCTAACCTGATTTGCCAATACCCAGCTGTCAGGTCAAATGTACTTAAGTAGTTGGCAGAAGCCAATCTATCTATAAGTTCATCTGCTCTTGGTATTGGGTGGGCATCAGTCTTAGTGACTGCATTGAGACCCCTGTAGTCTACGCAAAACCTCATCTCTTTCTTACCACCCTGGGTATGAGGCTTTGGCACTAGAACTACTGGACTAGCCCAAGGGCTATCTGAGGGCTCAATGACTCCCAGCTCCAACATTTTCTGCACTTCTGTCTTGATGCAGTCTCTGACATGATCAGGCTGTCTGTAGATTTTACTCTTGACAGGCAGACTGTCTCCAGTGTCAACCTCATGGGTACACCAATCAGTTTGACTGGGTGTCAGAGAGAACATATGTCTAAAAGACTGAAGAACCTGTCTACAATCTTTTTGTTGATGTTCAGAGAGGCTGCCACAAAAGACAACACCATCTACTGATCCATCATCAGGATTCTGAGTGAGCAGGTCTGGGAGAGGGTCACTCTCTTCCTCCTGTCCCTCATATGTGGCCATGAGCAAGCCCATGTCCTTCCTGTTGACATATGCCTTGAGCCTGTTTACATGGAGCACCCTGAGGGGGCTCCTGGGAGTTCCAAGGTCCACCAGGTAGGTGACCTCTCCCTTTTGCTCAATGATTGTGTGGGGCCCAGACCATTTGTCTTTGAGTGCTGCTGGGGCCACTGGCTCCAGCACCCACACCTTCTGTCCAGGCCTGTACACAGTCAGGACAGCCTTTTGGTCATGCCAAGCTTTTTGGAGTTCTTGGCTTGCCTCAAGGTTTTTAGATGCCTTTTCCATGTACTCAGCCATCCTGGAGCGGAGACCAAGTACATAGTCCACAATGTTTGTTCCAGGCTTTTTGAGAGGTCTCTCCCATCCTTCCTTTACCAAACAAAGGGGTCCTCTTACAGGATGCCCAAACAGAAGTTCAAAAAGGGCTGTAGCCAACCCCCTTCTGTGGGACCTCTCTGTAAGCAAACAAGAGGCAGGGTATCAGGACATCCCATCTCCTCCTGAGGGGTTCAGGTAGTCCATGAATCATCCCTTTGAGGGTCCTGTTGAATCTCTCAACAAGCCCATTGCACTGTGGGTGATAGGGTGTGGTGAACTTGTAGTTGACACCACATTCCTTCCACATTGCAGTCAGATATCCTGACATGAAGTTTGCACCTCTGTCAGAGACGACCTCCTTAGGGAAACCCACTCTGGAGAACACTCCAATTAGGGCTTTTGCCACAACAGGTGCTGTAGTGGTCCTAAGGGGTATAGCTTCAGGATACCTGGTGGCATGATCCACTACCACCAGTATAAACTTGTGCCCTGATGCTGTCTGGGGTTCCATTGGACCAACAATGTCAATCCCCACTCTCTCAAAGGGTACCCCCACCACAGGTAGTGGTATGAGGGGGGCCTTTGTGGTGCCACCTGACTTACCACTGGCTTGGCAAGTGACACAGGAGCGACAAAACTCCTTGGTATCTTCATTCATGTGGGGCCAGTGAAAGTGTGTGACAAGCCTGTCCCACGTCTTGTTCTGGCCTAAGTGACCTGCAAGGGGAATTTCATGGGCCAAGGTAAGAAGGAAACCTCTCTGAGACAAGGGGATGACCAGCCTCCTGGTTGCACCAGGCTTGGGGTCTCTTGACTCAGAGTACAGGAGTCCATCATCCCAGTATACCTTGTGGGTACCTGTGGCATTCCCTGCAGCCTCAGCAGCAGCCTGCTGTCTGAGGGGTTCAAGGGAGGGGCAGTCTAACTGTGCCTTCCCCAGGTCTTCCCTGGAGGGTCCCCCTGAGCCCAGCAACTCAACCTGATCAGGTTCAAGCTCTTTAGGCTCAGTTTCCCTCAGTTCTTTGAGATCAGCCTCCTCAGAGACTTGATCCACAACCTGGGGCAAGGGGGAAGGCAATGCCTTAACCCTACTGCTCCTCTTCTTGGAAGGTGTCTGGTCCATTGTTCCAGGATCCAGCACCTGTTCAGTGGGGCATCTTTTGGCCTGTGACCTAGTCACAGCAAGGACATGTGCTGGCAAGCCTAACATTTCCATGTGAGTCCTCTGCTCCACTTCTGACCATAGGGATGTTTCCAAATCATTGCCCAACAGACATTCTACTGGGAGGTCTGAACTAACCACAACCTTCTTTGGGCCACTTACCCCTCCCCAGGAGAAATCAACAACTGCCATACTATGATTGGTAGTGACGTTGCTGGCATTGGTCACCAGGTAATCTGCACCTGGCATGATCTGTCCAGGGAACACAAAGTTAGGTGTCACCATTGTGACACTGGCACAAGTGTCCCTGTAGGCCTGAGCCATTTTTCCATTAATTAAAGGTGTCTGCCTGTATTTGCCCAAAGTATTGGGACTGGCATCAGGGGATATATCCACATCCCCTGTACAGACAAGGACAGCCTGAGTGAGTGTGCCAACTAAGTTGTCAGACCCCTCAGTTCCCAAGGTTAACCCAACTATTCCCTTGGGAGGTGCACTACCACTGCTGACTGTACTAGGGGGTGTAGTTGCCTTAGGGGCTGTAGTGGTAGGAGTTTGCCCTCCTCTCTTGGTGCACTCACTAAACCAGTGAGACTTACTTTTACAGTATTGGCACCACCTTTTTGACTGGCCTTCTTGAGTCTTCTTTTTCTGCTGTGAAGCCTGACCCCCACCCTCTTTGGTTTGTTGGGGACCTGTTGAAGACTTCTGGTCATTTTGTTCATTCTTGTTACTATCCTTTTGGTCTGCTTTCTTCTGACCACCCTGGTTCTGAGTCTGGTTCTGCTTGACCCTTGTTCTGACCCATATGTCTGCCTTCTTTCCCAATTCTTGGGGAGAGGTCAGATCTGAATCAACAAGGTGCTGGTGCAACAACTGGTTCTGACAGTTATTTAAAATCTGTTCTCTCATGATAAGATTATACAACCCTGTGTAATCAGTAACCTTGCTACCCAGTAACCAGCCTTCCAAAGCCTTAGTGGCACAATCAACAAAGTCAGCCCAATCCTGAGACTGAATTTTCTGGGTGTCCCTGAAAAGCAACCTGTACTGCTCAGTGGTTAGGCCAAACCCATCAACCAGTGTATTCTTCAGGACTTGGTAATTGTTAGCATCCTCAACTCTAGTAGTGAGGAGCTTATCTCTACCTTTGCCTTCAAAGGAGAGTCACAGTATAGCTGCCCACTGACTCTGGGGGATGCACTGGACAGTGCAGGCCCTCTCCAAAGCAGCCATCCATTTGTGGATGTCATCCCCTTGTTTAAAGGGGGGCACTATCTTACTCAGGTGTTTAGTGTCTAAACTCCTTTCTTTATCTCTAGGGAGATTGCTGCCACCAGTGGGGACTATCCCACTCATCTGCTGCTCTCTAGCAAAGGCAAGCTTCTCTTTGGCCAGGGCAAGTTCTTCCCTTTCAATCCTTAGGTTAGCCTGTTTCATCCTTGCTTCATGTTCTCTTCTCTGAGGGGAAGTCAATCTCCTCTGGGGAGAAATCCTTCTCCTCCGAGAAGAGGCATTAGAGTGCAGAGATCTATTGGAGTCCCTAGAAGGAGATCTATCTCTTCTAACTCCAAGGTTAGGCCTCATTAGGGTCAGTACTGGGGGTCCCCCAGATCCTTCCCTAAGTAGGTCTAAGTTGGCCTGTCAAGGATTCCCCTCGAGAGAGGAGGTAGTTCGTCCACAGGAGCAAAGATGAATGACCCACACACTTCCCAAGAACAACTACCAAAGCGAGAAAGTATAACTTCGCTAACAGGCAGCTGCTACCAAAAAGTGTGGGGGGAATTTCCCAGGGAGTATACCACTCTCCCCCAGCAAGGTGACGTAGCTGCAGTCTTGATGGCAGGAGACTGGAAAATAAATAGACAACAATACTAACCTCACCAGTACTTTACAGGGCTGATACATAAGTGTTCAACATAATAGTCCACTTACCCTACGCAACTATTGTTTGCTATTGTGTTGTCAGAACGGGGTGTGGGCGGGGGTCGGGTGAATCTTCCTCCTCTGGGGTTCTTTTCGTAGATTAGTTGTATATTAGGGCGACAGGCACACTGCAAGTTGGGGTGGCTCTTGAGTCTTACGCAGGGGTGCGGGGTGGGGGGTATGATGATGTTTTGGGGGGTTGAGGGGTTTCGATTTTTGTTTCTTTGTTTTTTTCAAGGCACTGTACTGATGATCTTCTGTATTTACGTGTTGCGTTGGGGGTGGGGGGGGCCTTGGGGTGGCCTGTGGGATGGGGGATAGGGGACTACGTATACTGTGTTGGAACGTCAATGGGTTGGGTGATAGAATTAAGAGGGGGGTGGTTTTGCAGATGCTGCGACGCTTGTCTCCGGATGTGGTTTTGCTTCAGGAGACGCATCTGCTCGGCAACACGTGCCATGCACTGAATAGGCGTGGCTATCGTCTCATTGCACACTCAGGTTTCACTTCTGGCTCCAGGGGGGTGGGTATTATGGTTCGGACCTCCCTCCCTCTCGCTGTAGACGATATTATACTTGATGATAGAGGGCGGTACGCCGCCATTGTTGGGCGCTGGGAGGGGAAGGTGATTACTATGTTTTCGGTCTATATACCTCCGGGCCTCCAAACTACGACTTATGCCAATCTGGGAAGAGTGATTCTGGGGGTCCCCGAAGGTTTGCTGGTGGTTGGGGGGGATTTCAATTCGGTAGTGTCTGGGACATTTGACCGTTACCCTCCCGGTGTTATCGCACGATCTCAATCCTCGTTGGGGGACTTCCTGGAGGCGCTGGGGCTGGCTGATTGCTGGCGTTTACATCATCCTGGGCAACGCCAGTATACCTTCCACTCTGGGGCCCACGGTAGCCTTTCGAGACTTGATTATGTACTGATGCCCTCCTCTCAGGCTTCCCTTATAAGGGAGGTTAAACATCTGGCCAGGGGTATCTCGGATCATTCCCCGTTGTGGTTGGTTGTGAACGCACATCTGGGTTCGGAGGGTCGTCTCGCCCCGATTAACCCATGGTACCTCCGCGATCCTAAGATCAGGAAGGAACTCCTTGCAGCGATCAATCACTACTTTACTGACAACGTTGGTTCAGTGACCTCTTCTGTTTCTCTATGGGAAGCGTACAAAACTGTAATTCGAGGCCAGGCCCTCTCATCGATTGGCCATGTTAAGAGATGTAGGCGGGAGGAGGTTGTCCGTCTTGAGTCTGAAGTTTCCGCCCTTGAAGGGGAGTTGGATTCTGGGGTCTCCCCTGAGAAGCTGCACCTTCTAAACCTGAAACAGCTTGAATATAGAGCGCTGGTGACTGATGCTGCGAAAGAGATGGGTCGTGAACGGCAGGGGCGGCTGTATGATGTGGGTGATAAGGCTGGGAAATTGCTGGCTTGGTTGGATAGGAGAGAATGTGCGAGTCGAGTAGTTCCTGTTGTGGTGGATGAAAATGGTGTGGATGTCACTGATCCAGCTGGAATCGTGACGCGCTTTGCTGACTATTTTCGGGTGGTGTACTCCTCGGTGTCAGATCGGCCGGAGCGGGACTCCCACTTGCTTCTGCGTCATATCTCGCTCCCATGCCTGTCTGATCAAGAGAGGGATCTGTTGGAAGCTCCGCCCACTGCGGATGAGATTGCGACCGCTACCGGCTCGATTCGCTCGGGGCGGGCCTCGGGCCCGAATGGGCTCCCCATTGAACTTTATAAGCTCTGTCCGGATGTACTGGCGCCGTATCTCCGATCGATGTTCTTGGAGTCACTGGAGGAGGGGTTTCTTCCTCCTGACCAGAGACTGGCCTCCATAGTAGTTATCCATAAGGAGGGTAAGCCGCGTGACCGTTGTGAATCCTTTAGACCTATTTCCCTGATCAATGCTGAACCTAAGATCCTAGCCAAAGTCCTTGCTAATCGTCTGGTGTCTGTTATAGGCGATCTGGTTCACCCGGACCAGTCCGGCTTTATACCGCACCGAAACACGGCACTTAACCTTCGGCGACTGCATGGAGTCCTCGCGAGAGCGGGGACTCTGCGGGAGCCGGCCATCTTGGCGTCCTTGGACGCCACCATGGCGTTTGACACGATCGAGTGGCCTTATCTTTGGGCGGTCCTCAGTAAATTCGGTTTTGGACCCGCCTTTATTCGCTGGGTGCAATTGCTCTATGCTGACCCCTTAGCCAGGGTGGTGGTGAATGGGCGGGCCTCGACCCCCTTTGCTCTTGGTAGGGGGACACGCCAGGGTTGTCCTTTGTCCCCGCTCTTGTTTGCCCTAGCTCTGGAACCACTGGCGGCTTGGTTGAGGTGGGAACCGTCCTTGAAGGGAATTAGATGGTCCCCGGACTTTGAGGATCGGATATCTCTGTACGCAGACGATATACTTTTGTACCTTACGTCACCTCGTAAGTCGTTAATCGTCCTTTTTGATGTTTTGACTTCATTTCATAAAAATTCCGGTCTAGTTATCAACTGGTCAAAATCCTGTATTTATGTTCTTTCCGGTGACGCTCCACTTTTGCCACGTGGCTGTCCCATCTCGGTGGCGCTGGAGGGTTTTAGGTATCTGGGGATCTTTATTACCTTGGACCCCGCACTTCGATATAAACGCAATTTGCTGCCCCCCCTCCAGCGCCTCCGTGCGGATGTTGGAACGTGGAGTCGGCTTCCTCTCTCTCCTCTGGGACGAGCAGCGTTGTTTAAGATGATGTCGCTCCCCCGATTTCTCTATGTGCTTCAGAATACGCTCGATGTTGTACCGGCTAGCTATTTTCGGGAGATTGAGGCCTCCAGAGGCAGTTGATATGGGGGGGCCGGTCTCGCATTGCCCTTTCGAAGCTTACACTCCCGTGGTACGATGGCGGCATCGCTCTCCCTGACATCCGTCGCTACTACTGGGCCTCTCAGCTGAGGGCCATCAATCATGGCTCCTACACTCCTTCGCCAAATCCGGCCTTTGCGATGGATAAATGGTTGTTGCCCGGTGGTGACTACAACAGGGCTCTATATGCGAAGTTGGCCGTCGGGTCACTTACGGGGCCCACTAAAACAGTCGTGCAGGTGTGGCATCGGGCCACGGCTGCTACAGGCTGGGCTGATAAGTTGACCCGTGCCACGCCGCTTTATGCCTCAGATAAACTTGGCTCCCTCTGGCGGTCGAAGGGGTTTGATCGATGGGACATGATTGGGATCAGCAAGGTTGATGATGTATGGATCAAGGGTAGGATCAAGTCGTTTGATGAAATGAAAGTTGAATATGGGCTGAATGATAGAGAATCCTTTAGATATGCGCAGGTCCGACACGCGGTCCTGTCTGTTTTCCCCCTGGGCTCGGATGTTCCGGAAGCGTCCCCGCTTGAGGATCGGATACTGGATGGGCATGTCCCGGATAGCACGATCTCCCTCATTTATAAAAAGTTAATCAATATTAGGATTGATCTATTGGATAGCCTTCGGGAGTTGTGGACTAGTGATGGTCTGGAGCTGGATGATGAGGACTGGCAGGCTGCGCTCTCTTCTCCTAAGGAGGTAGCTATTCCGGCACGCCTTCGATTTGTCCAGTTCAAAATTCTTCATAGGGTATATGTGACTGGTCCGCGTCTGGTGCGCATGGGATTCTCGGCGGATGGATTGTGCAGACGTGGTTGCGGTATGGTGGCCACGTTCCTACATATCATTTGGGAATGCCCTGCTGTACTACACTATTGGAATCGCGTGCATGATGTAATGAGTGAGGTTATGGGTGTGCGGTTGAAGCCTGAAGCGCGGAGATGCTTGTTGAATGTTTGGGAACCGAATGATTGTACCCAAGCGCAGCTTCGATGGGTGACACTGGGTAACATGATAGCCAAGCGTGACATTGCCCAGCTTTGGGGCGCTCAGAGGCCTCCTACGGTTCTGGCATGGCAACAGAACATGGACTGGTCCATGTTTCGTGAAAAGACTGTGTATGTCTCCCGGGGCAGACCTGGCAAGTGGGGGAAGATTTGGACTCAATGGAACACGTACCGTGGAGATATATGTACCCCCCCCTTTCGGAATTTGATACCGACTTGTCTTCCTCCCAACCTGATGTTTCCTCCGCAGAAGTATAGATCTATTGATTGTTTCTGTTCTCCTTCTCTTCCCCCCCATCCCACAGTATATTTTGAATGCGATACTGTTAGCTTTATGTTTGTACCCCCCCGCAAAAACAACATGATGACATGCTTGTACTGGACTGCCTTGTTTTCTTTTGTTTTTCTATTTTCTTGTTCTTTACATTCAATAAAACAGTTAAAAAAAAAAATAGTCCACTTACCACACAGGTGAGAATCAGGGCTTTAAGCTAGAAGTCCAGACAAGAACCAGGAGATACAGCAAAGAACCTGGGGGACGACTAGCCAGGATGTCTCCAAGGTACAATGCACCAAATCCAGTTCTACTCATAAACTGAAGACAGAGCAGGACTGGGCGCCACTGGTGCAGTTGATGACCCTAGTATCACTTATAAAGCTAAAGACAAAGTGATACAGCGATTCCCACTCCAGCGCATAAACTTAAGACAGCGTGGAGTGAGTAACAAACAAATAATACAGACAATCCCTTCGTCCAACTCAGAAGCTAAAGACGAGTGGAGAAGGGAACATACAACATGAAACGCGGACAATAGACACACCCCGTCTGAATAGAGACTGAAAAGCAGAACGGAGTGGGCGTACCTAACAAGACGCTATAGACAAGACACGCTTCACTCGTAACCTAAAGACGAAGTGGAGCGCAAACAATAAACATACATAAAACCCCAATGATCACAAGAATGACCGCGGAGTTAAAACACTGAGAAGGATGGTCAGCTAGGAGTGGACACCAGAGAGGAGAGAAGGGCAGGCGGGGAATCCAGGCGGAAGGGGACGCTAGGAACCGGGAAGGGCGTGCCGAAACGAAGAAGGGAATTAGACCATGGCGGGAGAAAACACCAATAGGCAGGACCCAAAACAGATACAAAGAATACCGTAACCTCACGGAGCAGAACGCTGAGTAGAGGGGGCGTGGTCACTAACCAAACAGTAAGCCAAGCACTGATTCGCGGGTGAGTTCCTCCTTTCAACTGCTTAGGGAGCGTCTCAAAACACCATGATGTATTCAGTAAGAGTTTTTAGGGAAAGGTACAAAAGTCTCGCAGGGACACACGAGGGTTTAAAGAATGGGGTTGTCTACACCCTGTGGAATCTATATTGAACACTTATGATTGGGGTCCAATTCGACCACCCCTAACATGGCCCTAGTAAGTCTGCTGACTAGCTCAGGCCTGTTGTCTGCCTCATCCCCAGAGAGTTCCTCTTCTTCCTCCTCCTCAACTGCATTTTCAGTGTCAAGGAGGTCTGGATCACCAAGGGTACCCTCTAAGGCTGGCATATTCCCATCTGTATGAGAAGCTTTCTTAGCATCATATGTCTCTAAGAGACCTATCAGAAAGGGAATGGTGGGGTTAGACCCCTGTTTCAGTTTCCAGGAGGTACACACTTGTCTCATCTCCTGGAAACTGAGAGCTGCATATCTTGAGATGACATGTGGAGGGTCACTAGCCACTAGGGGAGTCTCTGAAGACTCTCCATGGGTAGACATGCTTCTAGTGTGGTGTAAGTGATGCACCTACCTACACTATGGGTTTACCTACTGATCCCTTGCTAGAGTTGTAGTTTAGGGTGTGCTAAGCCCTAACACACTACAACAGCTGGTTCAGTAGAACTCAGAGTATTCTAAGTTAAGTTATATGTACCTATGTACCTATGTGATCTTTCAAATAATATTCTTAGGATACGTGTGTGGTAAAACAACAGCAAGCTCAAATCCCAACCGCTGCTCACCAATGTGAGAAGTTGGCCTGAAATGCAGTGCTCACTATTCTAGTGATCACTATGTATCATTCCAAACGACCCTTATTGATGATTGGTTGTAAGTCAACCTGATAGACCAGCTATCCTAGTAGCATGGACAAGAGCAGTCTTTAGGCTAAACTCTAGAGGGCGTGTTAAGCCAGCTGTTTTACCATCACATTTACCCCCTGAACACCAAGTGAAAGGACACCACACAAGTTGTTATGAAAATAAAGTATATTTATTTATAACAGTACTACCCTGAACTCTTTATGAGTCAGGGGGCTAAGCACAATACAAAACTCTTAAAGAAATACTGAAAGTCGCACAATTTACACAAATGCCCGAGGGGCACAAAAAACCATATACTACAAAAGTGGAATGCGAAATTACTAGCAGGTAAGTACTACTCTCAGAGACTTTAGAAACGCTGGGCCTACAATGCTGAACCCTTGGATTAGAAGCAGGAGGCCTAGGGACGTCGTGTGCAGAGTGGAAACTCTCACGCGTAATGCGGGACAAAGTCTATGGATACTAGTAAATGCAAAAGTTAGTGTTCTCGGGCGAACCCGACTAGGTAGGTCAAGAACGAAAGTGGATCTAGACACTTAGAGAGTGGATCTACGCTGGAGCACCATGGTACTCGGTTTACCTAGCCCAGGGGCTACGGCTGCATAGGTTCAAGTGTCGTCGGGAAACCTCGTTGACGAACCAGGAGCCTGAAGTAAGAGTTGCTGGCAGGCGACCAGTGAAGATGTTCCGGGATGATCCAAGGACTGGATCAGTTGAAGAAGAGTACCTGTAAGCAGAGGGGACCAAGTTCTGAATCACTAGCCAGTGATTAGGTGGGCACCAGGATGGCACCGGACGAGGTCACTCAGCCAGGCGAAGAGGTGACACTGGATTCTGCTGCTGACGGACCAGGGCGCTGATGTCGACCAGGCTGGAGGTCTGCGAGCTGTCCCACGTCGGATGTCTGCTGCTGGCGATGCTGGATCCGTTGAAGGAGGCAACAAGCCTTGGCTAAGGCAAGCCCACGTGGCAACACAAAATGGCGTCTGGAGTGGACCAGGAGGGTCCGAGGAAGTTCCCCTTCAAGAGGAGACAAGGGCCAGTCTAGAGGAGCTAGACCAGCGGTGAAACAAACGTAGGACGTCGTCTGGAGGGTCACTAGCCAACGGGCAAGTGACCGGACAACGTGGCAAGCAACACAGAAGCAAAAGGGCCCCACGCAGATCTGGTGGATGCTGGGGGGCTGGACTTCGGTGCTCGTGCTGCTTGGGGTTGGGGCTTCTCTTACCCCAGTGCACCCACTCGAGGGTCCCTCGGTGGTCGTGCTGGTTCAGTGTCGTGCTGGTTCTGATGGTCGCCGGGTCCTCTGGTCTCGTCGCACCCACGGTTCTCAGCTGTGCTGTAGAGGCAGGTTGTGGTCAGAGAGGGCAGGGAGTCCGGGTCTCGTCGTGCTGGTCAGTCTGGTTCCGGAGGAAGGACGTCTTAGCAAACCACAAGATACTTAGTTGGTGCCTGCTGCTGCAGGGTGACTACTCCTTAGTCACAAGGGAGAAATCTTGAGAAGAAGTCTTGAGTTCCTTTCGTAGAAAGTAGTTTCAGGATTCAAAGATGATCTAATTTGGAAGGGGGCCTGCTCCTACCTTTATCCTGAGAAAAGGGGCTGTCACGCGACTAAGTCCTGCCCTATGGGTGGGACTAGGAGGGGGGTGGTTACACCCCTCTCCTTTGTCCGGTCTCTCCCCAGCTCAGGGGCTGGTGTGCCCCAGGAACTGGTTTGAGCCGGCATATGCACAGTGAGCACCGGGGTGCCACTTGCAGTCACCTTCCTTTCAGCCCTGCCTACCTGGGATACACAAAATCCTGTCTGGGATGGTGCTAGCACTGCCCCTGACAGGAAACCCTTTGTCCAGGCCTCCGTTTGCTGGAAGGACTCCCAGCAGCAGGAGGGCAGACTGGTGTCTCGGTGGCAGCATCCATTTTGTGGAGCTGAGGCTGTGTTTAACTTTAACCGGGGTTACAGCTACCAACATGTCTTCTCCCTCTAGAGGGGTGGAATGCTACCCCCGTCGCCAGAACTGGCGAGGGGGTAGTATTCCAAAGCGTATGACACCTTACACGGCATGTTTAGATAATGTCAGACCAAAGTTACCATAACCGCGAGGATTATAAGGCACTTAAGAGTATATCGTCTGACGCTATCATGGAAACGGTTAAGGGATAGATCCCGAAAGCCGCAGACAGGCTCAGCTCATGCCAGAGCACCATCTCACACGATTCCAAGCACTCTGCCTTCAGGATTGTTAAGGCCTGCCATAGGAGTGACTGATAGGAGATCTGTGTGCCCATTCTAGGTTTTAGATATAGGTATACTATATCTAAAGCAAGGGGTGATTACACCACCTTGCTCCCAGCTGTCAAGCAGCCAGTTGTGTCTGTTTAGTCAGTCAGCCCAGGGGTGGCATATTACATGCTGCTGCCCCTGGGAGACTTCTGGGTGCACCTCTGCCCTGGGTACAGGGACTTGGAGAGGGCCCAGTGCCAATTCAGTACCTGGGTACAATTTGGAATAGAGAGAACAGCTAGGCTGTGGGTCTGATTAGCAGGCCCACAGCCAGGGAAAGTCGTAAACCAGTGAAGCAAAAAGCAAAAATCTGGGTGATCATAGGATTGCAGACCCTACTCTCCTACAGAGGACAGCCCCGAAGAGGGGGAATGGAGGGGGGATGAGATGGGGGGGGGGCCTTCTCATCTGTCTTCTGCTGTGTTACAGGCCTCACAGGTTGGTCCGCCGGCGGCGGTGTGGGGCTCCAGGAGAGAACACGGCCCCGCAGCAGGGGCTCCTCGGATGGAGGACCCGCCCGGACGGTCGGCTTGGAGAGTGGCGCCAGGGCGAGCGCCTGCACTTGAGCCAGGTGAGCGTGCTGTTACAAAGGCCAGGCCAAAGGGGGTGTCAAAGGGGTCTGGAGCGGCTGGTGTCGGGGAGGAGCTGGGTGGTAGGCTCCACTGGGGACCTGGGGTGAGCGGGGATGGGGAGCAGGCGATCCCACGGGCCAGACCACTTATGGTGTCGGTGGGTAGTGGAAGTGACGGCGCTGTTGGGGATGAGCTGGGTGGTAAGCTCCACAAGGGGAAGTATGTCAGGGATCAGGCGGTGGGGACGGGTGGTCAGCCATTGCCGGGATCGACGGTGGAATCGGGGGTGAATACCGAGCCGGAGGTGGCAGGTAAAGAGCCGGTGCCGAGTTAGGAGCTGAAGTTTAAGAGGCTTCCGTATATGGGGGTGACCAAGCCGCTGGGGGCTCACCTGATGCTGGCTACGAAGGAGAGGATTTGGAAGGGGGAGCATGTGGAGATGTTAAAGTTGTTGCACAGGGAGGTGAGGTCCAAGGAGGGGTCAAAGGAGGAGGAGTACGAGCTGGCGAAGAGACCGAAAGTGCCGCTTACTATTGAGAATTGGACGGCAGCGTTTTTAATATACGCTAGTGTCTATTGCGAGAAGTTTCCCGAGCGTAGTGTGTCCATATTTAAATATATGGACGTAATCAGGAAAGCCCAGATCACAGGGGGGGGGGGTATGCCTGGGCCCAGTATGACGAGGAATTTAGAGCCAGGATGGCTTGGGACGAGGAAGCTAAGTGGGGTGAGCTGGACGCAGATTTGTGGTAGCATACCATGGGGGCGTCTGCGGGGGGTAAGACATTGTTCACAGCCAGTGGCTTGCCCTTAGTTTATCGGCCCTTTCCAGGAAAGCCCACCCGGGGAGGGGTGGGGTTTGCGGCTGCCACTCCGGGGGGATCAGGTCCTTGCTGGGAGTTCAATAAGGGAATGTGCACGTGAGAGTATTGTAAATTTAGGCACGAATGCTCGCAGTGCGGGAGGAAACACCCTCTGGCCAGATGCTGGGGGCTCAGGCCGCAGGGGGGCCAGCAGTGGCACCCGGCAGGTGGTGGTACAGCAGGACACCCTCCACAGGCACAGGGGTATAGAGGGGGTAAGGGACCTCAGGGGGCTGGGCCCAAAGGCTCCTACGCCGGTTAATCTGGCATCCTTGAGGGCTGCTTTGCGGGAATATGACGATCTGGGGGCAAAGCAGGTGTTGTTGGAGGGGTTTGCAGAGGGTTTCCATTTGGGCTATGAGGGGCCTAGGGAGAGGAGGTGGGCCAAAAATTTGAAGTCAGCATTGGAACATAAGACAGTGGTACAGGACAAGTTGGATAAGGAAGTTCGTGAAGGCAGGATGGCGGGCCCATTTCAGGATTGACCGTTGCAGGACTTGATTGTATCGCCAATTGGGGTGGTGCCCAAGAAGGAGGTCGGTCAGTACAGGCTCATTCAGCACCTATCGTGGCCTGAGGGGTTTTCTGTCAATGATTTTATTGATGGGGAAGCAGCCTCTGTGTCGTATTCATCAGTTGACGTTGCAATGTCACTAGTGGTGACTGCGGGCGCGACTGCGGAGATGGCGAAATGCGACATTAAATCCGCATTTCGCTTGCTTCCTGTACATCCGGACAACTGGAGTCTGTTGGGCATACAGTTTGAAGGACAATGGTACGTGGATAAGGCTTTGCCGATGGGATGTTCAATGTCTTGTGCGTTGTTTGAGTGTTTCAGCACCTTTCTACAGTGGCATTTTACACATCAGACTGGTTTGGGGCTGATTACACACTACTTGGACGATTTCTTTTTTGTGGGTTCACCGGGCACGGTGGAATGTCAAGGGGCCTTGGCCAAATTTCAGGCGTTGATGCAGGAGTTGGGGGTGCCTTTAGCTCCAGAGAAGACGATGGGGCCTTGTACTACAATGTCATTTCTGGGCATTGCGCTGGATTCTGTCTGGATGCAGGCACGCTTGCCGCCGGACAAGAAAGAGGCCATGCTGCTGTTGCTGGGGGCCATACTGGCTAAGGACAAGGTGACGGTGAGGGACATCCAGGTCTTGCTAGGTCATCTCAATTTTGCTTGTCGGGTGGTTAGAACAGGGAGGACTTTCTGCAGACGCCTGGGGAGGGCGCTTTCTGGGCACCGGTTGCCTCACCACCATGTGCGTTTGTCGGTGGGGGTGAAGGAAGACATGAGAATGTGGAGCACTTTTTTGAGCTCGTTCAATGGTATTCCTCTGGTCAGGGAGGAGGAGTTGCCATGGGATGTTCAGATTTACTCGGATGCGGCAGGCAGCGATGGTTTTGGAGTCTACTGGCAGGGGAAGTGGTGTGCACAGAGCTGGCCGGTGCAGTGGAAGAATGGTGGCCGGAGCATCGCCTTTTTGGAGTTGTTTCCGGTTTTGGTGGCTTTGACGTTGTGGGGCAGGGAGCTGGCTCACAAGAGAGTGTTGTTTCGGATTGATAACATGGCGGTGGTGCAGATCATCAACAGGCAGTCGGCCAGGGACGAACAAGTGCTGAAGTTGCTGCGGGTGTTTGTGCTTGGTTGTTTGAGGCATGATGTGACTTTCAAGGCCCTGCATATTCCTGGTATGGACAATGACATTGCGGATGCTTTGTCTCGTTCACAGTGGGAGAGATTCCGTGGGCTGGCCAAGGAGGCGGACAAGGCAGCAACGCCAATGCCGGAACATCTGTGGTATGTAGGCAACGTAGGGTTGTACAACTGGTGGTAGGTTCGCTGTCGGTTTCCACTTGCGAGGCGTATGCTTTGGCTTGGGAGGATTTTTTGGCGTCTGGCGCGCGTTGGAGGGTAGAGGGGTGGAGACGCTCGGAGGATGTGGTGCAGTTTTTGTTGGCATTGATGGATAAGGGCCTTTCGAAAGTGACGATTGCGGGAAAGTTGGCGGGTATTGCATTCATGGGTAAGCTGTTGTGGGGTTATGCCCCATCGGCGGGTGAACTGGGCAGAAGGATGTTGGAAGGTTGGGACAGGGAGCGGAGCAAGTTGTCTCTGGTGCGCAGGCCGGTGTCGTGGCAGTTGTTAGCACGGTTGCTGGCGGTTCTCCCGGCGGTGGGCAGGAATGGTTTTGAGGTTTGCCTGTTTTCCACGCTTATGGTTTGGATGTTTTTTGGGGCGTTCAGGGTGTTGGAGTTGTTGGGTTCCAGGGCCAGGGGGGGTTTGCTGTGGCAGGATGTTTTCTTAGCGGAGCAAGGGGTTCACATTTGGCTGACAGGAGCTAAAACCGATCAGAGGGGTAGGGGCAAGGGGATTTGGTTGGAGGCAGTTTCTTCGGGTTGCACGTGCCCTCTGTGGTGGGTGAGGCGCTGGAAGGGTGTGTCCGGTGGCATAGCAAGCGCGCAGGTGTTTTTGCACGCGAATGGGAGCGGGGTGTCGGACTACCAGCTGCGGATGGTCATGCGAAAGGCGCTGAGGGAGTTGGGTTTGGATGGGGGTCAGTTTGGGACCCATTCTTTCCGGATTGGGGCGGCGACGGAGGCCTGCAACCGTGGGCGGTCAAGGGGGGAGATTATGCGGCTGGGGCGATGGTCGTCAAACTGTTTCCAGCGCTACGTGCGGAGCGATGCAGATGACGCGCTTGCGACATCCTCCTCTCCATGAGGGTCATATTGTTTTTCTTGTTACAGGTTCGGTTGCAGGCCCTGCTTCCCCAGCTCTGAACATATGGATCGTTGGGCATTCTTTTGTGAAGTGGGCTCAGGTGCAGGCCCGGGAGGGCCATTTCGGACAGATGCTGGGTTTCAATGCTCGCTTTTTTAACATTGTGTGGAAAGGAAAGGGGGGCATGTTGTGGAGGGACTTGGTGCAGTCATTGAATTCCGGGTTGGTTGGGGGGCAATGCCCGGATGTCTTGCTGTTACACCTGGGCGAGAATGACATGTGCGGGGTGAAGGGGGTGGTGTTGCTGAGGGCCATGAAGAGGGACCTGGCTATGTTGAAGGAGCAGTGGGCGGGCTGCCATGTCTTGTGGACGGAGTTGGTCGCCCGGAGGGTTTGGAGGGGGGCGCGCAACCCTAGAGCGATTGATCGTGCGCGCAGGAAGGTCAACTTGGAGGTTTCGCGCTGTTGTCGGGAGCTGGGTTTTGGTAGGGTTTGTCACAGAGACATCAAATTTGAGGCGGTGGAATTCTTCAGGGGTGATGGGGTGCATCTGTCACGGTTGGGGATGGAGCTTTATTTGCTCGAGTTGAGAGAGGTGCTGTCTCGGTGCTTGGTGGTGCGGGATCACAACAGGGTGGCCTGAGGTGGGACGGTTCCGGGTTTTCCTTCTTTGGAAAGGCTAAGGTTGTTGCCGGTTGGGGGGCAGAAAGAGGGGGTTAGTTGCTCCCCCCGTCTTTCTGGGTGGCGGAGTTTGCGGAAGTTTGGCCAGGGTTGGCAGAGTTTTTTGATGGGATGGTTGTCAGGGGGTCTTTTACAGGGATTGTTGAGCTGTTTTATGGTTGGGGCATTTACAGTGTTTGGGGGGTTAGTAAATGATGGAAAGGCAGGCAGGGGTGTTTGCGTTAATAAAGAGGTTGGTTTTATAAGCATATGTATTGTGTTGAATATGATATTGTATGTTGTTAAGGTTGTAATGCTGGGGCGGGGGCGGGGCTAAAAAGACCAGTTAGGGGCGGGGGCGGGGTTAGTACGTTAAAGTTAGTGAGGCTTCGTTTTGTAAGGCATTTGCCGAGGTCTGTTATTGTAATGTGCACCTGTTCCAAATAAAGCGGCCTTTTTCACACCCAGAAGTCGTCGGTGGTCTTCTTCCCCCCCACCCCTCCCTCCCAAGGGGGGCTTGGGGGGGGCGGCCGACCACCGGGAGGCTCCCCCCCCGGGCTGTTTGGGAGGGGCGGGGGGGAGGAGCTAGGGATCCCGACGGCCATTTCATATTTGGGCGGCAATATGGCATAGCCCAAAGGCAGCCAGAAAGCAGCCCAAAGGCAGCCCAAAAGCAGCCCAGCGCTTAAATGCGCTGGGCGCCCACCCCCGGCCACCATTTTGTCATTGGTGAGCTGGTGGCCGGGAGTGTAGTGAGGTAGTTCTTTGTCCCCTCCCTCCCTCCCCCTTTTTTCATCCTTTTGGGGGGTTCCCCCCCCCTTTTTTCCTGTGGGCGAGGATCTGCCTCTGGTTGGTTCGCGGGTGGGGGTGGGGGGGGCTTTATAGTTTTTCAGGGTTTTTTAGCTTCGGTTGCCCCCTTTTTTCTTAGGGCTGTTTTGGTTGGTCCTGGTGCACAGGCTTTTTTTCTGTACTGTCGCTTGGAGCAGGTGCTTTTTTGTGGGTTACGCGGAGTTTGCGGAAGTTTGGCCAGGGTTGGCAGAGTTTTTTGATGGGATGGTTGTCAGGGGGTCTTTTACAGGGATTGTTGAGCTGTTTTATGGTTGGGGCATTTACAGTGTTTGGGGGTTAGTAAATGATGGAAAGGCAGGCAGGGGTGTTTGCGTTAATAAAGAGGTTGGTTTTATAAGCATATGTATTGTGTTGAATATGATATTGTATGTTGTTAAGGTTGTAATGCTGGGGCGGGGGCGGGGCTAAAAAGACCAGTTAGGGGCGGGGGAGGGGGGGTGGGGTTAGTACGTTAAAGTTAGTGAGGCTTAGTTTTGTAAGGCATTTGCCGAGGTCTGTTATTGTAATGTGCACCTGTTCCAAATAAAGCGGCCTTTTTCACACCCAGAAGTCGTCGGTGGTCTTCTCCCCCCCCACCCCTCCCTCCCAAAATCTCCGTATCTGTGACTGACGTGCAGTGTTTGCCCATCATCATTTCCTATACCACACGATTTGTTTGTCTGTTCTTTATTATGGACCTATCGCCACCATGTATACAGCGTCCTTCAGTGTGGGGCTTACTTTTGCTGGCGCCTATAATCGCCCGTAACTTCCGTACCTGTGACTGATCGTGCAGTACTTGCCCTCTATCATTGCTCAAACCGCACGCTGTGTTTGTTTTTCATTAGACGGAGACTCTGACCCAGCAACACACTTGGATATCGCGCCCCTATCAGGACATTTAAACTGAGAGAAACAATCGTGTTTTAATCAGAGGTAAATCACCATTTTCCTTATTGAGCTCATCTCGGATTGCTGTCTTTGCAGCTCGAGATTTCGCCTCTGACGGAATCAAGCATATTCCTAGTTACAACCTGGAAGCACTGACTGAATTCACCTTTAATATACATTTATGTTTACCACATCTAGAAATAGGAGACGACCTCCCTCTTATCTATCTGGATAACGAACATCGTCGATCCTGAGCCTCGAGGACTCCTCATCTTCAGTGACACTAAAAGGTAAACAACCGTTACTCCACCTTTCCTCCTGCTTCCAGAAACCATCTTGTGCTTTTGAGGAAGTCGAGGTGGCCATATATAAAGAGAGAATGTGATGTTACCCCTCTCCTCGTCTTTTCACCCCTTTTCACCCCTTTACCTAACAATAATCCTAACTCTCTTATAGGAATTGCTATTTTGGGATGACTTTACTGCACCTGATCTGCCTATAACTCGTGAGACTGATCCCTCCCATTTGTTTGAGCTCAGCTCCCTGTGATACAAACTAGTGAATACCCCAGGTAAACTGCTTGACTATTTATGTTTCCAATATCCGCAGAACAGAGTCTTGATCCCGTGATGTTTCCCAGATTAGTGCCTTTTTCCGCTGTATGAACTTGTTGATGGGATTGTTTCTTCTTCTTAGGAGTGTATCCGACCTGTGGAAGAACACCCATAAGCCCTTCCGGGCCCACATATAAATAACTCTAAGTGGAAGACAAGTGTAGTCTATTCTAATCCACACTACATAACACCCCCTGGCCTTGAGATCAAGATTGTTTGTTCCATAGGTAAGCCCCCTGATACTAGTCTGAAGATACAGATTAGAAGTGATTAAAATCAGGAGATTGATCGGAAGAGCACCCTCTCCCGCCCCTCCTTTTTCCAAGAAGGAGATAGAACAAGAAAGAATGTGCTCCCCCTTAACGCCTTATATAGAGGGATTCCCTACCTGCGAAACTCAACAAAGTGAATGAACTTAGGTGTATAATAAGAGAGATGAATGAATGCGAGATGGATGAATGTAGAGAGCCTAATGGAGAAATCCCCCATTTCACTGTGAGTCTAAGGAGGTTTGCTAACCCGATGATAATAAATGATGAATACATATGGAAACCCTTGTGGATCAGGATACTCAATGCCTTTTCTTTTAAAAACATGTTGACATTGTAATAATAATTCAATAGAAAATAATTATCACATTAAGATGAATTGTTTTGATTAATGTTTTGTTCTTCTACTAAATGTATATATTCACAACCCAAAAAAAACTTTTTTTCTATCACAGTGTTGTTCCCCCTCCCCACGGTACCTCTTGGCCCTGATGAAGGTGTGGCCTGACGTGGCCGCTTCACCGAAACGCGCGTAGGCGCCTATGGTGTCAAAGACAGCGATCCTTTGTCATCTGTTGGATCGGCCCTTTTCCATCTGATCTAGCCTACTTGTATCTAAAGTGTATTTCCACCTGACCTTCTATCCAGGCATTTGTGTACCATGATTTGGTTTTTAATTTGAGGAAAGTAGTATGAATGATGTTGTATGATTATGTCGTGATTGAGGATTGATGAGGTATGTGTGGTTATGTGCGGGAGCTCACTGTGAATTATGAATTGCTATTTTGTATGATGAACTTGCTTATTTATCAGAGATTAGATTAACTGTATTTTTGTGTGCTCTAAATGATAAAAATGAAAAAATAAAGAGAAAAATGGACTTTATACAAATGTTGTAATTGTCTAACTTGGCATTGCTCTCTGGTCCATAAAGGTATTAAGTAATTGGGACCCTAGCATAGGGCCTTTCCATCCACGGCAGTGTTCATTTCTTTCTTACAGTGGAGCACCGTGGTCCCGCCACCTTCGCAGCGACTGGCTCGAGAGTACCTGCTGCTATGCATGGAGAAGCACGGCATCTGCGTGCTCGACGACATCCTGGGCCCGGTGGCGGGCGAGGGCGTTGCGCGGGAGGTGCGCGAGCTGTGAGGCACGGGTCGCTTTACGGACGGGCAGTTAGTGAGCCAGAAGAGCGACTCGTCGCAGACCAGATCACCTGGGTGGAAGGCAGCAAGCCCGAATGCAAGGCCATCGGGTTCCTGATGAGTTGCATGGGCGACCTAATCCGGCACTGTAACGGGAAGCTCGGCAACTTCAGGATCAACGGAAGGACCAAGGTAAGTGCTACCGCTGTCGTCCCTCCTTCACTTATTTTCTGAGCCTTCCAGTCACTTGCCTTGTATGCCTGAGTATTGACAACAAGTATCGTGTGAACCATTCTTTCCTGAAAGCTTTCTGCTCCATATGCCTACCCTCTACGGCAGATATTTTCTACTCCCCGAGTCTGCATCTCGTCCTTGCCACTGTTCTTTTTTTTAGGTTCGAGATGTTTCCTCTTTCATATGCTTGCTCCCCTCGCTGTGCTTGCTTCCCTGCACCCTCGCTGTGTTTGCTTCCCTGCACCCTCGCTGTGTTTGCTTCCCTGCTCCCTCGCTGTGCTTGCTCCCCTGCCCCCTGGCTGTGTGAGGGTGGCTCTGTGTAGGGGTGTAGCTATTGGCATTGTAAATGACAATGCCATTTATTTAACGATTAAGCTATTGGCAATGTAAATGACAATGCCATATATTAATGATTTAAATAAAAAAGAAATGTCATGAGCAATGCCAATAGCTCTACCTTTAATGATGCCAAGACCATTGCATTGTAAATGCTTGTTAACATTGATGCTAGACTCAGCCATTTAATAGTTAGTATTGACACTTGGGCCTTGATTCTGAGTTGGTCAGAATTTACTGACCCCTGCGCAAACCCACACATGGTAATTACTAGTGTGTTAAATATTTCATCCTTTGTTAAATATCAGGGGGTAAAATGTGCCAGAAATTAACGGGGGAAACAATAGAGTATTCACCCAGTAGGCAAATGTTGGTGTGTTAAGCCCTAAAATCCTTATCTTATTCCCCAAAACCCTTGGGATATGTTCTATTTATCACACCCAATAAATACCTAACCTCACAGTATCAGATGTTATCAGGTGCAATGAATAGCAACTACAACTCAACTCGACACAGTCTGAAACAGGGCCAATGTTTGTTTTAGCTGAGCATAGTGCTTAACTAATAAGTAATAAGGAAGCCAGAAAAAAAGCACACAGGCATACTTCTTAACTCAACCTCATTTGTATGGCCCAGTGAGTTAACACTCTGCCCCTATGTCTGCAGTATTATGCAGGTCGCAATTCTGCATCTCAGCAAGGCCAACTCAGGCTTCTGTTCTTCCAGTGTTGGTTAAATGGGAACTATTAAAATGGCAATTAAGTTTACATGTTAATTACAAAACTTAAAAAAGTCTGTAGTAGTTCATGAAGCAGTATTGATTTATTGTATTTTCCTCTTAATACGTCCTTCTCATGATGCCTGTTTACTCTCTGTCTTCTTTCACCTTTCACCATCGCTTACTTTTTCCTTCAAGAAGGTTCCCATACCTTCTATGGACAGAATATTGGAGAATATGGGTTAAAAGCTTAGTGGTTGGGAACTCACAAGTGAGAATGCTTCTTAATGAGATGTCAATGCTGTGAGATGCTTGTCTACTGTTAAATATTAAACCACATTACCTGAAGCACTATATAAAAAAAGTCACTTTTTTCAGCACTAAAATAAGATAGTAGTGAGTTGGAGTTGGCAGAGGGGCCAGACTGGGGATAGTGTGATAATCATCTTGACCAAAGGAGGGGGATTACTCAAAACTTGTACTATAGAAGATAAGGTAAAACTTCTCTGGTTAAGCACAAACATAATAAGACATCAATTGCTTCTTTCCTAGCTATTTAAATCACTCTTATTTTAAATATACTTTTAAAATTACAGATTATCTTCCATGCATTTAAGATATTATTTATATAATAAAATTAATTCACTTTTGTCCACAGCACTCTTCTATTAAGGAGTTGGGGAAGTTTGTTGTCACATATATAGTTCCCTAGATAAGGCGCAAGCCTCACTAAAGAAAATCGTTGCTCCTAAGGTTTTTCCCTGGGCTGGCCATGGTAGAGGGCTCTTGGCCAGACACTTCCCCTCCAATTCCCCACCAAGAGGCCGTGGTTCTCAGCGTGGACAGCGGCAAGATCAACACAAATTTAGAGGTTTCTTACCTCCAGAGGTTTCCAGAAACACCGGGTGCCAGAGGAATTGTATGTGGACACATGGAAGGAGCAAACCATGGTAAGACTTCTCCTTTCTTCCCATCTTTTGGCAATCTCCATCCCAAGTGGGATGGAGATTGCCAAAATTATTCCACAAGTGGAGAACCCTCACATCAGATGGTTGGGTTCTTCATGACAGTCCAAAGGTTCCACATAGAATTCTACAGTACACTGTGTTAACCTCACAGGCCAAGATGTGTATCCTTCACTGCTCAGGCAGCCCTTATCAACTAAGGAGTAGTAGATTTGCTGGAAAAGGGGGCACTTGTTAAAAACAGCATCTATTCAGATAGCTTTGTGAGACGCCTTTTCCTTGGTGAAAAAATGGGATGGTGGCGAACACCTGGTAATCAACCTTCGGGAATTCCAAGAGTGTCTGGTGTACTGTCATTTCAAGATGGAGGGCATCCATCTGTTACACGATCTACCAAGACCATGCAACAGGATTGCACGGCTTTATCTAAAGAGCGCATTTCTGACAGTGCCAATATTTCCTCTGCATTCCTGCAGTTCATGTGGGATCATCAAACCTTCGAATTTCAGACCCTGCACGTTAGTCTCTCTTCAGTGCCACAGTCCTTCAAGAAGGTGCTGTAGCCAGCCATGGAATACCTCAGTTCTCAGGGAGTCCGCATCTTAGTCTACCTGGACAACATTCTTTTAATGGATCAATGTTGATGGAGCAAGGTTCTGCACGTAAAGCGACTAGCTTGGACTCAGCCCTCTCGAAATAAACTGTAATACACTAATAAACATGTTTTGTCTTATTAACAATGCAAAACACGACGTTTCTAGTATCTAGGGGAAGCTTTTCTACGTGCTTTGACTAACATTAACTTGAATGCATTAAGATGGCCGCCGCAACGCGGGAACCTTTCTGCGCATGCGTCTGTCATACTCATGTGACATGACGTATCCTTAAGCTTGGTGGGAAAACTTTGCTTCTGCGCACTAGAACTAAAAATGGCTGCTCTATGTTTTAACGTGCTAAAGCTTGCAATGCTGCTTTTATTAAGTTGTTTGTTCTGCATAATTGCTTATGCTGTAGTTAAAATAAAGTAATTGGAATAGAGTAGAGATAAGTGGTATACAGTGCATTCATTTATTCTTTGTTCTAAAACTGTTTTTCTTTGACTTTGCTATTAGCTCGTGTTGGGACAATGTTGCTCCATCTTGGGTCCTGAAACTGAGCATGCGCCAAAATTCTCCCAAGTCTACAAGCCATGGCATTAAATGGCATTGAATTCCTGCCATCTCCTGACTTGCTAGAAGATGCTCATGGGCACCTTACCTTCTGACCCTTTGGAAGGAAGCTGAACAAATTGTTCTATTACATTGCAATTCTTATTGATAGTTAGATTGTCCGACTTGTCCGAATAGCTGACCTGTCACTGACCCAACGCACTCAATAGGCGATCGAGAGCAGAGGTGCTGGCAGAGCACTCTGTCAGAAGAATCGATAACCCAATCGGGGTTCTGGGAAGGAGTTCGATAACCCAATAGGGGTTCCTGGAAAAGAAGATTCGCTAACCCAATCGGGGTCTGACTGTTAGCTGCAGAGAGGAGTGTGACGCTGGCGTTGCACATTAGCTGTGGGTGCCGGTCCTGACCTGCGGTGGTCTTGTCCTGATACAATTTGGTCCGTACTTATCCTGATTCTGGTCTGCACCTGTTCTTTCCTTTTGGCACCTGCACTATCGTAGGTCCTGTCCTTTATCCCAGCCCGTGGCCAGGGTTGGTCTTCACACCATTCTAGGTAAATATAAGGTTTGCGGGGGTATGTCATTTTGTTGTTTCCCATTTCTTACCCTTCCTATAATTCAATGCTTAAAGAACGTTCCATGGTACTTTCACATCATCTTGCTTTGATTTTATTCTTTCTAATTGATCAAACTCTGATTAATGTAGTATGGACTTTGACATTTAAAGAAAATATTTAGATAAAGTGTTAAAATCTTTCCTGAGTCTGTGGTTATTTTATGAGTGCAAATGATTATTTACTACCTATTTTCTTGCTAACTCCCTTGATCCCTTAGGACTCTAGGTACCAGTGACTAGGGTTGGTAAGTCAAGGTATAGGTCCTAAAAGGTTAAAAGTAAAATATTACTGGTTTAAAGCGTAGGTTTACCTGTTCAAAGTGTGTATGTGTTTATGGGCCCAGGTGAGTATGGTAAAATTCTGGGCAGGTGAACCCTCGCTGTATCAATATCCAAGACGGTTGTTGGAATATATTCAGATGACAGTACGGTTACTAGAAGATCTGGGCATTGTCAACAAGAACAAGTCTCTCATTACTCTCCCCTCCCCCCAAAAAAACTACCTTCTTGGGTTTTGTCATCGATGCCAAAACAACCACCTTAAGTCTGCAATCCAGGAGATGACAAAAAATATGACTCTGGAAAACTTTCTCATGACAGACCACCTAGGTGAGACAGATTGCCTGTCTGGTGGGCTTATTGGCATCTTCAATACAAGCAATATTTATGGGCCCCATGCATTGCAGGGTGCTCCAGAGGCTGAAGGCGACCATCTGCACAGTGGCTTGTCTTATTCGGAAATGGATCCAGTGATGGAGGAGGTCAAATAAGAGTTGAGGTGGTGGTTAACCCATTTGGAGGCCTGGAACGGGAAAACAATCTTCAGATACAGCCCCAATATCATTATGGAATCTTATACCAGCAAAACCGGTTGGGTTCCAGATGTGGGTGCTGTGTCCAGAGTGGGAAAATGGCCAGCACAAGAACAACAATCACAGTACAGAAGAATCACATCATAACATCACATTACATCTCCCGGGGGGAGGGGGAGAGGGAATCCAGGGGATGAGGGCATATCAAACACAGAGTCTCTAGGTGGTACACAGATTTCTCCCCTATATCTGTTCCAAAGCCCCCAAACTGAAGCCCATCTTCGAGGCCGGCCTCTCGCTATGTAAACAGTCTTTTCACGAAACATACACCAATCCAGGTCGTTCTTCCAGGCCTCAAGGGTAGGAGGCCGCTCGGATCCCCACAGCTGAGCAATATTCCTTTTTGTTATCATGAGACCTAGTGTAGTCCATTGTGTTTTTGCCAAATTAAGGTCAGTAGGCTCCCAGATATTGAGGAGGCATTTCCTCGCCTCTGGCAGCACTGCGACCCCCAAAACCTCCTGTATAGTGTTATGGATCTTACCCCAGTACTCAGCGATATACCGAAATTCCCAAAGGATATGGAGGAATGTACCCACAAGACCACAATTCCGTCTACAACATCCTACTTCAGATATTCCCATTCGAACAAGATGGTGGCCTGTGACATAAACCCTGTGTAGTATTTTTAACTGAACAAGCCGCAATCGCGCTGGGATCGCAACCACTTTTAGAGAGGAAACAGCTGATTACAGTCCTCATCATCCAATTCTATGCCATCTCGCGTCCATTTATCCCTTAACTCCCTAAGGAGATCCGCCCTATGATTAATTAATTTCTTATAGTTCAGGGAGATAGTTTTCTCGGGTAGATGACCATCTAAAATTCTATCCTAGAGAGGTGAGGCATCAGGCAGGGCTGCCTGCAATGCATGCCGGACTTACGCATAGCGAAAGTACTCAGTTCCCATTAGTTCAAATTCGAGCTGTAGTTCTTCGAATGTCTTAATATTCTCCCTGCTCTAAATATCACGGATGGTGAAGATCCCTATCAGAGCCCACCTATCAAAACCTCTCGTATGCCAAAGCTTACCCAGACGCTCCGAATCGAACAGTGGGGTAGCTAGCGTCAACCGGTCCCTCCATCCCAAAGACCTCGTGGCATCGTGCCAGATCTTCACCGCATGTTTAGTGGGCCCCGTCAAGTTCAGCTTCGTTGACTTGGAATACAGTGCCCTGTTGTAATACCTCCAGGGAGGAGACACTTATCCATCGCATATCCGGGGTCGGCTACGGGCCCATATGTTCCCTGGTTGATTGCAGCCAGCTGGGAAGCCCAGTAGTATCGCTTAATGTCTGGGAGGGCAATACCTCCATCATACCAAGGTAGCGTCAATTTAGCTAAAGCAATATGGGGTCTGCCCTCCCATAATAAACTATGCTGCAACCCTTCCACCTCACGGAAAAAACTGGCCGGCACTACATCCAAAGTATTTTGAAGGGCGTAAAGAAAAGAAGGCAGGGACATCATTTTAAAAAGGGCCGCTCACCCCAACAACGAGACGGGAAGTCTCTTCCAGTTAGCAGTGTCGCTCCTAAGCCTCTGCAAAGGGGGAAGGAGATTCCTCGCATACTGGATTGCCGTGTCCAACGAGATGAAAATCCCCAGATATTTGAAATCGCCCGTATTAACCTGGATAGGACAATTTCGCGGAGGAACCGTCGTCTCCCCCTAAGAACAACCAAGAGAGATTTCCCCCAATTGATGGATAGCCATGAGTTTCTACCAAAGGAGGCCAACACATCACACACAACAATAAGGGATTTCCTAGGCGAGATCAGATAAAGTAGAATATCACCCGAGATCCGGTCCTCCCAATCAGGGGACCAGCGAATACCTCAAATCGACAGCTCCCAGCAAATCCAGGCCGCTAGGGGTTCCAGGGCCAGCGAGAAACTGCATAGAATTTTTAATGGGATCCTTTGCGGTATAATGCTGGACAAAAGAAAAGTGCAATGTTGCATGCTGCTGTAAATGGGCAGCATCTCAGTGCGGTGCTAATATAGCCAATTGGCAGGTTCTCGCTTCAGAGCCCCCACATGCTTTGCAAAGGATTTCTGGCAATTCTATCTGGATCACAATATCTTAAAGATGGCGGACTATCTCCTGGGTCAAGCCAACAAAGTGGTGATTGGCATTCAAGACATCTACAAGACCTAATCTTGTGGAAGTTGAATGCAGATGTGTTCCAGAGGATAAAACTCAGGTGGGGACCTATCACAGTAGATCTATTTGCCTCACGGCTGCATTGTCAATTGGAGAAATACTTCAGCTGGAGACCGGACCTGCAAGCTGTGAGAAGTTGGCCTGGCATATTATGTCCACTATTCTAGTGGGCACCTTGCACCAGCCCAAACGACCCTTATTGATGGTAGGTTTAAGACAACCTTTATAGAAAGCTATCCTAGTGGTAGCTGTGGAGAGCAGGCTTCAGGCTAAGTCTTAAAGGAATGCAAAGCAGCTTGTTTTACCATTCTATAATCTCTTGAATGATTAAATGAAAGTACACCACACAAGGTATATATATATATATATATATATATATTCACTGAAAAAACCATAGGTTATAGACCATATATAGTTAGGAATTAGCATTTAAAAAACCTTATTTTACTCACACAAAACCATTGAAATTCCATATATAGTTAGTTGCACTAACTATATATCGCGCACCCGCAATCCACTGCTGATGATGTCACATATTACATCATTCATGACATGGCCAGTGACATCACTGATGACATCACTGATGACATCTCAAATGACATCACTGATGACATCACTGATAACAACATCCAGTGATTTTATGTTTCTGTAAAGTTTAAATATGTCTTACATATTGAAGAATGAGTGGATGTATAAGTGTCTGGACGAAGGATTTAGTAGGTGCATGACTGACTGTATGAGTGAGTGATTAAATGTGTCTCACTGAGTGCATGGGTTAGTGACTAAACTGTCTTAATTTGTGCATCATTATGTCTGTTGTTCTGTAAACTGCTGCATGTGTTGATCAGTAGCTATATGAGTAACTATATGGGTTATTGATTGATTGTCCAAGTATTTGTATGGGAGACTGAGTGTGTGTGTGGCTGGCTGGGAGGTGTGTGACTCTGTGCAGATCAATGTGTACTTATATCAATGATTGTATAACAAGGTAAGTATGTGTTAGTATATGTTTGAAAATGTAAGGTGCTCTATGTTTAACTGTATAGACAAGAAAATGGAAGTGTGATTGATTCTTTACAGGACTGACTAGGTGTGTGAGTAACTCCATGGATGAGTGGCAGAGTGTGAGTGTCTGTATAGGTGTATGAGTGCATATGATAGTGTTGTAAAGATGAGTGATTGTATGTATGAATGATTGTATGGGTGAATGAGTGAATGTGTGTGTAGACGTAGGAATCAGTGAGTACATATGTAGTAACTAGTATTGGTGTGTCAATGGTTTCAAAAATTATACTCTGTATTTAACACTGGGTGAAACAGAGGTTATATTAAAATGTGAGGAGATGCATTGTATTGTCACATGAATGATATCATCAGTGATGTGGTCATTGATGTCAAATGAGATGTCATCAGTGATGTCATCAGTGATGTCACTGACCATGTCATGAATGATGTAATATGTGACATCATCAGCAGTGGATTGCGGGTGCGCGATATATAGTTAGTGCAACTAACTATATATGGAATTTCAATGGTTTTGTGTGAGTAAAATAAGGTTTTTTAAATGCTAATTCCTAACTATATATGGTCTATAACCTATGGTTTTTTCAGTGAATTTTCAAGGTTTTGTAAATGCTAATTCCTAACTATATATGGTCTATAACCTATGGTTTTTTCAGTGAATTTCAATGGTTTTTTAATAGCAAATATCATAAGCTGTCGAATGTCAAGTACGTGGTAAGTGAAAACATTTTCGTGTTTATGCACACTGATCTGCTTTGAATGGTGCCGCCCCCCCTCATTTCTATTAGGAGTACTCTCTCTTTGCACATAGTGAAGGGTAGTTAACGCAGGCCTTTGCCCCCGTTGTAATACGTCGTGCCTGCTTCTCTCTCCATTTGATTGATTGTTATCCAAGTATTTACTGTTTTAGAATTGGTTCTCTTTGGTTCATTCTCTATTTACAAACAAACACAGAGTCGCAATACTCTGTTTAGTCTTTGCAGATAACGAAAAATCGTGTAAAAAAAAAAGAAAAGGAATCGAGCAAAATCAGTAGGCCACTAATGGGATCTCTTTTTGACCTCGCTAAAATAGAAACATAAGGAACAACCCCTCATGACAAATACAAAACTAGTGAAATGAACTGAACTCCACACAATGATGGCTGCAAAACAGCTCGGCTCCGCCACCCACCCCGCCCAAAATAACGATAAAGAGCGGCTGCCATGATTGGTTGCGGAATGGCCACGACGGAGCTACGAAATGGTACTGCTCTCATGCTAACCCCAGCTTCAGTCTGAAACATCCAGAAACACTGTAGACTACCAATTCGATCAGTTCCGGTAGCGCCCCAATGTAACCCGGTAGAGAAGAACTAGCCCTCCCCTCTTTGACTGATGGTTCTTGTTGCCTGTCCCTTCTGTTGTCATTTAACAGAACTATTTAGCCTGCTGAAAGGGGTTGTGTTCCGACCGCTGGTTGGTGGAGACATTTTGACTATATTCTAGACCTGCGTTGTCGCGTAATGCGTCATATGACGCGCCGCGTTAGCGCATCCGGAAGTCATCCGGGGCGCGCAGCGCGTAACGTAAGCATAACAAGTCATGTGACTTGTTAATAAAACTTTTCATTGGTTCATTTTACTTTTCTTATTCTAATGATGAAAGGCTTGGTCATATGACCTAAAAATTACGCTTTTTATTACTTCCGAACATTATTTTTTCTTAAATATATGTTATAATGTTCCAGGCTAATGTACTTTCCCGGAAAATTTACAACTGTCCTGCAAGTAAAATATATTCTTTTTTCGAGAAAAAGAGCGTTTCTTCGTCCCATGACGGAGCCGTTGAGCAAAAGAGGGTCGACCTGCTGTCTTAGTCGCCGATACGCCTGAATATGAGATTCTTATCGATCACTTTATGTTGCAGGAATAGAAAACACAACAGCCCTTGACCATTTATCTTTACTGCGTTCCTTCGTAATATACCTTTTACCCTTCATGTAATTGATCTGCTTTATTTCACTTGCCTTTTAATGATTCTAAAACAGTGACTATTATTAAAAACTTTACCAATGTATATACTACTACCATGTTTTCTTTTAAAAACCTTTATTGTGAAAATTTCATTATACAAATACGAGCCTATAACCACGTGGGCCGGCCACGGAGCAAACTGTAATCGTATATGATGAGTAGACATTTACACTGTAGAGGAACGTAACGGGCGGGCCATTAGGTTGCAAGAACTAAGGTGTCTAACAGTTACGGAATCGGTGGACGTACATTTTATAATTAAAATACGACAGGGCCAGTTACAATAAAATTATCTAGATATACATTTGCGGGCAAGTACCATGGGTGACGTTAATTCGAACTTTCAATAGTACAGTAATCAATAACACATCAGAACTTAATATCAATAGGGATGTCGAAATATTCAATCAATTCTCGTCCCCGCCCGCCATGTGCTTCAAAACTGCATACGTATCTCGTGATTTTAAGGTTCTGCAACCAGTACACAACAAGGAGTTACGAGTCCCATTTATTCCGGCGCCATTTTGGGCGAGGACGGGCAGGTCCAGGATATAGTCAAAATGTCTCTACCAACCATCGAATATGATGATGTTCATATGCTGTATTTATTAGAGTAACACTCATCTGTCCACATGAAATTAAATTGCCACAATCTAAACATGTCATTTTAATCTTTCCAAAGTTCTTCTAAATATTTGGGACCGTTTCCCTTGCCTCTGATGCTGTCAGTGCCACTTCTTTGATGAATGTACTAGCAGGTCAGGGGTTCTCCTCCAAATCTCTCTTTTATGCAGCACTATAATTAATTGGTGCCACCTCTCCATATGACGATGCATGGTATAGTTACCATAACTATATTTTTTTTCGGTTCCTCTGGAGAGTTCATCGTGGCAGATGAAGCGTGTAACGTACCGGGCATTTACCTTTTTTTGCATGTACAGGAAAGGAAAAAAAAATCGAGCGTCCGAGTTCTAAGGTGTCCCAGGGCCATTTTAGTGGACCAGGCCCAAATCCAAAGAACAGGCCGCCATTTTGAGAGTCCTGTTGCAGCCGCCTGTCGCTGTAGCATCAAGAGCAGCCGAAACTCAGCTGAATGGCAACTGAAACGGTAAAGGGGCGCCCCACTACAGCAGACGAGCCTCCACCTAGGAAGGCCCGTTCACGCCGCCTCCCCCCCCCTTCGGGCACCCCACGCCGTTATTCGGAGCAGTATTGTAGGATGGCCACACCAGTGCGGCAACTTGCTAGACATCACCTCGGTGGTAACCGAATCTCAACGCCTTGTGGTGTCTTCTATTCAGAAAACATTGTTATGCTGCCTTCGACCTATTCGCCGCAAGTGCGCACGCAACTCAGCTGCATAGCTTGCTAGACACCACCTCGGTGCTAACCGAATCTCAGCGCCTTGTGGTCTCTTCTATTCCAAAAAAATTGTTGCGCTGCCTTTGGCCCCATTCGCACATCGGTCCGCTACTGACGCCATCTCAAAGGCTAATGGGGCGCCCCACGCCGAGTTTCAGCATTGTAGGATGACCACACCAGTACAGCAACTTGCTAGACATCACCTCGGTGCCATCCAGATCTCGGCGCCCCACTGCAGATGAAGTGCCTCTCAACTATGAAACCACCACGGTGACATCCGGATCTTGGCGCGTTGTGCTGCATTCGGCCTATTCGCACATCGGTCCGCTACTGACGCCATCTCACAGGCTAATGGGGCGCCCCACGCCGAGTTTCAGCATTGTAGGATGACCACACCAGTACAGCAACTTGCTAGACATCACCTCGGTGCCATCCGGATCTCGGCGCCCCACTGCAGATGAAGTGCCTCTAAACTATGAAACCACCACGGTGACATCCGGATCTTGGCGCGTTGTGCTGCCTTCGGCCTATTCGCACATCGGTCCGCTACTGACGCCATCTCACAGACTAATGGGGCGCCCCACGCCGAGTTTCAGCATTGTAGGATGACCACACCAGTGCACCTTACTAGACACCACCTCGGTGCCATCCGGATCTTGGCATCTCAGCGCCTTGTGGTGTCTTCTATTCAGAAAATATTCTTGCGCTACCTTTGCCCCATTCACACATCGGTCCGCTACTGACGCCATCTCACAGGCTAATAGGGCGCCCCACGCCGAGTTTCAGCATTGTAGGATGACCACACCAGTACAGCAACTTGCTAGACATCACCTCGGTGCCATCCGGATCTCGGCGCCCCACTGCAGATGAAGTGCCTCTCAACTATGAAACCACCACGGTGACATCCGGATCTTGGCGCCTTGTGCTGGTTCCGGCCTATTCACACATCGGTCCGCTACTGACGCCATCTCACAGGCTAATGGGGCGCCCCACGCCGAGTTTCAGCATTGTAGGATGACCACACCAGTACAGCAACTTGCTAGACATCACCTCGGTGCCATCCGGATCTTGGCATCTCAACGCCTAGTGGTATCTTCCATACAGAAAATATTGTTGCGCTGCCTTTGGCCCCATTCGCACATCGGTCCGCAACTGACACCATCTCACAGGCCAACAGGGCGCCCCACGCCGACTTTTACCATTGTAGGATGGCCACACCAGTACAGCAACTTGCTAGACATCACCTCGGTGCCATCCGGATCTTGGCATCTCAGCGCCTTGTGGTGTCAGTCAGAAAATATTGTTGCGCTGCCTTTGGCCCCATTCGCACATCAGTCCGCTACTGACACCATCTCACAGGCCAACAGGGTGCCCCACGCCGACTTTTACCATTGTAGGATGGCCACACCAGTGCCACAACTTGCTAGACACCACCTCGGTGCCATCCGGATCTTGGCATCTCAGCGCCTTGTGGTGTCTTCTATTCCGAAAATATTGTTGCGCTGCCTTTGGCCCCATTCGCACATCGGTCCGCTACTGCCGCCATCTCACAGGCCAACGGGGCGCCCCACGCCCACTTTCAACATTGTAGGATGGCAACACCAGTGCGGCAACTTACTAGACACCACCTCGGTGCCATCCGGATCTTGGCGCGTTGTGCTGCCTTCGGCCTATTCGCACATCGGTCCGCTACTGACGCAAACTCACAGGCCAACGGGGCGCCCCACGCCGACTTTCAGCATTGTAGGATGGCCACACCAGTGCTGCAACTTGCTGGACACCACCTCGGTGCCATCCGGATCTTGGCGCGTTGTGTTGCCTTCGGCCTATTCGCACATCGGTCCGCTACTGACGCCGCCTCACGTGCCAACGTATTTTCTCCGCATTTTATACCCTATGCCGCATAACAGGTCATGTGACTTGTTTATAAAACTTTTCATTGGTTCATTTTACTTTTGGTTTCCTAATGATGGAAGGCTTGATCATATGACCTAAAAACAACACTTTTCATTGGATGAAAACTTTTTTTTTTTCCCAAACGATGAAAGCCCCACCTTGTTTCTGGATGTTTCAGACTGAAGCTGGCGTCAGCATGAGAGCACCACCATCTCGTAGCTCCGTCGTGGTCATTCCGCGAGCAATCATGGCAGCCGCTCCCCACCAGAAGCCTACAGGAGTCGGGGGCCCCCAAAACTTTTGATGAATCCTCAAGGCGGAGGGGACGCTTTCGAGAATGGGGTCCAAGACCTAGCAGACAAGCGTCCGATTTCCAAGGTGTCCCAGGGCCATTTCAGTGGACCAGGCCCAAAAAGGAAACAGCCTGCCGCCATTTTGAGAGTCCTGTGACAGCCGCCTATCGCTGCACCGCAAGAGTGGGCGCAACTCAGCTGAATTGCGGCTTTTGACACAGTGGACCAAAAACGGACGGAATGGCAACTGAAACGGTAAAGGGGCGCCCCACTACAACAGATGACACTCCACCTGGAGAGGCCCGTTCACGCCGCCTCCCCCGGGGCGCCCCACGCCGTTATTCGGAGCAGCATTGTAGGATACCAAAACCAGTGCGGCAACTTACTGGACATCACCTTGGTGCCATCGTTCTGCTGCCTTGGAACTATTCGCACAACAGTTTGCTACTGATGACCCACCCCCCGCGACGCCCCACGCCGGAAATCTGGACGTTGTGCTGCGTTGGGACTATTCGCACAGCCGACCGCTACTTCGTTGTTTTTCCCTAAAAATGTTTATATGTTATTACTGTTTTTGTTTTCTTGTATATATTTATAAGTTATTAAAGTTTAATAATCTTACTACTTTGTCGGAGTGCTATATATTTTTAATGTGACACATAATTGTAAAAACTTTGATGTACAAAGAGTCATCCCTGGAATCTTCCGCTTCAGGCTCGGTCCCCTCCCCAATCACAATACAGGATGGTTTTCAGATAATAGGAACGCGTCTGCTGTGACGGATCTCATCGAGTGTGGGCCTTGATCTACTATAACTCCTTTGAAGAGGGGTGATTCTTTACAGCTGGGGCCATAAACTACATCTGCAGGGCTAGCTGATACCCTAGGACCGGCCTGGACAATCGGACACAGAGGAAAAGGAGTGTCAGAGGGTGCGGTAGTGAATAGGGCGAAAGGGAGGTGTCGGGCGGGCACAGGGTGTGATTCTCAGGGAAGAGCAGCGCAGATGGGGGGAGGTTTATTACCCATGCATAAGACAGAGAGCGGGGGTGACCACTGCCTGGGGGAGATGTTTGCGAGGGTGGGGAGCCATGCTAAGGATCGACAGCGTGCACAGAGTGGGTCTGGTCAAGGCATCTAAAATGGCTGCCGTGCACGACAAAAGTGTGGCATTTGAAAAAAGACAAGATGGCGCAGACAATGTTTTTCAACACTTCCTGATTTCCTTCGAATCGAACGTTAACAGACGTTGGGGCATATTACCAAAGTTAAGCGATATTTATCCCTAACGATGCTTAGCAACGATTTTTTTACCGCTAAGCATCGTCAGAAATTATCGCAGATAAACCTTGCTATTATCAAGGTTTATCGCAAATACGATAAAAAACGACCGCAATGCATTAATATCGCTGAAAACTCAGCGATATTCATGCATTACCGAGCTAATGCTCTTAGCCATGTTATCCACCTCCCATTGGATAACATGGCTAAGAACTGCTCAGGGCAGGTGCTAGCTTTTGGAGATATTCGCGCTTATCGCGAATATTTCCAAAAGTTGATAATAGGAGATAGCGATGTTAGCGACTGTTTCCAGTCGCTAACATCTTGGCATGCCCACTTTGCATGTCATTAGTGATAAATATCACTCACATGCAAAGTGGGGCCCAAGATGGTCGCTATCTCCTACTAGCCGTCGCTAACTGGTGTTAGCAACAGCTAGGTAATACAGATATAATTTTATCTCCGCGAAGCGGAGCGCTGTTACAGATATATATCTTGTTTTTGAACGTTAATTTCTCAAAATCCACTGAAGCACATATATTGAGACCTAGCAAAGGCACATCGAGCTACCAGTCCCTACAATTTTGCCAAGTTTCGTGCAAATCCATTCAGCCGTTCGATTATTATTATTATTTTTTTTTTTGCCCCGCGGGGCCCTTTTAAAACCTTCACATCAAACCTAAGAGGTCAAGGAGGATCTACTATGCCCCCTTATGGTCATTTGCCCCTTCGCTTGGGCCTCCTCTTGTCTCTCGATCCTACCGAGAGACAAGATGGCGGCCGCTACGGACTGTTTGCAATGTTTACAGACGCCGGAGAACCAATCAGCTTCGCAAACCTCCGTTACGCGAAGCGGAGCTCTTTTACAGATATATATCTTTTTTTGAACGTTAATTTCTCAAAATCCACTGGAGCACATATATTGAGACCTAGCAAAGGCACATCGGGCTACCAGTCCCTAATATTTTACCAAGTTTCGTGCAAATCCATTCAGCCGTTCGATTATTATTATTATTATTTTTTTTTGCCCCGCGGGACCCTTTTAAAACCTCCACATCAAACCTAGGGGGTCAGCGAGGATCTACTATGCCCACTTATGGTCATTTGCCCCTTCGCTTTGGCCTCCTCTTGTCTCTCGATCCTACCGAGAGACAAGATGGCGGCCGCTACGGACTGTTTGGAATGTTCACAGACGCCGGAGAACCAATCAGCTTCGCTTCACAAAGCTCCGTACCGCGAAAAGTCCGCGAACCGGAGCGCTGCCCGGTCCGCTGTTACAGATATATATCTTTTTTTGAACGTTAATTTCTCAAAATCCACTGGAGCACATATATTGAGACCTAGCAAAGGCACATCGGGCTACCAGTCCCTACAATTTTGCCAAGTTTCGTGCAAATCCATTCAGCCGTTCGGGCTAAAAGTGAGGCCAACCGCCCTATGGAAAACTCAATGTTAAAAACACGTTTTGGGACCCCCCTTTTTTCTCGGCCCCCCCTTGACGAACCCCCCCCAAATTTTCAAGGGCTGCTCAGAAACAAAATGTGCCATTTTCCTGAAAATTTCAGCCAATTCCGTCCACAAACGCCAAAGTTATTAGACATAGAATTTTCAAAAATCCCATAGAGAAAAAATCCTAACTATATATACCTACTGGCGACCGCCAGTAGGTAATATATATATATATATATATATATATATATATATATATATATATATATTTATATATATATATATATATATTTATATATATTTATTCTAAACACAACCCCTCTAGTCTCTTTATGAGGCTAGAGGCAAAAGTACAATACAAGAACTTAAATAGCACACAGTAAACTAGCACAGTATACGTTTTGCCCTAGGGGCCTCACAAACCATTCAGAACCACGTGAGGGATAGAAGTTAGGCCTAGGGCCTGTACAACCGCTGGGGCAACCAGGAACCACCCAAGGTAGGGACGCAGGAGACCCACGGGGGACACATGCAGTGTCTAAACACAGCCACCAATCACCATTGACTTCTATGGCGAAAGTTAAAGTTACAAAGTTAAAGATTTAGGACACTTCGGAGTGGAATGCAAGGGAACCCCTTCAGTACTGGACACTTCGAAAGTCAAGACCCGCGGGAGCACCGAAGTACTCATGTTACCGCATCCAGGGAAGTCGGGTGCATATGTGTCTTTTCGTGTCGGCTTTCGTTGTCGATTCCTATAGAGAGCTGCAAAGAAGTGCTGCAGGCGACCAGGAGCAAAGTGTCCGGATGGATCCATGGGTGGATCGGAGATCAGAAGAACCTGAAAGCAGAGGGGACAGAGTCTGGGTCACTAGCCAGTGACCAGGATGGCGACAGGAAGATGCCAGCCGATGTCGGGTGCTTTAAGGTGAAGTAGGTGAAGCTTGACTCTTCAGCCACGAGGTCCAGGAGGTGTCGACGACAACCAGGAGCTGGATTCGAGCTGTCCCACGTTGGATGTGGAGTGCTGCAGTGTCGGTATCCGGATTGGACCCAACAAGCCTTGGCAACAGCAACCCATGCAAGATGACAAGATTGGCTTCGGTGCAGACCAGCAAGGTCTGAGGGACTCACCCTTTGGAGGGGAGTCAGGGCACATATGGAGCAACCAGGAAAGCCCAAGAAACAAAGGATTGTCCTTCTTGGGGACCCACTAGCCAACGGACTAGAGATCGCGAAGGAGCCTCGAGCTGCAATGCAGAAAGTGGGCCTACGGAACACTCGTGGAGTGTAGGCCTCTAAGATTCGGTGCAAAAGGTGCTCGGGCGAGGGTAAAAAATAGCCCAATGCACAACTTCGGGAAGTAGGTGCAGTTGCAAAATAGCAGGATGTCCAGGAGTTCCGGTCCCACGTCTCTCGTGTCGGCTGCAGGTCTCAGCTTTGCTGGGATCTTGTGTCGGCCTCAGAGATGTCTGGTAGTCCATGTCTTGTGTCGCAGATTCTTCAGGATCCGGCGGGAGCCTCGGAAATGTAGACCGGCAAGATGCTTCTTTGGTGCCTGTTTGAACAGGGATGTCACTCCTTGACCCCAAGGGAGATTTCTTCTGTCTTCCAGTCGAAATGGAATGTCGAAAGGTCCAAGATTTCTTCTTCAGAGTTTCGTCCAGGGTAATCTAAAATCCTAGTGACTGGGTTCCTATACTAATACTAAGTTTAGGGGTTGGACTAACTCTGGGGTCCCACCTATGGGAGGACCTGGGGAGGGGGTGGTTACACCCCTTCCCCTTAGTCCAGTTTTGCACCAGAGATGGGGCTGAGTGCCCCAGCAACCGGTTTGAACTGGGAAATGCATGGAGCACCTTGTGTGCCACAAGCAGTGTCTGAAAAGCATTCACTGAATGCAACCCACCCTGCCCCAATACACTAAAGCCTGTCTGGGGAGGTGCTGGCAACTCCCTGGACAGGAAACCTATTGTCCAGGCCTCCCCTGCCGGAGGTTCGTCTAGCAGCAGGAGGTCAGACTCGTGTCTGTAGCAGCAGCATCCATTTTGTGATGCTGAGGCTCTTTTAAACTTCTACCGGGTATACCAGTGTGTACATGTCTTCTTCCTGTAGAAGGGTGGAATGCTACCCCCGCCGCCAGAACTTACGGGGGTAGTATTCCAAAGTGTTTCACACCAAACACGACATGTTTTGATAAAGCCAAACCAAAGTTAGCATTAACCGCGAGGATTATAATGCACTTGAGAGTAAATGGTATGGCTATATCATAGAACAGCTATAAGGAAGGGATTCCGAAAGCTGCAGAGGGGCTCAGCTCATGCTAGGGCACCCTCTCACACAAAGCAAAGCACTCTGCCATCAGGATTGTCAAGGCCTGCCTTAGGAGTGACTTATAGGTTAATATATCTCTATATATTTTGGTAGATATAGCAAGTGCAGACCTGTGGTGCCATTTTGGAATGCTTCCCAGGGGTGGCATAATACATGCTTCAGCACCTGGTAGGCCTCTGGGGTACCTATGCCCTTGGTACCTAAGGTGCCATATACTAGGGACTCATAAGGGTGACCCAGGAACCAATCTGGTATGTACCTAAAGTACATGCAATCAATTTAGAGAGAGAACAGCTAGGCTGTATTCCTGATTAGCAGGGCCACGGCCAGACTAAAGTCGAAAAACCAGTGAAACACAGCAAAAAGTGGGGATAACCATAGGAAGCAGATCCTACTCTCCTACACAAGTAACATCCATGAATGCATTTCTCCATGCTTGGTGTCAGGAGAAAGGGTATGCCTTCCCTCAATCATGATGATCACGAGGTTGTTGGCTCAAGTTAGAGGTTGGAGCTGGCATCATCACACTGCTTTGGAGATCGCATACCTGGTTTCCAATGATAATGGAACTTTCTTGGGATTCTCCAGTCTTTCTACCCAGAAGCAAGCTCTTGTCCAGGACCCTCTAGGGAATCGCCAGCATGTATGGAAGAGAAGATACAACTCATGTTATGGATGATTACAGGGAACAATGGAAAATCCCAGGAGTTTCAAAAGAAGCTGAACAGCTCTTGTCGAAGGCATGGGCTGATGGAACAGTTAAACAATATAGATCTGCCTGGCCTAGAGGGATGAATTGGTGTTTGCAAAGGGGTACAGGTCCTGTGGGGTCGATGTCCTTATGCAGAAATTATTATCCTCCTAGGTTTCCGCAGGAAGGCGTACAGGTCAATGAATACCTTTAGATCGGACATTTCTGCGGGACATCTCCCGATAGAAGATTCCCCAATAGGAGAACACAATTTAGTCAAAAAAATCGATGAGGTGAATTCAGCTATCGTTTCCTCCTCGGAACCCAGGTACTCCTTCCTATAATCTCTTCACCTCCTGGCAATACATTAAATATCTTACCAGCAGGAATTTTCTTATAAGTTGGCTGTGCTCCTGTTCCTCATCTCTTGTCTGACGTTCAAGCCACAAACATTACAGATGCAGTATTTACCCTGGATAGGTACTTTTCATATTTCAAGAAGAATTAAATGTAATTCCAAACTAGTTTCGTAGCCAGCTTTCGATGAGATGCCTAAACTAAGTGTGGTACGGTGCATTAAGGCCTATGAAGCTGTGAATGATGAAGTTCACCCTGCTGAGAACAACTTCTTCTGAATTATATACAAAAACCGTTTAAAGCAGTTTTTACCCCCACTATAGCCAGGTGGATGGGAGGTATCATGTAGGAAGCAGACATTGATACTTCCCTTTTGGAGCACATTTAATACAAGGACTAATGGCCTCCAAGGCTTTTTCATTGGGGGCAAGGCGCAAGGATATTTTTAATGTTTCAGACTGGTCTTCAGACTCTACGTTGAAGAGGTTTTATTTTAAACCAGTTGTAAACATGGCAGCCCTAATAGCGGATAAACTTTAAACTGCAATATCCTAGCCTCCGGTTTTGACATAGAATGTATCTGTCATAACTGAAAGTTTCAGTTCTATTAAGAAGAATTAATATTCCCTTTGGTGGTTTGATCACATATTCTTTTTAAAAAAAAGCTCATATATTCATACTCCTCACATATCAAAGCCCAACAGCTCTATAATTGTAGGGCCACAACTACTCTAAAGGTGAGAAAATATATAATATATTTATTAAGATTCAAAAATTGTACCATACAATCAATAAGTCATAAGTTAAAACATTAGTCCACACCTAAAAATCATTTTGTGATTATAACATTTTCCTTGTATAATACATGATTTTAAAAATTGTTTTTTTTAAATATTGGGAAAACATACCAGTTCCAATACAAAGATAGCTTCAATATTTATACAATCTAGTACAATACGTTGTAATGGAAACATAAGTAAAAATTAGAAAATAAAAACAAGGATGTGAGACAAAAAGAAGGAGAGACACAAAACATATACGACAATACACTTCTTTATAGTTTGTGGACTAATCCATAAAGAAAATCAAAAAACAGGCATATGATTAGTACAAACTTCTTTATTGATTATGTCAGTCTGTTGAATGGATTTAGTTAATTCAGTGCATTGACGCGCTTCGGCGGTGTTCTTATGAATAGTAACCACCTTTTTCAAGACAGATTTTTTTCTATGTCTCTCTTTAAAAATCTTTTTCAATATACCAATCAAACTCATAGAGTTGCCTTAAAAAGTAGGATCCCTATGGGTAAGTGAATCTTTCGCTGGGCCTCATAGCTCCATCCTCACAATGTAGGGGTTCAATTACATCTATTCTTTTGTTTGGGTTAGTTTTTGTAAGAAAGCCGCAACAGCTATATCATCAGTCGTGAGTGTATTAAAATCACTTCGATATCGGGACCATTGGTCTCCCAAGAGTATAAATTAACTCCATACTTGCGTAACTGCTGGCATTCATGCGTCCTGCCTTCTTATTTTGGTACGTGGGGCCTCTCTCATAATATTGGTTCATTCTATTAAGGACACAAGGGTAAGGTTTATCCCCTGCTTTGATAATTGACATTGTTTTCCCACCCAAAGCTAAAGTGTAGAGAAGGACAACTCTGTATGGAGCTAATTGTCGACGCAAAGTATAAGTATAGCTTTCTGGATTCTTATTGCTTAGGGTGATCATTTTTTTCTTACTGATGGTCTGTCACAATGTATATGCGATCATTTGGTAAATCATAATAAGTCAAACAAAGGTCTTCAGTTCTGAAAGATTGGTAATATTTTCCTCATTGTTGTAGGAAATGAGAACTCCAAGCAAAATGAGGCACAAATTGCGAAGGACGGCTGTCGCATGAAGAAAGAAGGGGCAGAAAGAAAGAATGGACTATGAATACTGGCAGAAGTTATGATTGGTTTATATTCTTTCTGTTTCTTTTCCCTATGGCTAATAAGAAGGACGGTCTTTTTCATTTTTTGAAGGCTGCTGAGAAATAAAAAGGGAGGAAAGTTGAGCATAATCCTCGCCTCTGTGTCCTTAATAAAATTGAAACTTTATGTTACTATAGCTAGGAAATTTCATATTCGTCTTTTGAAAATCTGGTCAACTTACTTACAGCTGAAAATGTGTCTACTCTCTTATCTTTATAGGTTCCATAAAGTAAGCTATGTTTGAATGTCAATGAAAACATCATGCACATTATGTACTGCTGTGTGGCTTTATACTCAGAAGCAAGTTTTTTCTAAGACCGGCTTTCAGTTATTTTAATAGCTCAGATCTTTAGTTAGTAAGGAGCTTTGTAAAGTTCATTTAAGTAACACAAAACCAGATAATTGCGGTTAATGTCTCATACAAGAACAACCCACCTTGACTAACACATTTTAGCTTTTGTATTTTAGTTTCTTTGTGTTTGTTTGCTAGAACTATTGCAATGGCTCATTTGACTATGATAGCTACTGATATTAACTGTTTTATTTGTCGTAACTATTATTGTGGTTTTGTAATTGATATGTTTTTCTTTAACCATTCAATAAATTGATTTGATTTGCCTTCATGGGCAGGCAGAGCAGGGTAGAAAGGAAAAGAGCTGACCTGAAGGAAAAAACACACATTCTAGGTTGTTTTTTTTCCTGCTGCTCCCGCACAATTAATTTAGATAGCAACCTCTATTATCCATTCAATGTAATATTGTATTCATTTTATAAGTCTCTGATGTTCCTTCCCACATTCTCATTGATACCAAAAGTTGTGTAGCAGTATATCCAGTTATGCCATCAATTATGCTAATTTGTTCTAGCAATCGCGACGTTTTGAGACCTCTGTTCATGAGCACATTCAATAACAGACTGTTGGGGGGGGGGGTTGGCTGTGGGGGGTGAAGGGGAGAGGGGGGAATGCCCGGTGCCCGCTACGACCAGTCCGGCCCTGTAGACTGTGCACATTAATCAGTGCCACTGTGTGTCACACAATATTGGGTCTCTTCACGTGGTCACTGGATGAATAGCAGATATCACAGGGTGAGCACAAGAAAAGCTGATAACTCCTATTTAGAGTGGGTTTCCAGCTTCTAAGTGGGGACTTTGCCCTTAATGATTTCACAATTGCCCAATAATATATGGGAGGTGGCTATAGAAGTCTTTTGTTTTTTTGGTCAGTGTAGGAGTGACCATCCCCCTTTCTGTGGCCTGCCTCCAAAGTTTTTCCAAGGGCCTCAGACTGTGATGGCCCAAAAGCCCTTCCCCGTTGACATAACCCAGTGTCTCCACGACCTCGCCTCCTCTCTCACATGGTGAGAAATATTACCTAATTGGCAGGCTTTCAAAAATTAACACATTACATTCTTTAATTCATTAATGCATTATAATTTCCTAAATTACCACCACCATTATTACCACACATGCCAATATTTTAGAACGGGAAAGTGGGAGATATTGAAAATAACTGGGGTAATATATGTTCCTTATTGACATTTATTGAAGCTGGGACAATTTCAGGTGGGAGACAGCTAAAATGAAGCCATTTTTGGATACAGATATCGGGAGTATCCCGTCTCAATTGTGTCTGTTGGCAAGTATGCGCTACTATTACTGCCATCACCACCAAAAAGGATCACACAGTTTAATCTACTGCACAGATGGAAACAAGCATTAGCAAAACCAGTAGGTCTCAACCTATCTGCTTTGTGAAAGCATTTTACCTATGCTATGCACTATCTGGAAAAAATTAAATAAAGGCGCTATGAAGTAAACATGCACATGAATCCATGAGCATGTGGATGCTCCTGGTGGCCACGTCACTTTGAAGACATGCACATGTAATGAGGTTGTTACATGCATGTGTCACCACACATGCGTGCCCCATGGAATGATGTTTTTTTTACATTTTTTTACAGATCTAAGATGGTGGACGCCACTTAGAACTATACATTTAAAAAGATGACATTTTACTGGTGCAAGAGCACGTTTTTGAAAATTGAGGGATCAGTCTGCACATGCTAAAATATGAAAAAATAAATATTCTCTTTTAAGGATCGCAAGGGTTCAGGGAGCAAAGGAGAAGTGGGTTGGGGGAATCAGTGACGAGTGTGTAAGATTGTGTGATGCAGTCTAGTGTTTAAGGGGTGGAGCCAGGGAAGGAACCGGAACGGGAGGAGCTGGGGGGACGATCCAGGGACAGTTAGAGTAGGGACAGGGTCGAAAGAAGAAGCAGGAATAAAAGCTCCTTGATAAAGTACACTCGGTGTCCGTCATGATTCGTAGCACGATGCTACAGCTGGCGACGAGGGTGGGATCGGGCACATCGTGCAACCAGTGATGATCCCGTGACACTGCGTGACCCTGTCCCCGGTGGCGCAAATGAGAAAATTGCCATTGCGACCACCGCGATCAAAGGGAGCGCCGCGGCAAAGATTGAGCCGCCAGGAACACTGCCTGCCTGTCCCCAAAGCTCCGTGGCTGTGAAGGCTGCGTGGAGCGGTGAATGCTGTGAATGAGCATTCGAGCGCGATCGCGCGCGAGAGGACCGGAGCTCGCCCCGCGTTTGGGGGCTGGAGCATGAAGTCTAAAGCGCCCACCGGGAGCCCACCCCGGCGGTGACTGACCCGGAGCTGCTCGCCCCGCGTGTGGGGCCTGGAGCGTGGAGACTGAAGCGCCTACCGGGAGCCCACCCCGGCGGCAATGGCGAAAAGGCAACAATAAAGAAGAAAACAGCCTCACCTGGAGCGGAGACCGGTGAGTGGAATCTAGCGCTGATGAACGCGGTGTCTCCGACGAAGGAAACGGCAAAATCTCGTTGCACACGATATTCTCGCTGCGGCCATTTTTAGGTCAGGCGCGAGATGTGCCCAATCTCCTGTTAAGGATCTTCGCGGCCATCTTAGAGTCAGGCCAAGACAAGAAACAAGCATTGGCACATACAAAACAAGCATTGACAAATGCAAGAAAACAAGCATTGGCAAATGTAAGAAACAAGTAAAGGCAACAATAAAGACAAATAAGCACAGGCTAAGGCAAGAGACGAAACAAGTAAACGAGCACAAGCCAATACAAGACATAAATGAAGACAACAGTAAATAACGACAAGCAAATGCAGTGTCCAGAATCAACAAGCACAAGCAACTACTAAACAAGCACTGGTAAAGACAAGAAGAGAAATAGTACAACAAGCATTGGCAAATGCAAGCGATCAAGCATGGGTACATGTGAAGGAACAAGCATTGATAAATATAAGCAAACAAGCATTGGCAAAGGTAAATGCGCGAACATTGACAAGCGTGAAGGAACAAGCATTGATGAATGTAGTTGAACAAGCCTTGACAAATGTACAAGAACACGCATTAGCAAATGCAAGAATTGCAACGAAACAAGTAGAAGCCAAGGTAAGGACCAAGCCAAGGCAACGATTGAGAATAAACAAACACCGGCAACTGCAAGGCCTGAAATAGACGAGCCCGAGCAGAAACAAGCGTCAGATGTAAATAAGCACAAGGAAATGTAAGGCGCGACTACAAAGTACGCAGGTAAATACAAGTCACAGATGCAACAAGCCCGAGCAAATGCAAGTCTGGAATGCAACAGGCACGAACGAATACAGGTCCCAAAGCACGTTCCAGGGCTAAGTGAAAGTAAGCATTTAAAATTAAAGAGGAAACAATTGTACACAAGACCTCGACTGCAGAGAGTCCTAGAATAACGCGGAAAGCACAAGTGAACAGTCTCGTGACAGTAGCATACTAGGACTCTCCTCCGCCATGTCGGTGAGAAAAGGAAAACAAAAATCCAATGTCTGCATTGAGGTACCACCCCCAGTGACACAGACTGACATTCAGAGTTTGGGTTCCAAATGGAACCGGTGGCTGGAATCACTGGACGATTTTCTTGACGCAATCGGTGAACAAAGAGATGGAAAATGTCTGACACTACTCCTCCAGCTGGTGGGTCATGAGGGCCGACGCTTAATCAGAACATTCTCTAACAAGGACACAGAGACCTATGAAAGACTCCAAGAGAAGCTACATGCCTATTTCAACACACAAGCAGACGTGGATCATGATCGCATTGCCTTGAACACAGCACGGCAGGAACCAGGAGAACCATTGCCAAACTTCATCACCCGGTTGCAAAGTCTGGTACAATGCTGCCATTTCAACACATTTACAAGTGAGGAAGCAGTTCGGCTCCGGATAATCGAAGGCTGTTCAAGTTCTAACACGAAGTGCAAGATCCTTTGAGGGCATTGGTCACTAAAGGAAATCATCAAGAAGGCCGAAGTTGGAGTGCGGGTCAAAGCAAGAGAATTATCAAAAGAATTACACCTGAGTGCAAGACACAAAGATACCAGGAAAGAGACATCTGTCATGTCTGTAATAAAAGCCCCAGAAACAAACAAAACCAGAAACAGGGAGAGTGAAGACAGACCAGAGATATGACAGCGGGAGAGACAAAGTGACATGAAATACTCTGAGTCAACAACACAAAAGACCGAGATGATCCAGGATTGCGACAGCGTCACTGATACAACCTCAAGGAGTTATTCAACCTCAAGGAGTCATTCAACACATGGTGCAAACGATTCTGAAGCAGATGACGTGTCAAGTGGGACGGATCGCACCAATGGACCAGATGACAGCCAGCCCCACAAATGTGCAAGAAAGGCAAACATAGAAGACTGGACCAGTCACGTCAACATTGGAAATCGGTACATGATCACACCCGCAACACAGATGTCAGTGCACAAAACAAGCGGGAAGAAGAAGCAAACCGGATAAGATGGACTGATCCACTCAGACACCGGAAAGAGGAAGACAAACGCATCCACGACATCCGAGACAATGAAGAAACTGAGAGGAGGCCATTATCATCACACGAGAGAGGCAGAGACAAAATACCCAGGGATCAAACACAAGAAATAAATATGTGGTTATCAAACAACTTCTCCAGTAAGATGACACCGAAGCCACTTCGAGAAAGGTACCCGGAGAAATATCCCAAAGAAAACTCCGACTCTAGGAGCAGCTCGTCACAGCATACCTGTTTCAGAAATCCTCCATTCAAGACACACTCAAAGGAATGGTATCAAAGAAAATCGACATAATACTCCTCTGATTTAGAAAGCACGTCTGTTCGATCCCTCGAGTCGACCGAGTCATGGTCCCGACGACGGCCATGGCGTCAACCACCTGAACACACACCAGAACCAAAGGACATTCTTCCCATCAAGAGTAACGTATCTCACACCAATGTCCCTGAGTACTCAATCACTCCACAACACAACCTGTCATGTCAGTCGCAGGTACATCAAGATATAAACAATATACCTTCATCCCTGATAGGGTCAGCGAGGCTGACCCAAAGGGCCTACAGAAGGAAAACAGATATAGTGGATATCACACACCGGATGGGAAAGGACTATCCAGTCACTCTGCGAGGAAAGCCAGACGTGTTAACAGAGACAGAACATCATCAAATAAGAGAGAAACATGCACATGCCCAGACAGTCAAAGGGTTCACCAGTCCCAAATGTGAGTGGGAGTGGGTGAGACAACCAGAGGCAGTGAATGAGTCCCCGAACCAAACCAAGATGGTCTCTTCAGAAAGCGCCTTACCGTCTGGTATACATGACTTTAAACAGGAGGGCAGTGTTGCCCTCGACCGGACAAGACAAAAAGAAGTAAAATCATATGCGGGTGCTCGGAAGAGAACCAGAACAACCTCCCCTGATGAAGGAGATAGAGCGTCAATCAAACAAGAGCCACAAAGAAAGACAGACTGCCGACATCAAGCTGAGCCTTTCACAGCCACCTCAGAAACTGAAGATGAGTGGATCACCCAGAAGCTGATTGGAAACCACCACGAACCTGAGCACAAGAAGACCACACAAGACGTCTCGCAATTTCAAAGATACACTCCTGCAATAAACGATGTTCTCGTCAAAGCAACAGAAAGCCACACGACGGAAGTGGAGATGCGTCTCCATAGTTTGAACGGGCGGCCCGCGGACCCGTGTGGCTGACTGAGGAACTATAAACATGTTGGACACTAAGCTTATTTTGTTAACAAGGGGGGAGATGTAAGATTGTGTGATGCAGTCTAGTGTTTAAGGGGTGGAGCCAGGGAAGGAACCGGAACGGGAGGAGCTGGGGGGACGGTCCAGGGACAGTTAGAGTAGGGACAGGGTCGAAAGAATAAGCGGGAATAAAAGCTCCTTGATAAAGTACACTCGGTGTCTGTCATGATTCGTAGCACGATGCTACAGAGTGGGTGGGTAGTTTAAAAAAAATAACAAAGTAAAGCCAGAATGGGAATGAAAGGGTTAAGGGGAGAGAGCAACATGGAGTACATATGGTTGGAGCAGGTATTAAACAGGAGAGGGTTAGAGCAAGTAGCTGGAGGAGGGAGCAACCTGGAGTGTGTGCAGGTGCAGATTTTTTAAGCGGAAGAACACTAGAGGGTGCAAGAAAACACTTTCACTCGTATGGATTACTTAAATAAAAAAGTAGTTCTCTAAATGTGAGCAGTGGAAGGATATACGTCATTCAATAAGAAGGATGGTAAAGAAGCTATGCCCCTTGGAAGAGGAAAGAAAGCCATTAAATAATAAGCAAGCAAATGAAAGTGACATGAAAGGCAACCAATGGTAAGTAAATGGAGGGCTCTAGGCCCACTATACATTTTATAGGATGCACAAAAGGTCTTATGCAAATAGAAATCTAAACCTGTCTGTGGTCGAGATCTAAAAAGTAATCTTTCATTCTTAGCCAAGATGAAAGCCCACCCAGTTTAGCAGTCAAAATGTATCAGTAAATGATGGAGCATCTTAAGAGTTCCTATAAACACGAAGAGAGTAAGGGATTGTCGGGATCAGACCTTGTCCTGACCTTGGTCTAGACTCTCCTCACGCCGCACGGCTCCTCGCATGTGCCCGTGACCCCTGCCTCCTGCTGCCGCCACGAGTTTGCGGCTCCTGCTGATTGCTGCTGCCACTTGACTGAATTTTTTTCTCACTGTATTTCTGTTCGCCTTCTTTGTGATCCCCCGCATTTTGTGCTGTATTGTTAGGCTTTGCCTCCCCGCTTTTTCCCCTGCTTCGCTCCTCCTATTGGGCTCTCCAGCGCCCTTGCCGCCGTTTCTCCCCCCCGATTCCCGCCGCTGCCCCCTTGCGGCCATGCCCACTTTTGCCTTCTGTATCCCTTCCCATTCGCTGCCCCGCTCCCGCCTCCCAGCTGCTCCTCCCTCCCACTTCGCCTCTTATGGAGCACTCTGCCAGGACGCACAGCGGACGCGCGCAGCGGGTGCACTGTTTGCGCGCCGAAGGCGCGCCAAAGGCAAGCCCATCTGCGCCCGTCCGCGCCTGGACCACGCCCAGCACCAGGACCCCTGGCCCCCGACATGGCCAGCCAACCCGACGGAGCTACGACGCCGCCACCCTCTGCGCACTCAACACAAGCCTGCAAATTCACCTGCCTCTGGACCTGCACCGCACCCGCCAGACCAGGCACCAGCAACAACCACTTCAAGTGCATCCCGCTCAACATCGGCTCCGTCCACAGGCACACCGTCAAACTCTGGAACCTCCTCGACACAACAGCGCCGGACGTCGCCTTCCTCACGGAAACCTGGATGAACGCCTCCTCAGCCCCCGACATTGCCATAGCCATCCCGGATGGCTACAAGATCACCCGGAGGAACCGCGCCAACCAAACCGGAGGAGGCATCGCCATCATCCACAGAAACACCATCCGCATCACGACCAACTCCGACGACACCCTCACCACCGCCGAGCACCTTCACTTCCAGATACACACCGACCCCAAGACCACCCTCAGAGGCACCCTCATCTACAGACCCCCGGGACGACGCATACAATTCAGCGAAGCCATCGCAGACTTCATCAGCCGCTTGCCCTCACCTCCTCAGACTACATCCTCCTAGGGGACCTCAACTTCCACCTGGAAAACAACAATGACAACAACACCACCACCCTGCTGGACAACCTCTCCAACCTTGGACTCAAACAACTGGTGAACACCCCCACCCACTACGACGGCCACATGCTTGACCCAGTCTTCTCCTCCAGCAACCACATCTCCTTCAGCCACTCCACCGAACTACACTGGACAGATCACAGCTGCGTCCACTTCAACTTCAGAAAAACCACGACCCACCACCACCCGCAACAGGCTCCCCCAAGATGCTGGAGCAAGATCACCACCGACCAGCTCACCACCTCGCTGAGCCAGAACCCTCCCACCACCACTACGGACTCCAACGAAGCAGCCCGCAACCTCTCACAGTGGCTCGCCAACTGTGCTGATGCCCTTGCACCACTGAAGAATCCTCCCAGCAGTCCCGGCAGCAAGAAAGCCTCGTGGTTCACCAACGACCTCAAAAATTCCAAGAAATCCTGCCGCACCCTCGAGAAAGCCTGGCGCCACGACCAGTCAACAGAAAACATGACAGCCCTCACGAACGCCATCCGCAAACACCACCAGCTGATCCGCACCACCAAAAGGACAGCATTCAGAGAACGACTGGACAACAACACACATAACAGCAAGGAACTCTTCAGCATCGTCAAAGAGCTCTCCAACCCCAGCGCCAGCAACAACGACATCACGCCCTCTCAAGTCCTCTGCTATTCACTCGCCTCGTTCTTCCACCACAAGATCGCCGACATACACAACAGCCTCGGCGCCCAGACCACGCAACCAACTGCCGAACCAACGCCCCCCACCACCACCCTCTGCACCTGGACCCCCGTCAGCACTGAAGACACCACCCATGTGATGAACACCATCCACTCCGGCTCCCCAGCCGACCCCTGTCCTCACCACATCTTTAACAAAGCCGACTCCATCATCGCACCCCAACTCCGGAACATCATTAACAACTCCTTCGCATCTGCCACCTTTCCAGAGAGCTGGAAGCATGCAGAAATCAGCGCCCTCCTGAAGAAACCCACCACGGACCACACGGACCTCAAGAACGTCCGCCCCATCTCGCTGCTCCCTTTCCCCGCTAAAGTCATTGAGAAAACCATCAACAAACAGCTGACCGCCTTCTTCGACCCATCGCAGTCCGGCTTCCGAGCTAACGACAGCACCGAGACCGCCCTCATCGCAGCCACCGACGACATCAGGTCCCTGCTCGACAACGGGGAAACTGCTGCCCTCATCCTCCTCGGCCTATCGCGAGCATTCGACACAGTCTGCCACCGCACCCTAACACCCCGCCTCCACCACGCCGGGATCCAAGAAAAAGCTCTGGAATGGATCAACTCCTTCCTCTCCGGCAGAACCCAGAGAGTCCGTCTCCCCCCTTCCGCTCAGCGGCCACCAAGATCATCTGCGGCGTTCCTCAAGGTTCCTCGCTCAGCCTCACCCTCTTCAACGTCTACATGAGCCCCCTCGCAGCCATCGCACGCCAACACAACCTAAACATCATCTCCTACGCTGACGACACCCAGCTGATCCTCTCCCTCACCAACGACCCCGCCACAGCCAGAGCCAGCCTCCAGGAATGAATGAGAGACGTCGCGGAATGGATGAAGCTCAGCCGTCTGAAGCTGAACTCGGACAAGACGGAAGTCCTCATCCTCGGACCATCCCCCTCCGCCTGGGACGACTCCTGGTGGCCCCCTGCACTGGGCACCGCCCCCATTCCCAAGAACCATGCACGCAACCTGGGGGTCATCCTGGACTCCTCCCTCGCGATGACCAAGCAAGTCAACGCCGTCTCATCATCATGTTTCAACACCCTGTGCATGCTCCGAAAGATCTTCCGGTGGATCTCCACCGAAACCAGAAAGACGGTCACCCAGGCCCTCGGCCCCAGCCAACTGACTATGGGAACGCCCACTATGCTGGAACCACAGCCAAACAACAGTAAAGACTCCAACGCATACAGAACGCTTCTGCACGACTCATCCTGGACATCCCCCGTCACAGCCACATCTCTGCCCACCTGAGAGACCTGCACTGGCTCCCAGTCAGCAAGAGGAGCACGTTCAGGCTCCTCACCCACGCACACAAGGCTCTCCACGACTTGGGTCCGAAATACCTCAACAACCGCCTCACGTTCTACACACCCACCCGCCAGCTACGATCCGCCAGCCTCGCCCTCGCCACCGTCCCACGGATTTGCAGAACCACCATCGGAGGAAGATCCTTCTCCTACCTGGCGGCCAAGACATGGAACTCCCTGCCCACCCACCTACGGCTGACCCAAGACCATCTCTCCTTCAGGAAGCAACTCAAGACATGACTCTTCGAGCAGTCGCAGCACCCCCCCCTCCCACCCCCCCCCCCCCCAGCGCCTTGAGACCCTAGCGGGTAAGTAGCGCGCTCTATAAATGTGTCTGATTGATTGATTGATTGACTCCCATTCCCCTAGGGTTATGTATCAAAAACACAAGAGGGAGTATCCCCAGGACACAGCGTCCTAGTGACTTATAGAAGTGGAGAGAGATATATAACAAAGAAAGAACAATTTCTTTGTTTAAGAAACCCCTCACTCACCAACCTGGTTGGTGACATGCTTCATCATCGGGGTCCACCCTTGTGACCGAGTGCCACTTAGGTGTGCTTCGACGCCTGTAACTACAGCGGAGCAGGTTTTTTTTTACAGTGTGAAAGTGTAGTGAATTGGTGAGTTTAAAAATTGTCTTTGTAGTACTCCCTAGTATTTATTCTGGAGTCACAAGACAAAGATTAAAAACCAAGTGAGATACTTATGTTGGCTTTACTGGCCAAAAAGTATCAGTGTCTTTGTGAACAGAATTGTGGTCAACATGTTTCAACCTTAGAATAAAATTGTAAGGTTTTCGTCAGGACCAAATGCGTGAAACGGGGGTTTACGAACGCTAAGGCGCACCCTACCCTGATTCAACAAAATCGTGCCAGAAGACCAGATTGTCCCCGCTGAAGTCAACGGCAGTATCGTGGCCGGACAGCCGTTAAAACGGACCTCCGATAGTACAACACCCTTTTACTCACTCACCTGGTCAAGGGCCACTGGAAACACATCCTCCTCCCTACCCTGGCCAGCAACACATCTACCATTAGCAGCGGAATCATCTGCTTGCTCCGCACATTGTTGAGAGAGGGGTGCGTTCTGTGCCCCCCTCTACCGTGGCCCCTTTCCGGAGGCCTGGGACCTTCACCTAGGCCCCGAGTACCGTGCTAGGCCTGCAGAGACCTGGGAAGGGGGCAAGGAGGGAGGACCCTAGCTCCAACATATCAGAAGATCGGACAGCTTCTACTGGCGCCCCCTGTTACACTAAGGCCGGTCAGCTGCGAAATTGGGCCTCTCACTGGCCGGAACATTAATCAAGGCTCTGTCCTCCTCTACTCCCCTGACCTGTGTTGGGGCTAGGACGGATCCCATGTAGACCAACAAATTCAAGCTTTCCTCCCAACCGATACACATGGAAGCTTCCGGAGGGGCCATTGCAGTGTTTGACTTACTACGTCTAAAATGGCAGTCAACAAAGGGAAAAAAGTTTGCTCAGTAAAAGATCTCCTTCTGAAGACACCCGGCTCTGGTAGTGCAATTTTGCAAAACTAGCTGAAAAGATCCCAAATTAAGTGCCGTAGAAAAAGGGCTCTGAAAACAGGGCAGAGAGCAACAGACAAAAACTTTCATCCATGTATACTGTTTTGCCCAATAAACATTGTACACAACAAATTGTGATATTTTTAAATACATAACATTCTGTCAGCAATGGATTTAGGAAGTGAGATGTTACACAAGAATATAAATATTTGTCTTGCTTTTCGTCTGGACACTGGTATTGTTAAAATACAAGTACTAAAATATTCTAAAAGCATTCATTATTATTGTAATTTTTGCACCACAATTAAAATAACAACTTTAAAATATATTGCATAAATTCATCCTTTAGCACATCGTTCTTCCTGCTTGCATCCGACTGAAAGAAGCTTTGTATAGTAATGAAAACATGTGCTTCTGCCAACAGACTGAAGTCTTCCACTTGAGGTGTTATAGTTTATTAACTATGGAAAACTACAGAGACCAACAATGGCCAGGTCGATGAAAACTATTTAACTATATTTTTCTATTTTACAGGGAAAGAAAGTTTTTCACACATTCATTTGCCATTGATCCAGCGCCCCTATAGAAAATATGTCTCAACAACGCAACCCAATACCATGTTACTCACCATTAATCATAAATCACTCACAAGGCCCATAAACTAACGAGACAAATTTTGGGCAACTGAATCATGTGACCTAATTAATCGGAACCTATTCACAAACTATTTACACATTTATATACATCTACAGTTTATCATTTTGTCACGGGGTCCACTCCTACCCCGTAACGGACTCTACGTCTCGCTTGCAGGAGTGGTCCGGGCCCTTTAAGGACGGCCGGGATTCCTACGAGGAGGACTTCCCCCCTGTGACGTGGACGCCGTCGAGCCAATCAGAGTGCGACTCGGGACGAACAAAGGCAGACCAGGAAGATGCCGAAGTGTGGATGGTGCGGAGCGCTTTGGAACCGAGGTCCCGTAGAGAAACCACCCACCGAGGAGAAAGGACGGAAGCAGGAGCGAGTCAAGGCATTGGAGAGCCGAAGCAGAAAGACGACGGAGAAGCCAACGTTCGACTTCCTGACCAAGGGGACGGACCAGAAGCAGGGACGCAGGAGAAGCCTGGAGGCCAACGTTCTCATGTATCGCCCAGCCACGCGCAGGAAGACGCGTGGCTACACCAGGTATGTGAACGCTTGCGTACCCTATTGACATTTAAGCGAGCAGGAAAAGGGTAGCAACGGGAGAAGGGAGGTCGGACAGGGCACTGGTAGCCTCGAGCACTTCACATTCACCCTTCCGGGTCGGGTCTTCTTGGTGTCGGTGTCCGTTGCTTTCCTCACGCGTGTTGCCCTCACTCCCCTCCCTGCCACTGTACAGAATAGTGCTGTGAACTAACAGCCACCTGTCTTTTCTTTTGTTTTGGGGCGTGTGAGCGAGAGAAGCACAGGAAGAAGACTGCGCCAACCCCTGGGAGAGACGTCCCGCCCTTTCAAGACGGTTCCCACGACGCTACAGCTTCAAGTTGTGCTTTGGCCATTTCGGGACATTGTTATTTCCTTAATTAAACACTTCAAAGTTTCACTTCAGTCTGGGCTCCTTCCCTCCTTGTACACCCTTAAGGTGACAAGTGGCGAGCCAGATAGGAGTTTCCGTCTGTTAAGATGGAGGCCTTAATCACCCAAATGAGTGAGGGACAGTCCAAACTGGAGTGGGCTATCGGACAATCCACAGAGCAGGCCGAAAATGACCGAGCCACGTTTACTGCTGCTATTTAACAACAGTCTGATCACCTAACCAAACTAGCCGAAGGACAGACGCAACTCCTGGCCACGTTAGGACAACATCGAGCTGCCGCACCCCCTGGGGCTGTGGTCCCCTTGCAGAAATACGTGGCAGGTGACGACCCTATCTCGTTCTTTCTGAATTTTGAAGGAGCTGCCCGAGCTAGTGCCTGGCCAGGCGAGAGATGGCCTTTCTATTTGGCACCCCTGTTAACCGGGGAAAATCAGGCTGCCTGTCAACTTGCCAACAAAGACGGGACAGCAACATATGGACATGTAAAACAGATTGTCCTAGACAGGCTAGGGGTCGATGACGAGAGCCATAGAATACGATTCCGGCAGGAAAGGGGGCAACCTAATAATGTTCCTAAAACCCTCTTCTACAAACTGAAGGATGCAGCCGACCGTTGGCTAAAACCTCAAGGAGGGAACTTAGAAGCAGTGATGAACAAAATTTATCTCGAACAATTTCTTGAAGCCCTACCCTTTGGGACTCAAAGATGGCTCAGGCAGCATGCCGGACTTACGCTAGAACACGCCATTGAAATGGCTAATTCATATGCCCGGGCTCAAAGCTGTCCGGTTTTGCGAGAAACAGAAAAACCCAACCTCAGTAAACTTCCAGGAAAACCCGATAGGAAACCATTTAAAAGCCTGCCGGAACCCCTCATCTAGGCACGGCCAGTTAAACCGGAGCTCCCACTTCCTACTAGTCCTCAATGCTAGGAGTGTGGTGAGTGGGGACATATCGCCAGGTTCTGTCGTAGAAAGAAGGAGAAGGAAGAAGAACCTATGTAGGTTGGATACATGCCTCGCGCCATCATGTATGCACAGGAAACAGGCCCAGCCTTTTACGTAAGTGTCCTACTAGACAAGAAGAAAATCAGAGCTTTGTTGGATTCAGGGTGTCGTCATTCAGTGGTTAGAGCCGATTCCCTGTCTGACTCCTCCACGATGTTAACACGATCTGTTAGGATCAAATGCGTGCACGGGGACATACGTACCTATCCCTTAACCAGCGTGAATATCGTCACCGAAAAGGGTACTCAAGTAAGATGTGAGGTAGGGGTGCTCCCAAGGTTACCTGAAGCCCTCATTATAGGAACAGACAACAAATGGTTCCACACCCTTATGACCGAAGCCCTACAAAAGAGTAGTGCCCAAACCGAGTGTAAACATGGTCTCCTAGCGGAGGAACCATGGGCCACCGACACCAACTTCTGTGCTGCCCAACTGAACGATGCATCTTTAGCCTCCGCATGGCAGAATTCCCAGGAAAATCAGGGTCGAGATCCGTTACACCACCCCTGCTTTGTGGAAAAGAAAGGGCTCTTATATAGATTGGCTGATGCACAGGCCACCCCACAGTTGATAGTACCCACTTCGTTCCGTGACCAAGTCATGTTTTTTGCCCACGCACACCTCCTGGCTGGTCACTCTGGGGCGGAGAAAACCACCCAATCCATTACCCAACATTTTTATTGGCATGGGGTATACGCACAAGTGAAGAAATATTGCCAAGAGTGCCAGATCTGCCAAAAGCGTAATCCTTATGTACCACCAAGAGTACCTCTTGTCCCTCTTCCTATCATAGGCACACCTTTCGAGCGGATCGGGGTAGACATCATCGGCCCACTTCCTAAGTCCCATCGGGGTTACCAGTATGTCATGGTAATAGTGGACTACGCTACCCGGTATCCCGAGGCCTTTCCTTTACGGGCAGCCACGACGAATGCCATCTCCCAGAAACTGATTGAACTGTTTTCGAGAATGGGTTTCCCCAAGGATATTATAACTGACCAGGGAACCCCTTTTGTTTCTCGCTTGATGAAACAAGTTTGTGCTCTGTTACACGTGAAACACCTGCGTACCTCGGTTTACCACCCCCAAACCGATGGGCTAGTTGAACGCTATAATGGCCTGATAAAGACGATTTTGAGGAAGCTGTTAACTGGAGATGGGAAGCAATGGGACCAGTTACTTCCTTTAGCCTTGTTCGTCCTAAGGAGTCAACATCAGAGCAGCATGGGGGCCTCGCCCTTTGAACTCCTTTTTGGACGCAAACCACGTACTCTTTTAGAAATAACCAGAGACAGTTGGGAAAAGGAAGGGGCCCAGGATGCCCAAGACCTACTGGACTATTCCCAACAGCTAAAGAGTCGGTTACATAAACTACGGACTCTGTCCTATGATACTCTGGAAAAAGCCCAAACCAAACAAAAGACCTTCTATGACAAGGGAAAAAAGTGGAGAGAATTGTCCGTAGGAGATTGGGCCCTTGTCCTTCTCCCCACAAACTCCGGAAAGAGTGGCAGGGTCCATTTCCCGTCACCCGGAAAATAGGGAGAACCACCTATGCCCTGAAATTATCCCCTACCAGAACCCAGATATACCACATTAACATACTGAAAAAGTGGCTGGGACCCCCACCCCGAACCCCTACCTCTGTATCCCTCGTCACGACTGCCCCGAACACCGTAGAGCAGATAGTAGTGAACCCTGATCTTACCGAGACAAGGAAGAAGGAACTGTCAAAAGTACTGTTTGGACATCAGACAATATTCTCTGACCAACCGGGTAGAACGACATTAGCTACACACCACATTCCCACCCCAGAGGGCGTTATCGTCAAACAGAAACCCTACAGAGTTCCGGAGGCTCGCCGGTTGTTACTCAAGACAGAAGTAGAGAAAATGTTGTAAGCAGGTATTATAGTTCCCTCCAACAGTAACTGGTCATCTCCGGTGGTCTTAGTCCCAAAACCTGACGGCAGTACCCGTTTTTACATCGATTTTCGGGCCGTCAATAAGGTGTCCAAACAAGACGGGTACCCATTGCCCAGGGTAGACGAGTTAATCGAGCGCCTTGGTGAGGCTCAATATACAACAACGATTGACCTCACCAAGGGCTATTGGCAGGTGCCTCTGTCTCCCCAAGATCAGGAAAAGACAGCATTCACCACACCAGACGGGTTGTTCCACTTCACTGTGTTGCCGTTTGGTTTACACGGAGCACCCGCGACGTTTCAACGTCTCATGGACACCCTCCTTGCTCCCTACACCAAATTCGCGGCTGCTTATTTGGATGATATAGTGGTACACAGTCCTGACTGGGAGACCCATCTAAAACACCTAGATCTCATCCTGTCGGACCTAGAAAAGTCAGGACTACATGTGAATTCAAAAAAATCCCGCATAGCCTTCACCCGGGTTAAGTATCTTGGATACGTTTTGGGTAACGGGCAGTTGTACCCCCAAGAAGAGAAGGTAAAGGTCATACAATCGCAACCTTTTCCAGCCACTAGAAGGGATCTCCGAGCTTTTCTCGGCCTTGTCGGTTACTACCGACGTTTCATTCCCCATTTCGCATCTGTTTCAGCTCCTTTGACCGATCTGCTTAAGAAAACAGCTAGTTCATCACAATTTAGGAGACCCTCTCCCCAGGTTTGTGCAGCCTTCCAAAATCTCAAAGATGTCCTATCCTCAGCCCCTGTCCTGGTAACCCCTGACTTTGATAAACCCTTTCTTCTACAAACTGATGCATCAGGTGTTGGGATCAGGGCTGTCTTGTCACAAGTGGATAAGGAAGGCCGGGAGAAACCCATTTTGTATTTAAGTAGGAAACTCTTTCCTCGTGAGGTGGCGTATCCCACAATAGAAAAGGAGTGCCTTGCTGTGAAATGGAGCATTGAGAAACTGAGGTACTATCTTGAGGGCCGTCACTTCACGTTAGTTACCGACCATGCCCCTTTGACGTGGCTACAGCAGAACAAAGGTCGGAACGACCGCATTCTAAGGTGGTTCCTTTCCCTCCAACCCTTCGATTTCAAGGTCCTACATAGGAAGGGTTCTGAACACACAAACGCTGACTTTCTCTCCCGTTATCCACTTTCCCCCAAACGGGAAAAGTCAGGGGGGAGGATGTGTCACGGGGTCCACACCTACCCCGTAACGGACTCTACGTCTCGCTTGCAGGAGTGGTCCGGGCCCTTTAAGGACGGCCGGGATTCCTACGAGGAGGACTTCCCCCTGTGACGTGGACGCCGTCGAGCCAATCAGAGTGCGGCTCGGGACGAACAAAGGCAGACCAGGAAGATGCCGAAGTGTGGATGGTGCGGAGCGCTTTGGAACCGAGGTCCCGTAGAGAAACCACCCACCGAGGAGAAAGGACGGAAGCAGGAGCGAGTCAAGGCATTGGAGAGCCGAAGCAGAAAGACGACGGAGAAGCCAACGTTCGACTTCCTGACCAAGGGGACGGGCCAGAAGCAGGGACGCAGGAGAAGCCTGGAGGCCAACGTTCTCATGTATCGCTCAGCCACGCGCAGGAAGACGCGTGGCTACACCAGGTACGTGAACGCTTGCGTACCCTATTGACATTTAAGCGAGCAGGAAAAGGGTAGCAACGGGAGGAGGGAGGTCGGACAGGGCACTGGTAGCCTCGAGCACTTCACATTCACCCTTCCGGGTCGGGTCTTCTTGGTGTCGGTGTCCGTTGCTTTCCTCACTCGTGTTGCCCTCACTCCCCTCCCTGCCACTGTACAGAATAGTGCTGTGAACTAACAGCCACCTGTCTTTTCTTTTGTCTTGGGGCGTGTGAGCGAGAGAAGCACAGGAAGAAGACTGCGCCAGCCCCTGGGAGAGACGTCCCGCCCTTTCAAGACGGTTCCCACGACGCTACAGCTTCAAGTTGTGCTTTGGCCATTTCGGGACATTGTTATTTCCTTAAAAAAACACTTCAAAGTTTCACTTCAGTCTGGGCTCCTTCCCTCCTTGTACACCCTTAAGGTGACACATTTCTTGCCATGGTTTTTATGCAATAACATTTAATTAAGTCACTAAGGTAAATGGATCAGCTGATGGTAACTAGACCATGAATAAACAAGACCAGCTTGTCGTTTCAAAAATCTAATTTATTAATTTTATTCTTCAAAGAAAAAAGCATCTTCTTTAATAAGTCATTATTTTATTAGCAAATAAGCAGCATTACATGAGGAATGATCAATTAGACTAACATTTCAAAGCATTTCAGTAAACATATATTAAGGCAATATAACAGTCTCCAATCCCTCAAGCTATTTCCCTAACTAATCTTAGCTCCACCTGTAAGGGAAAAATCATTTAGGCCTATTATCCTTACGTGCGCCAAAGTCCGTTAGCACGTCACGCCCTTCAGGAATCGGAGAGCGAGGAGCGCCCTCCTGTCAAAGGGGTCAAGTTTTATACCTTCTCTGACTAGCTAATCTCTGCTAAAAGTATTCTTTTTCCTGCCATCCAAAGTTCTAATTGGCTGACAGATGTCAGTCCATGTGAGATCATCACCTCTTTTTCAATCCAAAATTGAACTTTCTAAAACACCATTGTCCTCTCAGTCATGCGACTCTAGCTTCCTCGGAAATGCAACATTTTATTGAATATCAGTTTGTTGCTTCCTTAACTTGGCAGATTTGCCTCTTCCCGTCCTTGATTTTGTCATTCTCAGAGCACATCCTGCACAAAAGTCATTCATCAGTATTTCTTTAGCAACTGTCGATGTGACAATTGTTTCCATCACGGAATACGTGCAGGCTCCACTCTGGACAGGATTCTAAACACCATCTTAAAACGCTAGGCCTTAGGCACCTCTCCCAGTAACTAGTATTCAAACAAACACAAGACATTAATTAATTAAAGTAATGAAACTCGTTCTGTTACCCACCCCCTTTGCTAATTATTAACCCATTAATCAATGTTACCTAGCTGAAGCTGAAGCACATAGAACAGCATTTATATTTACTTTTCTTCTTATAGACTGCAAAGAATCCTTCATGAGCTAATGCCACATAAAGACGAAAAGACTCAACATAAGCACACACAAATAAGCACATGCTAATAATTGAACAGCCGCATTTAATACTGACAAAGACAATAGACAAAGTTAGTTTATTATTTTCCACGAACTTGCAGTTTGCAACATAAAGCACATATGTTAATCCCCTGTGTCGTGTAATGCATTTTAAACTAGGTTGATTAGTACATTTCACTCACAAACTCATTAATACGATTATTTATTATGGAAGTTTAACTTCACGAGTTAGAACAAAATAACATTCTGAACAACATAGGAGGAGGAGCTTAGCGCGCACCCAAGATGGTCGCGTGAGCTCAGAGCTCCCGGACCCTCGCCACCTCCACCGATTATCCTGCACCTTATCCTGATTTGGACGACGGGCTTTTGTGGTCGTGACCCTGCTGATCATTTCCTCGTTTCCGCATTTCGTCTAGGCTCCCGGGAGCCGGAAATATGGACTTTTGACCATTTTTTGCCTGCTCCATGGTACTGCCCCGGGCTTGATTTCCCTGCCAGCCGGGTGGTAATTGAATAACAATGGCACGTGTGACTCTCCCCTGCCCGGTCTCCAACTTTCGGTTTCGGTTCCGGTGCCTCCACCTCATGGACTCTGCCTCGGTCGCCTAGGTGATTTGATCCTCTCACCTGGCCCGCAGGTGCTTGGCGATCCTGGTTTCCCCTGCTTCTTGACTGGTGGCTGGCCTTTACCGATTCTCCGACTTGCTGAGGGCACTTCGAGTGTAGCCATTTTCACTAGGTCTCAGAGTACCCCTCGGGGCGCACGACCCAAAATGGCCACCAAGCCCGAGGGAGAAAGACGCAAGACCAGACCGGCAGCTCGAGGAGGCTCTGTGCAGTCCAACGTCATGGATCGATACACCCTCACTAAGGGCTCTCCGGGTGGACCGAGCAAACCCCCTGCCAACCTTGGGGACGACTCCCTGTTGGATGGAGATCTGTCGTTGAAAGACGTCATGGGCGCCATTAATGGGATGAAGGCCACGCTAGGACAGCAATACGAGGCCCTGACCCATAAGCTGGACACAGTTGCCATAGATGTCACCCTGATCAGGGCGGACCTTGCGAAGACTAACGAGAAGGTCAAATCCCTAGATCTGAAGACATCTAGCCTTATTACCGACGTCTCCGAATTACAGACTGAAGTCGGTAACCTGAGGTCCGCCCGTGACTACCTCTCTCGACGCCTGGATGATTTTGAAGGCCGCGCTCGACGGAACAACGTCCGACTGGTCGGGGTACCGGAGACGACGGACTCGTCATCGGTAGATCTACTAGTGGAGGACCTTGTCCTGAATCACTTAGCGCCCAAAGGCCTTAGCAAGTTTTTTGCAGTAGAACGGGCCCACCGTATCCCGGGTGGCCCGCCTAAGCTTGGAGCTCCCCCGCGGCCCATCATTGCACGGATCTTTAACTTTCGTGACAGAGACGTGATCCTCCAGGCTTCCCGCACATCGGGCCCTACGGCTTATGAGAATGCTTCGGTTAACTTCTACCCGGACTTCACCCAGCAGGTCCAGAAGCAGCGCCTTGAATTTCAGGGGGTGAAGAGGAGACTGCGGGACAGAGACATGAAATATGCCATGCTTTTCCCGGCTCGCCTGCGTGTGGTCTACAATGATAGGAAATTTTTCTTTGATCATCCTGGAGCAGCCAGCGACTGGCTGGACTCACTGCCCCCTCGAGAACAATTTGACCGTCCTGATCACTCCGGTGGTGCGGGGGACGGCCCAGTGGAGCAGTAATGAGGAGCGAACTCAGCTCCCGGGCCGCCATGTTGACTTTCGGCAGTGGTTTGATGCTACGCAACTATTGTTTGCTATTGTGTTGTCAGAACGGGGTGTGGGCGGGGGTCGGGTGAATCTTCCTCCTCTGGGGTTCTTTTCGTAGATTAGTTGTATATTAGGGCGACAGGCACACTGCAAGTTGGGGTGGCTCTTGAGTCTTACGCAGGGGTGCGGGGTGGGGGGTATGATGATGTTTTGGGGGGTTGAGGGGTTTCGATTTTTGTTTCTCTGTTTTCTTCAAGGCACTGTACTGATGATCTTCTGTATTTACGTGTTGCGTTGGGGGTGGGGGGGGGGCCTTGGGGTGGCCTGTGGGATGGGGGATAGGGGACTACGTATACTGTGTTGGAACGTCAATGGGTTGGGTGATAGAATTAAGAGGGGGGTGGTTTTGCAGATGCTGCGACGCTTGTCTCCGGATGTGGTTTTGCTTCAGGAGACGCATCTGCTCGGCAACACGTGCCATGCACTGAATAGGCGTGGCTATCGTCTCATTGCACACTCAGGTTTCACTTCTGGCTCCAGGGGGGTGGGTATTATGGTTCGGACCTCCCTCCCTCTCGCTGTAGACGATATTATACTTGATGATAGAGGGCGGTACGCCGCCATTGTTGGGCGCTGGGAGGGGAAGGTGCTCACTATGTTTTCGGTCTATATACCTCCGGGCCTCCAAACTACGACTTATGCCGATCTGGGAAGAGTGATTCTGGGGGTCCCCGGAGGTTTGCTGGTGGTTGGGGGGGATTTCAATTCGGTAGTGTCTGGGACATTTGACCGTTACCCTCCCCATGTTATCGCACAATCTCAATCCTGGTTGGGGGACTTCCTGGAGGCGCTGGGGCTGGCTGATTGCTGGCGTTTACATCATCCTGGGCAACGCCAGTATACCTTCCACTCTGGGGCCCACGGTAGCCTTTCGAGACTTGATTATGTACTGATGCCCTCCTTTCAGGCTTCCCTTATAGGGGAGGTTAAACATCTAGCCAGGGGTATCTCGGATCATTCCCCGTTGTGGTTGGTTGTAAACGCACATCTGGGTTCGGAGGGTCATCTCGCCCCGATTAACCCGTGTTACCTCCGCGATCCTAAGATCAGGAGGGAACTCCTTGCAGCGATCAATCACTACTTTACTGACAACGTTGGTTCAGTGACCTCTTCTGTTTCTCTATGGGAAGCGTACAAAACTGTAATTCGAGGCCAGGCCCTCTCATCGATTGGCCATGTTAAGAGATGTAGGCGGGAGGAGGTTGTCCGTCTAGAGTCTGACATTTCCGCCCTTGAAGGGGAGTTGGATTCTGGGGTCTCCCCTGAGAAGCTGCACCTTCTAAACCTGAAACAGCTTGAATATAGAACGCTGGTGACTGATGCTGCGAAAGAGATGGGTCGTGAACGGCAGGGGCGGCTGTATGATGTGGGTGGTAAGGCTGGGAAATTGCTGGCTTGGTTGGATAGGAGAGAATGCGCGAGTCGAGTAGTTCCCGTTGTGGTGGATGAAAATGGTGTGGATGTCACTGATCCAGCTGGAATCGTGACGCGCTTTGCTGACTATTTTCGGGTGGTGTACTCCTCGGTGTCCGATCGGCCGGAGCGGGACTCCCACTTGCTTCTACGTCATATCTCGCTCACATGCCTGTCTGATCAAGAGAGGGATCTGTTGGAAGCTCCGCCCACTGCGGATGAGATTGCGACCGCTATCCGCTCGATTCGCTCGGGGCGGGCCTCGGGCCCGAATGGGCTCCCCATTGAACTTTATAAGCTCTGTCCGGATGTACTGGCGCCGTATCTCCGATCGATGTTCTTGGAGTCGCTGGAAGAGGAGTTTCTTCCTCCTGACCAGAGACTGGCCTCCATAGTAGTTATCCATAAGGAGGGTAAGCCGCGTGACCGTTGTGAATCCTTTAGACCTATTTCCCTGATCAATGCTGAACCTAAGATCCTAGCCAAAGTCCTTGCTAATCGTCTGGTGTCTGTTATAGGCGATCTGGTTCACCCGGACCAGTCCGGCTTTATACCGCACCGAAACACGGCACTTAACCTTCGGCGACTGCATGGAGTCCTCGCGAGAGCGGGGACTCTCCGGGAGCCGGCCATCTTGGCGTCCTTGGACGCCACCATGGCGTTTGACACGATCGAGTGGCCTTATCTTTGGGCGGTCCTCAGTAAATTCGGTTTTGGACCCGCCTTTATTCGCTGGGTACAATTGCTCTATGCTGACCCCTTAGCCAGGGTGGTGGTGAATGGGCGGGCCTCGACCCCCTTTGCTCTTGGTAGGGGGACACGCCAGGGTTGTCCTTTGTCCCCGCTCTTGTTTGCCCTAGCTCTGGAACCACTGGCGGCTTGGTTGAGGTGGGAACCGTCCTTGAGGGGAATTAGATGGTCCCCGGACTTTGAGGATCGGATATCTCTGTACGCAGACGATATACTCTTGTACCTTACGTCACCTCGTAAGTCGTTAATCGTCCTTTTTGATGTTTTGACTTCCTTTCATAAAAATTCCGGTCTAGTTATCAACTGGTCAAAATCCTGTATTTATGTTCTTTCCGGTGACGCTCCACTTTTGCCACGTAGCTGTCCCATCTCGGTGGCGCTGGAGGGTTTTAGGTATCTGGGGATCTTTATTACCTTGGACCCCGCACTTCGATATAAACGCAATTTGCTGCCCCCCCTCCAGCGCCTCCGTGCGGATGTTGGAACGTGGAGTCGGCTTCCTCTCTCTCCTCTGGGACGAGCAGCGTTGTTTAAGATGATGTCGCTCCCCCGATTTCTCTATGCGCTTCAGAATACGCTCGATGTTGTACCGGCTAGCTATTTTCGGGAGATTGAGGGCCTCCAGAGGCAGTTGCTATGGGGGGGGCCGGTCTCGCATTGCCCTTTCGAAGCTTACACTCCCGTGGTACGATGGCGGCATCGCTCTCCCTGACATCCGCCGCTACTACTGGGCCTCTCAGCTGGGGGCCATCAATCATGGCACCTACACTCCTTCGCCAAATCCGGCCTTTGCGATGGATAAATGGTTGTTGCCCGGTGGTGACTACAACAGGGCTCTGTATGCGAAGTTGACCGTCGGGTCACTTACGGGGCCCACTAAAACAGTCGTGCAGGTGTGGCATCGGGCCACGTCTGCTACAGGCTGGGCTGATAAGTTGACCCGTGCCACGCCGCTTTATGCCTCGGATAAACTTGGCTCCCTCTGGCGGTCGAAGGGGTTTGATCGATGGGACATGATTGGGATCAGCAAGGTTGATGATGTATGGATCAAGGGTAGGATCAAGTCGTTTGATGAAATGAAAGTTGAATATGGGCTGAATGATAGAGAATCCTTTAGATATGCGCAGGTCCGACATGCGGTCCTGTCTGTTTTCCCCCTGGGCTCGGATGTTCCGGAAGCGTCCCCGCTTGAGGATCGGATACTGGATGGGCATGTCCCTGATAGCACGATCTCCCTCATTTATAAAAAGTTAATCAATATTAGGATTGATCTATTGGATAGCCTTCGGGAGTTGTGGACTAGTGATGGTCTGGAGCTGGATGATGAGGACTGGCAGGCTGCGCTCTCTTCTCCTAAGGAGGTAGCTATTCCGACACGCCTTCGATTTGTCCAGCTCAAAATTCTTCATAGGGTATATGTGACTGGTCCGCGTCTGGTGCGCATGGGATTCTCGGCGGATGGATTGTGCAGACGTGGTTGCGGTATGGTGGCCACGTTCCTACATATCATTTGGGAATGCCCTGCTGTACTACACTATTGGAATCGCGTGCATGATGTAATGAGTGAGGTTATGGGTGTGCTGTTGAAGCCTGAAGCGCGGAGATGCTTGTTGAATGTTTGGGAACCGAATGATTGTACCCAAGCGCAGCTTCGATGGGTGACACTGGGTAACATGATAGCCAAGCGTGACATTGCCCAGCTTTGGGGCGCTCAGAGGCCTCCTACGGTTCTGGCATGGCAACAGAACATGGACTGGTCCATGTTTCGTGAAAAGACTGTGTATGTCTCCCGGGGCAGACCTGGCAAGTGGGGGAAGATTTGGACTCAATGGAACGCGTATCGTGGAGATATATGTACCCCCCCCCCTTTCGGAATTTGATACCGACTTGTCTTCCTCCCAACCTGATGTTTCCTCCGCAGAAGTATAGATATATTGATTGTTTCTGTTCTCCTTCTCTTCCCCCCCCATCCCACAGTATCTTTTGAATGCGATACTGTTAGCTTTACGTTTGTACCCCCCCCCCCCCCGCATAACCACATGATGACATGCTTGTACTGGACTGCCTTGTTTTCTTTTGTTTTTCTATTTTCTTGTTCTTACATTCAATAAAAAAGTTTAAAAAAATAAATAAATAACATTCTGAATCTCGCTCCATCACCATGCATGTTTTAAAGGCCTTTTGTTAGCAACACAAAAATGATGTTGAGTACATTTTTAATTTGTTAATTAGCTTTCTCAACACTGCACCTTTTGCACCATTTATAGTTATATCCCTGGGCAACAGTTTTGTCCAATTGATTACATCTTTGTAACAGAGTCCCTCTTTCACAAGTTGACCTTTTATACCAGGAAGGGGGTGATCACTCCCCTGCCTTGTTAAAAAGCTTTTCCTACCCTCTCAGTTGCCAAATGGTTTCCTCAAGTGTGTTTGAACGTATTTACATTCTTCTGATCTTGTGTTGTTTACTTTACTCCAAATGTCTTTGCCTACAATGGATGATCCACACTGTTTAAAGAATGCCCACATGAAATGTATATAAAATATATCATGTTTAATTTCCTTAATTTATAAACACAAAATCTTAACAGTGTCTGCTTTTGAACGCCAGGATGCTTCTACTGAAGCAGCCGAGCACTTTACAAATGCCATTGCTTGAGTGATTACAACAAATCACAAGCATTTACAATGCAACGGTTTCGCCCTTTGCAAAATTTAGAGCGATTGGCATTGTAAATGACAACATTTTTATTTATGTGCTGGTTTTGAAAACAGATAAATAAACGGCATTGTCATTTACATTGCCAATAGCTTAATCTCTCGCAAAGGTTTATTTGTGTGATTAACGGTGTGATACAATTGACCAAAAGTAGTCTACTTAATTGGTAGTGCGAAGTTACAATGATGTGGGCATATCGCATTACACCCTGTTAAGTAACATACCAAAGTAAGCGCACCAAATGAAAAGCACCTTCGGGAGTGTGGCGTACAGCACGGTCACAAAACATGTCTTGGGGAACGTTTTCAGGCAGAGCTCAGAGCTGGTTGGTAAAGTTAGAATTTAGCATGCCGTAAATGCTGTGGCTGGCTGGACCTTTCCACGGTGTACAGTGAGACGGTATCACAGGTCCGTAACAGAGTTAAACGGTATCTTTAAACGCGGAACTTTCAAGCCAGGCACAAACTACATTGCACCTAATGTCTGCTCACCGCTACTTCAGGCACACATTTTGAGCAGTTTTCGTGATGAGCTCTGTTAATTACAATGCTTAGATTTAGGATACTGACTACGGTCTGGCTGCATTAATTGTCTTCGCCCTGGTTGCTAATTAAATTCTGTTTTTGCTGGAGGGAGGGCAACAATGCTTGTTACCACCGAGTGTCTGTAGGTATGTTTTGGGAAAGGGAAGCCCTCCAAGCAGTGAGTGACCCTTGAACTCTATATGTATTGTGGTCTAGTCTTGCATAAGTAGGTCTGAGAGCTCGATGGCAGGCCGAAGCTGCCTTAGCACTGCTGTTCTTAGTCCTTATGCACAACACTTGATTTTGTTCTCCCCTGACCCGGACCTTTCCCTCATCCTCTAGCCCTGATGTATGCCAGCATCTTTGGAAACGTCTCCGCCATCATCCAGCGGCTGTACTTTGGCACCGCCCACTACCACCCACAGATGCTGCAGGTCCGAGAGTTAATCTGCTTCCCCCAGATTCCCAAGCCGCTGCGGCAGCCACTGGAGGAGTACTTCCAACACGAGAAAAAGGCAAAGCTCTCGCAACCACAAAGCAGTAAAATGACATGTAAAACAGTATTGACAATAAAGTTGAGAACAACAGCAGATCTTGTATTTTCAAATTCCCAAACGTTTATTTGGATCCACATTCAGCCGACACGTGTTTCGTCGTGTTCAAAAGTAGAGTCAACACGACTCTTCAGGGCTGGTAAAGATCCAGGCATCTATTCGTTAAGGCAAAAGCGTTGAAGTTGTATGGCGCTGAATCCTGTATAAAATCTAAACGAAGATCACTGTATAAGTAATCCAGAGAAAACCAGTTCCGGGTTTGGAATACGACTAGATTTTCAAAGTTCGCGCTCAATGAGGCGCAAAGGTGAATGATTAAAGAGACTGTACACGTGTACGTGTCAGATTGTACCGGGAGGGGATCCAATACTAAGGGCTGGAGTAGTTAGCTCGGTTGCTGTAGCACAAGCGGTGCGCTGTTATTTGGAATCCCTACTCCGAGTGTTCCCGGTCGCCGTACTTCCAACACCCCTGGTCCTACACAAACGGCATTGACATGGACGCGGTAAGATGCGTGCTGGAGGCTTGTCATGGTGCATGCCCCGCTCTAGTGAAAAAAAAAACATGCATGGGACATGGTAATGTAACACACACACAAAACACCTTCAACAACACACGGCCTACAGGCATAGATTGAAAGATCTACGCAGGAAGGCACTGGGACAAGGCACCGGGACAAGACACTTCTAGAACATTCTAGACATGACGGAGCTGACACCTAGCGCATTCCGAGGTACGTAAGAGGACACGAGTAAAGCAGTGCAGTGCAAGAAGAAGCGCATCTTTACACCATGATTATGGCATATTTTTAAGGTTCCCTGTGTGGATTTGAAAGGGTAAAATCACACTAACAGAAATAAAAAAATGTAGCTGTGATTTCATTCATTTTTAAAACAAACGACAAATTAAACAATACTCATGCACCCGTGGGAACCAGTTCCCCCACGCCTCGGCGCCGCCCAGCCGGCTCCAATCGCCGAAGCGCGACCCAAACACCCTTTCTAGGAACAGCGAGGCTCCAGGCCACCAGTAGAGCCGCCGATTCTGCGAGCCCCCCCCCCCCCACGGCAAAAACACAGGACGCGAGACGGGGCGCGAGGCAACCAGAGGTAGGGCTCAAAAAACTCATTAAGCGCCCCCTCCCCCCCAGTCAACTGCTCACAGCACCAAGAACCTGAAAGCACATAAATATGGCGCTTGTCCAACCACCACGGCTGTGGCTCAGAGGCACCCGCAAAATGTGCAGTGTAATCGATAAAATGGACCATCCTGTCCGCTCAGGGCGACCAAGGCCCCCCAGCCAGCGCGACCCCCGCATGCGGGACCCAACACCCTCCCCCCCGGAGCACCAGCAATTATTTTCAAGAGGGTCCGGTTGTCTGGCAAGCGATACCCCGCGCACACGACGGTGAGGCCCGGCAGGCTCGCTAAAACGGCGAATCCAAGGCAGCGCAGTCCAAACTGAACCCGCCCGCCCCAGCTCCTAGAAAAAAATGGCGGCCGCAAACATCCTGGGGGAAAAAAAATAAGACAACACTGTTATCCTCTCAGTCTTCAGGATCAGTGTGTTGTTAAAACAAGACCACCTCCTGATCTAACCAAACCCAGAATGCTGTAATAGCCTTGGGTTAAGGAAGGATCAAGCGAGGGCAGAGAGAAAGGCGGGGAAGGAAGGGAACAGCAGGGAGGGAGATCTGAAAGACAAACAACAATAACGTTGGTACCAGTTTCTATACACCATGTAATAGAAATACACGAGAACCACAAGTTGTACCCTCTACCTGTAAAGGAAACTAAAGTAACTGCACTGTAATGTATTTCGCACTTCGATAACATGAGAGCCCAGGAAGGATACGAGCGAGGCTATGTCCCCCTGCAACACACAAAGAACAACAGCCCTTACACACTATCCTATAATACTCTAATGATATAATGGAATGCTTGTGTGATTGTACATACCCCCATGTGGAAGGAACTTGATGCGAAAAAGGGTAAGTCTTGTACAGTGTCTTAGGAAACCCGTGTTCTTCAGCACACGATGCAAATAATGAAATGATTGAATGGGTTACTTCACCCGTGAAGAATAAGAAAAGGAACAGTACCTGTGCCACCAAAATAGTAAGTTTATCCTGGTATCGTTGTCGGTACTTGAAGGAATGTATTAATCATGGATCCCCTGCAGGAGTCGCAAGACGCAGGCTCTGCTAACAGGGAACTGTCTTACCAAGCCTAGTAAGGACAATGGGGGAAATGACGAGATTTCGTCCTCCGCACTAGCCTAGGAAAAAAGAGGCTCTCCAACGGAGGGCAAAGTTGCAAGTAGACTTATACGAGTAAAATCATCCTCCGCAATGAGTCGTGTTATATACGACTCTTCCAACGGAGGGCAAACAGGACACGCAACTAGCTCCTCTCGTACCATGGAATCACTGTTCCTCTGCATGAGCCGAGGAAAGAAGGCTCGCCAACGGAGGAACACGTACGCGGCACCCACCAGCCGGTGGAAATGCCGGTTCCAAAACAGCCACGTGAAACTCACACGGAATACTCAATAGAACTCCAGAGGTTTTCCTATGAACAGACAAACAGCTTCTCCAGCTCTGAAAGAGCTAATGCCAGGTCGACACATCCAGAATATCTGACGAGGAAAACAGGAAGTTTCCTCCTATATAGAACTGCCCATCTGTATGCGCTAGGCATTCTGGGACATGTAGTTGGTTCTATCACCGCAGTGACACACAGAGTAATTCCGCCCGTCTGAGGCGCTCCTAGGATCGTGACAAACACCCACCGCTGCATGACGGCAACAAAGGGGCGGAGCTTAAAAAAACACAGAAACGCCCACGAATCTGCTCCCACAATTATTGCCTCATCTCTCTTCCAATGGCTAGCCTCCATTTATGGAGCTAGCCAATGGAAGAGAGAGGCGGGTTAAAGCCACATACTGGAAAACAAAAAATTTCGCCTGTGCGACACTGCTGCGCAGTGAACGCCAGGCGAAACCTCATAAACCTTTTTTTATTGTTTTTTTTAGGTCTCGACTGGCGTAGACTGCGCAGTAATAAAAGACAATGGTCCAAAGACTAATATTTTGCAAAACTCCAATTTCGTCAACAGTTCATAATTCACGGAGTGGAAAAATCTCACAACGCAACAGCCAACAACCAATATACAGTGGCGATTTATTCATTTTCTACCACTAGATATAGATCAACAGTTGCAATACATATAGGTCATACTGTTTGCCCCAAGGGGAGCGTGCAAGAAAGAAAAAGGATGAAGTAGTGCTCAGTGATAAGAAAAAGTAGATTTTCAAAGATTGTGACATAAAAACACTTTTTGGTTTATACATTAGGGTCAATAAATATCCCTATGTTCAGACCTGGCCATAAATCAATTCATATATCAATATAAATCATTCTGAAACCTATATATTTGATGATTAAAATGCACAAAGGAATGACAATATGTAGGTCCAGGTAAGTTATCAGGAAAAAGCGTCGACGTTTCGACTCGACTTCTGGCCTTACGGTGAATTAAGCCTTGGCCGTGCGAGTCTTCATCAGGACTAGAGATGGGCAACCAAATATCGTTGGATGACCCTATAAAACAAAAGATGTTCTAAGCGGCTGTTGCTGATAAAGAAAACTAATTGAGATTGAAAGGAAAATCAGGGAGTAATGACTTACCCTGACCTTGTCAGAGATTCTGTTCTGCTTTTCTTAAATACAATTTTCAATTAATGAAAGGTCCTCCTAGAAGACAATATATTCCATTGAGGACTGAGAATTAAGATTAAAAACCACTCATAGTGTAGATGGAGGAAAGTAAGGAAATTACCTTAGCGAATGAAGGCCAGGTCTGAACATAGGGATATTTATTGACCCTAATGTATAAACCAAAAAGTGTTTTTATGTCACAATCTTTGAAAATCTACTTTTTCTTATCACTGAGCACTACTTCCTCCTTTTTCTTTCTTGCACGCTCCCCTTGGGGCAACCAGTATGACCTATATGTATTGCAACTGTTGATCTATATCTAGTGGTAGAAAATGAATAAATCGCCACTGTATATTGGTTGTTGGCTGTTGCATTGTGAGATTTTTCCACTCCGTGAATTATGAACTGTTGACGAAATTGGAATTTTGCAAAATATTAGTCTTTGGACCATTGTCTTTTATTACTGTTAAATACCCAGTTCCTAGACCAGTTGGGCTACCCCATTTGTATTAAGGGGTAGACTGCGCAGCAGTGTCGCGCAGCTCGAGAAATTTTGTTTTCAAGAGTATGGGGTTTGACCCGCCTCTCTCTTCCATTGGCTAGCTCCATAAATGGAGACTAGCCATTGGAAGAGAGATGTGTCACTCATTCTCGGAGCAGATTAGTGGGCGTTCCGGTGTTTTTTTAAGCTCCGCCCCTTTGTTTACGTCATGCGGCGGTGGGCTATTGTGGGAGTTGTCTTATTTTTTTTTTTGTCACTATGTTTGAGGCCGCCATTTTTTCATGGAGCTGGGGTGGGCGAGTTCGATCGGGAGCATTGGTGAGTGTTCGCTTTTCTTGTTCAACTTCTACGCACTCTGATGTCTGCGAACTCCGCGAGGCGTAGCTCCCGACATGCTTTAAAGACGGATGTCCGCACCGGCGCCAGTGTGATATCACTGGATGCTGCCACCCTTCCGTGCCTGCGCCTATTTTTTTAAGACCCTGCCCGTTGGTTGGAGCTCCTCGATACAGTGAGTATGGTTACCCCGAGATTGGTGGGTGAAGCGCTGCTGCTACGGGACTTTGCTTCCCGTTACCACATGTCGAGGCGCTCACGTGTATTAGTTTGATGCCAGAACCATTGCGGGTATTTTGAACTGTAGTCCGCTGCCCCCGCCACGCAAGCCCATTGCTAATAATGCCGACGTAGCTGATGCTGTTCTATTGGTCAAGAGCTGCGAGCGCCGTGAAACTTAGCCTGCTGTCAGCGCCCCTCGGCCCCCCCCTCCCTTTTTGTAATCATATCGCTGCATATAAAGTCTGTGCTGACGCTGGCTAACCGGTGATTTGTTCCCAGTGCTATGTGTGTCAGCCCGCAGCTCCATGCCTCGCATTTTTCATGATCGTATTGTCAGAGGCCCCTCTAATACCGCTCTCTTTGGCCCATGGATGGCAATTATATTGTCAGAACAGCGTCTTGATGCAGTCTATTGCTGACAGCTAGAGCAGGGCTCGAGGCCTCCCACTTCATGGCCTCTGGCTATGCCTCTGACCCCGGCACGCAGTGTTCCCACGGCATGCTGTACCCCTGGATGCGGAATACTAAGGCCCAGCAGCCAGTGCGAAGCAGATGCGGAGCTCCGTGCACAGGTGAACACTGCCCGGCCGCCACTAACTGTCACACAGCCGCCTATCTGCTACGTGAGCACCAATCACTTCACCGCCCCCGCAGCACTCACCTCAAAGCCACTCAATCACCACTCACCTCACTGACACACAGCCACCATTCACCTATCTGACATACAGCCACCATTCACTTCACTACCCCGACGCAAGATTCACCTCACAGCCTCGCAATCATCTCACTGACACACAGCCACCATTCACCTCACTACCCCTGCTGCATTCAAATCACAGCCACTCAATCCCCAATCATCACACTGACACAGTCACTATTCTCCTTACTGCCATGTAGCCACTGGTTAAAGATGTGGCTTAAGGGCTAGAGCGGCCGACTTTGAAGCTGGGAAATATGGTTCGAGTCTGGCAGAGTCTCAAGCATCCTGTGACTCTGGGCAAATCACTTAACACATAATCCCCCCTTGCGTAAAAAAAATTAATGTGTCCGTCTGTAATGGAACTGGTGCCCCTGTAAAGCGCTCTGATATCGAGTTCGCGCAATATAAAACTGCAACATCAAAAAAGCTGTCCCCCAGCTATCTAAGCTCACTCATTCGGAGCCACCACTCGCATCCCTGCCATGCAGCCCTCACTCACCTCACCGCCCCAGAGTCCTTACTCATCTTACCACCACAGAGGCTTCACTCACCACATCTGCACACACACATCGCTCATCTCACTGGCTCGCCGACACAAGTCACCCCACTTTATATTGCAGTCACCACGCACCTCACTTACAAACAGCCACCCTCGCCTCACTGCCATGCAATCAAAACTCACATCGCTGCCACACAGCTAATACTCACCACAAGCCATCACTCACCTTACTCCCACGCAGCTTTCTAATGTGGTACAAGAGAGACGCTCAGATCACAGGTCCGTGATTATTAAATTTGTACATTTTAAAATATTAAAAACTGGAATTACAAGTTAAACACAAAAAAATGCTCCAATGCAACTAATTAAACAGTAAGACACCTCACAAAAATGAATCAAGTTGATTGTAATATTCTACTGTTAAAGCCTGACTGATCTGAGAAGCTCATAACTTGAGGCAGGAGAAGGAGCAATGGAAACCAGACAAGGCCTGTGTTCCTTTGCAGGCAAAATGCATCTTCTCCGCAGAATCTCCAGTGCAGTATCACCCGGCGGTGAGCGAACGCCGTGACTCTAACAGCTTCTTGCTCTGCAGCTCTGCTCATTCCGCCACACCCTGCTGCGTTAAGGAGATTGCCTACTGCCATATTGCCTATGGCACGGGGATATTAACTAATTTGCACAGAATCACTGGGCAGTGAGCAAACGTCGTAACTAGATTCAAAACTATTGTAAACATATAGGCTAATTTCTTAGTCTTATCTATACCACAATCTATTTTGCGCCCTGAATTAGGTCCTAAAAGCAGCGTGTTGTGGTTGTGTGTGTGTGGCTCTGTGTGCATGGCTCTGTGTGCGTGGCTCTGTGTACGTTGCTCTGTGTGCGTGGCTCTGTGTGTGTGGCTCTGTGTGTGTGTGTGGCTCGGTGTGTGTGTGTGGCTCTGTGTGTGTGTGTGTGGCTTTGTCTGTGTGTGTGTGTGTGTGTGTGTGTGTGTGGCTCTGTGTGTGTGTGTGTGGGGCTCTGTGTGTGTGTGTGTGTGTGTGGGGCTCTCTGTCTGTGTGTGTGGGGGGCTCTGTGTGTGTGTGTGTGTGGGGCTCTGTGTGTGTGTGTGGCTCTGTGCGCATGTGGCTGTGTGTTTGTGTGGCTGTGTGTGTGTGTTTGGCTCTGTGGGTGTGTGTGGGGGTGCAAATGCAATAGGTCTCGCATTTGCAAGAGATTAAGCTATTGGCATTGTAAATGACAATGCCATTTATTTGTCTGTTTTCAAAACCAACACATAAATAAAAATGTTGTCATTTACAATTCCAATAGCTCTAACTTTTGCAAAGGCGAGACCGTTGCATTGTAAATGCTTGTTTTGTTAGTCAACATCTCACAGAAGTTCTTACTTGAACATGCCTTATTACCATTTCATATCATCCTTTTATTTTTTATCATCACACAATATTGCAAGTTCTTCCTTGTTCCTATATTGTATAATGTAAAAAGCAGTGATGGTTTTCTAAACGATTGCTGATGCAGCACATTAGTGTCTCTTTTGGTTAACTCTGCCTTCTTCAGGACACAATATACAATCACATTTGTCTTAAAATGGGTAAATAATCTTGTGTTGCCCAGTATTATCGTATAGTCACCATAAAGCTGTCTTAGATCAAGCTTGGTCCAATTTCTGATTTTAAATGCCCAAGGTAACTTTTGCAGGTACAGATAAAGATTCTAGCCATTTAAAAACTTGAGGTCAGATGTCCTAAGGCTTTTCGTGATCACAAAGGGTCTAATTGACATAATCTGGCTGTTTGTGACCTTATAAAGGCCAATTGGTATGTAGCAAGCAGAAATTCAGATTTCGTAACACATTACCTAATTGAATTTTGTTTTGTGTCTACAACCCGATTTGGTATTTGAAAGGGGCATGTTTAGGGCATCCATTCCAAAAACTGATTTGGAATCGACAGTCTTAACATTTTGGGACTGAAATCCAGTCACAAAATAATAATATATTACAAACAAGACACAAAAATAGTGGTAACCATTCACAAATGGGAAGAAGTCCACAAGGGACCCCTTCCCCTTTGTGAATGTCGACAAAATATTTTTTAAAGTAGGCAGTGGTCCACTCTTAAAAAGTGTTTAACTTTTCTTTTTTTTGATGCATCCTGTTTCCCTCTAAGGAAAACAGGCTGCATTTAAAAAAAAGATTGCTTTATTTAAAAACACAATAGCAGACATGGTGCTCTGCTGACCATCCCTGCGATGGCTGCAAGTTGTACAGGGTCACAATTTGTGATCTATCTCATTAATATTCTTGAGATAGGTTGAATTGCGACCCACTACGATTCAGTATTTTGCAAGCTGACCTATTTGTACAACGGACAGTTTGCAAAAGGCCACACTAGTCACAAAAATACTGGTTGCAAATTGCGACCAGTTTTTTCCAACCAGTGCCTGAGTAACTTGCCCTTGATTCCATTACTGTGCAGATATATTATGAATCCACAAACACACTGATGCACTATTCCTGTGCAAGAAGATTCCACCAATCTCTCAATTTGAAAAGTGTTTAAATTACATGCATCTAATATATGCCTTCAACATCTCCAATTATTCCACATGCCTTTTGTAACGCTGTCACAGATATGCGTTACGTATGCAACTATATAAAAAGTCACCTGAGGTTTGATTGTATTTTGGTCCTGAAAAGGGTGGGGTTAACCAACACAGAGATAAACTTGATATATTTTTATATAAGTTTCACATTAATTAGAACGATGTTACACTTCAATACACAGGTTTAATAAAGAAATAGTGTGCTCCCTCAATTTTGACGATATAGCAAATAGTCTAAGAATAAATATATTGTAAAGGTTTCGACTATAATCAACAAGAGTTCTTTTTGTTGTTCTTTGTATTGAGTTAGTCATCTCCTTTTTAGGTCTCGCTGGCGTTGCAGCGCGAAGCGCTGCCGCCAACAAGACTTATAGTCACCTTCCTCCCTGCCAAGGGAGTCAGAGCTGTGAAGGAGCAGCTCCAAACCTGGGCACGAGCCGACTCAGGCCCGTGAACGCGCGGGAACTCCAACGTGCACGTTCACGGCGTCACGCGTCTCTTCTGAGGCGCACTCCAGGCCGACTTGCGGTGTGCGTGCTCCAGAGTTTCTGTGGCCGGAGGTAGACGGCATGTGGTAAGTGAGGGCCGGGGGGACTTGTTTGCTTGTTTAGAGCTTCTCATTGCTCAAACGGGTGTATTTTCTGATGTCAGTGTCTTTCTGTGCACTAAATTGCTTGATTTTACAAATGCAACAGGAGTTTCTCGTTTCTCAATTGGGTGCAGTTTCTAATATTTATGTTTCCTTCGTATTCAGTGCTTGATTTTACTCGAGATAAAGTGTCACTCATAGTTATTGAATGTCACTCATTATAACACTGAAATTATGAAAATGTCACACGTGAGGAATTTGAAACCTTGGCAGCTATGCGTGCTATGTACTTATAGTGATTTGCCTTACCATACCACCATGTATTACCATTGCCATTGGTAATTTACTATGAACCTCTGGGTCTGCATTTCTGTCGTGCCGTACCGCCAAAGGGTAATGACGGATAAGGACCATAAGCTTCAGATCCTAAAATGTTTTAATTTATTAGCGTCGCATACACCGAGGAGCAATCCACCTCATAACGTTTGTACAAGACACAATATGAAGCTCATCACGTTCAGTTACAAAAGGACAGGCTTAAATGCACCCAATGTTTTTCTCCAATGGCGCATGACGTGCTTTGCGCTCACTTGCCGTGTATCTGCTATGAAAACTTTCAGCAGTTAAAATGGCATGCTTGCATATTTACTATAAGAACAGATTGAGCCGGAACCGGAAATCAGCAATGAAGAGGGCTGTCATTTACCTCAGGCGCCCTTTTCAAAGGTTGGTGGGAGGAGGAGCTTTAACCCATCACTACCTATCTCCTACTTGCATCTCCCCAAATCCAGCCCCTACCGGGAGTTTCCGCACCCCATCTGCCCTCCCTTCTGCTCGCGTTCTTATTCTTTCACCACACCCACCACGACGCACTTTTAGTTTAGAGGTTGGGTGACCAGATTTTTAAAACCCCAAAAAACGGGACATTAAGCAAAAATAGAGGAAGGACTACAATGTTACCATCAATTGAGCGCACGAAATGACAGCGCTCATTAGCATAGAATTACAGAAGAGGCACTAAGAAAATAAATAACATGCAATTTTTAAAGCCAGGATCATGCCTGTACATTAGATTGCTTTCTTGTAACATCTGCTAACTATCCCGGCTATAGAAAACAGAAAAACTCACCTACCATTCTTTTGAGTCGACCCTTTCTAAAAACCGGTACATAAACCAAACTTCCCGAAAATAGCCGGGACAGCTCGTGAAAAACTGGGGCTGTCCCGGCAAATTCTGGACGCCTGGCCACCCTACTTAGAGGACATTCTGAGCTCCGCTTATTCGTTTCAATTTTTGTTTTTTTAATTATTGGCATCTTTGGTTTTCCTATGCAAGTAACAGAGACATCAACTGTATCTTCTCTATGGAAACTGAAATACTTGAGTCTCAGGGTTTATACACAAGAGAAGGTGCGGGAGGACCGAGGGAGGAGTCAGAAGAAGGCGGGCCTTCCGGGCGTGCGTCATCCGCCGCGCCTCCTCATCACGCTTATAACCCTTTCACCGCGTGATTTTATCGTTCTTTTTCTGTCCGCTCTTCTTTCTGCGGTCCCAGGTTGTTTGATATAGCGCTAGCCATGGCAGCTACTGAGCTGGGTAAGGAGGAATCGAATATTGCAGGGTGCATAGGCAAGGGGAGGATATCCATAGTTTGCTCGGGCTGTGCTTAACTTGTAACCCCAGGAGGTGTGGTTTGCGGCATCCAGCCCACCCCCGAGGAACAAGAGTTTCTGGAACTGCCCTGCAGAAATGTCGAAGTAGGATTATCCTAAAAAAAACAGCCACAAAAAGGATTAAGTGGTGCTAGTTGACTTACAATAAAGCTAGCATGAGTGGAGTCGAGAATTGCACCAGGTGTGTAAGGGGGCCTGGCAATAACTGTGCCAGAGTAGAGGGGTTTCACGAATCGTTCTTTGAAGATGGAAACCCACTAGGAGGAAGCGAGGTTAGTCAAGGAAGAACCTTCAGGGTTTTTAGGTCGAGCAGACCTGCATTCAAAGCTGCTGTCTGCTTCTAGACCTATTGTCAGCCGTATTTGGGAATGTGGACAAGAGATGGGCACGAGCGCAGATTGCACCTCGTGGGCGCGCACGGCGCCGTGCCCATCTCCTGCCTCGGAAGCTCCAACACGCATGCGCATACCCAGAGACACACACACACACGAGCACCCATGCACGCACCCATACATACAGAGAACCCACCCCCGCTGTCGCATACACACACGCGCACACACACATACATGTTTATATCACTCTATGAAGACCAGTGAAAAAAACCTACATTATGAGGGCCACCCTTTCTGATCATCAGAGAATCAAAATGATCATACATTTTATGTTTATACTTTAATGACAGTATGAAAGTTATATCAGATTTTCAAAAAACGATTATGGGAATAGTTTTGAGACTTTCTGACATAACCCCCTTATGAGGACCGCACATGTCCCGTATCCAAGAGTTATGAAGACCATTTTTACACACTACATAAAGACAGCAAACAGCTTTACGAGGACCGGTGTGTGTTTTTTTACAAGTCTGTTTATGAGGACCAGATTATATTTTACATATAGTGTCTTCCTATTTGGCACAGTATATATTTGTCAAAAAAAACAGTCTTTATTTGGATCCCTTTCGTATGTGACTGACAATTTATTACAGAATACATATGCATTTAGCAAACACTGCTTTCTTATTTCATCCAGCGAATATTTAACTGAACATACTGGATTTAAAATAGTGTATTATTTAGACAATACCTTTAAAAAATAGTTCCTAACTGCTAAATATCCATCTTTTCACTGTGTTTCCCTTTGAATTTGTGTAGTTCTGCATCCTCAATTCAGTTGGTATTTTGAACATTTGCGAAGTGAAGAGCTGCTTTTCAGTTTCCAGCCACATGTGCTATTTTCTTAAAGTAGTAAAAAATGTAGGGCCCGGATTAAGCATTGTAGCACTTGTAAAACTGCAGACGGGATCTCCATCTCGTTTGTGAAGGTGTATTCCATTCGTCCAACTCTAATTATGGCATTTGACAATTTGTAAGTAAATTCTGTCCATAAATTGTGAAAATCTGGTTAAACGTCAACTTCAACATAAGAACTTGAGGTCGCTCAGATAAGACCTGGAAGGCAAGAGTAGAGCTGAACCTATTTTGATCTTTAAAATGGGGAAACATAGGTGTTTGTCTTTCAGTAGCTATGAGTTTTACACATGTTTAGGTGCCTGATATGTCTGTGCTTCTATTGCCATCATATGGATCATATCTTAGTGTGTGTCAAAAAAGTGTGATCTGTTATCCATCACAACAAGGACCATATGATATTGTGTGTTAAACATCTGACCCTATTCTCATAACAATTACCTCACCATTAGGTCTGATGCAAATTTGTGCTGTTATCAATGCTACTGCTATCAAGCATGAATTTCTTTTCTATTCAATAAGGACTATATCACTAGTATATTACAATTGCATGTGATTGTACCATTCACACTGAGAAACAGATGATATGGCATGCTACAAGATTTTGTTCTTTGATACATCACATTGAGAGCCACATCAAGGTGTTTGTTAGTAATATGAGCGTGTGCCTATTCATCACAGAGGACATTTTCATACTGTCAGGGCTCGACAAATCCGAAAAATGGTACTAGTCCTGAAGGTCTGGTGCCATGGAAAATCCCCTCGACCTGACTGCAACCCACTTGACCTCCGTCTCTGAAAACGGAGCAAAAGTGACAAGATAACAAGATTTAAAGGCATCTTTATTGCTCAATCCCTTTGTGAGCAATAAAAATGCCTTCAAATCGTGTTATCTTGTCACTTTTGCTCTGTTTTCAAAGACATAGGACAAAAGTTAGTTTGATTTCCTACTCGCCAGAAAGGGCGAGTAGGACCTAAAAATAGCTCGTCCTCATCCATTCTCACTCGCAAATGCGAGCGGGCGAGTGGATTTGTCGAGTCCTGTGTGTATTGCAGGGTTGTGCATGCTTTAAACATCACCAGGAGAAAAATATTATGGAGTGTGTTACAAGTCAATGCTTGTTAGACCAGTCAGCCTTAGGGTGATCATCCCCAAAGCTTATTGCCTTCACCCCCACTATATTTATGAATTTGCTTTTGTTGGCCTTAGGACTGCTAACCAGTGCTAAAGTGCTTGTTCCCATTCCCTAAAACATGATAAAATTGGGCTACAGACCCCATTGTCACATTTAATTTATTTGCAAGTACCTAGTAAAGTGATATTGCATGTACACCCACAGCCTGTAAATTAAATGCTATTAGTGTCCCTACAGCACTTTTTGAGCCACCCACTTAAGTAGACTTTTTTTAACCTGTCCCTGGTCTGCCACTGCAGCTTGTGGGTGCAATTGTAAACTGCCATTTCCACATGTCAAAATAAACCTTTTACCAAGCATAAACCAATCTGTTGAGTACATATAAGTCACCTAAAGGGTAGGCCCTCAAAAGCACATAGGGCAAGGTGCAGTTTACTTTAAAAAGTTGGACATGTAGTTTTTAATCTGACATGTCCTGGTAGTCACTATTGCAAGGCCTGCCTCTTTCATAGCATACCATTGGGTACCTTATTACATTTAATAAGTGTTAATTTTTGATTGGGAGCAGGTAGGAAAGTCATGAATGGTATCAGAGTAATTTAAAACCATCTTGAATGGTAAATTCATATTTCAATCCTCAATTTTAAAAATGCCACTTTTTAGAAAGTTGGAAACAAGAAAAAGGTCTGGACGTACATTTTGGAATAAATACATTCATAAATAACCACCTTAGATTCTCAAGTAGTTATATTGTTTTCATTACACTTGTTATTTGTTCATTTATTTGTGGAACAAACAAGATGGATATTTCTTTCATGTCTTAAAGAAGAACAATTAGTACAAACATATATCAACAACACAATGGTAACAGTACTTTGGACATATAACAAATACTTAGGAAATGGCCAAACATGACAAAACAATAGACCAGTCCTTATTTTAACATAAAGAACAATGGCGGTACAATTCAGTTATGTGTTTCACTACATACACCTGCCATAACCAGCGACGCAGTTAAACAGTTACACCAGGCCTAAATGTCCTGTTTGTACTCGGTATGGGTCGGTTGATTGGTGGTGATTATTGCTGGCTGGGTGGGGTCGACACATTTCAGAACCCTATTTGATTTCAGGGTTCTCCTCAGGACCAGGACCTGGTCATTCACATTTGAGGTGAGGGAATTCTCACGGGTGATGATGCCTTATGAACTCAAGGGGTGTGGTCCTTTTTCTCTTGTGTCCAGAAACGACCGCGGCGGTTGCTGGTGCTTCAATATGATATTCACGCTTCAAAATAATTAGATGATGACAGGGGGGACTTGTTAATGGCTTTCAAGCTGTAGCTTTGTGAATGGTTCTCATGGGGGCCTCACATGGTTCTTCTCCTCATGTACGATGTACATCCCATGTGAAGCGTATGATTTCTGGCAGAACCCGTGATGCATTGACATTTTTGTGCAGTGTAATGCGGGCGGTGGGGAACACAAGTATTTCAAGGACTTCCGCATTGTTGGCATACCAGGGAGAGACGAGGCAGCAGAGGAGGACCTCGATCGGGAACTTATAATTGAAGGAGCTGAGCCCTTCATTGAAAGACTCGCGTTCCCCACCGCCGGCATTTCACTGCACAAAAATTTCATAAGGCTGCCTTAAGATGCTTGATAGAGGTAGGACTGTACCCGATTCTGAGTGCACTCCTGACAGAGATTGTTCCCCTTAGGTGCTGATAAGCAGGAGTTGTTTTTGATAGTTTAGTCCATTAAAATGATTATATCACATTTCATATTGCAACATTGTGCGCTATTAAATCCTTTATTGAAAAAGCATCATGAATCACAGCAGGGTCATGGTTGCGGGGCGGCGTGGCGGCTGCGCATGGTGTGCTGGGATGACAGGCATTGGATTTGTTATTTTCGGGTGGCGTTTCTCAATGTACCCGTGTCGAGTATGTGCTTTTCATTAATTATACAAGTTTAGAAACTTAGTAGAACTTAAATGTTTATCTGTTATTAAGATAAATATTTATATATATTTTTGATGACCCTATATATTGTGATCATGTGAAAGCATAAGGTAAATCATGCACTTGTGTTAATTTATTTACGTTGCCTAGACCTATTTATATCAGGCCTTCTTCCAAAGGTTCTGGGCATCGTACAAGGTCCAACAAAGTCTTTTCACTATGTTTACTCATATGTGAGCTTGGTGTTTATAGGTGATAGGGTATAATCACCACGTATGTATTGGCTTTGAGAAAGACCAGTTTGGTTGAAACGCGTCAGCCGAATAAAACTTTCTTTGGAAACCTTAAAAAAAAAAAGAACCAGCAGGGTCACAATCATAACCTTGCCAGTGGTTTGCTCCTGCCCTCTAAAATGACCATAGCTTTGAGTGTTACAGATGTGTTGGTATGTTATATATGTGAGCTACTATTATCATACTTTGGATCAAGTCATGTTGTGCATCACAGCAGTTTGATTTTATCCATCACAATGAGGACCGCATGATGTTGTGTGTTACACAACTGAGCTTTTTCCTATCACTGTGATGACCACAAGACTAGGTCTGTTGCAAAATTGTGCTAGTACCTAAAGTACTGTTACCAAGAATTAACTTCTTTCCATAACAAATAGGAATATATCTCATTGTATGTAACAAATTAATTTGTGTTTATCAAGTGCAATGAGCGCTAGATGCCATGACAGATTTCAAGATCCCTTGCTTTGATACATCATTTTAAGGAGCACATCATGCTATCTGTTACAACATGAGAGATTGTCTATTTATCATAGAAGGCAATTTCATATAGTTTTACATGGATGTGCATGTTTTAAATATTACAAGGAGGGCAATATCATGCAGTGCACTACAACTGCATGTTGGTTTATTTCTTCATTTGTAATTAATCGCAGAGACTTTGTGATGTGCTGGCATACAATAACAAGGCTACCATAGGATTCTTAATAGAAATAGACCAATTCCTCATTACAACTGTATTCATGTGAGATTGGTCCCATCTGGTGTCAATAAATATGATTTGTTTAAGACTTTTAGTCCATCAAACTCATAACGAGATCACAGTGCATGTTTTAACTCTCTGTGATATTACACCACACTCTGATAAAAAAAAAAACTCTTGCGTGTTTTTATCCATCAAAATGAGGACTACATTGTGGTATGCAATTCAGATGACCATGTGTGTAAATTGTGAGGTTTTATACATTGCAAAAAGGAGCATAGCAAAGCACATGTTACAGTTTTCTTTTGTGTTTCTAACATGTAATAGACACTGCCGCAACTTTACATGTGTATCAAGCATATGAACCTTTCCTATGGACACAGAAAACCATTTCATATTTTGTGTATCACAAGAAGGTGCTCTTTTATGCTTTACAATTACTCCTATATAAAGGTGGCTTATGCTCCTATGTGCACTTATAGGTCAAACTGAGGACCATGTTAAATTGTGTGGGACAGGGTTGTGTACCTTTATCTGCCACAATTAATATTGTGGTACCTATTACAGAGGTTGGCGTTTTTATCTATCACAATGAAGACTGTATCAAGATGTGTGTCACAATTGTGTGTTTTTATCCAACACAATGAGGACCACACTTTGGTTCATTTTAGACATGTGTGCTTCTGCTAACACAGAGTCACATCATGTTGCATTGAACACGTTAATGTTAATGTAGCTTCATTAGAAGTACTACAATAATGCGATTTAGTTTTATTGCACATTCCATTAACAGTAAGCTTCTTTAACATTATGTTGGGTATTAGTAAAGCGTTTGTATCCATCACAATGAGGACTGTATCAAGATGTGTATAACAACTGTGTGTTTTTATCCAACACAATGAGGACACATTTTGGTGCAGTTTAGACAAGTGGGTTTCTTCTATCACACAGTCACATCATGTTGAATTGAACAAGTTCATGTTAATTTAGCCATTATTAAAAGTACGACATTAATGTGAATTAGTGTTATCACATATTCCTTTAACAGAAAGCTCCTATGACATTATGCTGTGTATTAGTAATGTGTATGATCTTAAGTAACTAAAATAATCTATATTGTATTGTATCTTGGAAATGTGTGCACTCATCCATCGCAATGAGGGCTCTATACAGGCCTGGTCCCTAGGACATGCATCATCCAGCCAATCGACCATCATAAAAAAGCACAGGTGCTAATGTGCACAGGTATACATTTACACTTGCAAAGAGATGACTAGTGAATGTGAGTAAATACTTCTGTGTGTGGGGTTAGTGATTTTTCAGAGGGCTTTGTTGTTCTGCAAAGTATTTGTGTGCCTGAAAATGTGCTACTTTGTAACTGTCCACAAACATTTCTTCAGCCCATTCCAACCCAGGGAACAATCTGAGATTCACTTCTAACACGTGCCAGATTAAATCTGTTTACAGGGTTGGAAGTGGAAGCAATCAGACAAAAAATTGGAAATTGCATAGATGAAGGGATTATTCCATAGGGGAAAATGTTTTTAAAATGTTATTACTTCTACTTGCTTCAGAATATTTCCCAAAATCTAAGCATGCAAACTTGTTCAAGGGAAAATGGAATTCTCAAAAGAAAATGAAGACTACCCCTTGAAATACATCCTCTGTAGCTGTATGCTAACTGTCCCCAAGACAACCTTTGTGAATTAAAAAGCAGCTTGCTCATGTAATCCAAAATTATAATAAATGTAGCACTTGGTGTAGTGAATTGAGTAAATGTAAATGTAAATGTATAGTATTTAAATAGCGCACTTCTACCCAGAGGCCTCGTAGCTCTGTATTCATACCGCTGTGGAACCCATCCTGGCTTTCCTGTGAAATGTCCACTCCTGGGCACCCCCAAGGTGAAGCCAGGCATCCAAGCGCTGCTGGGGCTGTTGTGGAGATTAAGCAAGCTATTGCCCAGAGTCACAGAGTGGGAGCCATGATTAGACTAGGCACCGAGGCGAGAATTATCAGGTCCGGGGAAATTGAACCCTGGTCCCGGGCCAGACCTCTGCATCAGGGTCTGCCGCTCTAACCATTGAGCCACGCTTCTCCAGTAAATGATAAAGGGGTATAATGGTGTTTGTCTATATGAATCACAGCAGGGTCACAATCACAATCTTTCCAGTGGTTTGCTCATACCCTGCACAATGACCATAGCTTGGAGTGTTACAGGTGTTTTGGGGTGTTATATAAGTGAGCTACTATTATACTTTGAATCGAGTCTTGGTGTGCATCACAATTGTTTGTTTTTATCCATCACAACGAGGACCATATGATGTGTGTTATACATCTGAGCTTTTGTATATCACTGTGAGGACCACCCCACTAGGTCTGTTGCACAGTTGTGCTATTATCTAAGCTATTGTTACCAAGAATGAACTTATTTCCATGACAAATAGAATTATACTACATTGTATGTTACAAATTAATTCGGGTTTATTAAGTGCAATGATCACTAGATGCCTTGAAGTGTTACACGATTGTTTGCCTTGATACATCACATTAAGAAGCAAATCATGCTGTCTGTTAGTAATATGACACAATATCTATGTATAACAATAGACAATCTCATACAGTGTTTTACAAAGATGTGCATGCTTAACCATCACCAGTGGGGCAATATCATGCAGTGCACTAAAACTGCATGTTGATTTACCTCTTCATTTGTAAATCATTGCAGAGAATTTGTGATGTGCTTGCCTAGCATCATAAGGCTGTCTTAAGATACTTCATAGAAACAGACCTGTTCCTCATTAAGACTGTATTCCAGCGAGAGACTGGTCCTCCCTGGTGTCAATAAATATGAATTGTTTAAGAACTGTAGTCCATCAAACTCATTACAGCATCACACTGCATGTTTTAACTCGGTGTGCTATTATATTGCACTCTAAAACAAAAACACAACAGTGTTTTCATCGATCAGAACGACGACTACATTGTGGTAGGCAATTCATGTGACCATGTGTATAGCATGTAAGCTTTTATGTAATGCAAAAAAGGGCACATCATGGCGCGTGTTACAGAATTGTGTTGAGATTTTTAACATATTATAGATTCTGCCACAACTTTATAAGTGTATCAATCATATGAACATCTGTTCAGGACACTAAAAACAACTTCATATTGTGTGTCACAACATTGTGTTCATTTATGCTTTGCAATTGCTCCTATATATATGGGGCTTATGCTCCTATGTGCACTTTATAGGTTAAACTGAGAATCATTTTACATTGTGTGAGACAGGTTTGTGTGCATTTGTCTGCCAGAGGAAATATGCTGCCTATTGGAGAGGTTGGTGTTTTTATCCATCACAATGAGGACCATATCAAGATGTGTGTCACAATTGTATGTTTTTATACAACACAATGAGGACCATATTTTGGGGCATTTTAGACAAGTGTGTTTCTATCACAGAGAAATATCATGTTGCATTGAGCAAGTTCATGATAATGGAGCTATCATTAAAAATACCACATTAATGTGATTTATAGTTTTCGCATATTCCTTTAACAGAAAGCTCCTTTAACAGTAAGATGCTTTAACAATATGCTGTTTAGTTGTCATGTGTATGATCTTAGGTAACTCAGAAAACTATATTGTATTTTATCTTGGAAATGAATGCATTTTTCCATCACACTGACTGCTCTATGCAGGCCTGGTCCGTAGGAAAGCAATTTATCACCATCACAACAAAACCCAAGGGCTAATGTTGTGTGCCTTTATCTGCCACAGGAAATAATATGCTGCCTATTACAGAGGTTAGTGTTTTTATCCATCACAATGAGGACCGTATCAAGATGTCTGTCACAACTGTGTGTTTTTGTCCAACACAATGAGGACACATTTTGGTGCATTTTAGACAAGTGTGCTTCTTCTATCACAGAGTAACATAATATTGTATTGAAAAAGTTCATGTTAATTTAGCCATCATTAAAAGTACCACATTAATGTGAATTAGTGTTATCACTTATTCCTTTAACAGAAAGCATGTATAACATTATGCTGTGTATTAGTAAAATGTATGAGCTTGAGTAACAAAAAAAACTATATTGTATTGTACCTTGGAAATGCATGCACTTATACAACACAATGACGGTTCTATACAGCCTGGTCCATAGGACATGCATCATCCATCGAACGATCCATCACAAAAAAGCACAGAGGCTAATGTGAGCAAGTACATATGTACTCTTGGAAAAAGATGACTATTGAATGTGAGCAAACATTTTTTGTGTGTGGATAGTGATCTTCACAGGGCTTTGTTGCTCTGTATAGTATTTGTGTGCCTCCAAATGTGTTACTTAGTAACTGTCCACAAACAATTCTTGAACCCATTCCCACCCAGGGAACAATCTGAGATTCACTTCTGACAAGTGCCGGATTAAATCTGTTTCCAGGATGGGAAGTGAAAGGAATCAGACTAAAAATTGAAGATGGCATAGGTGAAGGGATTACTTGACAGGGGAAAATGTTTTTCGATTGTTATTACTTCTACTTGCTTTGTAATATTTCCAGAAATGTAAGCATGTAAACGTGTTCAAAGGAAAATGGAATTCTCAAAAGAAAATGAAGGGTACTCCTTGAAATACATCCTCCTTAGCTATAAGCTAACATTCCACAAGACAACCTTTGTGAATTAAAAAGCAGCTTGCTCTGTATCCCAAAATGATGATAATAAACGAAGCACTTGGTGTTGTGAATTGAGCCAATGATTAAAGGGTATGACGCTGTTTGTCTACATGAATCGCAGCAGGGTCACAATCACAATCTTTCCAGTGGATTGCTCATACCCTGCACAATGACCATAGCTTGGAATGTTACAGGTGTTTTGGGGTGTTATATAAGTGAGCTACTATTATACTTTGAATCAAGTGTTCGTGTGCATCACAATTGTTTGTTTTTATCCATCGCAACGAGGACCGTATGATATTGTGTGTTACATATCTGAGCTTTTTCCTAGCACTGCGAGGACGACACCACTACGCCTGTTGCAGAGTTGTGCTATTTTCTAAACTACTGTTACCAAGAATGAACTTCTTTCCATCACATATAGGATTATATAACATTGTATATTACAAATTAATGTGGGTTTATTAAGTACAATGTTCACTAGATGCCTTTAAGTGTTACAAGATTGTTTCCCTTGATACATCACATTACGTAGCACATCATGATGTCTGTTAGTAATATGAGACAGTAGCTATGTATAACAGAGGACAATCTCATGCACTGTTTTACAAAGATGTGCATGCTTTAACCATCACCAAGAGGGCAATATCATGCAGTGCACTAAAACTGCCTGATGGTTTACCTCTTCATTTCTAATTCATTGCAGAGAATTTGTGATGTACTTGCATACCATCATAAGGCTGCCTTAAGATACTTCATAGAAACAGACCTGTTCCTCATTAAGACTGCATTCCAGTGAGAGACTGGTCCCCTCTGGTGTCAGTAAATATGAATTGTTTATGATTAGTAGTCCGTCAAACTCATAACAGCATCACACTGCATGTTTTAACTCTGTGTGCAATTACACTGCACTCTGAAAGAAAAAAAATCACATGCATGTTTTTATGCATCAGAATGAGGACTACATCGTGGGAGGCGAATATTCATGGGACCATGTGTATAGCATGTGAGCTTTTATGTATTGCAAAAAAGGGCACATCATGACGCATGTTACAGAATTGTGTTGAGATATTGAGATTATGCTCCTATGTGTACTTTAAGGGTTAAACCGAGGACCATATTAAATTGTGTGAGACAGGTTTGAGTGCCTTTATCTGCCAGAGGAAATATGCTGCCTATTAGAGAGGTTGGTGTTTTTATCCATCACAATGAGGACCTTATCAAGATGTGTGTCACAATTGTATGTTTTTGTCCAATGCAATGAGGACCAAATTTTGGGGCATTTTAGGCATGTGTGCTTCTATCACAGAGAAATATCATGTTGCATTGAGCAAGTTCATGATAATGTAGCTATCATTAAAAATACCACATTAATGTGATTTATAGTTTTTGCATATTCCTTTAACAGTAAGATGCTTTAACAATATGCTGTTTAGTTGTCATGTGTATGATCTTAGGTAACTCAGAAAACTATATTGTATTTTATCTTGGAAATGAATGCATTTTTCCATCACACTGACTGCTCTATGCAGGCCTGGTCCATAGGACATGAATTTATCACCATCACAAAAAATCCCAAGGGCTAATGTTGTGTGCCTTTATCTGCCACAGGAAATAATATGCTGCCTATTACAGAGGTTAGTGTTTTTATCCATCACAATGAGGACCGTATCAAGATGTGTGTCACAATTGTGTGTTTTTATCCAACACAATGAGGACACATTTTGGTGCATATTAGACAAGTGTGCTTCTTCTATCACAGAGTAACATAATATTGTATTGAAACAGTTCATGTTAATTTAGCCATCATTAAAAGTACCACATAAATGTGAATTAGTGTTATCACTTGTTCCTTTAACAGAAAGCATGTATAACATTATGCTGTGTATTAGTAAAACGTATGAGCTTGAGTAACAAAAAAAACTATATTGTATTGTACCTTGGAAATGCATGCACTTATACGTCACAATGACGGTTCTATACAGCCTGGTCCATAGAACATGCATCATCCATCGAACGATCCATCACAAAAAAGCACAGAGGCTAATGTGAACAAGTACATATATACTCTTGGAAAAAGATGACTATTGAATGTGAGCAAACATTTTTTGTGTGTGGATAGTGATCTTCACAGGGCTTTGTTGCTCTGTATAGTATTTGTGTGCCTCCAAATGTGTTACTTAGTAACTGTCCACAAACAATTCTTGAACCCATTCCCACCCAGGGAACAATCTGAGATTCACTTCTGACAAGTGCCGGATTAAATCTGTTTCCAGGATGGGAAGTGAAAGGAATCAGACTAAAAATTGAAGATGGCATAGGTGAAGGGATTACTTGACAGGGGAAAATGTTTTTCAAATGTTATTACTTCTACTTGCTTTGTAATATTTCCAGAAATGTAAGCATGTAAACGTGTTCAAAGGAAAATGGAATTCTCAAAAGAAAATGAAGGGTACTCCTTGAAATACATCCTCCTTAGCTATAAGCTAACAGTCCACAAGACAACCTTTGTGAATTAAAAAGCAGCTTGCTCTGTATCGCAAAATGATGATAATAAACGAAGCACTTGGTGTTGTGAATTGAGCCAATGATTAAAGGGTATGACGCTGTTTGTCTACATGAATCGCAGCAGGGTCACAATCACAATCTTTCCAGTGGATTGCTCATACCCTGCACAATGACCATAGCTTGGAATGTTACAGGTGTTTTGGGGTGTTATATAAGTGAGCTACTATTATACTTTGAATCAAGTGTTCGTGTGCATCACAATTGTTTGTTTTTATCCATCGCAACGAGGACCGTATGATATTGTGTGTTACATATCTGAGCTTTATCCTAGCACTGCGAGGACGACACCACTACGCCTGTTGCAGAGTTGTGCTATTTTCTAAACTACTGTTACCAAGAATGAACTTCTTTCCATCACATATAGGATTATATAACATTGTATATTACAAATTAATGTGGGTTTATTAAGTACAATGTTCACTAGATGCCTTTAAGTGTTACAAGATTGTTTCCCTTGATACATCACATTACGTAGCACATCATGATGTCTGTTAGTAATATGAGACAGTAGCTATGTATAACAGAGGACAATCTCATGCACTGTTTTACAAAGATGTGCATGCTTTAACCATCACCAAGAGGGCAATATCATGCAGTGCACTAAAACTGCCTGATGGTTTACCTCTTCATTTCTAATTCATTGCAGAGAATTTGTGATGTACTTGCATACCATCATAAGGCTGCCTTAAGATACTTCATAGAAACAGACCTGTTCCTCATTAAGACTGCATTCCAGTGAGAGACTGGTCCCCTCTGGTGTCAGTAAATATGAATTGTTTATGATTAGTAGTCCGTCAAACTCATAACAGCATCACACTGCATGTTTTAACTCTGTGTGCAATTACACTGCACTCTGAAAGAAAAAAAATCACATGCATGTTTTTATGCATCAGAATGAGGACTACATCGTGGGAGGCGAATATTCATGGGACCATGTGTATAGCATGTGAGCTTTTATGTATTGCAAAAAAGGGCACATCATGACGCATGTTACAGAATTGTGTTGAGATATTGAGATTATGCTCCTATGTGTACTTTAAGGGTTAAACCGAGGACCATATTAAATTGTGTGAGACAGGTTTGAGTGCCTTTATCTGCCAGAGGAAATATGCTGCCTATTAGAGAGGTTGGTGTTTTTATCCATCACAATGAGGACCTTATCAAGATGTGTGTCACAATTGTATGTTTTTGTCCAATGCAATGAGGACCAAATTTTGGGGCATTTTAGGCATGTGTGCTTCTATCACAGAGAAATATCATGTTGCATTGAGCAAGTTCATGATAATGTAGCTATCATTAAAAATACCACATTAATGTGATTTATAGTTTTTGCATATTCCTTTAACAGAAAGATGCTTTAACAATATGCTGTTTAGTTGTCATGTGTATGATCTTAGGTAACTCAGAAAACTATATTGTATTTTATCTTGGAAATGAATGCATTTTTCCATCACACTGACTGCTCTATGCAGGCCTGGTCCATAGGACATGAATTTATCACCATCACAAAAAATCCCAAGGGCTAATGTTGTGTGCCTTTATCTGCCACAGGAAATAATATGCTGCCTATTACAGAGGTTAGTGTTTTTATCCATCACAATGAGGACCGTATCAAGATGTGTGTCACAATTGTGTGTTTTTATCCAACACAATGAGGACACATTTTGGTGCATATTAGACAAGTGTGCTTCTTCTATCACAGAGTAACATAATATTGTATTGAAACAGTTCATGTTAATTTAGCCATCATTAAAAGTACCACATAAATGTGAATTAGTGTTATCACTTGTTCCTTTAACAGAAAGCATGTATAACATTATGCTGTGTATTAGTAAAACGTATGAGCTTGAGTAACAAAAAAAACTATATTGTATTGTACCTTGGAAATGCATGCACTTATACGTCACAATGACGGTTCTATACAGCCTGGTCCATAGAACATGCATCATCCATCGAACGATCCATCACAAAAAAGCACAGAGGCTAATGTGAACAAGTACATATATACTCTTGGAAAAAGATGACTATTGAATGTGAGCAAACATTTTTTGTGTGTGGATAGTGATCTTCACAGGGCTTTGTTGCTCTGTATAGTATTTGTGTGCCTCCAAATGTGTTACTTAGTAACTGTCCACAAACAATTCTTGAACCCATTCCCACCCAGGGAACAATCTGAGATTCACTTCTGACAAGTGCCGGATTAAATCTGTTTCCAGGATGGGAAGTGAAAGGAATCAGACTAAAAATTGAAGATGGCATAGGTGAAGGGATTACTTGACAGGGGAAAATGTTTTTCAAATGTTATTACTTCTACTTGCTTTGTAATATTTCCAGAAATGTAAGCATGTAAACGTGTTCAAAGGAAAATGGAATTCTCAAAAGAAAATGAAGGGTACTCCTTGAAATACATCCTCCTTAGCTATAAGCTAACAGTCCACAAGACAACCTTTGTGAATTAAAAAGCAGCTTGCTCTGTATCGCAAAATGATGATAATAAACGAAGCACTTGGTGTTGTGAATTGAGCCAATGATTAAAGGGTATGACGCTGTTTGTCTACATGAATCGCAGCAGGGTCACAATCACAATCTTTCCAGTGGATTGCTCATACCCTGCACAATGACCATAGCTTGGAATGTTACAGGTGTTTTGGGGTGTTATATAAGTGAGCTACTATTATACTTTGAATCAAGTGTTCGTGTGCATCACAATTGTTTGTTTTTATCCATCGCAACGAGGACCGTATGATATTGTGTGTTACATATCTGAGCTTTTTTCTAGCACTGCGAGGACGACACCACTACGCCTGTTGCAGAGTTGTGCTATTTTCTAAACTACTGTTACCAAGAATGAACTTCTTTCCATCACATATAGGATTATATTACATTGTATATTACAAATTAATGTGCGTTTATTAATTACAATGTTCACTAGATGCCTTTAAGTGTTACAAGATTGTTTCCCTTGATACGTCACATTACGTAGCACATCATGATGTCTGTTAGTAATATGAGACAGTAGCTATGTATAACAGAGGACAATCTCATGCACTGTTTTACAAAGATGTGCATGCTTTAACCATCACCAAGAGGGCAATATCATGCAGTGCACTAAAACTGCCTGATGGTTTACCTCTTCATTTCTAATTCATTGCAGAGAATTTGTGATGTACTTGCATACCATCATAAGGCTGCCTTAAGATACTTCATAGAAACAGACCTGTTCCTCATTAAGACTGCATTCCAGTGAGAGACTGGTCCCCTCTGGTGTCAGTAAATATGAATTGTTTATGATTAGTAGTCCGTCAAACTCATAACAGCATCACACTGCATGTTTTAACTCTGTGTGCAATTACACTGCACTCTGAAAGAAAAAAAATCACATGCATGTTTTTATGCATCAGAATGAGGACTACATCGTGGGAGGCGAATATTCATGGGACCATGTGTATAGCATGTGAGCTTTTATGTATTGCAAAAAAGGGCACATCATGACGCATGTTACAGAATTGTGTTGAGATATTGAGATTATGCTCCTATGTGTACTTTAAGGGTTAAACCGAGGACCATATTAAATTGTGTGAGACAGGTTTGAGTGCCTTTATCTGCCAGAGGAAATATGCTGCCTATTAGAGAGGTTGGTGTTTTTATCCATCACAATGAGGACCTTATCAAGATGTGTGTCACAATTGTATGTTTTTGTCCAATGCAATGAGGACCAAATTTTGGGGCATTTTAGGCATGTGTGCTTCTATCACAGAGAAATATCATGTTGCATTGAGCAAGTTCATGATAATGTAGCTATCATTAAAAATACCACATTAATGTGATTTATAGTTTTTGCATATTCCTTTAACAGAAAGATGCTTTAACAATATGCTGTTTAGTTGTCATGTGTATGATCTTAGGTAACTCAGAAAACTATATTGTATTTTATCTTGGAAATGAATGCATTTTTCCATCACACTGACTGCTCTATGCAGGCCTGGTCCATAGGACATGAATTTATCACCATCACAAAAAATCCCAAGGGCTAATGTTGTGTGCCTTTATCTGCCACAGGAAATAATATGCTGCCTATTACAGAGGTTAGTGTTTTTATCCATCACAATGAGGACCGTATCAAGATGTGTGTCACAATTGTGTGTTTTTATCCAACACAATGAGGACACATTTTGGTGCATATTAGACAAGTGTGCTTCTTCTATCACAGAGTAACATAATATTGTATTGAAACAGTTCATGTTAATTTAGCCATCATTAAAAGTACCACATAAATGTGAATTAGTGTTATCACTTGTTCCTTTAACAGAAAGCATGTATAACATTATGCTGTGTATTAGTAAAACGTATGAGCTTGAGTAACAAAAAAAACTATATTGTATTGTACCTTGGAAATGCATGCACTTATACGTCACAATGACGGTTCTATACAGCCTGGTCCATAGAACATGCATCATCCATCGAACGATCCATCACAAAAAAGCACAGAGGCTAATGTGAACAAGTACATATATACTCTTGGAAAAAGATGACTATTGAATGTGAGCAAACATTTTTTGTGTGTGGATAGTGATCTTCACAGGGCTTTGTTGCTCTGTATAGTATTTGTGTGCCTCCAAATGTGTTACTTAGTAACTGTCCACAAACAATTCTTGAACCCATTCCCACCCAGGGAACAATCTGAGATTCACTTCTGACAAGTGCCGGATTAAATCTGTTTCCAGGATGGGAAGTGAAAGGAATCAGACTAAAAATTGAAGATGGCATAGGTGAAGGGATTACTTGACAGGGGAAAATGTTTTTCAAATGTTATTACTTCTACTTGCTTTGTAATATTTCCAGAAATGTAAGCATGTAAACGTGTTCAAAGGAAAATGGAATTCTCAAAAGAAAATGAAGGGTACTCCTTGAAATACATCCTCCTTAGCTATAAGCTAACAGTCCACAAGACAACCTTTGTGAATTAAAAAGCAGCTTGCTCTGTATCGCAAAATGATGATAATAAACGAAGCACTTGGTGTTGTGAATTGAGCCAATGATTAAAGGGTATGACGCTGTTTGTCTACATGAATCGCAGCAGGGTCACAATCACAATCTTTCCAGTGGATTGCTCATACCCTGCACAATGACCATAGCTTGGAATGTTACAGGTGTTTTGGGGTGTTATATAAGTGAGCTACTATTATACTTTGAATCAAGTGTTCGTGTGCATCACAATTGTTTGTTTTTATCCATCGCAACGAGGACCGTATGATATTGTGTGTTACATATCTGAGCTTTTTTCTAGCACTGCGAGGACGACACCACTACGCCTGTTGCAGAGTTGTGCTATTTTCTAAACTACTGTTACCAAGAATGAACTTCTTTCCATCACATATAGGATTATATTACATTGTATATTACAAATTAATGTGCGTTTATTAATTACAATGTTCACTAGATGCCTTTAAGTGTTACAAGATTGTTTCCCTTGATACGTCACATTACGTAGCACATCATGATGTCTGTTAGTAATATGAGACAGTAGCTATGTATAACAGAGGACAATCTCATGCACTGTTTTACAAAGATGTGCATGCTTTAACCATCACCAAGAGGGCAATATCATGCAGTGCACTAAAACTGCCTGATGGTTTACCTCTTCATTTCTAATTCATTGCAGAGAATTTGTGATGTACTTGCATACCATCATAAGGCTGCCTTAAGATACTTCATAGAAACAGACCTGTTCCTCATTAAGACTGCATTCCAGTGAGAGACTGGTCCCCTCTGGTGTCAGTAAATATGAATTGTTTATGATTAGTAGTCCGTCAAACTCATAACAGCATCACACTGCATGTTTTAACTCTGTGTGCAATTACACTGCACTCTGAAAGAAAAAAAATCACATGCATGTTTTTATGCATCAGAATGAGGACTACATCGTGGGAGGCGAATATTCATGGGACCATGTGTATAGCATGTGAGCTTTTATGTATTGCAAAAAAGGGCACATCATGACGCATGTTACAGAATTGTGTTGAGATATTGAGATTATGCTCCTATGTGTACTTTAAGGGTTAAACCGAGGACCATATTAAATTGTGTGAGACAGGTTTGAGTGCCTTTATCTGCCAGAGGAAATATGCTGCCTATTAGAGAGGTTGGTGTTTTTATCCATCACAATGAGGACCTTATCAAGATGTGTGTCACAATTGTATGTTTTTGTCCAATGCAATGAGGACCAAATTTTGGGGCATTTTAGGCATGTGTGCTTCTATCACAGAGAAATATCATGTTGCATTGAGCAAGTTCATGATAATGTAGCTATCATTAAAAATACCACATTAATGTGATTTATAGTTTTTGCATATTCCTTTAACAGAAAGATGCTTTAACAATATGCTGTTTAGTTGTCATGTGTATGATCTTAGGTAACTCAGAAAACTATATTGTATTTTATCTTGGAAATGAATGCATTTTTCCATCACACTGACTGCTCTATGCAGGCCTGGTCCATAGGACATGAATTTATCACCATCACAAAAAATCCCAAGGGCTAATGTTGTGTGCCTTTATCTGCCACAGGAAATAATATGCTGCCTATTACAGAGGTTAGTGTTTTTATCCATCACAATGAGGACCGTATCAAGATGTGTGTCACAATTGTGTGTTTTTATCCAACACAATGAGGACACATTTTGGTGCATATTAGACAAGTGTGCTTCTTCTATCACAGAGTAACATAATATTGTATTGAAAAAGTTCATGTTAATTTAGCCATCATTAAAAGTACCACATAAATGTGAATTAGTGTTATCACTTGTTCCTTTAACAGAAAGCATGTATAACATTATGCTGTGTATTAGTAAAACGTATGAGCTTGAGTAACAAAAAAAACTATATTGTATTGTACCTTGGAAATGCATGCACTTATACGTCACAATGACGGTTCTATACAGCCTGGTCCATAGAACATGCATCATCCATCGAACGATCCATCACAAAAAAGCACAGAGGCTAATGTGAACAAGTACATATATACTCTTGGAAAAAGATGACTATTGAATGTGAGCAAACATTTTTTGTGTGTGGATAGTGATCTTCACAGGGCTTTGTTGCTCTGTATAGTATTTGTGTGCCTCCAAATGTGTTACTTAGTAACTGTCCACAAACAATTCTTGAACCCATTCCCACCCAGGGAACAATCTGAGATTCACTTCTGACAAGTGCCGGATTAAATCTGTTTCCAGGATGGGAAGTGAAAGGAATCAGACTAAAAATTGAAGATGGCATAGGTGAAGGGATTACTTGACAGGGGAAAATGTTTTTCAAATGTTATTACTTCTACTTGCTTTGTAATATTTCCAGAAATGTAAGCATGTAAACGTGTTCAAAGGAAAATGGAATTCTCAAAAGAAAATGAAGGGTACTCCTTGAAATACATCCTCCTTAGCTATAAGCTAACAGTCCACAAGACAACCTTTGTGAATTAAAAAGCAGCTTGCTCTGTATCGCAAAATGATGATAATAAACGAAGCACTTGGTGTTGTGAATTGAGCCAATGATTAAAGGGTATGACGCTGTTTGTCTACATGAATCGCAGCAGGGTCACAATCACAATCTTTCCAGTGGATTGCTCATACCCTGCACAATGACCATAGCTTGGAATGTTACAGGTGTTTTGGGGTGTTATATAAGTGAGCTACTATTATACTTTGAATCAAGTGTTCGTGTGCATCACAATTGTTTGTTTTTATCCATCGCAACGAGGACCGTATGATATTGTGTGTTACATATCTGAGCTTTTTTCTAGCACTGCGAGGACGACACCACTACGCCTGTTGCAGAGTTGTGCTATTTTCTAAACTACTGTTACCAAGAATGAACTTCTTTCCATCACATATAGGATTATATTACATTGTATATTACAAATTAATGTGCGTTTATTAATTACAATGTTCACTAGATGCCTTTAAGTGTTACAAGATTGTTTCCCTTGATACGTCACATTACGTAGCACATCATGATGTCTGTTAGTAATATGAGACAGTAGCTATGTATAACAGAGGACAATCTCATGCACTGTTTTACAAAGATGTGCATGCTTTAACCATCACCAAGAGGGCAATATCATGCAGTGCACTAAAACTGCCTGATGGTTTACCTCTTCATTTCTAATTCATTGCAGAGAATTTGTGATGTACTTGCATACCATCATAAGGCTGCCTTAAGATACTTCATAGAAACAGACCTGTTCCTCATTAAGACTGCATTCCAGTGAGAGACTGGTCCCCTCTGGTGTCAGTAAATATGAATTGTTTATGATTAGTAGTCCGTCAAACTCATAACAGCATCACACTGCATGTTTTAACTCTGTGTGCAATTACACTGCACTCTGAAAGAAAAAAAATCACATGCATGTTTTTATGCATCAGAATGAGGACTACATCGTGGGAGGCGAATATTCATGGGACCATGTGTATAGCATGTGAGCTTTTATGTATTGCAAAAAAGGGCACATCATGACACATGTTACAGAATTGTGTTGAGATATTGAGATTATGCTCCTATGTGCACTTTAAGGGTTAAACCGAGGACCATATTAAATTGTGTGAGACAGGTTTGAGTGCCTTTATCTGCCAGAGGAAATATGCTGCCTATTAGAGAGGTTGGTGTTTTTATCCATCACAATGAGGACCTTATCAAGATGTGTGTCACAATTGTATGTTTTTGTCCAATGCAATGAGGACCATATTTTGGGGCATTTTAGGCATGTGTGCTTCTATCACAGAGAAATATCATGTTGCATTGAGCAAGTTCATGATAATGTAGCTATCATTAAAAATACCACATTAATGTGATTTATAGTTTTTGCATATTCCTTTAACAGAAAGATGCTTTAACAATATGCTGTTTAGTTGTCATGTGTATGATCTTAGGTAACTCAGAAAACTATATTGTATTTTATCTTGGAAATGAATGCATTTTTCCATCACACTGACTGCTCTATGCAGGCCTGGTCCATAGAACATGAATTTATCACCATCACAAAAAATCCCAAGGGCTAATGTTGTGTGCCTTTATCTGCCACAGGAAATAATATGCTGCCTATTACAGAGGTTAGTGTTTTTATCCATCACAATGAGGACCGTATCAAGATGTGTGTCACAATTGTGTGTTTTTATTAGGGCTGGGCGTAGTGCCACTACGCACACTACGCGTAGTGGGAAAAAAAAAAAAAAATGTGGAAAACGGGGGCGCGTCCTGGGGGTCCGTGTGCCCTGGACAGGGGTCCCTCGTGCCTGGGCAGACTCCCTGATCTCCCCGGCCTGGTTGGAGCCCGGGAGCCCTGCAGCCACGGAGCCCTGCAGCCCTGCAGCCCGAGCCCTGCAGTCCCCGAGCCCTGGAGCCCCGGAGCCCCGGAGCCCTGCAGCCCGAGCCCTGCAGTCCCCGAGCCCTGGAGCCCCGGAGCCCCAGAGCCCTGCAGCCCTGCAGCCCTGCAGCCCCGGAGCCCTGCAGTCCCGGAGCCCCGCATGCCCGGAGCCCTGCAAGGGCAGGCTGGAGCCCCCCCGCAGAGGCTCGGAGCCGGCAGATTGGCGTCATTTCGGTCCCGGCCATCTGGTCGCCCCTCTCGCCTCGGCCATCTGGTCGCGACCAATGCTTTCCTACAGGGCGACCAGATGGCCGGGCTTCCCTGGAAGTCCCGATGAGGTGCCATTTGCCTCCCGGATCCCAGGCAGGGCTCCAGGAGGTAGGGCACGTTTGCGCCCTGGGTCCCCTCTGTCACCTTTAGTGCACAGATTACAAGAAAGGGGGGTAATTTTCCTCCGGATTACTAGGGACAATGGTATGCCCGGACACCCTCCCAGGATAGCGGTGCACTGCCAGGGACCAGATGGGCTGTGTTCCCGGGCAACACCTCCCAGGCGTCCGGGGCTCCCTCCTCCGGCCCGCGGCGTGGGAAAGTACCCCGGAAGGGCTCCATGGGTCCTGGGCCCTGCAACCCCGGAGCCCTGCAGCCCCCGAGCCCTGGAGTCCTGCAGCCCCCGAGCCCCGAGCCCTGGTTCCCTGGTTCCCTGGAGCCCTGGAGCCCTGGAGCCCTGGAGCCCTGCAGCCCCCGGAGCCCTCCCGCGGAGGCTCGGGGCAGGCAGATTGGCATCATTTTGGTCCCCCCTCTCCCCTCGGCCATCTGGTCGTCCGCCATGCTTTCCTACGGGGCAACCAGATGGCCGGGCTTCCCTGGAAGTCCCGATGAGGTGCCATTCGCCTCCCAGATCCCAGCCAGGGCTCCAGGAGGTCGGGCACGTTCGCGCCTAGGGTCCCTCGAGCCTTGCGGTGCGCACTTGTTCCCAGAAAGAGGGGTAGCCTTCCTCCGGATTACTAGGGACAAGGTACTCTGTGACCCCTCTTGGGCTGGCGGATCCCTGCCGGGGACCAGATGGGCTGTGTTCCCGGGCAACACCTCCCAGGCGTCCAGGGCTCCCTCCTCCGGCCAGCGGCGTGGGAAAGTACCCGGGAAGGGCTCCATGGGTACTGGGCCCAGCAACCCTGCAACCCCGGAGCCCCGCAGCTCCCGAGCCCTGAAGTCCTGGTGCCCTGCAGCCCTGGAGCCCTGGAGCCCTGCAGCCCTGGAGCCCTGCAGCCCTGGAGCCCTGGAGCCCTGGAGCCCTGGAGCCCTGGAGCCCTGGAGCCCTGGAGCCCTGGAGCCCTGGAGCCCTGGTGCCCTGCAGCCCTGGAAGGGCAGACGGGAACCCTCCCGCGGAGGCTCGGGGCAGGCAGGCAGACTGGTGTCATTTCGGTCCCGGTCATCTGGTTGCCCCTCTCGCCTCGGCCATCTGGTCTCGCCCAATGCTTTCCTATGGGGCGACCAGATGGACGGGTTCCCCTGGAAGTCCCGATGAGGTGCCTTTCGCCTCCCAGATCCCAGCCAGGGCTCCAGGAGGTCGGGCACGTTCGCGCCTAGGGTCCCCCGAGCCTTGCGGTGCGCACTTGTTCCCAGAAAGAGGAGTAGCCTTCCTCCGGATTACTAGGGACAAGGTCCTCTGGGACCCTTGTCGGGCTAGCGGTCATCAGCCGGCAGATAGGCGGGCCAGGATGCCGCCCCAGACCTGGGTCCGTCCCTGGGACTGCAGCGTGGCCCGGGTGCCTGGGACGGGGTGCAGAGGGCCCGGGGAAGGCTTCCCCTGCGCCCCGGGTCCTGGGAGCCACAGCTGGGTCCAGTGGCCGCGCCGGGCCCCTGGTCGGGTGCTAGGGCCCTTGGCCCTGTCCCCCGGCTGCGACTCTGCCAAAAGCCCGGGACGGGGTTCCGTGGTGCCCGGGGGAGCCTCCCCGTGCTTGACCGGGTTCAGGAGCTCCGTCCGGGGCCCTTGAGGGCCCCGGGGACTGTGGCCTCCCCACCCGGGGCTCTGTCCTGGGTCCTGCCGCGCGGCAGGGTGCCCGGGACGGTGTCCGGCAGGCCCGGGGAAGGCTTCCCCTGCGCCTCCAGGCCTGGGAGCCCCGGCTGGATCCAAGGGCCACGGCGGGCCCCGAGTCGGGTGCTCGGGCCCTGGGCCCTGTCCCCCGGCCTGCTGCACTGCCAAGGGCCCGGGCCCGGGTCGGGGTTCCGTTGTGCCCAGGCAGGCCTCCCCTGCTTGTCAAAGTGCCTGGGGGCCCGGGTGGGAGGGCCTGTCGGGGCCCCTGGGAGCCTCCATGGCTGGGGCCCAGCTGGGGCCCTGGGCCTCCGGTCGGCCATGCCGCGGAGCACGCTGACTCCTTCGTTGGGGCACAGGGTGTCCTCTTTCGTGCCCGGCCATCGGATCCCCTCGGCCATCTGGTCGCCTGCTATGCTTTCCTATAGGGCGACCAGATGACCGAACTTCCCTGGAAGTCCCGATGAGGTGCCATTCGCCTCCCGGATCCCAGCCAGGGCTCCAGGAGGTCGGGCTCGTTTGTGCCTTGGGTCCCCTATGTCCCCTCGGGTGCACGGATTAAAAGAAAGGGGGGTAATGTTCCTCCGGATTACTAGGGAGAGGGTCAGTCAGCCCTCCAGAGATTCTGAATCAGGGGAAGGCAGCCCTGGGGCCTGCCCGCTGGGGCCCCCAGTGTCCTGGGGACACTCCTGCCTTTCAGCCCCTTGCCGATGGTCCTTTTCCTCCGAATTTGAGGGGGATGGTGTCCCGGGGTCCGCCTGCCAGTGGCCCCCAGGGGCCCGGGGATGCTCCTGCCTCTCAGCCCCTTGCTGATGGTCCTTTTTCTCCGAGTTTGATCAGGCACAGACCTCCGAGTTTGATCAGGCACAGACCTCCATGAGGTCGGGCCATGCTTAGAGGGGGAAGGCGTCCCGGGGCCCGCCCACCAGGGGCCCCCAGGGGCCCGGGGACGCTTCTGCCTCTCAGCCCCTTGCCGATGGTTGTTTTTCTCCGAGGTCGATGGTCGTTTTTCTCAGAGTTTGATCAGGCAGACTTCCATAAGGTCTGGCCATGCTGAGAGGGGGAAGGCATCCCGGGGCCTGACCGCCAGGGGCCCCCAGGGGCCTGGGGATGCTCCTGCCTCTCAGCCCCTTGCTGATGGTCCTTTTTTCTCCGAGTTTGATCAGGCACAGACCTCCGAGTTTGATCAGGCACAGACCTCCGTGAGGTCCGGCCATGCTGAGAGGGGGAAGGCATCCCGGGGCCCGCCCGCCAGGGGCCCCCAGGGGCCCGGGGGCGCTTCTGCCTCTCGGCCCCTTGCCGATGGTTGTTTTTCTCCGAGTTCGATGGTCGTTTTTCTCCGAGTTTGATCAGGCAGACTTCCATAAGGTCTGGCCATGCTGAGAGGGGGAAGGCATCCCGGGGCCCGACCGCCAGGGGCCCCCAGGGGCCCGGGGACGCTTCTGCCTCTCGGCCCCTTGCCGATGGTTGTTTTTCTCCGAGTTTGATGGTCGTTTTTCTCCGAGTTTGATCAGGCAGACTTCCATAAGGTCTGGCCATGCTGAGAGGGGGAAGGCATCCCGGGGCCCGACCGCCAGGGGCCCCCAGGGGCCCGGGGATGCTCCTGCCTCCCAGCCCCTTGCTGATGGTCCTTTTTCTCCGAGTTTGATCAGGCACAGACCTCCGAGTTTGATCAGGCACAGACCTCCGTGAGGTCCGGCCATGCTGAGAGGGGGAAGGCGTCCCGGGGCCCGCCCGCCAGGGGCCCCCAGGGGCCCGGGGATGCTCCTGCCTCTCAGCCCCTTCCTGATGGTCCTTTTTCTCCGAGTTTGATCAGGCACAGACCTCCGTGAGGTCCGGCCATGCTGAGAGGGGGAAGGTGTCCCTGGGCCCGCCCGCCAGGGGGCCCCCAGGGGCCCGGGGACGCTTCTGCCTCTCGGCCCCTTGCCGATGGTTGTTTTTCTCCGAGTTCCATGGTCGTTTTTCTCCGAGTTTGATCAGGCAGACTTCCATAAGGTCTGGCCATGCTGAGAGGGGGAAGGCATCCCAGGGCCCGACCGCCAGGGGCCCCCAGGGGCCCGGGGGGATGCTCCTGCCTCTCAGCCCCTTGCTGATGGTCCCTTTTCTCCGAGTTTGATCAGGCACAGACCTCCGAGTTTGATCAGGCACAGACCTCCGTGAGGTCCGGCCATGCTGAGAGGGGGAAGGCGTCCCGGGGCCCGCCCGCCAGGGGCCCCCAGGGGCCCGGGGACGCTTCTGCCTCTCGGCCCCTTGCAGATGGTTGTTTTTCTCCGAGTTCGATGGTCATTTTTCTACGAGTTTGATCAGGCAGACTTCTAAAGGTCTGGCCATGCTGAGAGGGGGAAGGCATCCCGGGGCCCGACCGCCAGGGGCCCCCAGGGGCCCGGGGATGCTCCTGCCTCTCAGCCCCTTTGCTTATGGTCCTTTTTCTCCGAGTTTGATCAGGCACAGACCTCCGTGAGGTCCGGCCATGCTGAGAGGGGGAAGGCATCCCGGGGCCCGACCGCCAGGGGCCCCCAGGGGCCCGGGGATGCTCCTGCCTCTCAGCCCCTTTTCTGATGGTCCTTTTTCTCCGAGTTTGATCAGGCACAGACCTCCGTGAGGTCCGGCCATGCTGAGAGGGGGAAGGCGTCCTGGGGCCCCGGCCGCCAGGGGCCCCCAGGGGCCCGGGGACGCTTCTGCCTCTCGGGCCCTTGCCGATGGTTGTTTTTCCTCTGGATT